>NC_084761.1:93262957-93995945 GCF_028858725.1 Colius striatus | reverse complement strand
TTTCCTTCAGCAGCACTAAGGTGACAGAGTTTTGCTTTAGGCAACTGTAGCATATTTAAGCTTTTATTTAGAGAGGAAATTGCTGCTGCTCTGAGCAGTTCCCACTTCTCCAAACGAAGCTCTTTGGAAGTTAATCGTGCAATTCACTCAATTAAAGAGAGCCTCAGGCTCTGCCCTGGGATTCTTGCTGGCAGCTGAAGGATTCATTTTCCTCCACTAATTAATCTCCAGTGAAAATGGTGCCAAATCTCCCACTCATTAAGTCAGCACAAAACTAGCAGTTGCTGGACACCAGTACTTCCTATCACTTCAGGAGCACACTGGTTGTCTTTTAAACTACTCTGCAGCACCAAAAATCAAATGTCCTTATGAACTGGGACCAGCCTCCCTTACACCACAACAGCCCTGAGCTTCCCCTTCCAGCTCACAGCATTTCTTAGTGTGGGTGAAGGCTTGAGGAGGGGACAGAAGGCACAGACAAGCTTAAAACAAGGAAGACAACCACTACCCTTGTTCTAATTAGCGTAATAATTGATTAGCAGTGTACTTAAAGCAAGCCTTTCTACTGGCTGAATTGCTGGCAGCTCCTTCACTAGCGGGAAGGGGCTTTAGGGAGGCTTTGCAGCCTGCGCTGGGAGGTCCCTGGCTCCACACCAAGGCTGCTAAACGAGCTGCTCAGCAGCCATAAACTAACTGCCTTCTTGTTCCTTTCACCTCAGAGGTAAATCAAAACCTTTTCTCCCTCTAGGCATGTGAATGGGAAGCCCGATACAAAACCCAGGAGCCCGAACAGACACAGATAAACATCTGCAGCTTCTGGATCATCCTCTGGGAGCTGTCACTGCCTAAGCCCATCACCCATGTTACCTGTAAAGCTACTTCCCAGGCACTGTACCCCAACAAATCTGCAAAGACAAGCTGGAGCAGAGACACAGAGCAGCAAGCAGGCTGCACACTGAAGCTCCTTCAAGGCCAGGCTGCATGGGGCTTGGAGCAACCCAGTCTGGAGGAAGGTGTCCCTGCCAATGGCAGGGGGTTGGAACAAGGTGAGCTTTAAGGTCCCTTCCAACCCAAACCATTCAGTGACTGTGAGGTTTCCAAACTAATTCCCGAGGCCAAACACCATCTCTGTTCCCCCTTGACAGAGCTCTGTGGTTCAGGCAAAAAGAAACAGCTCAGCCCTGATGCTGATGTGTATCAGTGACAAGCTGATGAGAAATGAGGTCATCAGCTGGATCTTTGCTCAGGGAGGGTGTCATTTCTTTCCAAAAGGCAGCCAAATTTGAATTTGCCATGATATGACTTCAAAACCAGTGTGGCACTTGACACACCTTCCCTATGTGGAGCCACAGAGTCTTCTTGTTTCATCAGATGTAACACGAGGCTGCACTGAGACGGTAAACACAGATTAAAAGGCCTTCTTAGGTTTTCACAGACCTGGGGACTAAGGTTTACTGTCACCCTCTTGCTGTGCTCGTTCTGCTGCTAGCCCCACTTCCACCAATGTCAGCAGGAGTTTTGCCTGGGGAAGGAAGGTGGGGTTTTCTTTCTTCATGGATGAAACAGTGGAGTGGTAAACAACCAAAAAAGGTGTCTCTGTCACTTGCTTTGTTAAGCAGGACTTTTAGCACACTGACTTGGGACAAGGGGTGATGGGATGAAGCTGGAACACAGAAAGTTCCACTTAAACATAAGAAAATACTATTTCACTGTTGAGGTGAGGGAGCCCTGGCACAGGCTGCCCAGAGGGGTTGTGGAGGCTCCTTCCTTGGAGGTCTTCAAGACCCACCTGGACATGTTCCTGTGTGACCTGATCTAGATGACCCTACTTCTGCAGGGGGGTTGGACTAGATGATCTCTAAAGGTCCCTTCCAACCCTACCATTCTGTGATTCTATGTTGATTGGCTACAATGAGCTCTGGTTTTTCAGCTCTGTATTTGATGTCAGTATTTGTGCCACACTTGCAAATAAAGAACTGAGAAAACAAATAAACCAACATTCCCAGTCAAAGTGACATCTGATTCTTTGTTTCAGTTGCTAGCCTCAGAAAAGCTAAAATCCTTTGTGAAGATAATAAATGAGGGCTTGAGGACGCTTTGGGTAAGCAAAAAGCCAGTGATTTCTATGCCAGCCTGAGCTTTAGGATACCAGAGCTGAGCTTTCCACAGCCTACTACACCCTAGAAGTATTTTCCCAATGGATTTGCCAGATGGGCACCATAACACTCTCCCCTCCTGCCAGGGAGATGCTACTGAGGCAGGTGAGAGAAAGAGGTGCTCAGGTATTCTTGCCAAGGGGCTGATAAAAACCTGGAGGGGGGATGGGGGGGGCAGGGGAAAGGATGAAAGAAACCCTTTGCCAAGTCTCCTCCTCTGCAAACAAGCTGAGGACAGAAACTGAGGGAGAAACAGAGTTCTTCCCAACTTCTTTTTTGTGATACTTAACAACAACCACAGTGAGGGACTGGATGAGCAGATCCAGACAGCAGCAGGCAGATACTCAACAGCAGCTACATGTATCTATAGATGCCATAAAGAAAACAAACAACTGGAAAGCATTAACACTGAATCAGCTAGGATTTCACAGACTTTAAGGAACACTAAGACACACTCAGTGTATCAAGGGTGACCTCCTTCAACGCCCTGGTGTGAAGCTGGGGAGAAGTGAGGGTCCCTGCACACCCGCAGTGCCCACTGCAGTCAGCCTCTGACATACAGCTGCAGTTTGACAACATGAAACAGCTTGGTGAGGAGATCTGCTTCTATGCAGCCCAGGTCCATCCTTCAGCCTCATTTTTCATGTGTTTTGGTTATGTAGATCAGTCCACTCTCATCCCACAGTCAGCTCTAATCACGTGGATGAAAAGCTCAAACCTTTTTACTCTCTCCTCTGAGCATGATGTTTATGATTAGCTTGTCCAGAGCCTCTTGGTGACTTAGTCTGAGCTAAAAGCTTTACTTACAAAGCCTTAACTCACAAAGCATTTCTGCAGAACAATTTACAAGAGGCAGGAATATCTCTAAGTCACTGGCAGCATTCTCTACAGCTCTCTCCTCAGCGTTCTCCAGCTTACTCTGGGTTTTCACACCACACCACGCTCCTGCAACCCAGGCTGTCAGGCAATGCTCCTCCTGGTCTGGTACTAAACCCCAAACCTAAATCCTCTTCCGAGAGGCTGTCTTCACACTCCCACGGTGATGTTCCCCTCCCACCCCAGCTCTGGTAAGTGGTTTTCTAGAAAGAGGTGACATGATCTGACCCCATAAATCCATTTTTGCTTCCCTACAAAAGGCCACATTTACCATGAGAAGCATTTCCTTGAAAATGCCCTTTCTCCAGCACAGTAGCTGCATGTGGCATATGACACACACCCAGATTAAATACATAACTGTTAAGCACTCATCAGAAAACCCAGGAGAAGTGTTTTTCTGCATTTCACTCCCTGTAAGCTCTGCTGTTCTTTCAAATCAAATTATTATTTCATGATCCACAGCTTCAATGTTTTGTTTCTCATTCTACTGCTGTGAGAGCCCACAGAGGTCAAAAAAAACCACCCCAGGATGTGAGCATTCAAAATCAAAAAGCATTTCAACAAGATGAACACATGTACAACAAATTCCTCACTACAGAACCTGCATGGAATCCTAATGCAGGAGAAACAGAGCAAAATATCACCCAAGCAATGTAAAATACATATATTTGGGCATGACTGACTAGTGAATTTACTAATAGCAATGCTCCACTGTGCAGTGCTGCACTAAGACCCTGGTCCTGCAGTGAGCTCAATGCAAAGCCCTCCTGACACTGCAGGTGAATCCCTACAGCACTGACAGTGGCAATTACCATCCTGAGTACAGCACAAACTCTACTGCACAGTGGAGGGTACTGATTTTGGGCCTGTAGCCACTGATCTCTTCTAAGTCCAATGGCAAAGCAGGAGGGCTTTGGGATGCCTCCTGCCTCCCTCTCCACACTCTTCATGCTGAACCTCCAACCCTCGTGCTACAGATCACCATTCCCATAGCACCTGGGCTACACCCTGCTCAACACAACCCCTGGGAGCCAGTGAGCACCCAGGAACGGCAAACCCAGAGAAATACCATCACACAACTGCCTGCAGTAACTCCCATCTGCTGGTTCAAGCTCTGCTTCCACTGCCAGGTGCCTCAAAAGAAACCAAAGGGGAAACCTCACATTTGATGATAATTGGGAGACTTTGTTCCTAAAGTCCTGAACCTGGGAAGCTCCCAGCAGGTTCAACAACCCCAAGAAAGGACTGATTGCAATATTGGTGTCTGCAGAGCACATGCCCTCTTTAGAGGGCATGTCTCACAGAAAAGGAAAGTCTAGGTTAATGAACACATTACAAATTCTGCTGCCTGCCAATTTCTGGGCACTGTCATCAGAGCTGTGAGCTGAGGGCATGGCTTTTCACTGGCTCTAGTCAAGCTATTAAAACTGCATGACTGTTCCTGAACTCTATTAGCAGCTTTCAGCTTCTTACTTGCCATCAGCCAGGCATCATCTTCAATTCCTTATCTTTGTTCATGTCTTTGCATCTCTTTAAAACACAGATCTCGGTGGTTTCTGGTTCTGATTCTTAGATCTGTAGAGGAGCAAAGGGATGTATCACCCAGACTGCATATTAAGCTTGGCTGCAAGCTGCATACCAAGTATCAGTAGAAATATAACACCACTCTAACAGATAACATGGCTTAGCATAAAGGTACTAAGGAATTAAAAGCATATCCAGCTCTCCACTTGCTGACTGTGACACGGATGCTACATGTTCATGGATTGGGATACTCACAGGCTGAAAATTGTTCACCTGCCTCTTCTTACATGGGCTGTTCTATTTGTGAACCCCTGCAATTTAGGTAAGTTTTAAAAACACACCAAACGCACTGGACTGAACTGCTCTGGTTCAGCATTTCCAATCCAGCCAGTAAAATCACCCTGCAGAAGGTCAGAGGAGACAGAAGGAGGCAGCCTGGGGCATGCACCAGAATGAGCACTTACTCTTCTTTAAGCACTGCTCTGAGTTTCACATTAAATACTCTCAAAATGAGGAACACCTCCAGGGCAGACACAGCCCTGAGAAGTTTGCTTCAAAACACAAGTTTCCCCAAGACACCTCCTGCACCTTCCAGCATTGACATGGCATAGCTCCTCAGAGTAAGACCTACACACAGTCCTGTTCATCTTCCAGTTCAGCTGTAGCCAGCACTGCCCCTCAGGTTTAAACCTATTAAAAACCCTCAGCAAGGCCTGTTAAGTTTTCCACTCACATGTAGGGCTGAGGAACAATATTCTTTATAATCAGCTTAATAAAACCTGGATCTTCTTCACATTTACCTGGCACTCCCCTACTGATAAGCTACCAAAGCTGTCAGGCTAACACAAAGCAGCTGGGAGTTGACACTTCATGGTGGAAAGAGTAAGTGCTGATTTACAGTTCAAGCATAACCTCAAGTAATAAAGAAAAAAGGGTGTAAGACAGTCACTGAAAGCCCTGTGAAGCTGAGGGAGGCATCAGATGCCCCCACAACACTGAGCAGCAGCAGCACCTGTTGCCCACTTGCTGTGAAATATTTTCTGAGGGATAAAGCATTCTGATGTGTTCCAGATAACTAATACAGCCAAGATCACCCTACAAGATCCAGTAACTGGATTAGTCAATTGAAGTCACTTTGTCTGTCCAAGCCAGTACTTGACAGGTGACCTGTCACCACGAAGGCACCCAAGTTCAGCCCCAACTCCTCAGACCAACACCGTGCTGCACCTTGGGCAAGTGCTTGGAAATCACCCACAGAAACCACCCCATTGCTGCTGTTTCTGCAGCATTCAGGACAGACAAGCAGAAGAAGATGAGTAAAGAATCACAGATATCTCTGGAAGAACAGTAAAGAGACAGTGAAATATGAATGACCTTCCTGTAACTAGGTTTCTTCCTTCTGATTAATCTGAAATGAGATCTGTTTGACATGCAGGGTCAGCACAACCCATCCATCATTGGGTTCCCATCCCCTGATGTGCTGAATAAATGGAGTACACACATTTGCTTCTGTCATGGGACACCTATCACATCTGCTGGAGTTCCACATTCTTGGAAACCTCATGTGTAATTTAGAAACCCTGGAAAATACTGGAATTGACTCTCAGTTCTGAGGGGAGAAAAAGTCAAAGTCAGACAAGATAGCTGTGTGTGCATATTTTGTTCTTCTACATACAAACCACAGAATGGTGGAGGCTGGAAGTGACCTCCAGAGATCTTCCAGTCCAAGCCCCTGCTAAAGCAGGTTCCCCTCGCTCAGGAGGCAGAGGAATGTGTCCAGGTGGGTTTGGAAACCTCCAGAAGAGCCTCCACACCCTCCCTGGGCAGCCTGGGCCAGGGTTCCCTCACCTCAACAGCAAAGAAGTTTCTCCTCATGTTCCAGTGGAACTTTGTGTTGCAGCGTATGCCTGTTACCCCTTGTTCTGTCACTGAGCACTGCAGAAAAAAAGACTGGCCTCATCCTCTGTACAGCCATCCTTTGGGTATTTATAACATATATATATTTACAACATGAGGTGGGACAGTATTTCTTTTTATCAAGCCACTGTAGCTCTCATCTGTCTTATGGATGATGTTCGAGATTTGAACTGAGACGCTATTTGCATCCTGCCCATTCCTTTTGTTTCTTTAGCCAAAGCAACAGAAAACCCACAGCCATAACCTAACACTTAGGAAAAAGAAAGAAACCAACAGCAGTGTCATTGAGTCTGAAAATAAACCTGAGGCAGAGGAAATGAAGGAGTAAGGGGACAACCACGTCAAAGGCTGAGCTGTGCTCACTCCAGGCCTGGGCACAGCACCCAGCAGCTTCAGTGCCTTGCCCCAGCCTGCACTGCAACTGTAATCTTTGGCCACAGTCAAAATAACCTTCTAGAATGGGGAAAATCCTTAGTTCTAAGGTGGAACAGGAACTAGACAACAGGACTGAGGCTTTTGCATTTGAATACACAGGTTCAGCTGCCCTAGAAGATCTCCTGTAAGTTAGTGTGCTCTGAAAACAGCAGTTCCTGCACATAGGCCTGGCAGGATTCAGCAAGGGCTTGGAGCAAGCTGTAAACAACTCCAGTTTCCCTACAGAACTGCTCATTTAATGCAAACATGAAGTCAAAGGATATTAAGTCATTCTTCTCTTACTTATGTACACATTTTTGCAAATCACTCTTCTGTTGTACATAGTAGGGTTCAAATGAAACTCTGAATAGTAATGTAATGCTCTGTTACAGCTTTACTCCTACAGACCATTCCTGCCACTCTTATTTTGTTGTTGTTCTCAAAGCACCTTTCCCTACACTATAGTCTTCTACTCACAAAAGTGTAAGAGCTGGGATAGATTAACAAGTGTGAATTTCCCCCCCCTCTTAGAGACAAGTCAACCTCTGCAGCAATCAGCACAGAAAGGAAAACAGTATCTTGCAGTAGCCAAACTTCACAAGGAAAATCTAGTTTACTGTGTTAATCTCTGAGTGATTATAAATAGTTTCAACCTTAAATTGTAGCAGCAGCCATCCTGTGAAAATCTGAGGAAGAATGAATGTAACAGGATGGAGACAGGTGTAAGTGAATGAGGCCCTGAAGCTCTAACTCAGTACAACAAGCAGCTCTCACTGCAGCTTCTCCACACGTTAATTAACCTGACTTACAGATAAAAGATTGAGATCAATACAGTATGTTTCAGAGGAGAAACAGTAATTTTTAGCCATGTGTACTTGCAATGGGTAGTGCTGAAGCCACTTCAGGAAAAGACCTTCCTTAACAAACAAGTACTTCACAGAGCAGCCACTCCCAGCAACCATACCAGGAGGTGAGGGCACGAGCTTTGTGTTAATGACAGTCCCAGTCCTATCAAAATGAGTGACTGAGCGATACTTTTTCATGATCAAAAAGGCTATGTACTGCTTTCATTGCCTACTATGTATCTTTAACATTTGATTGTTTTCTACCACAAATCAAATTTGAACCCCCCTCCCAAGATACATTTCCTACTGAAGACATTCCCTGAACTCCAAACCCCATTAATAACCAAGGAAGCAACACTAAAAAGCCACTGCTATGGAAATTGGATTTATAACCATCCATTATTTTCAGAACATCTATAAGCTAAATCTTTTATACAAGCACGGTGAAAAAAGTCTTGGCTTGGCTTAAGGCACATCTGCATCACGTGCTGGTGCCCTTTGCTGCTGCTCAGCTGCTGCTATGCCATGTTTTACAAAGGAGGAGGAAGTATCAGTTGCAAGCCCAGTACAGCACAGGCAGAAATGATGCCATGATCTCGATATAGGTGCACATGTGCTGAGCCTCTTCAATTTTGATATGCAGCAATCTCATTAAATGGCATTTGCTGCACAAAGGGATGAGTTAAAGGCTTCAAAGTCTGGTCCAAAAGTGTAACCTCAGATACCACTGCAGCTTTAAAATCAGATACTTATTTTACTGTAGATAGTCTCAAATCTTGTTAGAGAAAATCACAGAATCTTAAGAGTTGAAAGGGACCTTAAAAGATCCTCTAGTCCCATCCCACTGCCAGAGCAGGACCACCTACAGTAGGTCACACAGGAACTCATCCAGGTGGGTTTTGAATGTCTCCAGGGAAGCAGAAAATACATGTCTATGAGGTGTTAACTATATTCCAGGTATGAAAACTTTAAATCTCAAGGTATTATTCACTTTTCCCTGTACAAGCCGCTTTCTCTAATAACCAGAAGCATATCAGACAGTAGTAGCAGACAACTTGCATCACCTCCAAGGGCAAACTGCATGGCTGCAACGACCCAAACGTAGACGTTTCACGGCACCCACCACGACATCCCACTACTGGGAGCATACAAGCATCCTCCGTTGACTGCGAGCATCACCTGGTGGTGGAGCTGCAAAACTGCAAGCAATTCTTTTTAAACAGACTGTAAACTAGGAAAAGAACTGCATTTTTCCTGGTGAAAACAGGTGAGTTTTTTCAATTAGCTATGGATCTAAAGCGAAAACACGATCACTCCGTGTTAAAAACATTCCAACATGTAAGGTGACTGTGTAACCCCTTGTCATTTAATAACTGTGCCATCCCTGTACTCTAGGCAACTGCATTAGAGGCACTTCCTAGTGTTGACAGCAATGCCAAAACATCAGGAGAACAGCAGAGAAAAGATGCAGCACTTACACCTCAGGGTGGGGGTTTTCAGGTCTTTGTTATTATTGGTTTCTTTTAAATACTTCAGATACCACTTTGTATGAATCCAAAAGCATCAAGCAGTTCCACTCCAAAGGAAAGGTTAAAAAAAGAACTCAAACTTCAGCACGACCAGGAAACCTAGATGGAAAAGAATATCCTCACCCGTTTATTGTTGATGTTACCACTCGGTAACGTGGTTGGTTTGGACTCAGTGTGAATACAGTTGGAAGCTCTGCAGAAAAAGAACTCAAATAAAACTCACACACCTGTGTTTTTCACATGTATCAAACACATCCAAAAGTTTAGCATTTGTGTGTGCCTTGACTCGCTCTCCTCTCAAGGTCTCTTCAGGGAGGCCCCGTGTCCCAGACGTGACCAGAGTCCAACTCCCGTCTCTCGTCAGGCGACGTACAGATTCCAAAGGTGGAGGTTTCTCAAAAGCCAGTCTTCTCTGTAGTGCATTGTGCTAGTGCAGTCAACCAGTGTGTCAGTATTCAAACATAGAAGCTTGGGGCTTGGTTTGGGTTTTAACTCCACAATACAGAAATAGAATGGTACATGTAGCTCTGCATGCCTTACGGCTGCTTGCCCTACTATAGGACACTGCAATAAATACAAAGATATGCACACTAGAAAAGATTTCACTGCCATGACCTACAGCTCGTTTAGGAGTACAAATTTACCTAGTCAACAATCTGACAGATTCAGCAGGAAAAAAAGAAGAGAAAGAAATGGCAGTGGCAGTAATATTCTACTACAAAAACAAGGCTAGAAGCAAAGTGTTCAAGCTACAGAAAACTTGCTACCTCTTAATATATGATGTAGGGCCCAGTTCTGCCAAGTGCAGAGTTGTGATCAGTAGATTGCACCAGAACATGCTTTTTTTCCCCATTTCACAATGAATACTTCTACAATTTATTTGGTTTGGATAACTGTTTATAAATAGCACACTATCATGACTATTAAACGATACAGCAACATGACATTTATAGCCTAATCCTGAATACAAAGTTCAAAGAACGTGACTACAAAGGCCAGAGAGCAAATGGCATCGACTAAAAGCATTTCCACTTCAGAATTTATTGAATGTTCTCTTACACAAAACACTTCTTGATGGTGAAACCAAAGGAACAGGATTTCCTACTCATTCTCTGCTCCGGTATTAATTTAGCCACGCATCACCCTTATAAATTAGTGATGGATTTTAACAGGTAGCCCCTTGGGGCTATATATTTTATATACTTTATATATATGCACATTTACTTTGAATTCTATGTAAAAGTTGAACAAAAATGTTGGAAAGAAGAACTCAGATTATATCACAGCTTCTTCAGCCAAAAAAATACAAATCAGTTTTATAACCACTATTCAATTTATCAAACTTTGTGTGTGTGTGATGTAGTTACCTTTAATTATGTACACATTACAGGAAATAAAACCTCTTCCACAAACATTCTCTAAGGTGACAGTTATTGATAGAATGATGGGAGTAATAGCAGGAAGAATATGAAACAAATGGGGGTGATCGAGTTCTGCTTTTAAAAAGTAAAAAGTCACCATAGAATTAAGTACAAAAACCTGCATTGAATGACAACTGCTGGTGTAGTAACTTGATCAGGTATGGAGACCAAGAGTATAGTAAAGCCCTATGGTAATAATATTTCTGTAGCATTTCCACTTGGTATGTATCTACTAAATGTTGGCAAAGTTTCTGTAGCATTAGCTTATACAAACACAGGAGTCCTCAGTCTGCTGCATAAAACGGAACAAGTGTGGTTTTTAATTCTCCTGAAATGCACCTGAAATCCAGAGTGTCACTTACAAACTGCATAATGAAACTCTTCTTCAGAAAAATATCTGTTTGGCATCTCCAGGGCTCTGTTCCATCGGACAATAGGGGCATTTTAATCTGGGGACAAAGACAACGTGTTAAAATCGTGGCAACGTGCAACAACTGAAAGCATTGAGTGGGCAGTGATAATCCTTCCTCTTCTTTCCCCTGTAGTGTGAAACAAATGCACTCTGAAGATGTAATGCTTTGCTCTACTCAAAGTCACCTTTAGAAGAGAGAACTTACGATGCTTTTTCTTCTCATTATATTCCTTCTGGCCTTTCACCCACACCCTCCTGAATTATTGATTACCAAGAACTTACTCTTCATGATTCATTTGTTCTTTCTACTTGTGGATAACTTTGTTGCATTTTAGCCATTTTAAACAGGCTGGCAGCTTTCACTTTGACTTCCTCAGCATCCAGCACATTTTACTGTCTGGTGCCCAAATGCTGTGGTTTTTATAACCCACTTAGATCAGCTCCTGCAGGCTATGACTAAAGAGGTCAGCCTGGCCTCCCTGCTGAGGTCTCCACTGATATAATTCCACTTGCCTACAATATTTCTTCTAGCATTGATCCATTTTCCCCATCTCTAAGTTCAGGCCTTTACACCCTGACCTGAGTCCATCCCATCGGAGCTGCGCTGTCACTAAAGCTGATCAATGGAATCGGTGATCTGGGACAGCAATAACACAGCAGCAAGTTTGCTGGCTTAAACTGTCTGAAGCCACTCGTGAGGGCTCACCTCCAGGCTCTCCCAACAGGGCTGAGAATGCAAACATCCCTCAGCAGTCCCAGCCACAGCTGAAACAGTCACTTCTTTTCACACCTCATTTCGCAAAGCAACTCACAGCTCTGAGTTAAGCTGTCGGTCTCCACCAAAGCTGCACATGTTCAATTCAAACTACCACTGGCTCTTCCTCAAGGAAACCTGTGTAGCTTGCTCTCTCCTATTTCCTCCTTCCCAAAAGCCTGTAGGCACCCCACTGATGTCTCAAGAGGAATATTTCCACAGTGGTAATTCAGCTTCCTGCTCAATTACGAAGACGTGTTTCCCCAGAGGTTTCATTTTCTTTCCAAAGGGACGCTTCGTGCATTACTAACCTCACTCCCAACGAAAACCTGTGTGTGTAAAAGCCTTTATTTTGAATTTCAGACAACAGAATGGCACTTACAATTCAGAAAATTACTCTGCTCATTGCATTCCTTCATGTAATCTCACTTTCTACAACATCAGAGGCTATACTAAGCTTTTCTCTGGCACATCAACCTGGGATTATCTGGCTTTTAAGTCACTCCCCAAGATTAACAAGCTTCCACCAATTATGTAATTATGGACTCAGTTTTCCCAAATCCCAGTATTCTGGTCTTAAGATTTGTTCCTGTCTGTACATTGCTTTAAATAAAGGAATGGTACTTACTTGCTGCCATTAAACATTTTATTCAAAGCATCTCTTGATATAATATGACCACAGACTAATTTCATAGGTGGGTTGTTATCTGTTGTTTGCTGACGAAGAATGGGGCAGGCAAATATGGAATGATACCAACACTTTTTACCAAGGTCCACTTCAATCTGTGAAAGAAATTAACATAACCATTTATCATGAGAAACTGCATTTCCAGATCATTATCCTTCTAGGTCACGACCCTTACTTACTTAAGGGATTTCACAAGTCAGAGATGAAGGCAGCAAAATCCATTGTGTGGAAGCCTGACAATTTCCCAGCCAAAAATACTTAATCATGACCTTAAAATAGTGATTCATATTGTTTCTCTCCATCCCCAAACAAAGCAGGGTATTCTGCCAAAGGGACAAGTGCATATTTTAGTGCAGATCTATGCCCTGGCAGGAAAACTGAATCGGTGACCTAAGATGATTTTATTTGCTAGCCAATGACTTCCAAAGGGGTTTAGATGACAGATCTAATAGATGACAGATCTAATAGATGACAGATCTAATAGATGACAGATGAAACAAAACCAAAAAAACCCAAGGAGAAAACCCCTTGGATTATGTTATAGTTCCACAGCTTCTGAAAAGACTCTCCCAGCACCTACGTGTCATATCAATAATGAAACTAATCAGAATCATAGAAGGCACTGGTACAGCATAACTCCAGCTATAAGGACAAAATGATTTCAGGCAGTGACATCTGGCAGAAAAGAATGGGTCTGTTACTTCAGGAATTGATTGAGAACTGCAAAAAAAATCAACAGCTTCTGTACCTGAAGCTCTTGGCTCTGACCAGTCTTCAGTTCTATCAATGTAATCTTTTTATGCTACTTAACCTCTGTCTTTACACAATGAAAACACGGCTTCCCCTCTCAATACTGCCTAAACAGCACATGTTAGAGACTCTCAGGTACAGAAAAATGCAGGGAGGCATATATGTATTATTAACTGAACTGCATCTGACAGCAATCTTTTCCCAAATGCTCCCTAGCTAAGTAGTCCTATCTCAACAGCAGGGCATGAACCTGTCACTCTTGAAGGTTACGCTCTCAGTGTTGCAGAAAACACGGCTGGGAGAAAGCCAACACAAAATACTTCCACTAGACATGAGCCTTCCAGCCACAGACTACCTCAGCTCATGTCCAGTTTGCACTAAATAGGTTTTCTTTCTAAATCAGGAGCAGGCCACTGGAGAACTGCACACACCCAGTAAGAGCTATAAAGGGAAATTGGGGTTTCATAACAACCGAACTTCAATTCAGCTGATATAAGTGAGTTGTGCTGGAAGCATAATGCACCCAATCCCAAAGCAGTTCCCCACTTCAGTAGCACTAATTCTTTCATCTCCTGTCTGCCTGATAAAGAGTCAGTACAAAGCAACTTCTGGACAGAGCTCAAGCCTAACTAGGGGACATGAATGTGTTTCAGTGGGGTGCACTTCCCAGTTTTCACAGAAACATCTCACTTGTTCAGTGTAAGGCTAAGTGGAAGGTGAGAGCACTGTTTTATTAAGGTCATTTGACCAAGGACTTTTTCAATGTGAAAGGGGATAACAAGAGAACAGGGGAGCAACTAAACTGAGATACACAGACATGATGAAGACAGTAACAAGAAGCAACCTTGTCAGTCATACTAATGGACAGACCATCAAGAAAATGCAACCAAACAGGTAAGAATGGAGACCCAAGGGTCTCAGAGGAGAGGGGAGAATCAGGAGGACTGTGACCAGGGGAGACTGGAGAGGAATACAGGGGTATAAAAGGGGCCAGAAAGGCCATGCCAGTATGTAAAGGTCCCTGAAGGTGCATTTGATTGTGAATCTGGAGTGGTTCATATGTGCCTACACCAGTGAATCTCAGTCTCTATCAGCCAAAGAGGAGGAAAGTATCTTGGCTGTCTATGCTTTTGTTTTATGCCAAGTCCTGCACGTGGCTGCTGCTGCAGGCAGCGTGTCCATGGCAGCCTGTGTAGCTGGTCGAAGGGGGGCCCTTTGTGTGTGTATCTGCCAGTCACACTCAGCTTGGCTACTGGCTGAAACCCACAGGAAAGCAGCAGGTACAGGGGCCATCAGGGCTCTGCACAGTAGGAAGCCCTAAGCCTGAGAGGTCATGTGTAACACCCTTTAACATTCAGCACAAAAACAACCTGAAAACAGCATCCCCCATGAGAAACCTGCCCTGGGATGGCTCTGCATCAACTCACCGGCAGCTCATCCTTCTGGTTCCAAACGCCTGTGCACTGCCTTTGTTCAATAACTGCCTTGATGTTGATTAGAGCTGGTAACGCTACACAACCTGCTGAAAAACTGCAGCAAAAGGAAACATTAATATAGGGTGCAAGTGAGGAGAGCAGCACTGTTCATATTGCTACTTTATAGATTAGCTGGGAGACAAGAGTACTGTACTGCTTCATTCAGTTCCTCCTCCTCCCTTCAAGTATAACAAGCATCATATCAGTATATCAGTTGACCTGCATCTTAGGCTGAGGCCCTCATGTGCTATATTCTAGGCTGAAAACAACAGTTACTCCTGCTCTGAGTCCTATAATGAATCCATTTTCTATACCACCTACTTTGATTTTGAGCTGTACAGGAGGAAAACATTGTGTTAGCTTATATAAGTAGTTGTTTTCTGAACTATGGAAGCATGCATGGAGTCTAAGAGTTTCCACACAACCCACATGTACACACAACTCATAATCCTTTCATTATATGTAATTACCATATAAAGAAACATGTCTTTCCACCTTCACCTTAAATCAAGAAAACAACCATGAAAAAAAGCATGGAAAGGCAAGTGAAGGAAGGAAAGCACAGCCTGTAACAGGAATGGCAGTGTCAAACTGACCAAAGGCAGTGTCCCAATCGTTGAGCTTGCTCTGGGAATTACCCATTACCAGAACTTACCACACTATTTTGAAATAGCTCATGATGTTACAAAACAAAGTATGACACAGAGTTTCCACAAATTAACAGCTGATTTGATGGATTTCAGTCTAATGACAGTACTATAGGCCTGGAAATCAACAGCAACAGAAACAGGATTTGACCTTGGTATCAGCCTGCTTTGTTTCTTTGGCAGATTTTTTTGGACTATTTGTGCAAGTTTTATTGTCTACAAAGTCATGACCTTCCTCTCCACTCTGCCCCTCCAGACACTTGCTTTTATGTTTCTGCAGGAACATACTGGCTAGTTTACTTGGGAGGGATGTGACTAAAATGCCCTATAGGTCTCACAAAAATCATATCCCTCACCTCCATCTGGTCATTTTAATCCTTTATGCTTTGGGTTTTGGTTATTTCAGCCCTGAGATAACTTGTGTTCACCCCATGGAAAGTTTAGACAAGAAGTATTTGTAGAAAGAAAAGCATTACTGTACAATAACATCTTGGGAAGAGCCCTTTAAGTGTACAAGTTAAGTAGTAAATTCAAACGGTGTCCTGTAGTTCTTCAAGATGCTGAACCACAACCTCCTTCAGAAGGAAAACAACAGCTTTCCTACTGACTCCACAGAGTAAAGTGGGACCATCAGGAATGTACTGGATTAGATAAACAGCAGAGAAACCCATCAGCCTTAAAAAAAAAGGTGACCACTATTTTCCAGCAGGGATTTAACTTCAAGCTGGTTTAATTTCTAAAGGATTTGCAGTACTCAAAGGTCAGGTCAGTTTAGAACAGTCTTGTTTATGACAAGAATATCAATACCACCTGTACAGTAATCACATTGTGGGGCAATCCATTTCACACCAGACACAAAGCAAATGTCCAAACAATCCAGACAGCAATAACAAGGATTTTCCACTTCCACTTCATGGAAAATCCCCTTCTTGGCCCTTTGCACTGAAAATCACATTACAGCATCAGTGTATGAGCAATTAAAATGTAAAAAGACTGCTGTTAACAGCAACAGGAAAGAGATGAAAACCAAAAGCCAGGGACAGAAGTTTTAGATATCTATAAGATACACAAACTGGATCTCACCACATTTATTGTAGGAAGACAAATAATCTGAAAGTGTTCCCTTTGTTGCTTGTGTTGTGTTTTGTGACCAGAGGTGCAAACAGGAGAAGTAGGAGGCTGGGTCATTTTAAGAGCTCTAAACCTCTGTGCTTACACAGAGGTCTAATAATAGTAACATGCAAACAATGGGGGGGAGGGGGGAAGGCAAAAGGTAGTAAAGCTTTTGCTAAATAGCAAATCTATTCCAGAAAGACACATATAATTTCCTTTCTATTTAACAGCCCAAATGAAAATGAGAACATCAGGGGAGTCTATCAGGGGAATTGACATCCAAAGGCTAAATAGAGGCTAATCTGTTTTATCTTCAGAAAAGCTAGAGGGAGATTAGGTTGGGTTTTCTTCACATTTCCAACAGCCTCCTACAGATTTGCATTTTGTTAGATTAGCTACTGAGCTTGAAAAGTGCCTCTTTCTTCTTTGCAAATGAGGTCCAGCAAACAATTTAGCAGTTGAAACCACAACATAACTCTTAAGCATTCTTCTGAGGAGAAGATGGGTAAAGTCACACATGACCTAAGAACTAAGATAATCAAATGCTGAGAGGATCATGGGCATAGTTTTGGAGGATTTTGCAGTTAAGCAGTAGGGACAGTTTTCACACATTTGCTGTGGGAATAATTGGCCAACCGCCATCCGCATCTTTCTGACTGATGTCTAAACTACAGAAGCCAAATTCCATCCATGAAAGCTTCCTCCTGAGCTGTAAGGGTGCAGGGTAAACTAACCTTTGCAAATCTTGTATGAGCTAGTTGTAACCCCACTCCTCCTTTAACACCCCCTAGATCAGACTGCATCTCAAAAGTTGTTTCCTCTTTCCTCGACAAGAAATAGAAACTAAAACACTGTGTACTTGGTCTTAAAAGCAAATGAAAACCAGCATACCTAACACTGAGAGGTGATTCCACTGAGAGGCCCAGAAGAGCACAAGCATCCCTTGTGAAGATGTCACAGATGTCTGCCCACTGGTTAGCATCTAATAGATGAACGTACGGAGAGTTCTCTATTCCTTGCCGCAGATACACCAGGCTGCCCATCAAAACCTGAATATCTGAGAGGGATCAGCAACAGTTACACTTATTGTATGCTACAAATAAAAGCCAGTGTCTACAGTTGTAGGTTTTACATGGAAAACAGGTAAGACACACACCAAATCATACCCAGCCTCACCTCTAGAAAACACAATTACAGCCATCACCAAACACACACCTACAGCTACCAGAGCTCCAGCCCACTACGGATGGCAGGGGACTGTCTGCTCCTCTATGAGCACGACATGCTGCCCATCAATTTCCTTCAAACAGCTTTACTTTTTTTGTGGGATGACACACAGAATACCCTAAAAGTGAGTTCAGTTTGAGATGGTTCATTTAACTCACACACTCATTTTTCAAAAGTTTCATTTCTCTTTGTAATCCCCCACGCAGCAGAAAATAGCAGATGACTATTCCAAGAACATTTCTGTGCATTTTTAACACTTTACCCTGGCACCAAGCCTATTCTAGATGTAATCTACATGTTATTTAGAGAGTCAAAAACCTTCCATTTAAGCAAATGTGCCAACATATTAAAATATCAGTTTGTGCCCTCTTTAAATCAAATTAAAAAGAGGAATTAATCCCAACTGTAAGGATTTGGGTTATACATGTTAAATACAGAAAAGAAATGGAAAGCCTCCTTCAAAATGAAAATAATGGAATCAAACATGTTTGGAGCTTTATGTTTTACTACAAGGTGCCACATCCAAGTGCTTTAAATCCCTTGAATGTGACCAAAAGCTTACCTTTCTGATGATTCAGGGCGAAGGGCTGGAAGTTTTTTGCATACTGAAGTGCTTCTCTTTGATTAGCTGTTCCACCCATCAATAAACTAATGAAGTATAATCTGTGCAGTTTAAATTCCAACGAGCTATTCTGTGCCATAAGCATTTCTCTGTTGGATACCGCCCACCTAGAAGAAACAAGGAGGTACAATGGGACACGTCACAAGGGTAATTAAGTGTCAGCCTACACCATATGAAATTATTACCATTATCAAACATCTATTTCAAGGAGAAAAATGACTGTTCCCTGAACTTCTGCAAGTTATCCAGAGCACAGAAAGTGACAGGACCCTTTACAAGCACAGAGCTACACAGAGCACACAACACATGAAGAATGGTACTTTTGGTGCTGCTGGACAGCTTAAAACCTCTCCAAAATTCAACACTCACTGGTTGGAAGACAAGACTGAATTAGGCACAATATAGGGTAGAAATAACAAGAATCTACCATATTTGGATTAAAACCACTCTGAATCTTAAGAGTCACAGGCAATCTTCAGCTGCACGTCGAAGAAGTTTGGCCAAGCCTTTTGAGAACATATTTTCCAACTTCCTCATTCCCCAAACATTTCCTCTAAGCCACCACCTGTGTGGATGTTGCCCTGGAGGGGGGAAGCACGCCTATGGGGGGCCTTGAAGATGGGGCTTTATTAAGACTTTGCCATGGGTGATACAGAGGAGGGAAATCTGTTTAAATATCACACTTTACCCTGATTAAACTTTGCTTTCTGTGTTATTTTTAACTTGGAATCACTTCTGGGTCTTATCCACCGTAACAGCACTAATGCTGGTTTGTTGTTTCAGTGAGGTTTGCTTCTTTAATTCAGTTTAGTCAGGCCTAAATAAATTCAGTCTTACTCTTATAACTTCAAGTTTCAATGTTCTTCAGGACATCTGTTTCTCATTAGTGTTAATTAGTTATACTATTTGCACTGTGGGGCCCCCATTAAGCAAAGAGCTTTTCACTTTTCAGCAAGGAAGTGAAGTAGTCTCTGTTCCTTAAAAAGAAGGGGTATGTGAGGCTTCTGTTCTTCTCAATCAGTACTAAAATAAGAGCATTAAGCATTCTTACAGCGCTGGCAAAGCCTTCAATGCAAGTTAGGCTTCTGCATTAAGATGGAGTGTTAACAAGCAAGTATCTACTTTCAATTTGTTGTGGTAAAAATGTCAGGAGCCTGACTTTATTAGCAAGTCTTTGTAATGACAGCATTAACCTTTCAGTGGTGAAAAATGTAGCCTTTGAACTAAGAATAAGTCCTAGTGTCCCCCATTCAAGCACTTTCAGAAGACTGTCAAGTCCATAAACTCCATCAAGAGGGCAGGGCACACTCACTAACCATGGGCTGAGTGGTTTGTGTGGGGTTTTTGTTTAGTTGGTTGGTCTGGGTTTTGTTTTTGTTGGGTTGTTTTTTTATGATCATTGTCCACGGTTTAAATGAGATGTAGTGGCAACAAAGCTCACTCCCAACAGAGAAAACAAGAGCCTGAAGGTAACAAACAGACCAATAAGTAGCTGAATGACAACAAAAACTACTGTCAATAAACAAGATGACTAGTCCCCAGTCCCATTAATGAGATATCAATCTCTATTGCATCAAAAGAGCCAATATTCACAACCACATGATATGGCACTTCATCTTGGAAAGATGGAGCCTATTTTTCCAAATTAGCTTTCAGGCAGGCTTTCCATTTTTAGCTCTTTGAGTGGCAGCACAGACTTGTATCAGAAGAAAGCAGCCACAGAAGTGAGGCCTGAGGTGTTTGGTCTAGGATGTGCTGTTCCTGTTTCCAATGGAAAGACAAAAAACTAACAAGTGAGGTTTAAAACATCTGACCTACATACTCTGTCGCCATCCAAAATCATTAGTAATCACAACATCTCTCTCAAAATGATGCTTTCAGAGTCTCTGCACTTCTGAGACTCAAGTCCATCTGATTTTTTTTTAAGTTTATAGTATACAGTATATTATTCAAGCCACAAGTACACAGAGCTCTCTTTTAGCTCTCACATAGGATTTAGTTAAAATGAGTTTCACAAAGCCTAGCAAAGAGGAGATTAAGTTTAAACTATACCCCAAAGGTCCCAGCAAATACCAGGACCTATGCACCTTGCTGCTTTACAGACAGAAGACAATATCTCTTCCCCAGGAGACTACAGCCAAAAGCTTTGAACCTGCAAGTCGTTCCTACCAGACCTTCACATGGAGATTCACCAGACAGAGCTCAGATGGGCTAGAATCCATCCAGAAAGAACCTATGGATTTCCCTTCCCATCACCAAATTACAATGAGAGAAGTCACTGGAAATTAATGGGATCCTGTGGAGGTACAGAGATGACAGGCTTAGGGTGTAGGGCCAGACTGGGCATCTAGAAAGTCAAGTAGCACACCCCACAAAAAGAAAAGTGTTCTGGCCAGCAGTGTTCTGTACATGGAATTCTGAAGCTCAGCCTTTTTAAATGTTGGAACTTGTATTAGTAAGAAAATCTAACAAAACTACAGTTAGGGTCTTTTTAAAATCAGATACAAATATTAACTTCTTTTTATCACCATATGATAAAACAGGGCTTTGAAAGTCTTTTCCCAAGACTTGTTGATGTGACACCACCAGGGATCAGGAGCCACCCTTGTGTTTGCCTCAGTTCCAACAGCCAGTTAAGCCAAGCACCAACTGCAGAGCACTGGCAGAGCCAGAGAGACTGGTTATTGCTTTCATCCCAGCCTTCTGGAATTTTGCATGGGTAAACTCCCCTTCCTGCTTCATGATACTGTAATTAGTTCTCCTTGCTTCAACCTCACTGTCAGTAGCCACTTTGAGACTGTGGGTTTATGTCCCTAAAGCCGTATTTACTGATGCTAATTTTAGCCATTTATCAGCTTTTTGCCCAAAGAGAAGTGCTACCCATTAAAGCTTCTCTCATATACAGACTGCCCCTCCAGGAGTGGTTCCTCTCAAATACATGTGTCTGCTGGGAGATAACATGGGAGGTACCTTCACTAGCATCAGCAGTTCCGTAGAACTACCCAGCATTTAAATGTATCAGTTACCATCTAAACTGTACAGTTTTGTCACATTTTGATCAGCCTCACTACCAGCCACGTTTTTTACATAAGCATTGCTATAAATAAAGATTCTCTTTGTCCAGCAGCAGGCAAAGAGAAGCACTGAAGAGTTTAAACAGAATAAACATTATAAACAAAAATGAGACAGGGTGGGGGAGGGAGGGCAGCATACAAACTGTGCTGACAATACACCCTATTCTCTGTCCATTCAGCTGTCTTTGGAATAAGAGCTCTTTGGAAGAAGGACTATGCCTTCTCCTTTGTTGGAAAAATATTTAAACACATTGCAGGAACTACAAGACACGACAAAGTAGCAACGAGTAAGGCAGAAGGCCTAGCAAACCGGGGCTAGAATGACTTTAGGGACTTGAAATGAATGGATACAACAGCAAGCTACTGTTCCTCAGAGAGTATCCTTCACAATAGCTATGTTTCTACTTGAACTACAAGAAATAAGTGGTGTAGCTGACAGTAAAACCTGTTTCAGTTGTAACACCAAGCATTTCAGTGTTGCTTCCCTTTGATTAGCCAACTCCATAGTGATAAACCACCTGAGCTCTCCACCTGTGTCACTATATCCAAACACCAGCTATTTAGGTCGAACTTTGCATGACCCAGAGGCATAATCCAGGATTTAGTTTATGAACACAATGGTTGATATATCAGAGCATCCCTGTGCTTTGCTTAGATGACAATGAACTGTGAGGTAGCATATGTCTGTTGGTTCATGTGAAGGGAAAGGAAAATGTTTGTTAATATGAAAATGTAAATAACTACCATGATGCAAAAAAGGTATCTGAAGTATATGAATTATACTCTGGAATGAAACACAGAAATGTTGAATTAGCTTTTGTTTTACTGATTCTATTTTTAAAAACTCACTTCAAAGTTGTTCTGGGATTTTTTGTTTGGTTTTAGTTGCTTTTTGGCAAGGGAGTGGGGAAGTGAACAGTGGGGGTTTTCCCCCCCCTTACTTCCAAGACCAGTCTAAGCTTATCAAAGCTCTCTCAACTTAAAAAGAACAATAGGTTGAAGGTTTGGGTAGGGTTTCTTATTTTTAAAATACAAGCTACTCTGCAATGGTACTGTGCAGTTACATATCCACTACTGTAAATGATACAACAGGAGACAATGAGATACTTCATCACCTTTTCCTTCTCACTGTCACTTTTAGCACCAGCTTACAGGTCTAATGGTTGTAAAGTCTACTAAGGTCATGAAAACATCCTGGGTCTAAGGTGAACTGACAGACTTCAGATACTCCCAGGCCTGGTTTGCATCTGAAAGTTCAGCATTATCCACTGACTCCCATTAACTGGTCAGAAGAAATCTCACTAACAGATCTCACTATCAGTCCTGGCTCTCACCTGGTGTTAAATCAGCACCTCCCTGGCAGCAGCAGACTGCAAAGCACACTACTACCCTTCCACTTCCTCTTCCCACCCTACAGTCCCTTATCTGAGTGACTTGAGGAAAGAACTTTGATCCCAAGACAAGTTCTGATCAGCCCAAAGGCTCAGTGAAGGCAAAAATATTTAGTGGCCCTCAACACCTTTAATGAGTCCTGGTAGCCTTCATAACTAGACCTTTAGAAATAAGGTTCACTAATGACTGAGTATAAGGCTAAGTGCTACCATGCCAGACAACTCTTCAAGTGATATTTCTTCCCAAAATCTTAGATCACAATCACCAATGACTCAAGTTAATCCTTTGTCTAAGACAGAGAGCCTTAGTTAAGCAATGTCCATGGGGAGGGATGCAGAGGGGACAAAAGCAGAAAGAGCTTCCCCCAGTAACTAGATGTCTCACAGGACAAAACAGACACACACCAAAATACACTAAAACCAATATTTAAAGTGAAAAACTAAGGATTTGTTAAAAGCATTCAAAAAAAAGGGGAGAAAAGAACTGAGCAGACTCACTCTAGTGCAGGTCTCAAAACTCTAACTTTTAATGCTTCCAATATTCGATTTAACTCCACAAATGGTTCTTTTTGACTTTGATCTATCGATAGACCAGATTCCTGAAAAAAACAAAGGCAGTTTTTTAGCTAAAGCATTAAAAAAAAAGCCAATGGAATTCAACTGCTGTTTGTCTGATAGTTTAAATGTTCATCTGGAACGTTCAGAGCAGGACACTGGCACAGTTGGTACCATTCGACACCCACACTTAGCATTACCTGACAAAGTTCCTCGGCTACATCCAACATGCCCTGCCGAAAGAAGTGCTCCACCATCACCTCGTTGAGGATCCTCTGGCTGTCAGCCTGCCAGCACCCATCTATCCCCACGCTGCTGATGTCAGAGTCAAAATTCTGAAACAGGCAAATTAACAGTTAATAAGCTGGAAAAAAAAATACACAATCACCCCATGTGAATTTTACTTTAATTATGCTGGACACCTGTCTCCACTCCAATGCCACCTGCCTCTTCCTCAAGTCGGCCCTCAACTACCTCCTGTTCAAAGTCATATATATCTGTAATGTGTTTCTTTATCTCCTGTGTACAGAAGAAGTTCTTTGGCTTGCTTGTTCCAAGTCTGAATATTATCCCCTAGAAGGAATTACACTGACAAATTGTGGAGGCTCCTTCCTTGGAGGTCTTCAAGACCAGCCTGGACATATTCCTATGCAACCTGATCTAGGTGGGACCTGCTTTGGCAGAGGGTTGGACTAGATGATCTCTAAAGGTCCCTTTCAACCCCTACCATTCCATGATTCTATGAAATTACCAGTCTAACCAGCAAATTAGAAATCCAGTTAACTAATCAAGGAGTTTCCAGACCTCGATGTAGTTTTGAAGGAAGAATCTGCAGAAAAGGCTTTTTCCACACGTAAAAATTGAAAACGCGCAGAGAACAGAAAACAAAATCGCCTACACTAGGATCAAAACAGCATTATCAGTGCATCACTGTCACTACAGCCCACCCAATTAGAAGTCTTAACTAACTCAAGAGGGTTTTTTTTACATAGCTGGGGGTTAGACAATGCTGAAAAAGGAAAATGTCACTTCTCTCCACCCCCAAACAACAATGAAATTCAAATCTCTGAAGACTTCAACATCCCAGCAACAGGATAAGCTTTGAAGTTCTGAGAGATCTTTTATAGATCTAACCTCACTGATCCTTCTGCCATGTATTTTTAGGCCAGTGGCCTATGGACACATTCCAGGAATAAGTAAAAATCTTGTCACAGGGACTCTTTAGCGACACTTGGAACCGCTTGGCACTGTGCCTCTTGGCACCAGGAGAGCAACACGTATTCTCATCCAAGACATAAAGCAGGATTTGAACCGATAACATGTTTTATGATTGGGGCAAGCAGGTTAATTGGAATAAAAACCCTCAGCCATTACATAAAACAAAACTCTTGGAAAAGAAACCAGAGTCTAGAAGTAAGTTCTTACTGTCTGATCCAGTGACTACAGCCAGAGTTTGGTGAACACAGTAGTGCTTCGGCTGTGACTCTCTGACCATCAACAGTCCTGTACAATTTGGGGCCACTGAGCTATCACAAGCATATAATTCTGGCAAAGAGCCACAGCATATAACACCAAGTTGGTAAGAGCCATCTTCCAGCTTTGCACTGCCTCTTCCTTCTCTTTGCCACCTATTAATTTCCTTCATCAAGACACCTCCACATCTCCTTTGATGCTGTTCTGTCACTATGAGAAAGGGACAGCCTCCTCATCTCAGCGTGCATGGCTTGAAAAGTACCACCCTGGTCAGGTCTCTCAGGAGACTTTCAGTGGCACATTAACCTTAGGCTAGCAAGTCATCTCTTCCATCTTTCAGAGATGGCTAAGCAAGGTGAGCAACTAAATAAGAATCATAGAATGGTAGGGGTTGGAAGGGACCTTTAGAGATCATCTAGTCCAATCCTCCTGCAGAAGCAGGGTCACCTAGATCAGGTCACACAAGAACATGTCCAGGCGGGTCTTGAAGATCTCCAAGGAAGGAGCCTCCACAATCCCTCTGGGCAGCCTGTGCCAGGGCTCCCTCACATCAAGAGTGAAATAGTTTTTTCTTATGTTTAAGTGGAACTTTTTGTGTTCCAGCTTCATCCCATCACCCCTTGTCCTGTTGCTAGCTACTATAGAAAAAACGGGATTATTGTCATTCATTGAAGGCTCACATTTAAAAACATTTTCACTTGGGTGTCTTAACCTGTGAGCTTCTTGTCACACTCTACTCAGCTTTAAACGGTATCTTGAAACAACTTAAGCCTCCTGAAGACTAAATACTGTTGTTCTTTGTGCCAACCCTTTGAAACCTTTAAGGCTCACCACCATTACTGATTTTGGTATTGCTGTCCAAACACCACTAGCAGATAACAAATCCATGGACAATATATTATCAGAGGCAGTATTGAGAATACAGAAGCTTGCTTTTGTTACTTAGATTCTGAGGAAGGGAGCATCAGTAATCTAAAAATAATTAAGTTGAAGTTATTCTTCTGCAATTTCAAGTTCTAGGAATGTACAATCTCGAGAAGCAGCTGTAAACTTCTGGGCAGTTACCAGCCATTAGAGCTGAAATAATGCTTTAAACATCATCACATCCTTTTCATTGCCCGGGGGCAGAGGAGGTTGAGCCACTTACTTCAGCTCCTTCACAAAATCCACATTTTTCTTCTGAAACGCCAAACCTATGAGCCTTGAAAACCTTTTCAAAACCCCATTGTAAATGTGATGTTTTAAATCCCAGAAAAGATGGCAACAATAAGTCATATAAATTTCTAGAGGTGCTGTAGATTCAAAGTTACACTATATAACCTGAGGATCTCCATTTTTTTCTTCCCCTTGATCTATTCCCTTATCAACCCAGTCTTGACCAGGTTCATTCAGTAACTTTTGGGGGTTTCAAAACAATTTCTGAGGTCTTTATTATATGTGGGATTCTATGGCTCTGCCTCCTCTGGGTCCTGAGGAGCTTCAGGAACTGACTGTACATATCACAGTGAGTGACTGTCACATGTCAGAGTAAATTACTGCTTGCCTCTGGCTTACTTATTTCATAACTGTCATGCATGCATGATACACTGGTGACTACACATCTCAGTTTTGTTTTCTAAATGCTAGCAGTATGCTAACTGATAGCGTGGGGGGTTGAACAAGATTTCAAAAGTTGAAATCCATTCTCTAAGTTCCAAGCTCCAGAAAGGTTGTTTTGTGCTTCTCTGTTTTCAATGTTAGAAGGGTGTCAGTTAATGTTGACAAGATACAAGCCTTGTTTTAAGAGATGACTATTTACGTGCTAAACACACCAATGATAACAATGTAAAGCACTTTGCTGATAATTGCTGAAATGTGAGGACTTTGAGACCTGCAGCACACAAGATGGACCATTTTAACTAACATAAAACCTTCCATGTTATTAGTAACAACCTGCTATGAACAAGGATGATGATTAAAGACAGTTTTATTCCTCAGTTTCTCAGCTGAGATTATTTTGTGCATTCCTTCTTCTGGACTCTAACCCAAAATACAAATAAAATACATTTGTTTACCCCATCTGTTCAGTTTGTTGGTAGAAAAGTTCAGCTTTCAGACTTTGTGTTTATCTTGCCATGCTCTTCACAGCAATGGAATTACATGTTGATCAGCAAAGGTTTTTAGTTTGGTTCTATACAAGTTTTTACAAGAAAGGAAGACTAACTTGGGTAAAAGTTTGCTTTCCCTAAACAAAGATTGGATTGAGATGTTGGGCCTTTAAAAACAGGCTTAACATTCAGGGAAAACCATGGAAGAAGCCATCATTTACTCCTCTTACTTTCCTGAATGAAGGCATTTAGCCACTACTCAGACAGACTGCTGTTAGAGGAGTAAATATTTAGTAGCCCTGTCAAACATGCTTAGAGATGAATTAAAATCATTCCAGGAGAATGACTGATTTTCTAGGAGATTGATGAGTGAGATACCTGGTAACAACCTGAACAAGGACATGAGGAGTTCTGGAAGCAGAGCAAATGCCAGTACAATAAAGGAAAAAATGGATGCAAACATTTCCTTTCAAAAGAGAAAATGCTCTTTGGAAGAAAGGGTAACTCTTCCTGATCAGAAGCAAGGAATCCATGGAGAACTACTGTGAAAAAAGGCTTCAGCTTATTAGATGAACTTTCCAGGAAGCATTCCCTAAAAAGCAACACACAAAGTTTTGGCATTTCAGACTTCATATTTGGCATTTCATGGTTCATATTTGATGCCAAATTTTAACTCTTTTGTTTTTCAGATGCTTAGGAGCTTCTGTTCTCGGAGTGAATCGTGCAGGCAGACAAATCTAGTTCCCATCCAAGTTCATCAGGAATAACTACACTATCTTAGCCACCAATCAGACTAAACTTTGCATACAGGTATAACCCTGCCTCAACACTGGAAGAAACAAATTTAACATAAAATTTGCCATAAGCAGATTAATACAAGTTCTTTTAAAACCAAAGCTCGTTAAGTCAGAGGTTTGTTGATTCTACATGTAACAACAGCTGTCATTTGGATGTGTCACATGTAATTTGCACCGGTATTAGCATGTTTCCCAATCTCAAATCAGGCAGTATAAAATAATGAGCTACATTTATCTGTGCCTCAGCACATAGAGCTAGGAAGACCATCAGCAGTGTTCCAGAGATGTTAATCTGTCTATAAAATAAATGAGGATCAAGGCAAGGGCTGTGCTGTTTTAAATTGTAACCAGCAGTTTAGTTAGGAAGCAGTAGTAATTCACCCAAAATGTGTTGGGAATGAATTCACTACATGCATTACACTTAATCACTTCTATTGGTTTAAGCTTATTATGAGGGCAATTTCAATAGGTTACGGGATGCCAGCAAAGACTTTGTTGGCAGATTTCAACCATATTTTCAGTCAGCAGAGGAGAATTGCATTAAGTACATATGGAAGATCTGCTTCAAATGGCACTGTCCAGGGAAGCATTAAATACCACCAGGATTTAAACATCACACAGTCATCTGATAAACAGGCCAAGGCTTCAAGGCACATTTTCAAGTAGTTCCCTTAAGATACTACACTCAGGGAAAACTAATAAAGTCCAAACTACTTGCATTAAAAAGTGTCAAACAAAGTTCATATTTAAGGAAACAATCATAACTGATGCTCTGAACTTCATAAAAATGCACCCCTCATTACCAGCACCAGTTCCCACTGTTTCTATTCTTTTAATGTAACCACCACAGACATTAAGCAAGACTGAAAACATAGAGGAATGAGCACACTGAATCCAGCAAGTTTTTTAACACCTCACTGTAATAGCCCTTCTGACACTCAACAGGCACTGAGCAGATTATCCTTTCCACTCTTTTACAAAGCCACACACTTGCTATTGTTTAAATGCTTTTATTTACAGTTACCTTTTTTCAGACACATAGAATAGATACATTTATAAGAGCAGGACAGAAACAACACTGGGAAAACTATGCACATAACTGAAGCAGCAATTTGGAGATTAGACTCACACCTAAACTTTATTAAGCTAAGAAATATCCAATCACCAATTTCTATTGAATATTCACATCCTCTATATACAACCCAGGGCTGCTCTATCTCAGTATTTAAATGAAAAAGATATACTCAAAGCTGGAAGTCTGTTTGAACAAAGTCCCCTTGCTAAACCAGAATAGGAAAGTTTCAAACTTAGGGCAAGATTACACAGATTTAATTCAAGCTTCAAGCCAGTAATAAGGATGGAATTTTACTCTAGTTAATTGGTTTAGATACAGCAGCAAGGATTAGAGACAGATGCATCCTTAAGCTTTGGATAACAGTGACGTTTGCATGAAAGCTATTAGGAGCAGGGTTTGAGTTCTCCATGATGATCAGTCATAGATATAAGCAAAAAAAAAATATAACAGTTGCACAGACATTCTGCCCAATAATGCAGAATCACATCCTTTGTTTCTTCACTGCACTACTATTACATTATGCTTTAACAGAGTGCTGTTACTAATAAGGATGAATGAGTATTCTCTAATGCTGCAAAAGTCTTTGTCTAGATGAAAAGATTCATTTACTAGCACCTTCCTTAGCAGGATTATAAAGTGCACCTCAACCCAAAGGTTTAAGCCCTATCAGCATAAGCACGTTCCAATATGAAACTGTGACATGATAATGTCCAAAAAAAGAAGCAGAGACAAGACACCTTTCATATAAAACAATTCTTACATGAAAGTGCACACAGATGGAGAAAAGCACAGCCTGAAAGTTCCCATATAGCACCATTTATCACAAAAAAGGAAGTTTAGTATCATTTCAAAGAATTAATATCTACCTATGAAAATATATCCAGATCTCATTTATTCTTGAACCTGAAATTCATATGAGAATACCTTATATGCAAAACCTTCAAAGATAAACTGCCTGACCTTATTATTCCTTATGGCACAGACACTGATACTATGAGAAGTGGAAACTACTCACATGAAGAACACTGTGTGTTAGCAAACTGAGCCCTAAGAACCACTGATGCACCCAAAACACAAACAAACTTTCTTTAAAAGTTGCCTTCTAGAACAAAATGCCACTTTTTAATTATTTGCTTCTGAGAATTAACTAGAGATTATGTATATACATATAAACACTATTTCTCATTGAGACAGATTCTGAAGCAAACATTTTGCTAAACTGATAACACATGCTATTTCTAAGTCTAATAATATCAGCAGGGAATGTTTTGTCAGAAGTGATTTGAGCTGTGCCAGACGGAATACTCTGTGCACAATGAGTTCTGAAAGCAGGTACTGTGCACCCCACTGTCTTGCACTGCCCTGAGCCCACGCTTCTGTAATTGACAGGAAGATTTAATTAAGATTAATTGCAACATAAATCCAAAGTTTGTAAAGCAGAGTACACATCACAGAATACAATACAATCAAAACCCAATATAAATACCTTATCAATGGCTTTTCCAACTCGGGATACACTGCTGTGAATGTCTTTATGATCAGAGGCCAGTTTTTGAACTGTGTCTTTTATTCTTTTACAACATTGGGTCATAACAAGTGAAATTGTCCCTGACAAGTCTCCATCTTGATCTAGGCAAAAAAGAGAGGAAAATTACTGACTTTGTTACAAGCAAATGGTATTACAAAATCTCTCAATAAGCAACAACACATAAAGACAACAAATGGCAGTAAAGAAAGAAATGCAATCTAGAGAGTATTTGGAAAGCAAGATCAGTGTAAATGAAGGGAGATGTGCAGAACAGAGCTCCCTCGTGGAATCAGGAATCCATCCGGGTGCACAATAACACTGAGCAAGTGCAACAGTTTAAAAAATTCATGTAAAGATCTCATGTGTCACAGTCACAGTAGATTAATAAACACATCTCAAAGTAACACCCCAATCCACAAATCTCATAGGATATAATAGGAAGCCACCAAACAGGATCAGTTCTCTTTCAGACAGTTCCCTGAAGATACAAGGTGCAAGCAAAATTTGGATTAACAAAGGCCCAGTTCACTCCTGCTCCACAAGCTACCAAATTCTATCAGATTCTGTTGGTGTTTGAGCTGTAAGAATCTTTTGCTTTCCAACTTCTGGAAATGACTCTTAACAGTTCAGCCAACTGGTCTCACATTCTCCTCCATGGATGAGAAACGACCTGTAAAGGACCCGACTGAACATCAAGTTCACATTTTGTTAGAAGATTTATTGTCTAGAAACTGGGATCTTTTTAAACTGCTGTCCAACCAACAGGTCCAATGCTGTATCACCCATTCTGTGATCAAAACAATAAATGCAAAAGGTTTACAAGCTCCTGACCACATCACTGCACTGAAGAGTTTACACTCCTCTTGCCTCAACTCAAACAAAACTCTATAGCTCTCATTGGGAAAAAAAATATACTCATTTGTGCTTTACTTCAGCCTCAGCTTTTGATTTCAAAATTACTAGGAGAATCTCTTCTCCTGTCTTACCTCTGAGGGTTTCTCCTTCCTCAAAGTTCATTCTACATGAAGAGATTTTCCTTCAGGGACACAGACTTTGCAGACTTTAAGTGCATGGGAAGGCTAATTTAAGCAGGATAGCAGCCCAGAAACGCATCCCTAACATTCCAGATCTAAACCCTTCATGTGAAAAAACAAAACCCCCAAAATATCTCTTCAGAAGAAAGATGTTAGAAGCAATTATGTTCTCCATAAAGCTTGTTCCTTTCTCATTTCCCATTTTAACATGCCTTTGTTTTCAGCAGCACGAGTTCCGGTACTGCATGGAAAGCAAAATGCAGGTGCATTGAACTGCTGCTGCTGCTGCAAGACTGACAATCCAAGAACAGAAACAAACTCTTAACAGTACACTCCATACACAAATGAAATCCAGACAAAAAAAGAGCTGTAGTCAGGGAGTAGGTAATAATTTACCAGCCACTTATTCTAGATACCTTCCTCTATGTATCCTAACTCTCAACCCCACTGCTGACATCAGCAGTGAAAACAACCTTCTGTTGTTCCGCATTGAAACTAGCTCATCTCTAGAAAATCACTGTTGTTCATCCTCACAAGCCCCACCTGAGGAAGCTTTAATAGTATTTTTGTAAAAGTCATAGCTTTTAGGAAAATAAAGAAAAGGCTTTAACTGGTTTTCTGCCTCCAGTCCCCTGAAGTTAACCATCACCTCCCAGGCAATCATGGCTCTGTATTTTCCCCAGTGAATGAGTGGGGAGTAACAGCATCAAAACAGTCTCTTCAGTGCATGATCACTAAGTTGACTTTATGCATCCTGAAAGAAAAGGTAAAATTTCACTCAACTCTTAAATGATGCTCATCTCCTAAAAATTAATTCAAGAATAATGATTATTTCTTAGCTGCTATTTAATTTTTATGATAGACATTTTTTAAAGGATCACATGAAGGCTCTCCAATAACTCTCTCGTGACTTTTGCCAAGACAAAACGATCACTCAGATTATGCAAGAAGCAAAATGGAAATACTCATTAGCCAAGAAAGACAGAGGTTAAAATACACTCTCGTAATAGCTGGGTTTTGGCAAGAAAAGCCATTAAGATAAAACCCAAACGACTTACATGTCTGTTTCTACCCCAAGCCAATAAGTGAATTATTGGCTCCTAACTCTTACTGCAGCAGAAAGAAACTACAGTGAAAATGTCTACACAGGAAAAGCCCTCAGAGCATTAAGAGAAAAGATTTCCCCCCTGCACTTCTCCCTTTCAGCTTTAATTAAACTATGCTACTCCTAATAAATCAGCAGAAGAAAGCCTGCAGACAGTCATACCAGCAGTCCAGCATTCACAGAGCACTACAGACTGACAGCCTCTTTCTATATTGGCTTCATACAGTCACATTTCTTAAAAAAACACCACATTAGTGAGCAGACATCAGGCACAGAGTAGAGTCCAAAGCCAAGTTTACTCAGCCAGACACATTTGTATCATTCAAGAACTCACAATCCTGCCTCAGCTACTCCAGAAAACGAGATATATTAGGGGAAGAGAGAAGAAAAACAAACTTTGTCCTCCTGTTCACAGGCCTTAGCACAGGGCTGTTCTGTGCTTAGGCTTTAACAGGAAAACAGCTACAGAAATTTAAGAGACTGTATGAGTGGGGAAAAGAAAAACAGTTCAGTTTTGAACAGTTTCTCTCCACCCATTTCCTTTTTACATCCACTGCCTATTTAAGGCCTTTTCATACATCTCTGCTCCCAAACCTTGTCCTACAGCATTATCTCTTTCTTTAGCAATGAGTGTTTTCTTTCCTTTTTACTTATTTCCTTTGACATTGTATGCAAAAATGTGTTTCTGCAGATCACACCCCTGAATGATAAAGCTCCACATTACAATGCTTGGCTGCTTCCACTTCATTCACTTTCAAAAACATAAAGGCAGCATACCCTCAGATGTCAAAAGTGAACTCCAGAGGTTTTAGGGTGCACTAACAACATATTGGTTTCATTCTAGGGTACTTACTGAAAGAAAGATAAATTTGGGACGTACACTGCTGAGACAGCATCACCCACTTATTTGGCAAGTGCTGAAAACACAACCAGGGCCTTCACAGGACAATCCCAAAAACTCTTAATCCCAGTTCAGATGGAAAACCAAATGAGGGCCCTGAAGAAATTGCATGCTGGAACCTTTTAACTGTATCATGAAGGGACAAAAAAGCTCTGGACCGGCAACAGAATTCTCACAGACAAATCTTTACAGCCCCAAAGAGTCCTAGAAAAACTAATACAAGCCTAAGGGTCAGGCCACACAGCTTTCTGGGCAAGGTAGGAGTCTCACTTTGTAAAGATATGTATTTTATCAACTCTCCTTAATGCAAAAGCCCAAACTGCTTCAGATAGCACAAAATACATCTATTGAAACATCATTCAAAACAATGCCAAAAAGACCAAAATTTATTTCATTGCGAATAAATGCCTCAGAACTGGAGCTGCACGTTTGCTCTGCATGGAAATTGCTGTGTACACACAGCAGCTCTAATACACGGGCTTTTATGTTCCTGAAATTATACACTTTGAGCTTTGCACCTGTATTTGTACAATACCACAGCAAACACTTTTTTTTTTTTCTCTGAGCCAAACAAAAACAGGTTCCAAAAAACCAGTGAAATAGCACAGTTTGCTCTCAAGCCTCAGGAGGCTGCAAGTTCCCATTTTTAATCCCTGAGCCATCGCTGGCTTCCTGCATGGCCTTGGGAAAATCACTTCAGCAGCCTCAGCGTCCCCTCCCACTCCATCAATAAACACTGCATTACCTCCATCTCGGCTATTTCGCAAGGTTTAAATGCCTGGTGTTTACAGCGTGCTTTGGCCATCCCGCCCGCCTGCGCGAGTGCTCAACATCAGCTGTAAAACACAGACAAGACTGAGGCGGCCGTGTTTACTTCCAGATAAAGAGTGGCTTTACCCTAAACGCTTCTAAACCGAGTCACGTCAAATGAAAACAAGTTAGTGACTTTGCAGGAAAAAAAAATAATAACCATCAAAAGATAAAAGAGAAGGGGGAGAAAACAGGGCAGCCCTGTTGTGTATTTCCCCTGTGGGTGACTAACCTCATCATAACTTAACATAAAGGCGCAGAAGGTATGAAACACGCTGACCGGGGTCACGCCGTACCTGCTGATCAGGAATAAACCCTCCTGTTCAGCAGCACGCAGGAGGCAGACGAGGCCCGGGAGGGTCGATACCTCTCGCTACCTTTAAGTTTTCCCTTAACATCCCTCCCCAGCAGAGACCTTTCCTGCTCCCTGGGCCGGCCCGTAAGCGGGGCAGAAAGCCCCCGGAACGGGAGACGGCGATACAGACCCGAGGGGTGGGGAGAGCTCTCTGGAGGGGTTCCCCCAGCCCACAGAGGCCCAAAGTTTGGGGCCTTTTAGCCCAAAAAGAAGGAGCCTGGCGCGGTCTCTTCAGGGAAAGGGTTGAGGGGCAACCAAGAGGAGGGAGGGTCTCCACATACTCTCAGTCTGGAGGATCTCCCGGCGCAGCCCGCCCGCGTACTGGATGAGCTCTTCCAGGCTGCGTTCGCAGAGCTGTCCGTAGCCCGAGAACTTCTGCAGCACCTTCTCCAGCTCCCGCTCCACCGTCACGCACTGGTCCATAGCGGCCGGCACCGGGCCGCGCTCCTCTTCTTCCTCCTCCTCCTCCTCTTGTGCCGCCGGGCCGCCCTGTCTGCCCGGGTGCCGGTGCCTGCCCAGCCCGGCCTCCGCCAGCACGGTCCTGGCGGCGCGGCCCAGCTCGGCGCAGCCCGGCCCGGAGCGCCGCTCCTTCACAACTTCCCCGTCTCCTCAGGCTGCAGCACTTGTACGCAGGCAGCGCCGCGGGCAGCCGGGGGCCTCGAGGCGCTCGGAACAGGCAGCGCCGCGGCCGCCTCAGCCGGGGTCCTCGCTTCAGGCCGCGCAGGGAGGGGCGGCGATGCTGGCTCAGGCAGCGCGCCGGGCAGCCCCGGCCTCGCCTTACCGGCCTCGCCGCCCGAGGCGGCCGCGGAGCTGGCGGCGGCGATGGGCTCTCGGCTTTTCGGCCGAGTGCGGGTGGCCCCTGTGGCAGGCGGTAGGAGATCAGCTTGGGGAGAGGGGATCGCTGAGGTGTTACGGCTCAGGCAGGAAGGGAGGCAGCTCAGAGCAGGGGCGCTGTTGCCATGGCGACATGGCGGCCTGCGGGATTGCGCGGGGAGGCGGCGGGGCCGGGGCCGGACTGGCAGCTCCGCAGGCTGCCGCAGCCTCGGAGGAAGCACAGACGCCTTTTCCCGCGGCCAGGCTGGGAGACCTCCTGGGCCGGCGCCAGGCAGCTGTGAGGCGGCAGGCCGAAGCCTGCGCTGGGCCCGCTGGGGTGGGTGTAGTGTCAGCGCTGAGGTAAAGCCAGGAGCGGCGAGGGGCTCAGCGCGGTACTGTGGCACCAGGGGCAGACGGGGAGTCGATGCCTGCCAAGCCGTAGGTAACGCAGCTCGCGGCTGCCCCAAACATTTCACAAGTCCATAACGAAGGGCAGCTTTAAACAGAGTCAGGGCTGCGTTAAGAAGCCTGGCGTGCCGCAAACAGCACCTCTAATCTCTCATTAGGTTGTTAACTTGGTCAGTAAACTTCCTCTTGGGCTTTATGTTGACTTCAAGACTGAACTCATCTGGCTGGCATCTTGTAAAAATGAGCTCAAAAGAAAAGTCTCTGCTCGGGGCACTGGCACAGGCTGCCCAGGGAGGATGTGGAGTCTCCTCTGGAGGTTTTCAAAACCCACTTGAACGCAGTCCTCTGCCCCCTAATCGAAGGGAACATGCTTTAGCAGGACTGGATGATTTCTAGAGGTCTCTACAATTCTGTGAATACCACTTGCTTACCATACTCCAACTTTGCTGTTTGGAAACAGCAGCACAAGCCAGATAGGACCACATGTTATCTGTAGCACCGTACAACCAAAGCTCCTAATAAACTTGGACAAAGCTGACTGCAAAACCAGCATTTGGTCTGAGTCTGGGACAATGTTGCCCATACTGCCAGAACAGGACAAGAAAATCAACAAATTTGTATTCTCATTAGAATACATGACTTGTGTAGGTGTTGAGAGTTCACTGTCACTCTGTCAGATTTAGGCCCAAACTGCTGGATTTGTTCTATATGTAATCACAGATGATTTTTGCACATATCTTTTCATTTCTTAGGTCATTAGCACAGTGGCTTAGTTTAATTTCTTTACTGCTCTGGTATTCTCAGCACACTCAGGCAAGGTCTCATTTGTTCTTTTCAAGGGAGACATTGAACAGAGCCTACCTCTGAGGAGGGGCTGAGGGAACTGGTGGTGTTCAGCCTGGAAAAAAAAGAGGCTGAAGGGAGACCTCTCTCTCTACAGCTACCTGACAGGAGGCTGTGGTAAGGTGGGAGTCAGTCTCTTCACTCAAGTAACAAGTGACAGGACAAGAAGAAATGACATCAAGTTCTGCAGGGAAGGTTTAGATTGGATAGTAGGAAAAAATTCTTCATCAGAAGGGTTGTCAAACATTGGAACAGGCTGCCCAGGGTTGTCACCATCCCCAGAGACATTCAAAAAAAACATAGCTGAGGTGCTGAGGGACATGGGTTAGTTCAGTGGTGGGCTTGGCAGTGTGAGGTGAGTGGTTGGACTTAATGATCTTAAAGGTCTTTTCCAACTGTAATGATTCTGTGATTCTATGTGATTTTGTCTTCTCCAGGGAGCAATAAATAGTTCTTCACTGTTAAATAAAAGAAAGTACCAACTGCCTAGGAAAAAAATGTCTTAGATTTCAAGCTTTAACCAATGTATTCTGCACCTGTAAGTTTGCTTGGCCTTAACTGATGTATGTTTCTCTGATGCTGACCACTGCAAGGAAAACTGCCACAGGAGAAGAGGTGATGATCGAATAATACTGCAGACTGCATAAGCCCTGAGCAACCTGCTCTGTTGTCTCAGCTGACTCTGAGTTGAGTAAGAGGCTGGACTTCATCACCTCCTGAGGTCCTGTCCAACCTGCATTACTGTGTGAATCATGACAAGACTACATCAGGATTGCCTCACCCAAACAGCTGGTGCTTCAGCTGAGGTGTCAAATATTGGCCATAGTATTACAGAATAACATCTATCTATTAAATCTACTTCCCATTGGCCACTTGTAGATAGTAGGAAATATCTTCTGGTGTAAAATTCCTCTACATACAACGAAATGTGTCCGGGCTGCTGTCGTCTTGCTTGGAGGCTCTCATACAGGCTTGGTGGTTTATTTAATACAATGACAAGCACACATAAATTCACAGCACACATAAAATTGTGTTGCGATGCACTTAGGTTGTTAAAGAAGTACATCAAGAGACTCTCTATGTTAGTGAACTCCTAACCACTGTATTTACAGAGTTGTCTGGCTCTTAGGAAAACTGGGTTTAAGGTAGTTTAAATATTAGTTTGCTGAGATTTATCTTCACATATGGCAACATTAAAACTGTCCAGAAAAAAAAACCCAAGTATGATAATATTTTAACACAGTAAGGGAATGAATTAAGAGTTTCAATCTTCGGTTTTACTGACTTTAAAGTGATAACACTTAATGTTCCCCATAGAAGGCTGGAAAGTGGATTATTGTCTGTATTCCCAGGCTGCACAGTCAGCAACTGCTCATAGGAGAGGATGGGGGAGGAGAGGGAATCCTTGCCATTTATCAACGGGCAGCAGAGACTTCAGATTTGGCTGGCTGACAAGAAAAGATGGCTGGCCCAGTTCTCAGCATTTGGTCTCATTCTCTCATAAATCAGAGTAAAAATATTTTTGCTGCCAAAATCGTCTCAAAGCAGATCCCTGCTTTGGGTTTTTTTGTTTAAAGGTGGAATCTTTATTCCTCATGCTCTTCACATTTGTAATATTTTCTCTGTGAGTAAAAGACTGGCTGACTGATGACTGTTTAATGTTGTTAATTAGGTAGAGTTAGCCCTGGGCTCTTTAAAAATGTCATCATGTGTCATCTTTGTCTTCAGCTCCAATTCATTTTAATTCCTTGTTAAGATATTTCGATTTTCCAGGTAATCAAAACTTGCTGAGAAATTGTTTGCAGGTGACAAGTCAAAGATGTGCTGACTTGCAGCTGGAAAACAACCAAAGTATGTAGGAAACACAACACTTTCTGGTAGGGTCAGCTTAGTAAATCAGAGCTGTCAGGGTAGGAAGGAAAGAGAGAACCAGAGAGCCTGGGAGAAGAAACAAATCTGCTTAGGTTTGTTTTTTTCCCGACATGCCTTTGGTCAACTTGTCACCTGCACTTTTTGGTTGTCCCCATCTCTGCTTTTTGCAGCTCTGCCTCTGTCCCATCCCGTTGCCTGGCTGCTTCTGTGTCGGTAGCTGCTTTGCTTTCAGTTGTTCTGGGAGGTTGGAAATATCATTTTTACTTTCTTGAAACCACTCCAGGCTTTTGAGTTTTGGCAGATGATGAGCTTCATGTCTGCAGGGGACTCGTCACCAGTTACCACTGGGGAATGTTAAAAATTGATTTAACTCAGACCATGAGCATTAGGAAATGACATATCGGTGACAGCCTCCCTGGCAGTTGCTGTTGCAAATAGTTCAGCTGTGAGCGTAGACTCATAGTTGTTGCTAGGTGCTTTCCTGCCAGAGGAAGCCAGGGCACCCCCGACATGACTTGCAGGGGAGAAACACGAGGACTGAGTGGAGAGGGGTCTGTGGTACTCCTTAAAAACAAACAAACCACCACCAGCAACAAAAACAGTGACACATTTTCTAACTAAAGTTCAGTATACACGCCTCCTCTTCAAACACTGACTCCCATCTCCTTACTCACAACACCCTTCACCTCCCTCGAGCTGCTCACTGAAAGAAAAGGTAAAGAAATCAGGTGACTTCTTGTGTGCCCGACTAAAGAAATGAGACTTCACAAAGCTTTGGAAAAAGACCTGTGCTCCTGGGCTGTGTTTTCAGTCTTTGCAGGGCTCAGGGAGAGCCGGCCTCTGGCTGATGTTCATAGTGTGTGTTCCTGGGAGTTCCTGGACTCTGCCAGCGGCGAGAACAAAGCTGCTCTCAGGTTTTGCCGAGGGGAAAGGGTTTGTCTCACAGTTGCTTTGCCACTTTCTCATGAGGGAGTTGAGCTCCAGCTCAGCTGAAGGGGCAGTTTACTGCGCTGTGCAGGCTTGGAAGGAGACAGTGGCACTTCATCCCAGCCTCCCAAGAGCTCCTTCACTGCTGTGTTTCCACGATGTCGTGTCCCAGCTGCATCTCCCACTCAAGGCTCACCACAATCCCAACTGAGCAGCTCAAATCCCTTTGCATTTAATCAAGCAGCTGCAGCTGAGATAGGGTTTGCTATCCACCTCTGATTTTTACCACACATAAGTTCTGAAGATTAAGGTTTTACACGGCTGCCAGCAAGAGGCATGGCATTTCCCAGCCCACTAGGGCTTAGTTTGTGAGCAGCTACTTCTGCAGCCCCTCCACTCTTCCTTCACTTTCAGGAAACAAAATGAGCCCATTGCTGAAGAAAAGTGACATGATCATCCTTTTTGGAGAGGCCACAGTGGCTGTGTGACAGAGTGGGCTGAAACAGGGAGGGGGGTTCACCTTTATAAACCCTATCAGCTTCCACAGGTCAACATAGTGTGTCTTTTTGAAACTCGATAGTAGACAATTACTTCAGCCTGTACACTCTGGGGGGTTGCCAGTGTTTTTAAAATGAAGCTGTGCTATTTTCGTGCTCATCTGTGTGAGCTGGCAACTTTCATGCAAATTATGGATTCTAAAAATAACTAAACATAGCTAAGAAATGTTGAGTTTCCTCTGGAGAGAGCCTTGGTGTCAAAAGATGAAGCTTGGGTTTAGTATGTTTTTGTTGTAGCAGACCAAGTCATCTCTTTGGAGCCTAACACCTCTCATGTAGCCAGTGATGATTATTACTGGAGCCACTTAAACCAGGACCCGCGCTGCACTCCAGATGGGACAAAGAGACCCGTTTTAAGCCTTTGTCAGTCCCATTTACCATGGGTTTATCACGACCAGCCCCAGGTGCCCGAGTGCCGAGGCAAAGCTGCCGAACCCCTCTTTCAGCAGCCGGGTTCCACTGTAGGGATTTAGCTCAGCGGGATGGGGGCTCACCCTCACCCCCCACACGACGTCAAATAAAGTGTCTCAACTGAATCCTGGCCGCGGAAGGATTTTTCTTGTCCCGTAAAGCGTCGCTCGGGGGCTCTGCCCGCCCCGGTAAGCGAGATCCGAGATATCGATGTTTTGGGTTGGGTTTTCTTTCTGTAGCCACCGAGTCGCAAGTCGCTGCCGGGAGCCGGGCCGCGGCTGACAGCCCCGCGCGGGGCTGCGGGGTCGCGCTGAGGTGCTGAATCACGGCGGGAAGGGACGGGGGGAGGAGGCGGCGGCCGGCGGGACAGCACCGGGCGCCCCCCGCTCCGCCCCGCGCCGCCCCGCGCCGCGCCGGCCGCCGGCCCCGCTGCAACGTCACTTGTTATGAGGCCGGCGGCCGCGGCTCCGCCGGGGCGGGGACAGCGGCGAGAGGGAGGCAGAGGGGCCGCGGCCCCGTGGCGCTGACAGCCCCCCCCCCCGCCTTCCCTTTTTTCCCTTCCCCTCTTCGCCCCGCCCCGCCCCGCGGCAGCCCGGCCTCCGGCTCGGCTCTCCGCGGCCCCTCGGCGGGCAGCCCCCGGCGGGAAGATGTGGGTGAAGCTGTGCTGTTTGCTGCTTTACTTCCTGGCGCTCTTCGTCCTGGCCAGGGTGTTCGAGGCCGTGGCGTGGTACGAGAGCGGTTTCCTCGCCACGCAGCTGGTGGACCCCGTGGCTCTGAGCTTCAGGAAACTGCGGACCATCCTGGAGTGCCGGGGGCTGGGGCACTCGGGGCTGCCCGAGAAGAAGGATGTGCGGGAGCTGGTGGAGAAGTCAGGTACGCGGGGCTCTCCCGTCACCCACGCGTGGGCAGGGAAGGAGGGAGGCCCCCGGCGACCCGCGTGTGGCGAAGGGAGGCCGGTCCCCGCCACCCCCGCGTGAGGGGCGACGATCGCCGCCGAGCCCCGCGTGGGCTCCCGCCGCCCTTGGGACGGAGACCCGCGCGCTGCGTCCCACGCCCGTGGGCCGCCGCCTTCGCAGGGCCAACCTGGGCGGCGAGCTGGTTTCCCCGACCAAGGACCGAGGCGCCGGAGCGGTTAAATGGAGGAAGGCAGGGGGGAAAACTCGGGGGTGGTGACGTTAAAGCCCTCGGCGGCGTTTCCAGCCCCAGCAGGCTGCGTGGAGGGAAGGCCTTGGTCAGCCGGGTCAGCGGGAAATGGTTCTCGCCGATGAGTTGCAGCGGGTTGCTGCGGGCCCTTGGGGTCAGGATGGCGAGGTGGCGGCCGCACAAATGAGAGCAAATGTTGTCTGCCGTGAAAAACGAGGAGGAAAGAGTGTAAATCTCTGCCGTGGGTTACTGTTTATGGCTGAGACCAGCTCTTTTCCCTGTGTTCCTTTCCCTACCCGTTTGCTGATGTTATTACAGGTATTGCTGTCAAGATGGGTACCGAGGAGAGCAGCGATTTTATAACCGAGGAGTAGAAGGGATAGATACCGAGGGATGTGATGGTTTCATAGAGGAGGAGCAGAAGGAGATTCTGTGTACAAATAATGACTTGGGAAGAGGCAGGAAGGTGCTTTGCCAGTAGGGAAAACCAAGCGAAAGAGGTGGACTTTCGGAGGATGGTGAATAGCGAAGGGTGAAGAACGATGGGTATGTAAGGAATGGCACAAGTGCCTTGAAAGTAAGGATGCTGGCCTGGAACTGGTCAGAGGGAGCTGGCCCCAAGGACCGGGAGATAGGGCTGATGTAATAGCTGTAGTGCCAGCCAAGCAGGAAAATGTGAGTAGCTGCTTTTAAATCAATGATCGAAGGACTGCTGATCCAGGAGAGGGAGAAATCCCAGCGATGGGGATAGGCAGCAAGGGACTCAGCTGTCTGGACAGAGAAAGAGAAGGATTTGGATGAAACAGCGAGTGCCATAACCTTACGAATGCAAACTGGTTTAAATAATTGATATTAATGCTGGGCATTTAAATCTAATTTGCTTTTACTGTTCATTGTTTATTGATGTTGTTCATTCGCTTTGCTGCTGCAACAGTAAAAAGCATTAGGCGATTTCACTTTTCTTTCCAATCACTTTCACTCCTGGGCTGTCAGGTACTTTAATGATGTCATGATGTTTGGGTTGCAAATGCTGCAGGGAAGTGTTTAACTCCAAACAAACTGTATTAACCGACTTCTCCAAATGTCATGGAAACACCTCTCATACCAACAGGCTTTGCAGCATTTTTCCACTTTGGTTTGGGTTTTGAGTTGTTTTTTTCTAAATTCTAGAAATACTTTTGGAAACCCCTCAAGGGTTTCAGCTGTAACACTTCTTTTAATTATATATTTTGAAGGAAACAGCCTTTTTGGACAGGTCTTAATTTCTTCAAGCTTAATAAATTAGTTACTAGAATGCTAATTGTCATCGTCAGCATTTGTAACGATTGGGAAACAAAACGTGAGAAGGAAATGAGATGACAAAGGAAACATTACCACATGATTTTACTGTGAGCTCTTTACAACACTAGGATTGGAACTCATAGGAGCTTTTTCCCAACTGTGCAAACAGAAGCCAGCAGCTAAATTATTCTACCTGAGATTTTTCCTTGTAATGAGATGAGCAACACGTTTCTTTTGGTACAAAATTATTGATTGCAGTTTTGGAAATCTGATTGAATTACCAGTGTTTAGAAGCTGGTTGCTGCAAGCTTACTATTTTGTGAAAGGAAAGCAAAGATACCTCAATTAAAATTGCTCCCAGCCACTGAATATCCCTCTCTTCAGTGAAGCTTAGGTGTTGTTCATTTATTCATTTGCCTGCTGGGTTGCACATGTGGTACATCTGGGTAGTCAGCAGCACAGCATTCACGTCTTTGGTGGCCTGACAGCCGAAATCAAATTCTTCATAGTCATGGCACTGTAGATAGAATTATAGCAACTTTAAAGTTTAACTGCCTTTGTACTCATAAGGTTCTTTGAGCAACCATGCAAAATACAATGAGTTAAACTGTTACCACATTTTATGAGGTGATCTTTCTCAAGTACCGTTTTAATTACATTTCTCTCAATTGTCTCTTTTTCAGGAGACCTCATGGAAGGAGAGCTTTATTCTGCTCTCAAGGAGGAAGAGGCCTCTGAATCAGTTTCCAGTACAAACTTTAGTGGTGAAATGCACTTCTACGAGCTTGTAGAAGACACAAAAGATGGGATCTGGCTGGTACAGGTATAGAAATGTGATGATTCATTTTTACATTTTTATCACATCCAAAGTGTGTTTCAAAGAAGGAGTTTGTGAGGGCAGTTAACTAGTAGTAAAGGTGGATAACAGAGAGGTAATGGCAAAGATACAGTACATCAGGGTCATCATAAGGAAGATATATGTTAAAAAAAACCAAAGAGAGGCTGGAAATGAGAGAGTTCCTATACAGACAGGGAGAAAAAAACCCTGTTATTCTGTGGATTGCTTTTTGAAAAACAGGCACTTTAGAACCAGAAAACAAGCAAAGTGGCACACACTTAAGTACACAGATGATGCAAGTACTTGGCCCTGGTATTGTGAGAGCTTGTGTCATGTGTGAAGTAGGTGCATTAAGTATAGGTGCTCCCAGCTGGCACAGGAGAGGTGCTTCTGTTGTTGTTCTTACATGTGGCTGTACTACACACTCAGACCCAACCAGTTTAATTTTCTGTTTATTTAAGGGACTTAGAGCACTGTTAAAATCTCTGTTGCCACTTCACAAAAGGAAGATCTCTGTGTGCTACTTCCCAGGCTAGTAGCCGCTTCTACAACTTAGCTTAAAATTAATCTTCCCCCAAACCATGTGGGCCCACTGATTTCTGAGTGTGCTTCCCTGGGGCTGCTTGAGAACAAGAGAACATAAGCAAACATAAAGCAAAGAGAGCAAGAAAGATTTTTGCAAGTAGGATTCTCAAACAGCTCATCACTGGTCTTGCAAACATAAGCAACCTAGAGCAAAATGTAAACATGCTTTCTGCATCAATTTCTTTTTTGATAAGAGTTTTTTTTAAGGTATAAATTCCTTGCCAGCAGCCACATTAGGCAATCAAAATTCTCCACCAGCCAATTAGCTGTTCAGTTGACAGCTTTCCTGCCTGGTTTGTCCAGTCTTCTCACTTCATGTTTTCTCTAGAAATAGATTATCAAGATTTAATGGCTTCTTGTTATTAAGCCTGCACTATCACCACATCAGATCTCGCCCTAAAATAGACAATGAGTGGACAGAGTCCCTTCAGAGTCAAATGGCATTTGTGTTTTGGGAAAGATGTATTTGGAGTTTATTGAATCTAAGTTTCAGGTTTAAATCACATAGAAGGGTGCTCTTGAAGCAGAGAGTGTCAAAAGGAGGCTTAGACATCTCCAGGCTAGTTGATAAATACTAACATGAATATACTGTGAAAAGCCTTCTTTCCTTCCCATGCAGCTCAAAAGAGTAAAATATGGTGGTTCTCTGTTGTCTGTTGCTTGCAGAGTTTGAGTGGTGCTATATTTTCAGCGAGCTTTGTAATAACAGATTGGATGGGCTGTGCTCTGATATCGCTGCGTGATGGATGTTGTCATCATTCTCGGAATATTTGCACAGCCATTCAGTTGGTCACAATAGCTGTGGGAAAAAAAATCAGTGGAATTTACAGAATAATTTACTTGCTGAGCACTATTTGTCTGTTTCTCCACAATAAAAACCACCAGACATGTCAAACTTCTTTTCATTCGAGCTTTTTTGACTTTTCATCACTTTGAGTTTTCATTTGCTCCCTTCCCCACCATAACTCCTGTCTGGATGACTCCTGGGCTGGATTCTTCCTCTCTTCTGACAGTTTTTCCCATGCTCTCTTCCTAGACCTCATCCCTGCAGAGCCTGCTTTTTTATCATCACTTCCATGTCCTAATTCTTGATTACCCTCCCTTGTCATTCTCCTGTGGAAACTTTACAGCTAATTAACCAGCTGGATGCTTCGGCAGGGGACAGCAGAAGAGTGAGGATGCTTCACTGAGGGGATCAGGAACTGCAGAGAAGGTTGGAGCAGTCCTCTGCTCTGTTCTGGCTACTGGCTGGGGAGAGGAAAGGAATCTGTGTTGGGGAAGGAGGGAGGGAGCTGCTGGGAAGCAGTGGAGGGAGAGGAGCAGTTCTGGCTCAGCTTGCAGGCTGGCTGTGGATTGAGTTGGGCTTGGAACACTTTATGATAGATGTCTGGGAGGCCGGTAAAGATGACTTTTACTTTCCAATGCATGTAAATGAAGTTTCTGAGGTGGCACAGGCTGGTAATGTGGTAACCATCACTGTGTGCAGAGAATCAAGGGGGAAAAAAAAGAGACAATTATTTCTCAGAAGGATGAGTTCCTTGAAGAAAGGGAAAGTCTATCCACAAGGAAACTAGTAACAGGACAAGGGGTAATGGGATGAAGCTGGAACACAAAAATGTCCATTTATACATAAGGAAAAACTATTTCATTGTTGAGGTGTGGGAGCCCTGGCACAGGCTGCCCAGAGGGGTTGAGGAGTCTCCTTCCTTGGAGGTCCTCAAGACCCACCTGGACATGTTCCTGTGTGACCTGATCTAGGTGGACCTGCCTGAGCAGGGGGATTGGACTAGATGATCTCTAAAGGTCCCTTCCAACCCCTACCAGTCTATGAAACAGTGATTTGTGCTTTGTTTCTTTATTTTCTGGAAACCCATCTGAAAAAGCATCCAGGGTCAGTGATGATATGTTTACCAGTGTAGCTGTTCACAGGTGCCTTCTGCTCCCGTGTGGAGCTTCCACAGAGCCACCACAACAGCATATTCTTTCTCCTGTTAGCTCATGATCTCATCACCTTTCCTTTTATGCCTTTCTTCTGGCTTGCTGGTTACTGGTGTGCACTTCTGTGGCTGGCAAGGAGGATGGGTGGTAGTTTCTAGAGCTGCTTCTCAGTAGAGTACTCTGCTATGGCTTGTGCTCTCTGGTTACTCTCTAGAAGCCTGTCACGTCCAACAATATCATGGTCATTAAGACTTTTTCAGTACAGACAGTAAATGATTTTAAATCTAAATTAATGTATAGTTTTGTTTTCAAAGTCTCTAACATAGTGTTAGAGAGAAATAAAGAAGACTTTATTCCTAGTGTTGAAGCAGGAGGGCAAACATTTTGATCATGTCTGGTAGAGGCAGAAAGGATACTGTTGTGAGTATGAAGTGCTGCAGTCTGTTCTGCATCCCAGCTTCTTGTTCAAGTGCTGTAGTCACAGAGCAAAGGATGTGCCTAAAGGATTTTGGTGGTAGTTTGTTCATTCCTTCTTTTTTTTTCCTTGCATGTGGGATGAGTAATTTTCATATTTGCCTTTATAATTGTGCCAGGTGATCAGTTGTTCTCACTCCAAAGAAATTAAGCAGAAACACACAATTCTTTTAAAACCCATCGTTCAGGCTTTCCCAGTAGCATGTCAGGATCACTTACAGTAATCCTACCTGATTTTAACTTTCAGTAACGTCCTTGAGAGTCTTCATGTCCAGTCAAGGGTGCAGAATACCATCAGCTAGAAAGTAATCGTTCTCATTACCTGCATATCTCTGTTAATTCATTACAGATGCTCATTTGTTCTCAACTCCTGACTTAACTGACGGCTTAACTGAGCTGTTCAGATTGGTGCATAGATCACCTCACCTCTCTTGAGAAACTACATGTAATTTTTAGGTGGTTAATTTTTGCATCCTGTGATGGATGTAGTCTTCTGTCTTTGCCTGTTTGGCTCTCATTTCTCATGGTTTCTTTGTCAGCAAAGCACAAAAATCTCCATCTTTAATCCATATGGACAGATTCTGAACCAGTTAGGAGTTCTTAGGAAAGAGCAACTATGTGGAAATTCAGTTTCATCAGCACAAAGACAAATTGAAAATAGAGTGAGAGGTCTCAGAATTACTAGAAGTACAGAGAGTCATCTAGAAACTTATTGATGTTAACTGGAATAAATGAGCTTTTCTTTCCCATGCTTCTAATAAATAACTCATCAGCCCATTTATAATTAATTGTGTTTATAGATGAGCATTATCCAAATATTTTGGCTTGTTTTTAGCTAAGGGAGGATAGTTTGCAACATAGGTGTTGAATATCAGGGGTTCTATGAGGAAGTAATATCAGGCTTCCTTTGCTCACTTACCCTCTGCAGGTACTGTGGAAGAGCTCATGGACCTCCAGGTGTCTGGATATGTCAAACTGGAAGCTGCCAAACCAGACAGAGTTCCCACATATGTACAACATTACCAGGTCATTAAAGAAGTCAGAGATCAGTTTTGCCTCTGACAAAATAAATGTCTCTGTTTTTTTCCGATGCCAGTGTCTGTACTCCTTCCTGCAGAGCCTGACCTTCAGAGGGCCAGGACTGACCACTCCTGGGAGAACCATCTGGACGTCTGTGTGTGCAGCAGGAAATGGTGGCTCTTATTTAATAGCTTTTGTTCTTCCTGATGATTTAGAGCCTGTCACAGTGTCCTAGTGCACAGAGTCTATGAGCGTTTGGAGATGCTGTCTTGTGGCTAAGCTGAGCAAACAAGTTTTGACTGTTGATGTGTATTCAAGGTTGTGTGCTCTTGGTATAAGGAGGTATCCCTGACACCTGATATCCTGGTTAAAATGATGAGAGTTGAAACACCATGAAGTGTTTGTTCTGCATTTGGCCATCTCTGACTCACCCTTGTGCCTTGTGATATTTGAACATTTTTAGTTGTGAGTGAGATTCAAAAGTTACTGAGGCCAAATCTTGTTCCCATGACCTGCTTTCAAATCTCTACATACCTGTCTAAATGAGATGGAACAAGATGTGATTTAAATGTACAGAAAATGGGAGATTGCTCAAGTGAGGCTACTGTCATATTGCGCTTAAAGTGCTGCAGGGATACCAGATGAGGAGTCTGTCTTTGCAGATCACATTGCTACAGCAAACTCTTCAACAGCAGCAGTGTTTCCTTGGGCCTCTTTGACTTCTGTCATATCTGGTACTGGCATTTTCAGAATGTATGTTTCATAAAATATATACTTTTTTGTTTAAATCCTTAATGTTAACTAGAAATTAAGGAGCAACTGCAGTGATGACAGTGATGAAGTAGTTATTGCAATGTCAGTGCATCTACCCAAGACACTTTTGGTTTGGATTAGGCATGAGGCAAACTGTCTTGCTGACATTGTCCTATTTTTGTAACTGTTTTTGTATCTTTCTGTCTTCAGGGTATTTGCTCTTATAGCCTGTTTGCTTCTTTAATGTCATAACTATGTCTATTTTATCATACAGATCAAAATGATTCTAGTCTTTACGTTTGTGATTGGCCTCTTTTGAGACAGTTTTGTTTAATTCAAAGTCGGGACAGCTCTTCCAGTGCAAAAGCTACCTATTCAACTGCCTGTTGAAATCACTCAGGGTTTCAGTTATTTCAGTCTTGTATATCCCTAGATGAATTCTACTTTCAGTTTGATTTCTGTGATATCTGGAAGCCACCTTCTGAGGTATTTATAGAAACTAAACAAAAAAACCCCTCAATCAGAACGTGCAAAAATAAAGGAGGTTTCCAAACCTCCATCTTTCCATTCTTACTTTGCACGTCTTGGTGCCATAACTTACCTCAGTATTTTATGGTTGTTGGTTGAGAATCCCTTGACCTTTTGGGATATGGTGTGGTCCTGCCCAATTCACAGATGGAATATCAAGAAACTTGTGCCTGAGGCTTCAGAGGAGGTTTGTGGGTGGGTGCTCAGTGAGGGCCCAGCCTTCTTTACAGTATCTTCTTCCACCAAAGCCAGTAACTAATACAGAAGGCTGGTAATTCAAACCCTGCCATCAGAGCCAGTCCTCTCTTGCCTGGGTTAGGTGTAGGTCTAGATGAGGATCTCATTAATATTTACAAATATCTAAATGGTGGGTGTCAGCAGGTTGGGACATCCCTTTTTTCTATGGTATCTAGCAACAGGACAAGGGGTAATGGGTTGAAGCTGGAACACAAAAAGTTCCATTGAAACATAAGGAAAACCTATTTCACTGTTGAGGTGAGGGAGCCCTGGCACAGGCTGCCCAGGGAGGGTCTGGAGTCTCCTTCCTTGGAGGTCTTCAAGACCCACCTGGACATGTTCCTGTGTGACCTGATCTAGGTGGACCTGCCTGAGCAGGGGAGTTGGACTAGATGATCTCTAAAGGTCCCTGTCAACCCCTGCCATTCTATGATTGTATGATTTCATGGTTGTTGGTTGAGAATCCCCTGACCTTTTGGGATATGATGTGGTCCTGCCCAGTTCACAGATGGCATATGAAGAAGCTTGTGCCTGAGGACCAGAGGAGGTTTGTGGGTGGGTGCTCAGTGAGGGCCCAGCCTTCTTTACAGCATCTTCTTCCACTGAAGAAGCCAGTAACTAATACACAGGGCTGGTAATTCAAGTCCTGCCATCAGAGCCAGTTCTCTTGACTGGGTTAGGTGTAGATTGAGGCTCTAATCCATGATGTGAGGTTGTTAAATGGCAGGGTTACATTGATGCTATTGGATTCTCTTAGCCCATGATCATGGACTGAGTTATCTCTGTTGTCGCAGTTGTCACTTTTGACATACAATATTTTGCAGATTGTGAACGTGGCTAACAATAAGAAAAGCTTGAAGCAAAGGTTTGTGCTCCTCGACGTGTCGTTTTGTTTCCCAGCTGTGCCAGCAGATCTCATGAAAGATACCTCTCCCATGAGCTTCATCATTACCTCTTTCAAATGAAACAGAGCATGTGACTGGGGTGAGCGTGCCCAGCTCACTGCTACACTGTGGAATATGTGTTTATAAAACACCTTGCTCACTCTCTTAAATCACAAGTTGTCCCAGTGTAATGCTCCTATTGACTCTTCTCTCCTTGGAAACGCGTGTCTGACTTCTGACAAGTGTGTTCATGGCTAATTTGTTCCTACGGCACTTAAATTGCTATCGCCCTTTAGTTCCACCGACTCCTGATGTCTACCCCACTTCTCCCAGTACGTGACAGCAATCAACCACTTGGTTTCATTGGGTATAACATATCCTAGGCGTTGCTCGTTTTGCAGCCAGTTAATATTGATGGCTGATAGTTCCCCTTGGATCAGCTAATAGACCCAAGCTTTTCTTCCCAGCGCTGTTTCTAACCGATGAACTCCCCGAGTGTCCCGTTCGTTATTGAATTCAATTTCATTCCTGACACTGTGCATTACAAGATTTGTGCAGCCCTTCCTCGATGGTCTTATAATCCTCTTTTGCACATAGATGTACTTCCCAATATTTATGTCATCTACAAATGGCTTTGGGAGACTTAAAGTTTCTGCAGGAAGGGCATGAATAGGAATATGAGCTGAACTGAGACCTAAGGTAAATCTCTTAGGGAGTCTGTGAGCACCTTCCTGGCATTTTGATGTTTTCTTGTCTTGGCCAATTTCTTACTCAGTTTAAAACTTATTTTTTCTTTACTTGCCATAAAAGCTTATCCCCAATTCTCATAACAATCTTCCATGACACTAAACCAAACTACAGATGAGGAACTACTTTCTCTTTCTCTTGAAACTGTTCTTTTCCTCTGGGAAAAGATGGATTTTTAACAATTAGGAATAACAATCCTGATTAGTAATTGCAGCCTGGAAAGGGATATCTCTGCACCTTCAGAATTTCGTAGAATCATGGAATGGTAGAGCTTGGAAGGGACCTGTAGAGATCATCTAGTCCACCCCCCCTGCAGAAGCAGGGTCACCTAGATCAGGTCACACAGGAACATGTCCAGGCGGGACTTGAAGAGCTCCAAGGAAGGAGCCTCCACAACCCCTCTGGGCAGCCTGTGCCAGGGCTCCCTCACCTCACAGTGAAATCGTTTTTTCTTATGTTTAAGTGGAGCTTTTTGTGTTCCAGTTTCATCCCATCACCCCTTGTCCTGTTGTTAGATACCATAGAAAAAAGTGCTGCCCCAACCTCCTGACACCCACCCTTTAGATATTTATAAATGTTAATATAAATGTTTATAAATTTGTTCTACAAACTGCTGACACCAAACTGGTGGGATATATTTTTCATTTAAATATAGTTACTAATTTGTAATTCTTCTGTCAAAATATGAATTAATGTGACAGAGCTTTTGTAAGAAAAGCTCACAAGCTCATTTATGATTTTGTATGCTTCGGTTATGGTTGTGGGGTGGAGATGACCTGCTTGCCCTGATTTAAGTGTGTTATTTGCATCTTCAGGTGATACAGCCTCTTCCCATAACTCACTAACCCATCCACAGTGAGCCATTAATTTCATTTTTAAAAGAAAATCATCTTACATTTCTATCCTATCTCTATTGTATGGTGATCGTGCTGCTCCTCCCCCCCACCCCATTCTGTTCTTACCCATATGCCTGAAAAACCTTTTGGTGCAGCCCATAATATATTTCATGCAGTCAAACTCAAATTGCTCAATTTTCCCTACAGTTGTTTTTTTTTAAGTTATTATTTCTGGCCTATCTTTTTTTGGCTAGCTCTTCCTTTTGACCTTTTTTCATTCCCTGTAGATTCTCAAACTATTTCTAACATCTTTTTGGAAGTTCTTGCTAGGAAGAAGTGCAGGACTTGACAGCTTTTTTTTCCCTTTACTTGAAATACAACATCCTGATAGCTTTAACACCTTAGACTTGAAAAATCTCCAGGCCCTTTCCATATTTAAATCCTTGGTCTCCTCAGTCACAGGGTTCTAAGCTAAATTTCTTAGCTTATCAAAATTCACACTTCTTAAAATCTGTTCCAAGTGTTTGCATGTTATCTTTTATTTAAACTGAATTACTTTGTGATTGCTTAACCTGCAAGATCTCCTCAGACTCCCTCATCCACAGAGATGATGATTACTTTCCAAAATACAAACTCTTGCCTCTGTAGTGAACTCCCAATGTTGTAAGTGGGTGTTGTCTGTAAGGAGCAGCTGGAAGGGACGTGTTTATTTGAGCTATTTCTTTTTGCCATAATGACATCATAAAAGCATGAGCCCAAGGAATTTTACAAAGCTTCAGGGTGCAAAACCATCATGGGGTTCTCTCTGTCTAGTTACAAAACAGAAAGTTCTGTCATTGTTTTTTCACATAAGACAAAGTCTTGAAGGAAGTTACTTAGGAATGGAATTAAATTGGTATTATAAAATCTGCCAATATAAACAGCCAGATGACACTAAAAGACACTGGTGACCATGGACAAATGTCCTTCCCTTGACACTTACAGTGAAGATTGTAATGTCACAGAATCACAGAATGTTAAGGGTTGGAAGGGATCTCGAAAGAGCATCCAGTGTAACCCCCCTGCCAGAGCAGGACCTCCTAGAGTAGGTCACACAGGAACTTGTCCAGGTGGGTTTGGAATGTTTCCAGAGAAGGAGACTCCACAACCCTCCTGGGCAGCCCTTTCCAGTGCTCCCTCACCTCAACAGGGAAGAGGCTTTTCCTTGTATTTCTTTGGAACCTCATGTGTTCCAGCATGTACCCATTGCCCCCTTGTCCTTTCATTGGCCATCATTGAGAAGAGCCTGGCTCCATCCTCCTGAAACTCACCTTTATGTATTTATAAACATGAATGAGGTCACCTCTCAGTCTCCTCCAAGCTAAAGAGCCCCAGCTCCCTCAGTCTTTCACCATAAAGGAGATGCTGCAGTCAGAAGAAACAGCTGATTAGGATCTGTCCTCCTGCACCTACCACAAGCATACTCTAGGCAGCCCTGCTAGGCTTTTTCAAAACATGCACACAGAATTGTGGAAGAAATGCATCTGTGAGTAACTGTACCAAAGAGTAATGCTTACTAATAAAATGTAGTGACTCCTTACTATGTTGGAAGCATTTATCATGAGGCAGCAGCTCGGAGGATATATGGGCATTAAGATGTCTTTAGGAACATGGTCTCTTCTAGTTGAAATAGTTGAAGTTTAAAATACCCAAAGTAATTGCTTCAGTTAGAGTGGGTGAGTTAAGAAGCCACAACAATACAATCGATTTCCCCATCTGGTTGTCTCGGTTCTTGAAGGTTATGTTTAGCTAATCAGAAAGGCTTTTCTGAGATGTGTGTGTTTTGAGAATAACTTGAAGGATTCTTATCTCTGTGTTCACCTCTGGTTTTATTTAAACATCTGGGGCTCAGTGGAATGGCAGCAGTGTAGTCTGGAACTTCAGCTTTGTTTCCTCACATACAACTTTTCTGCTTAGTGAATTCTCTTCAGGTTTTGAGGGGATGCTACTTACCACAAAGCATTTGAGTCTCAAATATGCTTTCCAGGCCTGTATCTCGGCCTGTACATACACAACTGTTAATTATGATGAAAACCAAATCATAGAATCACAGAATCATTTAGGTTGGAAAAGACCTTTAAGATAATCGAGTCCAACCACTCAGCTTCCAGGGGAAAAGCTGACATTTGCACTTATGAAGTCAGAAAATGACTGGGAGAAGTTTAATGGCAGGTAAACAAATACCTAAGGAATGGAAGATTCAAAACTTCATTTCAAAAGTATTTGAAGTGGTTGCCAGTGAGCCTGCAGAAGCACGTGAGGCACTTCTAAAATAGGAGCTGCGACGGCTCATGGAATAATGCATGATCAGTCATGTCATTCAAAATTACCTGTTAACTGTAGGCAGGCAGAGGTTTCTTTTCCTTTGGGGTTTTTTTCTTCCCCTTTCCCTGTGCAGTTTTAAGTCAGAGGATGAGCTCTTTGTCATTTCTGTCTGCAGAAGCTTTCATCTAGATAACCTGAAATCCTGCTTTAATATACTGGTTAGAACAAATTAGACCTTGGGATCTCTCACAGGGAATTATCACCCTGAAGTGGCAGGTGGGACATGGGAGTTGGTGGATCAGTCGTGTCAAGTTACAGAGTGAGTCACTGGCAAAGCTGGAAGGAGTCAGGATTTCTAGGCATTATCTGGGAGTTTAATCACTAGTTTCCACTGCTTAGGAATGGTTGCTGATGGCCTAATCTGGTACCAGGTACATCCAGTCCAACTCACTTCTCCAAAACAACGTTTCTTAGATATCTTGGAACTTTTCATGGAAAACTGTAATAAAATAATGATATTTTTAACTGCAAAGAAGAGGAACCTGCTGCACCTTCTTTCTTTCTCCCTAGCTATGAACTGGTTAATGATAGTTGTGTGATTTTTGTTAACTACCACTGACTTTGCTATCTGAACAGGTACTTAAAGTGATGATGCCCTGTTGTCTGTCCACAGAAACTATATTTCTGTCTTAACGTTTCCTCTCAAAGACATGTTGTGTGATAACTGATTATATATACCTACTCCATAGCCTAAGAGACGAAGAAAACCGTATCAAAGGTGACTAGATCTCTGTTTTCAGGAAGCAAACTTACTGTGATAACTAAATGATTATTTCCTTTTGGCAATAGGTCATAGCAAATGACAGAAGCCCGCTGGTGGGTAAAGTCCACTGGGAGAAAATGGTGAAGAAAGTGTCAAGATTCGGCATACGTACTGGCACTTTCAACTGTTCCAGTGACCCCAGGTATATTCTTATAGGATTATTTAAATCCCACAGACTCAGCTGTGTCCTGGCAGCGATGCTTGTTGTGTTGTAAAAGTAGCTGTGACAGAAGGTGGTTTTGTTCATGTTTTTATCTCTGCTTAAGTCTGTTTAGAATTCTTTACGTTATTTATCAGCATCCTGAACCCAGATCTCTGGCTTCCTAAAGCATCATGTGAGAAACACATGATCAGACTATGCAGAGTGTGATACAGCAACGAAACAAATGAATAGAGAAGTCTGGCTTTAGAGTCCAGGCACTTGGGGACAAGAACTGACTTAGGACAAAGCCAAATATATATATATATATGTATATAGCCTGCGTAAGAGAACTCTTACATGGTTGTAGAGTTGTTGTATTGCCATCTGGAAAGGAGAAACACAGGTTAGCATGAACCTTGCAAGCAGTGCTTGCCTCTCTGGATCACTGACAAATCCTGTTCCCTGGCAAATGTGTATTTATTTATACGTAAACCTGCACACACCCTTAGACAACATACAGCATCCTGTGCAAGACTCGGGGTTGTTTGCATATGATTTGGAACAAAAAAGAAGTGCAAAGCCAAAGAAGCTATTAGTAATTCTGCACTGCTGTAAAGAGAAGTAAGTCTTTAACATTTTGTTTGAAGGATTTACTTCACATGATGGGAAACTTTGTCTAGAATTCCAGTGGAGTGTATAGATATATATGTACAGGGCTCCCACAGCATAAGTCCCTAATGTTTACAGAAATCTCAAAGTTCATTGAAACATTAACTTGTTAGACTTTGCAGTGCTTATGCAAAATGGTCTTGTATAATTGAAACACTGGTATTATAATTGAAACATGTTACATTCAGATTCTTGAGACAGAATGAGCTGGAATTGTTTACATATATGCTGATTGACCAAAACCAGAGAGGCTGCAGGCAAGATGGCTAGCGAATGACGCTGCTGGCTCCTATATCAGTGTGCAGGGCTCTCAGAGAGGGTTTGCATGCCTGTTGGCTGTGTACTGTTTGGACTGTTGAAACTTGCCAGACCTTTCTTAAAAGGACTAGATAAATTGGATGGCACAGTGATGCTGGTGGGAAAGAGAAGGGATCTTCTGAATCGTCACTTTTCTCATAGTTACTGGGGTCTGGAGTGTGACTCAGGCTTCAGCGTTGAAGAGCCTCTTCCTTTAGGTATGGATTTGGTGTTAATCCATCTCTGCACTCTGTTCACCAGCCAGTGTGGGTATTCTTTTAGCCTAGGTCATCCAGTATGTGTCTGCTTCCTCCTCCACTGGTTTTGTGGCCAGCTCCTCTCACCACACCTCTTAGCTTGGCTGCACGCTTCCAAAATGGCCCAAGTAGCAAGTGGACACTTGTCAGCTTCATGAAAGCAACTGCAAACAGACCAGTATCTCATTAAAGTCACCCCACAGCTGCCTGCCAAAGGATGGAAGGAAGCTTGGGAAAGCTGTGGGACGTTGGGTCACACTGTAGTGGTTATCTGTTTGGATGGAAGACCAAGGGCAAAATAACTTGTAACACTAAAGCTTTGTAGTGACAAGGGAAGGGTCAGCTTGCATGTTTTTCAAACCCAATTACAAAGCCTTGTCTACTATAATGACCCATGAAAATTAACACTCTCCTCCTTTGAGTTTTATGGGTGTGTATCTCTTCACAACATTTCAATAGGTTGGATAACAAATGTAAGAATAAATACACTTTACCAGAGAGTATTGGGTGCTTGTATTTCCTACTAGCCAATGCCAACGTTCCCAGGTGCTCATAACAGGAACTGGAGGACAGCAGCTGAGAGGTTATGAAACTCTGCAATCTAACCTGCCATATTTTCCTTGTAGATACTGCAAGAGGAGGGGTTGGCTGAAATCCACCCTCATCATGTCGGTCCCACAAACCAGTACCTCCAAAGGAAAAGTGATGCTGAAGGAATACAGCGGGCGCAGGATTGAAGTGGAGCACATTTTCAAATGGATCACGGCCCACGCTGCTTCTCGGATCAAAACCATCTACAACTCCGACCACTTGAAAGAAGAGTGGAACAAAAGTGACCAGTACCGGGTGAAAATCTACCTGTTTGCCAACCTCGACCAGCCCCCTGCCTTCTTCTCTGCTCTCAGTGTGAAGTTTACTGGAAGAGTAGAGTTTATTTTCGTCAACGTGGAAAACTGGGACAACAAAAGTTACATGGCAGAAATTGGCGTCTACAAGACACCGTCGTACATACTTAGGACTCCGGAGGGGATTTACAGATATGGGAACAACACGGGTGAATTTATATCCCTCCGTGCCATGGAGACCTTCTTGCGCTCCTTACAACCAGAAGTCAACGATCTGTTTGTTTTGAGCTTAGTTTTGGTTAATCTGATGGCTTGGATGGACCTGTTTATCACACAAGGAGCTACAATAAAGCGTTTTGTGGTTCTCATAAGCACTTTAGGGACGTATAATTCGTTGTTAATTATTTCCTGGCTACCCGTGTTAGGTTTTTTGCAGCTACCCTACTTAGACAGCTTTTATGAGTACAGTTTAAAACTCTTCAGGTACTCTAACACGACTACTTTGGCTTCTTGGGTAAGAGCCGACTGGATGTTCTACTCTTCGCATCCAGCCCTCTTCCTCAGCACCTACCTTGGTCACGGTTTGCTCATCGACTACTTTGAGAAGAAGAGAAGACGCAATAACAACGCCGATGAGGTCAACGCTAACAATCTGGAGTGGCTGTCCAGCCTGTGGGACTGGTACACCAGCTACTTGTTTCATCCTATCGCCTCCTTTCAACACTTCCCTTTTGACTCGGATTGGGATGAGGACCCGGATTTGTTCTTGGAGCGGCTGGCCTTCCCCGATCTCTGGCTTCACCCTCTCATACCAACCGATTACATAAAGAACTTGCCCATGTGGAGGTTTAAATGCCTCGGCGGCCACTCCGATGAGGAAACGCTGGAAACCTTCCAAGACAGTGAAAGTGACTCTGACAGTGAAAACAGAGAGGCCTTCAGCAGCGAGAAGGACGTCTCGGAGGACGACGAGCTGAACGCGTTTCAGAGGCGCAGCGAAGGACCTCGGTGCGGTGCCGAGACCTGCTCCTGCACCAACAAATACTGTCCTCACGGGCCGTACGGACGGCAAGCGAGATCATACGGCTCGTCCGGCACCGCTGGCGACCTGGAGCCGGATTGGTCCTCTTGGCCCTCCCAGATGTTGCACTGTACGGAATGCGTGGTGTGTCTAGAGAATTTTGCCAGCGGTTGCCTGCTCATGGGCTTGCCCTGCGGCCACGTGTTCCACCAGAATTGCATCGTGATGTGGCTGGCGGGAGGGCGACACTGCTGCCCCGTCTGCAGGTGGGCTTCCTACAAAAAAAAGCAGCCATACACGCACCCGCAGCCTTGGGCGAGCGATACCCCGTCGTAGCTGTGTGTGCCCGTGTCCTTCGTAAGCTTTCAGGATATTACTGCTTGCCTTTTCAATGTTAGTCACTTCAAAGATTACATGGTTTGAAGTTTTAGTTTAAATGTTAGTGCAGTGAACTAAAATATACACGACGCTACCGTTAACGACAGAATCATTTGGTTGCCTTGTATGTTGAACTGAACACGTACTTACAACAACTTCTTTCCAACACCTTAGGAAGTGGATGCTGTTTTTGTAAGCACAAAACCTCAAGCCTACAAACAGAAGAGTTATCCCAGCAAACGCAGGGTGTGGGTGAAATTGAAATTCTAATTGGAGGCAATTGCTTAATTTTAAGTGTTTCTTATTTTAGAGTCCGTTCAGCACACCTTTGTTGAATAATGTATGTGGTAAGGCAGTGCCCTTTCAAAGCAAAACCAGTTAAATAAATTATTTTAAAAGGAGATTTGTAATGTTAATTGTTTCGAGGACTATTTTGTGTGTACGGTTATGGATGTCTTGGTGGTCTGATTTCTCTGTGAAGACAATAAAAACAGACGTAACGCAACTTTTGTGACTACTAAATCATCTCGTAGCGATGCAGGAAGGCACTGCTCCAGTGTTAGCCACTGCCCAAGCAGAAGGCGATGGTGTTTCACTGGGAGCTACCTCCTTCATCAATCCCCTGCTTTGAGGCGCTTCTCTGCCTGACCTGTTGTTTCCCAACTGACTACAAACTGCTTTTTTCAGACAGAGACCCTCTTCTCCCAGCCGTCTCTCCAGCAGCCTCATCTGCAGACATCTAGGAAGACTTTAGGGCAGCCTCTCTGCAGCTTCAAAGTGAATGTCCATGAAGTCACACACTGTTGGCATGCAGTGACAAACGTGGCTTGTAAAGGTCAGCATTGCCAGATTCCAGCTGCTGCTGTTCTGAAGTGATTTCTGATTCCTTGGAGGCCGTGAAAAATCGAGCCTGTTCTTTATATTTCAATATGAAGCTGTAGTTTTAGTCATAACTTTGAGAAATTGAGCTGAAAATCCAGGGAGATGATGTTTGGAAAGAAAAAGGGGAGAAAGAAAAGCATTGGATGATGTAAGCAGAAGGCTAAACTAGAAAGGTGTTTGCAAGTGTTTTATGTGCTACTACAGAAGCAACAGCATCATTGTTTCCATTCTTTCCTAGTTCTCAACCTTCCTTTCTTTCCTAGTTCTCGACCCCGTGGCATAAAGGGATAATTGAATGAAGATAACAGGAAAGGTAAGCACAGGTCTCTCTCACAGTGATGATCCCTCTCTCTATGCCTTTAGAGAGTTCACAAAGCCATCTGGCATTGTCTTATCTGGCTGGGGTTACCTGGGCACTATCTTTTATAATGAGGAATGTTTTGTGCCTCCAAGTCACCAGGTGTCGCCCCCACAGGGCATTCTTGTTATAACTGTAAGGGCTGGTTTTAATTGTGAGTGCCTTTCCCTCCTGTTTCCTTTTCTTCCTCTTGCCATACTGAAGCAGGGAGGCAGAAGGAGCATCACATCCTCAACTCTCCTGTGGTCCAGACAGTCATTTTTATTCCAGCCAAGGCCTGGCAGTACACGCCCCTTGACTGCCATTACAGCCACAGTAGAGCAGTGCAGAGGTGGAACGAAGGTGTTTCTGTGGTGCTGTGACACTCAGAAGGTCTGTGTGCTCCATAGAAGCAGCTGGGGCTGAAATCCACATTGTTTACTGTCTTGAAACCTGCACTGAACAGAGGCCTTGGCATCTCCAGAGGGGTTCTAGAGAACTGCTGTGAACATAAATAAGGCTGGAGTTGATGCACTGAGGCACTGAAGCAAAGTGCTGCATCACAGCCCAGCGCAGCCTTCTGCCGGTGCCTCGGCATTTCACCAGCAGCAAGCTCAAGCGATGCCACGTCCTCAGGGCACTGTGTGCTGCTGCTGCCCAGTGCCGACCTCCTCCTGCAAACCCTGAGCAGCTCTGCTCCTGTGCACAGCTTCTGCCTTATTTGCAAACCACTGTGCACACCTGTTTCAGATGAAGACTTGCTTTAATGACCCGAGTTGCTCTACTAGTGCAGTTCTTTTGATGAATGACACAAACTGTTGTTTAATTAGCAGGAGAGCCACAGAGGGCACATCCATGTGAGCAGATAATGATGACCAGCAGATAGCTGTGACTGAAGATTCAGTCCCCTCATGTCCTTTACCCTGGGTTACATAAATTGTTGTGATTGAGTTCCTGGTGATGCATCTGTTTCCAAACCTACAGCAGCTGCTGTAGTGTATTGGGAGTCTCAGCAGGAAAGAAAAAGCAGTTGGATGTATTTATTTTTATGAAGTGCTCCTGTCAAGAGCAACAGAAGCATGCAAAGAGGGTTGTTTTCTACAGAGTGCAGCGTCTCAGACAGCCCTTACCCAATGCGTTGGCAGTTTAAAATCCAGAGAATAGAGCAAAGGCTGCCTGTAACAAGGTCGGCAGTTTTCGCTGCTCACTTGTTTTGCCTCGCTGGCCTGAGCTGTGCTGGTATTTGTAAAGTGTCTTGAGTTAACTGAGACACTAAACATTCCTGAAGTAGTGTTTTATTCCCTGACGTCTCGTGCCTGAAAGCTGGCGCTCAGCCGTAAACAGAGAATGTCAAATGACTGATGGGAAGTTACTTATTTCAGTCGGTTTAATGAGGGCAATGGGTGTTTGCTGCTGCTGTGAAGAAAGAGACAATTTAGATAATCTCTGAAAGCCTTTGGTCTCAGTTTTTACTGGTTTGTTAGGCTGGCTTTCCCACTGCTGGTACCCAGTGCAAGACGAGAGCTGTCCTTTCCAAAGTGTATTTAGATCTGTCTTCATTCTGCAATAGGTTTTGGAAGGAAAAAAAGGTGAACTGTAAACTTTTTTAACAGAATCACAGAATGGTGGGGGGTTGGAAGTGACCTCCAGAGCTCATCCAGCCCAACTCCCTGCTAAAGCAGGTTCCCCTCAATCAGGGGGCACAGGAACGTGTCCAGGTGTGTTTGGAAACCTCCAGAGAAGGAGCCTGCACAACCTCGCTGGGCAGCCTGGGCCAGGGCTCCCTCACCTCCATAGCAAAGAAGTTTCTCCTTGTGTTTAAGTGGAACTTTCTGTGTTCCAGCTTACATCCCTTACCTTTAGTCCTGTCACTGGACACTACAGAAAAATAGGTCACCTCATCCTCCTGACACCCACCCTTTAGGTACTTGTAAGTCTCCTCAGTCTTCTCCAGGGTAAAACTGAAGATGTAACTCTTGAGATGTCTTTCTCTGGGAGTTAAATAATGTGGGTAAGTATAATTTTAAGGTATTAAACTAGTGACACCTTTTTCCTTCCCAAGCTTTTGCACTTTCTGTGCATCAGTGATTATTTCTAGTCTTCTGTGCCTCAGCTTGTGCATTAGGGCATGAGGACATGGCGTGACTTGCTGGAGCTAACCCTGCAGCACCCTGCAGAGTGCCTCCAAGCTGTTCACTAATTTTGGCCAGGTTACCCGCCCTTGGCTGTGGAGAGGATGGCAGAGGATGGAGATGAGCCAAGCTTTGCTGGTGAGGCAGCTCTGAAGGAGCCCTGGCAGCTGAAGGTGAGTCAGGAAACATCTTCTGTGGTAGCAGCTCCTTCTGTTTTTCAGGTTTCCTGCAGTCTTCCTCGGGCTGCAAGGGAAAGAGACATAGTTTGAGCCACCTCTTAGAATGCCACAGGAAAAGTGGTTTTCCATGAACCATGATTGAAGGATAAGCATCTCATTTATTTCTCAGGATTGCAGCAGTAGGTACCTCATCTTCCATGAGCTATTAATGAGTCTAGTTCTTATATTTCTGACAGCTGCAACCACAGAATCACTTTGGTTGGAAAAGACCTTTGAGTCCAACCCCTGTCCCCACACAGCCAAGCCCATCACTGACCCACGTCCCTCAGCACCTCATCTATGTGTCTTTGAAGTATCTCCAGGGCTGGGGCCTCTCCTACCTCCCTGGGCAGCCTGGGGCGGTGTGTGACAACCCTCTCAGGCAGAAAGTTCTCCCTCGTCTCCAATCTAAACCTCCTCGGTGCACCTTGAGCCCATTGCCTCGTGTCCTGTCACTCATTATATAACTCCACCGTGCTCTCCCGCTCTGGCAGCGGCTGTAGCCGCTCTTTAGCGCGCCATCACCCCGCACCGCCGCCGCCCTCCGCCATGCCCCTGCGCCGCCCCGGGGCCGCGTCCCGCCGCGGGCCGTGCGCAGCGGGGCGGGGCCGTGCGCAGCGGGGCGGGGCCGTGCGCAGCGGGGCGGGGCCGTGCGCAGCGGGGCGGGGCCGTGCGCAGCGGGGCGGGGCCGTGCGCAGCGGGGCGGGGCCGTGCGCAGCGGGGCGGGGCCGTGCGCAGCGGGGCGGGGCCGTGCGCAGCGGGGCGGGGCCGTGCGCAGCGGGGCGGGGCCGTGCGCAGCGGCGGGGCCGTCCCCTGCGAGGGGCGGGGCCGCGCGCGCGCGCGCGGGGCGGGGCCGCCAACCCGGAAGAGGCGGGCGGCGCGAGGCCGGGGCCGCCATGGGCCTCTTCGGGAAGACCCCCGAGAAGCCGCCCAAGGAGCTGGTGAGGCCCCGGCGGCAGCCAGCGGCGCCCTGGGGGAAGGCCGGGAAGCGGCCCTGGGGGCACGGCGCTGCGGGCACGGCGTTGCTGTGCGGCCGGGCAGGGGCTGCGGGAGGGGCGGGCCTTGTCCTGGGCTGAGGGGGAGAAGAGGCCGCGGGGGAAGGTTCGGAGCGGGCGGGGTGTCCCCGGCGCCGAGATCGGGAATAAACTTGTTAACACCGAGGCAGCGGTAAGAAGCAGGCGTTCCTTTGTTGCGGCGCGTTTATTGGTTTCGGCTGGTCTCCCCGCGTCCCTCCAGCATGTGCCAGACACGGCTGTGTGACGGATCTCCTTGGTCGCATTGTTGTTTGAGGCCCCTTACGGCGAGCCCTGTCCCGGGCTGTGGCTGCGGCAGCTGGGCCTCAACTGAGGAGCCGGCACACGCCCTCCCCAAAGGTCCCCGTGCTTGGGGACCTCGTTTCTTCTGCAGTGCAGCAGTCTCGTAACTCCCCCAGCCCGCTGTCCCGGTGCTTCTGCACCCTGGGGGTGTGCAGAGACTTGACAGGGGCTCCCAGGGCACCAGGAGCATTAGCCAGAGGAACGATGCAGCCTGGGTGGTGTGTTCTGGGGAGGCTTAGTCAACACCTCCTGGGTTTTTTAGCTTGCTGGTAGTTATCTTCCATAGCTCTAGCTCTCCAGCTTTGTTCTAGTTCCTGTTGCAGGTTCTAGTTCCTGTTGCAATGACTGTCTTAAAAATATGAATAGCTGAAATACTGAGACTTGGAGGTTTTTAATCTGCAGGTTAACTGTGCAAACCTCACATCTACCCACAGTTTTCTGATGTCACAGTGAAATGAAATTAGATGCTGATGGACTTCACTGTTGCCTTTCATAAATCACTAGTAGTGCATTAATAAAAAACCCTGCTACTTGGTGGGGAGAAGATCAAATATATGAGAAGTAAAAAGCAGCAGGGAGAAGGTGACAGGCACCTTGAAGGCTTAGAAGAGCTGCAATGTCCCAGGTATTCCCTGCTGCTTTGTAGCAACTGAGTCCCAAGGGAGCAGGTTATTGTTGTTACTTGCTGGGTGATAGTGTTAGATGAGGAATACATAGTGTACTTTCCCTTTCTCCTCTACCTGTGTTGGACCACCACACAGCTTGGTTATAGTTTCCTCCATTCATGAGCACTGTTGGAAGATACCACAAAAAGAACTGGCTTTTCACAGAATTATAGAATGGTAGGGGTTGGAAGGGACCTCTAAAGATCATCCAGTCCAACCCCCCTGCTCAAGCAAGTCTGCCTAGGTCATGTCACACAGGAACATGTCCAGGCGGGTTTAGAAAACCTTCAGAGCAGGAGCCTCCACACCCTCCCTGGGCAGCCTGTGCCAGGGCTCCCTCACCTGAGCAGTAAAGAAGTTTATCCTTAAAGTTGAACTTTCTGTGTTCCAGCTGTTATCCATTACCCCTTGTTCTGTCACTGCACACTACAGAAGAAAGTGGTGTGCCATCCTCTTGACAAATGCCTTTCAAATACTTGTGTTAATAAGACTCCCCCCTCAGTCTCCTCCAGATCAAACAGCTCCAGATCCCACAGCCTTTCCTGCTCCAGTCCTCTGATCATCTTGGTGACCCTGCACTGGACTCTCTCCAGCACTTCCCTGTCCCTCTTGAGCTGGGGAGCCCAGAACTGGACACAGGACTCCAGATGAGGCCTCATTAGGGCAGAGGAGAGGGGGACCAGAACCTCCCTCGACCTGCTGCCCACACTCTTCTTGATGCATCCCAGGATGCCATTGGCCTTCTTGCCCACGAGGGCACATTGCTGGCTCAGGGTTAGTTTACTATCAACCAGTACTCCCAGGTCTCTCTCTGCAGAGCTGCTCCCCAGCCTGTATGTGTTTGTTCCTCCTCAGGTGCAGGACTCTGCACTTGCCCCTTGTAAGGGTTTTGGAGATGGCTGCTGTCAACAGAGGGTTAAGGAGCACACAGCCATGTAACCCTCACAGTGTGGTTACGCTGCGCTGATGAGTTCCTGTTGCTTCATGTCTGATGCCTGCTCTTTCCCCTTCTGTAGCTGACAAGCTTGCCATGTTTTCCAGTGACACAGCATGTGTGTCTGTGGGTCATCTTGGAGCTGTTTGAAGAAAAGCTTGCAGAGGCACTGGAAAAGAGGGAGCTCTGAGCCATGGCTCCTCTTTCTGGGTGGCAGGCCGGCATGATGACTTCACAGGCTGTAACAGCAAAATTGAGAAACCCATTAATAGTAAGAAATGTCTTTCCTCCCGTGCCTAACTGCAGCTTTGGAAGGAAACAGGACTTACTTCTGCTTCCTAGATGATGAAGCAACAGCATCACTTGCCTGGTGTGAGTCTGCCAGCAGCACTGTCCCCAAGCAGGGCTTGGAAAAGCAACCCAAACCCTGCAGGAGGTGGCTGATGATGGGAAGAGGGTGACATTTTTGTGACAGTCGTGATTCACCCTGGGTTCATTTGTGTCTTCTACTCTGTTGAGGGGAGAGAATTTCTTATGAAGGATACAAGGCAAGCATCTTCAGAGCTTGTGAGGAGCTAGTGATGCATTTTGGCCTGCCTAAAGCTGGCTGTCTTCTGTACATTTAATGTTACTTCAGTGCTCAGCAGGTTGCCATGTCTCTTGTCACTGGAAGCGTACAGCAGTCAAGGTGAGAGTCAATGGGATTTCCTCCTCCTCTTGTACATAAACCAGGTGATGAGCTTTGGGGAGGCCAGGGAATGTAGAAGCACCCAGCTCTGCTTTTAGGAGGACAGTTGTGTGAAGCAGTTTCTGCCCAGGCAGTGCCAGAGGTGAGCTGTCAGAGAGGGTCCCGCTGTCAGCAGGGACTGATGCTGACTTGTGGCCAGTCGTGGTGTAATGGTTGTAGAGCGAGTCTCTGGCAGATGTCATCTTTGAGACATGGCAGTTAGCCAGACAGAGTTCAACCATGTTTTACCTCAGTCTCCCTTTTCCCCCTCTCATGTTGGCACACTCAAAAGAGGGCTTCTTCAGGGATGAGGTCCTGAGCAACCTGTCTGCGCTCTGAACTTGGTCAGCCTGCTGAGTAGGAGGCTGGCTTGGAGACCCAGGGTTCCTTCTGACTGAAAAGCACTCTTGATACTTCCTGGGCCAGAGTTTGTACCCTCTGCTGAAATCCTCTGTGGCAAGGTTCCTCTGCACAGCAACGTCACCCAGGCAACAAATGTTTCTGACTCACAAGCTGCGTCCTCCTTAACTCCTTCTCTGAAGTGCAGTCATTGGTGGTGTCTCTGCAACATTGGGGTTTTTTTATTTGAATAATGAAATACTGAAACATCATTCCTAACCTCAAGCTTGTGTATTTTGAAGTGCTCCTTTTGACACTGAGCAGTTAAGGGATATGAAAGTATCAAAGTGGAGTTTTAACGTTGGAATTTCAAGTAACTCTCACTTTCTCTTTTTAAGGTCAACGAATGGTCCTTGAAGATAAGGAAAGAAATGAGAGTGATTGATAGACAGATCAGAGGTTTGTACTTATGCCTCAGTTTTTGTTTTTCCTTCCCCTGTCTGCCTTCAAGGGCTTTTTGCTTTAACTGGAGGAGGCTGTGAAGTCTCATAACCTGATGTGCTCTGTCATGTCTGGGATAAAGGAAGATGAATGTGATCCTGGGACCAGACCTAGTCTGTGTTACAAAATGATGCTGCAGTGAAGTTCTTCAAGTAAAATTTTCACATGATTGTAAATATTGCATGCTTCCAATGAGACATAATGCCCTTCAATCCCATTTGCTAAGGTGAATCAGGAATAGTGTTACTGTGGTATGTAACTCCATGTGTAGAAGGTTCTGTGGGGATGTACTGGTGTGAAATGCACATGTTAAACACAAGTAGCTTGATGTCAGCTTTGGGAAATTACAAACAGAAGAGGGAGAAAAACCCCTCACCCTATTCTCAGTGGGTGTTTTGCTATTATGAACATTAAACTTTTGAAGGTATCTTGAGAAGCAGAGGAGTTGCCTAGTACTACCCTGCCACCAGTTCAATGTCTTGTTCTCTCTTCTCCCTGCCTTCTCAGAACCTGAAAATAGCTTTGGGGCAGGTTGTGTTTTCCCCTTTTTGTCTTCTGCCTTGCCCCCAGAGTTGGTGTGTGGGATGTGCTGGCAAAGGATGTTTTGTGTCAGCATCTGTTCTTTTTGGCACACGCCTGTTCCAAGTGACTCAAGGAGTGTGTTCTCCTTCCCCTTTTATCCCCAGCCCCACAGTTTTGGAGTAAGCTGGCAGGGTTCATGTATTCTCCCACCGTTAGATTTGTGTGAGCTGGTTGGAGGGAAGATGCTTGTGCAGTACAAAGTTCCTCATCTATAAAATAAGGAACAGGGTTTATACTTCTTTGAGGGAAATCAGTGCACAGTGTTCATCATGCCTGTGATTTGTTTGGCATTCTCCAAGGTACTTTGTGTGGCATTCTCCAAGGTACTTTGTGTGGCTGTTTAGAGCACAGAGCATCTGAAACATGGCTCCTCTTGTTTACAAAGTATGTTTTGGGAGTTTCCACCTTCCAGAGGAGCAACTACCCACATGGCTTCTTGGCATCTTGGTTTTCTCTCTACTTTGTGTGTGCCATAATACTTCCATTGGCCTACAGAAATACTGGGTTATGTGGTAGTCTGATGTTTTGACATGGATGTAAATCTAATTATTGTATCAGCTCTAAATGTGTCTGTATAAGTATTGCAGAGTGTTACATGCAAAGAAATACAGTTTAGTATGCAAGAGCTGAGACTAACCACCAACCATGTGCTATCCTGATCATTCCCATTCAAAATAAAGCACAGAATGTCTTTGTCATGCCCATACTGTGCCAGGATTTCATATATTACCAAGTGTCAGCCTGTGGTTTTGCTGGACACTTCAGGCCAGCAAGCTGCTGCTAAAAAATGTCAGTCACATCCCACTAAAGGTATTTTTGTTTCCAGAACTGACCTGTAGCTGGACTCTACCATGCTCTTAATCATTTCAGTTGAGACTTACAGAGGAAATGGCTGCAATCTCTGAGTTAAAGGTGCTGGGCTGTGACCTGTCTTCCTTTCCCTGGGAAAGGCTGTGTTGGATGGGCTTTGCTATGACAACACTCTGGTCCACCTGGGCTGAGGAATGGGCTTGGCTCGCTCAAAGGCTGGGCTCACCCACTCAGTGCAGTTATTAATTAGAGCAAGATGCTGTTTCAGACCATCTGTTGTTGGACTCTTGCTGTTTTAATTTCTGTCTGGTGTGGGTTGCTTTGGAGGGCGTGGAAAGGCTTTGGAAGAAATGAAAGATATCCTTGTGACTTCAGAATGGAAGTTTTTGAGTTAATATAGCTGGAGTAATACAGTACCTTGTGCTTTCCTGGGCTGGCAGATCCCTCCTGGAGGTGCTCTGCACTGCTCTGTGCCTCTGTGCTTGGCAGAGGGAGTGATTCTGGCTCACTGGCTACAAGCTGGCATTGACCTTCAGAGGTGGAACTGACCATTCTGGCATATTTTATGCCACTAATCTCCCATCCAGCAGTTCTCGTGCCAGTGAAAGCATTCACTGGAACAGGGACCCTGCTACCCTGGTTTGGGTGTAGGAACACCATACCTGTGCTTGGTTTTAGCCAGACAAAGTGAGGTGCTGGAGTCCTTCAGGTGCTTTCTGGTTTCTGCTGCAGCATTTCAGCTGTTCCTTACCTGTTCTGATCTGCTGGGACTTGGCTCACCCCCGTGTCTGTCATCCAGCTCCCTTCAAGCTTGGCTTCTGCAAAGGATAGTGGGGAAGCAGCAGGGAGTGTCTTCCTGATTAGGATCTTGCAGATTTCTGAAAGACTCATCTCAAGTTGTTTACTTTAGGATCATTTTCTTTGCAGACTTTGAGCCACATTTCTTCAGTAGCTAATTTATTGTTGAAGCTGGAAAAGGGAGTTGATGTAGCCCCTGCTGGTTCCTGCATTTCTTACTCTGAGCTTTTTGAGGTACCTGCCTTCTGCTGCACACAGCCAGGGTTCCCTGACAAGGCAGATGTAGGAACAGTCACATCAGGTTGGCTGGAGAAACCCACATTACTGAAGGAAGCCTGTTTAACTGTGCAGTGTTCCAAACCCAACTGTTTGGTGCTCACTTAGTACAGGCTTAGTTCTGTGTTCCTGCTCTAGCAGGCTCTTGTAAAAAGCTGTTGAACAAAGCTGGAGATCAGGAGAGTCTGAACAGGACGTTTTAGGTTACATCTAATGATTTACCAGCATACTGGGTGGTGCTGATCAATTGCCCCTAGCTTTGACACCAGCCAGCTTATAAATTGAATGTGCCAGTTGATATGGACACCTAACACATAGAAACTCAAAACCTTAACTCCTTAAGTACAAGCACATTTTAATGTTTGTTCCTGAGCAGTTTGAATGTGTACCCAGTAGCTGTGTCCTTGTGGAGCTTGGCTTCAACAGGATCTGTAACATGAGGTTTACTTCCTTCAGGAGAATCCCCTTCATCTTGGAAATTATTGTTTCTCTAGCAAGAGTCTCAACACTTACAAGGTCCAAAATGGAGATGAGGAGATGATTCCCTTGATATGGGAGGTACAGACTTGACTGAGTATCTGATTGAGGCTTGGTGAGTTGTGCCTGACAGGGAAATTAAGTCTATCTGCAAGGATGAAGGCTCTGTTTGGCAGCAATTAGTAAGTCTGTGGTTCTGAGTAACTCTTAAAGTTGTGGACACACCCTTAGATATTGACTATCTATGTGGTTATGCTTTTTTAAAGGCAGCATGTATCTAAAAGTTTGTAGCTTCTATGAGATCAGCCTGCTACAATTATTCTGAGTCTATTTTTGTCAGAAAAACACAGTTCTAACACAAACAGTGAGGGCAATTTTGGCCACAAGAGCCCTCAGATTCCCTTGAAGCTGGGCATATGGGTTAAGCTTTGAGCAGAGTCTGCCAGGGAAGTGTTTTTGCTAGTAAAATGCCTTCTGAGGCTTGCTAGTTTTGAACTCTGGAGACAACTTGGTTCCTTCCTGGTGAAGTGAGACTATCTGGTGATGATCAAGGAAGAGGTGATCTTGTAAGCAGCAAAGCAGTGCAGTAGCCTTACACTCTGTGTGTGTGTGTACACACACACACATTTATATCAGGCCAGTTTAATCATCAGGCAGTTATTCTGAAGTTGTAAGTCAAGCAGTCATCTGAGAGTGCTTTGTTCTTACTGGACCGTTTTTGCTGCTCAAGAATAAGCCTTTAGTCAGCTCAGCTTCATGCAGCCACGTTCCTGGACAGTCCTTTACAGTGCTCTTAACTGCAAAGGAGTTTAGAGCTGCATGTTTAGTAATGAGAATTTTCCTATTAAGATTTCGTTAATCAGCTAAATCATCCTAGCAAAAGGTCTTTGAGTAACAGAGTGTCATGGTTTAGGCCCATCAGGGAACAAAGACCACAATTAGCCTCAAGTACCGAAGAGGCTGAGAATTGCCCAAGGGCAGGGAGAGCTCCATTGCTGCTGAAGGTTCAGGACAAAACAGCCCAGGCTGCTGGGCTTGGGGAGGGAAACAGAGGATCATTTAATGCAGCATCAACTAAAACACAACCTTAAACCCAAAACATAACCAAAATAAACCAACACAGAGCAGTACAACAATGAAGAGTCCGACCAGCCCTTTCAGAACACCTTTTGCCACACCTTCCTGAGCTCACAGCCCTGATCCCGGGGTTTTTACCTCCTCCCCCTGAACGGCCCAGGGGAGCAGGCAGTGGGGGTTTCAGTCAGTCTATTCCCAATGGCTTCTGCCCTCTGTCCCTCCTCAGGACAGGTGGGCTCTGCACCCATCCTCCCTGCAAGTCCATGGGGTACCTCACACATACACAGCCCTGCCCGGGCTGCTCCAATGTGCATTTATCCCAAAGGCTGCAGCTCCTCTCTGCCTCTCGTGTGGGGCTGCTCTGGGCCCGCAGGCTCCAGCACGGCCTGGGCCATGGCCCCTCCCCACACAGTCCCTCGCCCGTCCGGGCTCACTCACACGGAGCTGCTGGTAACTCTCAGTCCTGCCATGGCCCTGCAGGGGTTGCAGGGGTACAGCTGCATTCTCACCACGGCTTGCAGAGGGGTCTCTGGTCTAGTGCTTCTCCTTCCGTCCTCCTCTGAAGGGTCCATGAGGTCACCATCTTGTAACACCTCCTGCCAGCACTTCAAATTCCCCTCCCCAAATAGTGCTGGCAGAGGCGCCAGATTGGCCCAGCCGGGCTGGAGGTGGGTGTGAACCCAGGAGCCAGGGGAGAGTCCACAAACTCTTTACCGGGTCTTCACTGCAACCTGCTCCCCCTGTTACCAAGCAAAAGCTGCTCCTTGCTAAACCAGGACACAGAGGGAGCCTGAAATCAGGCAGGAATGGTTCTTCACGCTGCAAACACACCCTGCTCTCTCTTCCAGATCCTTAGCAGCTTGTCACCATTGGCTGTGGGTGTTTTTCTGTCCTCCAGATATCCAGCGAGAAGAGGAGAAGGTGAAGCGGTCCATAAAGGACGCTGCCAAAAAGGGGCAGAAGGACGTGTGTGTGATCCTGGCGAAGGAGCTGATCCGCTCACGGAGGGCTGTAAGCAAACTCTATGCATCCAAAGCTCACATGAACTCTGTTCTCATGGGGATGAAGAACCAGCTCGGTAAGAACAACTGCTGAGAAGATCTAAGCTTTAGAGGTGAGGTCTGGGGTTCCATTTTCAGGGCAAATGCAGGCGAGGCTTGAAGGTGGAAGCAGCCCTGCTCAGCAGGCTTCAGAACCAGGGAGGTTCCTTTCATACAGGCCCAGAGGTGTGAGGCTGCCACAGTCCCCACAGCCAGCCAGGCCCAGCACTGTTCCCAGGAGGCCCTGGTCTGCCTCTTCAGCTGGTCAGGACCGAGGTCTCCAACCAGAACATAGCAGTGTGCACATACATAGTGTGGGAGTTGTTGCAGTAGCTGCTCTCAGGCACTCAGCTAAGCTGGCTGCCTGTCCAGTACCTGCCCCATGTCTCCTTTGCCTGAGCTGCTGGTACCTGGGCCTGTAGGCCCCTGAAGTCTGTGTGTTCCCTGGTCTACCTCAGTCCCTCTCATTCTGTACCCTTGATTGTTCCCCTAAACATGCCCACAGTGAGTTTCTCAGGTTCAGTCACATTCCTGAAATCTCCTTTAAAAATCCCTCATGTGCTCTTTGCCCTCTATGCATCCCATAAGGAATTCTAGATCCTGTAGGCCAAGCCCCCTCTCACAATTCAACATCTTCTGCAGGATGTTCTGGAGGCTGTTTGCCCACTGCTCAGTCTGGATGAGTTTCCCACTCTGGGCTCTGACGTGGTCGGGGAGCTCCCAGGGAGCTTCCTGGAGTTCCCACCCCTTGTCATTCCCTAGAGCTCTGTCTCTCTGTGTCCCCTCTGATGAGCTGCTCAACAGAGACCCTTAACACCTCCCCTCCAAGCTTGAGGGCTGCAGTGACATGAAAAATCGTGTGCTCTGAAACAGCTCTCTTCCAGTAATCCAGGACACACTTTTGATGCGTGTTCCCAAACAGCCTGAACGTGTGCCCGGTATCCCCCTGTCCTTCTGGAGCCTCTTGTTACTGACTCCAACAGGATCTGTAACATCAGGTTTATTTCCTTCAGTAGAGTCCCTTTCAGCTTGGAAATTACTCTTCCTCTAGTGAGTGTCTTAACACTTACAAGGTCCCAAATGGAGATGGGAAAGCAGTCTTTGGTTGCCTTGATGTTGATGAATTCATTCACTCTGTGGCTAATTCAGCTACCTCCCTGTAAACCCTACCTTGTCCTTCGTACTCCCCCACTACTGGCATGTTGCCCTGCTTCCTTATCCATGTCCCAAAACCAGTATAAGATGCTCCCTGCAGTATTTCCCATACCTTAGGGCATTTCAGCCTGTAACAAGAGCACAGTAGACAGGGAAAGACCTGGTGGGGGCTAATGTGCTCCTGAAATGTCAGTGTTGCCACCCCAGTGTTACCTGAGCTAAGTGCTAGGAGATTTTAACAGCAGACATGTGATAAGAGTCCAAATGTGAACCTTAAATGTAATCTCAGTCAATCTTGGATTGTAAGACTGGGAACTGGAGGTGTTCAGCCTGGAGAAGGGGAGGCTGAGGAGAGACATGAGCACTCTCTGCAGCTCCCTGACAGGACCTTCTCTTGAGGTGGAGGTCGGTCTCTGCTCCCAAATCACAAACAACAAGACAAGAGGAAACAGCCTCAAGTTGCTCCAGGGGAGTTTTAGGTTGGAGATGAGGAATAATTTCTTCCCCCAAAGGATTGCCAAGCCGTGGCACAAGCTGCCAGGGCAGTGGTGGAGTCCCCATGCCTGGAGGGGCTGAGGGATGTGGGGTAGTGGTGGCTGTGGCAGTGCTGGGGAAACAGATGGGCACAAGGAGCTCAAAAGTCTTTTCCAAACTAAAACCATCCTGTGACTGTGGCTCCCAAGGTTCCTGGTTCAGGGAAGGGAAGCAGGGGCTGTCCTTGCAGCATGAGGTGTCCTGTAAGAGAAGATCCTCAAAGCAGCCTCGTCATCAGCACTACCAGCACCTGCATCTTCCTGAGGCCATTCTGAGAGCAGCTCAGTCTGGGGCCTGCATTGCCATCCTTCAACTGGGCAAGTGTCTGCCAAAGGCCAGGGCTCTCTCAGGTTGTTAACATTACACTTGTTCTTAAATCAATGAAGTACTAACATGAAAAATAATGTGTGCTGTACCTTCGTTCTGCTTCGTTAAGGAGTGACCGTTTCATATGCCAGCAGGTAAGTTCTCCACGAGTGGCTAACACGAGATGGCACAGGTCAAGAGCCTCACAGTACCCTGAATTGTTACAGTTCAGGCTTGCTCTGTGCACATCTGTGAGAAGAGATTACAAGCTGTGAGAGTAGCCTTCAGAAAGAGCTGAAACTACCCTTATTTCCCTTTTCTCTGCTCCAGTATTCATTTCCTAGCCTGCTGTTTGGTGTGGGACCCCTGCAGCCTGCCAGGGTTAGGTCCTGCTGCCCCGTGTCAGGCAGGAGGTCACTGCTTTGCACACAGTCATAGTGGAGCTGGGCTGTAGCTCAGCTGGTGAAAGCCCCAGCAAAACCCTCTGGCTGCTGAGGAGCAGAGCTCCACAGGCATCTCTCCTCATGAACTGGAGCACAAGGGGGTTGAAATCTCTCTGCAGACAACCTGGATTGCTCCAGGTAATTCTACAGGACCACTGGCTTTGCTAGAAACAGGTTTTTTTATGATGTGGGCAGGAGTTAAGCTTGTTCAGGAAGACAGACAAGAATGGAGTAGCAGGATGTGCATTTCATTTTCTGCCTAAATAGAAACAAATGTCTGTCCATGTAGGGAGGAGGTGATTTGTCTGCCATGGGGGTGCAGGGATCGTTCAAGCTCTTCCTGCCTTTCTTCCACAGCTGTCCTGAGAGTAGCAGGTTCATTGCAGAAGAGCACAGAAGTCATGAAGGCTATGCAAAATCTAGTAAAAATCCCTGAAATCCAAGCAACAATGAGGGAGTTGTCCAAAGAGATGATGAAGGTAGGCTCTGTAACAGAAACAAGACGTGGTTGGACAAGAGGTGGTGGTTGTGGCTGCTTTGTCGGTGGCTGCCATGAGCTCTGACAGAGAAATGAGAGCAGCATGGCAGTAGTTGGGGGCTTTCTAGCAAGTTGCTGTGTGTGGGGCAGACCCTGGCTCAGTATTACCTGCAACACACTTGGTGTAAAGCTCAAAGCCACAAAAAGCTGAGTTTGGGAGGAGGAAGGTCTGTCCCTGTGGCCTGGTTGTCCTCAGCCAGGGCTGGGGCAGACGAGGCTCGCAGCAGGACCCCTGCCTCTGCCCAGTGACCACCTCTGGCCCAGGGGAAGCTGCATTTCCTGCTCTCAGGGATGAAAGTGTTCATGGAGACAGAGCCTCTGTGGGAAGCTGAGCTAGATGGCTGCTCTGATCCTGGGCCTAAAGCATCCAGCTTTGTGTCTCTGTGGGGACACTGCCCACACTTTAATGCACATTCATTCTCCGTTGTGGCTACCATCAGCTACCAAAGTTGTTTTGCTTTTTCCCCTCTTACCACTCCAGACTGTTTAGTTCAAACCAGTTTATTTCTTACTGCTGTTACTGTTGTGCACCAGAACCACTTGGCCCAGCATGGGCCCTGCAAAGGAATGTTTTCAAACCCAACAGAAGAAGGGGAACCCCCACCAAACACTGACACACAGCACCAGTTTTCAGCCCTCTTTTCCTGTGTGCCCTTGTGCAGATCTGTGTGTAAGCTGTGGGCAGAGCCTGAGCTGGAAAGGGAAGTGAGAGCAGCAGCCAGGGGTTGGTAGATGCTTGGCCAGGTGTAACCTGAGTTCTAGAGCACCAGTGTGTCATCCCTTTCTCTGCTGTTTGCATCACATCCTGCCTTGTTTCCTGCTAGGCTGGTATCATAGAGGAGATGCTGGAAGACACCTTTGAGGGCCTGGAGGATCAGGAGGAGATGGAAGAGGAAGCTGAGATGGAAATCGACAAAATCCTTTTTGAGATTACAGCAGGTGAGTTTGGGCCATTGGCCTGGGCAGGGACACAGCCACTTACAGCCCAGCCTGCCCTGGCCTGAGCTGCTGTGGGGTCCTGGAGCCCGGGAATGGGTGGCTGTGGGATCCTGGAGCCCAGGGGTGGGTGGCTGTGGGATCCTGGAGCCCAGGGATGGGCGGCTGTGGGATCCTGGAGCCCAGGGAAGGGCGGCTGTGGGATCCTGGAGCCCAGGGATGGGCGGCTGTGGGATCCTGGAGCCCAGGGAAGGGCGACTGTGGGATCCTGGAGCCCAGGGAAGGGCGACTGTGGGATCCTGGAGCCCAGGGAAGGGCGACTGTGGGATCCTGGAGCCCAGGGATGGGCGGCTGTGGGATCCTGGAGCCCAGGGATGGGCGGCTGTGGGATCCTGGAGCCCGGGGAAGGGTGGCTGTGGGATCCTGGAGCCCAGGGATGGGTGGCTGTGGGATCCTGGAGCCCAGGGATGGGTGGCTGTGGGATCCTGGAGCCCGGGGAAGGGTGGCTGTGGGATCCTGGAGCCTGGGGATGGGTGGCTGTGGGATCCTGGAGCCCGTGAGGTGCTGTGCCTGATGGAAGCTGTGCCACACCGAAGGCACAGCCCCACTGGTCCCTGCTGTCCCTCACAGCTGCTTTTCCCACGCCATGGCTGTGCCTCCCCTCTGCAGGGGGCCACGGGAGGCTCAGGGGTCTGGCAAGTCAGCCAGCAGCCCGGGGCAAGCCCAACAGCTCTTGGGTGTGACCTCTAGCGGTTGCATTACTGCAGCTAAGCCACTAGTGATGAAATCAAGCCCTAAGGCACTAAGGAGCCTGTCTGTCGTTTGCAGGAGCCTTGGGTAAAGCCCCAAGCAAAGTCACAGACGCCCTGCCCGAGCCCGAGCCCGCAGGGGCAGCGGCAGCGGCCGAGGAGGAGGAGGAGGACGACATCGAGGCCATGCAGTCCCGGCTGGCCACGCTGCGCAGCTGAGGGGCAGCCCCGGGCTCCCCTTTGCCTTGGGGCTGTTGCAATGGGATGTTTCCTGCCCTGCCTTCAAAATGGAATATGTGAGAACCCTTTATGTAATATATCTATATTATTTTGGGGCCTGGGGATTGTGTTCTCCCAGAAACTACTGTAATATACTTCTTGGGGAGTGCAGGCTGCAGAGATGCTCTTACCCTTTTCTGTCGGGCTGCAGTGAAATGGTGGCGGAACGTTATGGATTTGGGGGTATTAAGTCCTGAAGTACGTTCATAGCTTCAAGTAGCATCTTTCCTTAAAAAGCACTTTGGCTTCATCTGCTGCCCAGAACCTCCTGTGGTTAAGATCTCTGGTTTTCTGACTCACTACAGATTTTATTAAAGCTGCTTTTACCAGTTGCTGCCGTGCATCAGCTCAGTTTGCATTGCTTCAGCCTCTCTGCACAGACAGTATCAGCCTCTAACGGCTCCCTCCTGGTTTTCTGACACCTTTTGGGCTTGTTCTTTAGCACATTTAGGGCCAGCTTTTCAGTCACAGCTGCTGTTAACCAGTGGCTCTGTTCCAGCTTTGTCCAACCTTGGCATGTTCACGGAGAGCTGTCTTTAGAGGTGGTGTTGGAGTGCCGAGCAGGCACGTGGCAGAGGCAGGATGGTGTTAAATAAGTTGCCCGGGGGCAGGGGCCAGGCAGCTGGTGGGTCTGGGACTTGCCCTGACCCTGCACCTGCTCCCAGCCAAGGTCAAGGTTTACACAAGTTAAACCTGGTACTCAGCAGCCTTTGAATCCTCTGTTCAGTGTTGGGCCCCTCACTGCAAGAGAGACACTGAGGGGCTGGAGCGTGTCCAGAGGTGGGCACCAGAGCTGGGGAAGGGGCTGGAGCACAAGTCTGATGAGGAGTGGCTGAGGTGAGGGAGCTGGGGGGGTTCAGCCTCGAGGAGGCTGAGGGGAGACATGAGCACTCCCTGACAGGAGGCTGCAGTGAGGTGGGGGTCTGTCACTTCTCTCAAGTAAGTGACAGGACCAGAGGAAACCGCCTCAGGTGACATCAGGGGAGGTTTAGACTGGAGATGAGGAAGAACTCCTTCCCCAAAAGTGTTGCTGAACCCTAGTACAGGCTGCCCAGGGCTGTGGTGGAAGCCTCAGCTCTGGAGAGATGCCAGCCCATGTGGGGCTGAGGGACGTGGGTCAGTGGTGGCTGTGGCCCAAGCTGGGTGTTTCTGTGTGGGACAGCACAGCAGCAGTGGGGGCTTTTGTTAACCACCACTCACCTGCAAACCCCATAAGGGAATACAGGGGCTGGAGGCAGGCAGCAGCCAGAGCTGAACAGCTGCTGCTCCCTCTGCCAGCAGAAGGGCAGCTCCCTGCATGGCACAGACCCAGCAGAGTAACCCCCCATGGCTGTGGCAGAGCTGGGCAGGCCCCCTGTCCCATCACCACCCTCACTCCACACCCACAGGGCATTTGGTTCTTGTGGGCCTAGGAATCCCAACTGCTAGAGCAGTGGAAGAGGTGGTGAGGGGGCAGGTCACAGCTGTGACACACGGGGAAGAAAGTCCAAAATCCATCTTCAGCAAGAGGCCCTGGGCCTCCCTCCAGCAGCTGGGAAACGTCTCTACTGACACTTCACTCCTTCAAGCAGGAAATGCCAAGGCAGATATCTGCATGGTTTGCTGCTTCAGTTGTTTCCAGGACTTTGGGCTCAGTTGTGAGAGGAGGCAGCAGATGTGCCCTGTTGGAGCACAGAAACAGCCCACTTGATTCTAACCTCCCCCCAGGGAAGAGTCCCTGCACATCACTGCAGGCTCTGCTCCACTTCAGCTGCTGCAGGAGGGGTAAGAGGAAGCTGCTCTGAAGAAAAAGCATCCTGTCACCTGTGTGACTCAGAGCAGTGCAGGTGGGGCAGGGCAGGGAGGGGAACTGGCCCAGAGCTGCTCAGTGTGTTCAGAGGGCAGAAGAGGGACTTCCCTGGAGCGTCCCCTCCTACCTGGTTCCTTCCCCCCAGCCTGCACAGGACAGAAAGGTCTGGTTTGCCTCAGTGTTAGGTAAGAGGCTTCTGCCTGGTTTAAGATATTTTCAGTCTTTCTCCACCTATTTTTGGAGCATTGTGTGAGCCATTTCAGACCAAAGCTGCAAAACTCATTTGCCACAGACCACAGAGCCACCCTTGGCAGGGGCTGAGCCCAGCCACCAAACAAACCCTGTAACCAGATCCACCCCTAAATTCAGTCCCGTGAGCCTTCAGATACTTCAGAAGGCAGTATCAACACTGGGACAGCTTTCTCTTGCATTTCAAAGCACTGCAGCCAATGAATTACATGTCAGAGCCAACTGAAGAAGCCAGGCAAGGACCAATCTCTGAAATAGAAGAATTTTATGTAGACCATTCAGTGTTAAAAACCAGAGCATCAAACATCAGTTCAAATTAAAGGGCAGTTCCAAACAGAAGACATTTGATTAAAAGTTTCTTTTTAACATTTAGAAATTTAAATACATTTACCTAAAGATGGTGAAGCCCCATCTCTATGTTACTATACAATAGCTTAAAGCTACTTTTCAATGCTAGTTCTATGTTACTGTGAAACCCCAGAACTGCATTCTCACCTTTCCCTACGTCGGGGATGAAACGGGGCGACTCCCAACTTCCTCCCACCCCAAAGCCAGAGTTTAAAACTCAGAGCTTGACACTCTCTTGAATACTCTTTTGTGGGTGGGTTTTTTTTGTCATCTGAGCCATCTGCCATAGTTCCCAGTTCCTACAGGAGGTATTTTGTACACTTTGGAGAGCAACTCCATATAAAGTTCTATTGCAACTGAGCATTCACAGTATGCCGCAGTCCGTACGTATTACTACATATACATCTCAGCTTTGTAAACATTGGAAGAATACACAGAACTTAGTACCACGGCCCCTCTGGTACTGCCGAAAGGAAGATGAGGTAACATTCAGAGAATCTCCAAAAAGTCCACAGAGGTCCTGACTGAGGAGTTCAAAGAGCTGCCAAGGCTTCTGTTCCGCCGGGCGGGGTTAAGGCGTTCGTTCCGCGTCACGGTCTGCTGAGGCTGGACTCGTTCGCTCGCAGGATCCCCACCGCGTCCTTCACCGCGTGGTAGATGACGTTCTTCACCTGGGAGGGAGGGAGGGAGGGCAGGGTGAGGGGCGAGGGGCAGGGGGAAGCTCGGAGACACACACGGCGCCTGCGGCGCTTCCCGCGGCACCCGCTGCGGCGCTCCCGGGCTGGGCGCGCTCCGCGGCGCCACCTTCAGCTCATCGCCAGCGCGGGAAGGTGAGGCCGGGATGCCAGGGGCACGGAAACTAGCCCTGCAGCCCGAGGGGAGTATTGCAGGCTCGGCCGGAGGCAAGTCAGAAGAAAGGGAAGAAGAAAACATTGCAGGAGAAGCTTCGGAAGGCTCCCTCAAAGCCTGTATAAAACAGCTCCAACCCCCGTGGAAACTGCTCGCGGTGTGTGGCCACAGCCCTCGTGGGCTGGGTGAGGGCTGCTTGGCCAGCGCTTTGGGAAGGGTGAAGAGGGGCAGGGGGTCACCCTGAGCACCTGGCCCTTACCTGCAATTTATCTTCGTGGTTCGTATGCGTATGCGACAGATACCTAAATTCCTGAGTGAGCCAGAAGCAGTGTTTGACATGCTCTGGCGATACAAAGTCTTCTGCAACTTTAATACAACTGTACAAGTTATGAACCTGCAGAGAAGGAACAAGCATTAGGCGGGCTCCCTTGCTGGCGCCAGCCCCAGCACGGCCCCTCGCCTCTCTCCTCACCCCAGCCCGGCCGTCCCCTCTCTCCCTTCCCCAGCCCGGCCGTCCCCTCTCTCCCTTCCTCAGCCCGGCCGTCCCCTCTCTCCCTTCCCCAGCCCGGCCGTCCCCTCTCTCCCTTCCTCAGCCCGGCCGTCCCCTCTCTCCCTTCCCCAGCCCGGCCGTCCCCTCTCTCCCTTCCTCAGCCCGGCCGTCCCCTCTCTCCCTTCCCCAGCCCGGCCGTCCCCTCTCTCCCTTCCTCAGCCCGGCCGTCCCCTCTCTCCCTTCCCCAGCCCGGCCGTCCCCTCTCTCCCTTCCTCAGCCCGGCCGTCCCCTCTCTCCCTTCCTCAGCCCGGCCATCCCCTCTCTCCCCGCCCCAGCCCGGCTGTCCCCTCTCTCCCTTCCCCAGCCCGGCCCTTCCCCAGCCCGGCCGTCCCCTCTCTCCCCGCCCCAGCCCGGCCCCTTGCCTGGTGTGGAGCTCCAGCTGGAATGAAAACTACGTCTCCTAGAAACTGTACAATAGCCCAGCCCTGAACTCCGTACTCCTGGTGAAGGCGTTTCCTTAGTGCTCGGTCCAAGTACCAACTCTGGTCGTGAATGGGATCGTGATCTACGGGGTTGTCTTGGCCCTGTTCTTCAGCCACCTGGAAGGGCGCAGAGCAGAGGCGTGACCCGGGGCTGCCCTGCTGCAGGCTCTGGAGTGCCACAGGGGACCCAGGGCTCCCACACTGCTGCGGCCCAGGGGCCAGCACCACTCAGGCCAAACCAGAGAAACAAACTGGGTTCCCAGGAGGCACAAGGCTGGGAGGCACAAGCTGTGGGGAGAGAACTTCTGCCAAAAGCTGCAGTATCAATCCAATTGGTTGTGGCAATCATTGACCCCCAGGCCCACAGCCCAGAAACTCATCTGGGAGGAGATGAAGAGCTTGGCAGGCTGCTGAGAGCCCCAGGCCTGCAGGCCAGCACACTGCGAGGGACCAAGAGGTGCGAGACACTATCAGACCCCAAAATGCCAACTCTTACCTAACTCAGTACCAGGTTTTATCTAGAGTAAGATTTCTCCTTTGTTATGTGAGAGGAAGCTGCTGTGGCCTCTCAGCCTGTGCCCCAGACAGCAGTCAGGCTGACAGGGCCACACTTCTTCAGGTCATCCCATGTGTCCTTCTGAACACCTGCATGTTTCACCTTTCCACTTTTAGAGGGCCACAGACATCACCCAGAATACCTCCTGCTTTTCCCTTAATCCAAACCTCCTCAAGGTAAGAAGAAGAGGTAGGAAGAGGGAGAGAAAAACAGAACTTTATTGCTCTGCCATCTCCCAAGAACACCTCCCCTGGGTGCCTTTCAGAAGGATTTAGTTTAACATTAAACTGTAGTTTGGTTTAAATCTTGGCTTATTTCCTGACCTCCTTCCTTGTGCTGTAGGAGGGTGGCCAAAGGCAGCCCATCTACATCCAGAGTAACTCCCAACTCTCTCCCTTCTCAGCCCCTCCAAGACCCACGGCACACCCCAAGTTCCCCCCTGGGTACAGCCTTTGTTCTGGGACAGGAAGGAGGAGCTGAGTCCCAGGAGAGCTGTTTGCCAGCCCTACAGCAGCAGCACAGGAGGTTTTTGGGCAGTGAGGACTTACCTTTTTGAGGAACTCCCGGATCTTCTCGGTGTCTTTGGCAGCGTAGATGTGCCACAGAGCTCCGGGCTTCTCTCGACTTTCAGTAAAGCGCTTAATTGTCAGTTCATCAGAATCACCATCCTGGATGGTTTTGAGCACTTCTGTTGAGAGGAAACGTGAGGAGTTATGCTGAGGGAGCTTCCCCCCAAGGAAGGGAGCCCCAGACACAGCCCAGAACTGAAGGGAGACGTTACCTTCCTCCTGGTCAGCCTGGCCTTTGGGGATGCCCACGTAAACCATCACGTTTGCTGCATCAGACACATCCAAGTGGAGGTTTGTTGTGCCATATTTTCTGTCCTCTGGTGTTATTAAACCTGAAAAAGAAATATATGAAAAATAAAAAGACTTAGCAGGTGCATTAGCAAGATGAAAAGAAACCTCATGCAGCAGCTCTGCTTGAAGGGCTTTGTCTTTTATCAGCAAGTGCTTCCAGTACAGCATGAACTCAGTGCCCAGGTCACAGAAACACAGAATCTTAAGGGTTGGAAGGGACCTTGAAAGCTCATCCAGTGCAACCCCCCTGCCAGAGCAGGGCCACCTAGGGTAGGTCACACAGGAACTTGTCCAGGTGGGGTTTGAATGTCTCTAGAGAAGGAGACTCCACAGTCCATCTGGGCAGCCCCTGCCAGTGCTCCCTCACCTCAACAGGGAAGAAGCTTTTCCTTGTGTTTCTTTGGAACCTCTAGTGTTCCACCTTATACCCACTGCCCCTTGTCCTATCATTGGCCATCACCGAGAACAGCCTGGCTTCAGCCTCCTGACACACACCCTTTATGGATTTGTAAACACTAATGCCCTGGACACCACTGTACATGAGCCAGAGTGACATTTTCAGCTGAATGTGGCCAATGAAGTGGGCTGTGGTGAAGGTGCCCCTAAGCAGGACAGCAGCCCCTTACCGTAGGCGTTGTACATCTTGGGGCCCAGATCCGGGCGCACGAAGTAGTTGGGAAGGCGAGAGGCAAGGTTGAGCTTCCCACCCCTCCTCGTGTACTCTGGCAGTGGGATATTCTTCATCAAATCATCAAACCTAAAAGCAACACAGCACAAGTCAGCGTTAGGAACTGATAAAAAATAGAGTAGCCATTAGAACCAAAGCTTTCTCCAGTTCAGGAACTGCACTCCTTTGCCCAGGGGGCTCGCTGGACCCCATGAAAACACACAAGGCACAAGAATAAAGCAGATAAACTTAACTGCTCTGCAATAATGCTGTTTCCTTGGGTAATCATCTCACCTACCATCACACAGAGTAGGTCAGAAGAATACCTTAAATCATTTGGCACTAAGCTTCAGCTGAAGTTTAGATTTGAAAATGACTGTGGCTTTTAGGAAGCTCCCAGAGTTCAGTCAATGAACAGTGGGTTTAGGTACCCACTCTACAGCAGCCAACACAATGAGCTACACAAACATTCATCATGACACGTGTCTAGTGTTCCCAGCTCAGTCGGGCAGCCCTGAGAAACACAACAGCTGGCACATGACCAACAGCTCCCCAAAGCTGAAGGAGGTATCAGAACAGTTACTCCCAGGCTCTTGTCTTGGGGGTGCAGCACACAAATGATGAGCAGGTGCTTTGTGGGTTCTTACCGAGAAGGCATCATGTCTCTGAAGTCTTCTCCTGGGGGCCAGTCTTTAAGCTTCAACACCATTGGCTCTCCTTCTTCTGTTCTCAGGCGACCTAGTGCCAGATGTTAACAAGTCTTAAACAGCTGTACGACTCAAAACCCAAAGAATGGAGAAGAAATCCTTATCTTAGTTGAAAATCACGTTGGTGCCACAGTTATTTCTGTAGAATCAAGGGCACAAGTTCCTCTGACACCATAGGTGGGCATTATTGCCATGGGAAGTGTGTTCCAAGAGGAGATCCCAGCGTAAGCAAGTAGCCTTTACCAGCTCTCCCACCCAGGCAGGCACTTCCTACAGTTTAGCTGATGCAGCTGGTTTGTGTTTGAGGCTGGAGGAGCTCATGCTACAGCCAAATCTTTTCAAAGATCAAGTAAGAGAGGAGAGAGGTGTAAGTGAGCCTTCCAGCTCCCACTCTTCTTGCCCCAAGTACCAAATTCCCCCAGGTTTACATCACACAGACAGAGGAAGCAGAACTCCAGCTGCCATGGCAAGTTTCTTTCCACCTAGAAGTGAGAATGATGCCTCCCCTGAACTCATTTTTATACAAAACAACTTTAGTTCCTTAGGAACAAACGGCACCTCCAAGTTAAAACAGCAGAACTCAACGACCTTGTGAGCACCAACCCTACACCTGCTCTTTTGTGTTCCACTCAACCTGGCAAAAGAGCTGAGAGGTGAATCTGCTCACTAGGAAGACCCCAGACTTTCTCAGAACACTTCTTCAAAAGGCTAAAAATCAGCCAAACATTCTCCTGCAGGGAAAGCCTCCATGAGGTGACAGTTTCTACCCAGCCCACCATCCTGCCAGCATCCTCAGGGAGCACACATTGCAGTCAGGGATGAAGCAGCAGCCTGCAACATCTTTTATGCTGCTTCAAGGTGACAAATTTATGCTGGATCAAAGTTATCACAGCTTAATATTTCACCCATTGGAACAAAACTTCACACTGCTTACTTGAAATATCTTCAAATCCATCCCAGAAGTCTCCCACAGTAGCTCCAGTGATGATTTCATTGGTCCTGCAGTTAACCAGATCTACCTCCTGTTGGCCGAATTCCTTCCTGAAGGACTCTGGTCTCCAGAGCTCTGCGTTGAGTTTGTGATGCACTCCTGACACCATGACAGGCTGGGAAGAAGGAGGATATATTCTTAAGAATTACTAAATGCCAAAAACTCTAATTGCAAACTGAGGTGAGTAATGCAGAACATGTACTGGGCATTCAGACACTTTCATAGAATCATAGAATGGAGGGGTTGGAAGGGACCTTTAGAGATCATCCAGTCCAACCGCCTGCAGAAGCAGGGTCACCTAGATCAGGTCACACAGGAACGTGTCCAGGCGGGTCTTGAAGCCCTCCAAGGAAGGAGCCTCCACCCCCTCCCTGGGCAGCCTGTGCCAGGGCTCCCTCACCTCACACTGAAATAGTTTTTTCTTATGTTTGAATGGAACTTTTTGTGTTGCAGATTCATCCCATCACCCCTTGTCCTGGACACTTCGCAAACACTTTATTTGCCAGGCTAACAGAAGCACACAGTGTGTTTAATCATTCCTTATTTCCAGCCCTGAGGCAGCTGTTCATACAGAGCCAGAAGCCCAGCAGCATGTTTAGAACTGACTTCCATCAGAATAACCCATCCTCTCGTCCAAAGACCTGCTGGTGTTCCTGTGACCCATCTTTATGAAGGTTTGGTGCTGTCTGTCACTGTAGAAAGTTTGGGCCTGCACTTCAATTCAAGGGCAAAGCACTGAAAAAGGAACAAGCCCAAAAGCTGAAATACCTGCCCCTGCTTCCAGCACTCCCTGAAGACATTCCAGTTACTTTCATTGTTGGGATCTTGAAGACACAGGAGGCGGTTATCACACAGCCAGTAGTGGGGTGTATCGAAGCCCATGATTGTGGGCTTTATAGTCAGTCCTTGAGGTTTCTTAGGCAAGTCTGTGATGGTTCTGTTTTGCACCAGGGAAGCAAAGATGTCATCAAGGATTTTGGGTGTACTCTTGAGTCCATTGTCTGTCTGATAAAGAAGAACCAAAAAAGAAGCAGATGTGCTTTTCTGTTGCCTTGTCCTGCAGACTTTTAACAAGGTATTTGCCACTTCCAAAGTTCTTCACTTGAGCTCAAAGAGAAACAAAAACCTGCACAACTTTGCTGTCTAGAAACTCACAGTCACTAAATGCCAACATCCTTTCTGTCCCTTTGTTTATAGCATTCTGGCATCAGAAGTTCTGCTCTGATTTATATTTCAGCAGTGCTACACAAAACCACGAAATGCAGCCTGGAGCAGGACTCTCTTTAGATCAAAGAGCACAAGTGCAGGTTCAACAAGGAACTTTCAAGGCCAATATTTTACCCCTCCATTTTGAAGTGCTATCTGTGAGAGCAAACAAAGCCCAGGAATGTCTGAAGTGAACCAGTCTGCAAACAAGGTATGAGAGTCACCCACCACAGCTGCAAGGTCCTTCATGCTGCTTTATTTCAGTCTAATGGAGCTGCCAATGAATGCACCTGCCAGATACTCACTTAAGGAAATTCAGCACAGCATCTTAAGGGTTGGAAGGGGCCTTGAAAGCTCATCCAGTGCAATCCCCCTGCCAGAGCAGGACCACCTAGAGTAGGTCACACAGGAACTCATCCTGGTGGGTTTGGAATGTCTCCAGAGAAGGAGCCTCAACAACCCATCTGGGCAGCCTTATCACTCAGTTCCCAATCCTTCACCAAGCAAGACTTGCTGATAGTACCACTAAGCTACTACCCTAACCAGAGCACTGCACCACAGACATGAATTCAGTCCCTTTTTCCCCAAATGAAGACAATTTTGCCTACTGGGACTAATGTCTATGGTAGCTGTTCACAGATTTAGAACCACAGCCTAAGCCTGGTATCAACTCAGACCTGTAAGCCCAAGTTTATCACATACCTTCCCTCCAGAAGAGTTGAGCAGGTTCCGCAGGAAGCCTGTGTTGTTGTTGCTCACAGGTGTTAGTATTGCACTGTTGAATGTCTGCAGGGCTGCAGTGGGCTTAGCTAAGCTGGGGAGTGTCTGAAGGGGTTTATTTTCATTCTTTGAAATAGGTAAAAGGAGTTTATCTGAAATGAAGAAATAAAACCCAGCACATCTGAGAATGAAGCCAGGATGAATGCTCTGAGCCATGAGGTGGATATGCTTTGGAGTTTTACTTTTGAAGATGCTCCCACATGCACATGTGGATGAAGGTACACACATATCTAAACTTCCTCTCAACACATGCAGACAAGACCCTCCATTCACTTAACTACCTTCAATACTCCAAGGTTGTTAAACATCACACATTCTAAATGCATTCTTAGATTGAATCTTCAATGGGATATTATAGAATCATAAAATCATTTTGTCTGGAAGAGCTCTTTAAGCTCATGGAGTGCAGCCTCTGTCCCAGCCCTATCAACCACGAGATCATTCCCCCCAGTGCAACATCCACCCAGCTCTGAAACCGCTCCAGGGACAGTGACTCCAGCACCTCCCTGGGCAGCCCCTTCCAATGCCTGACAACCTTTGCAGCAAAGAAATTCCTCCTCACATCCAGCCTGAACCTGCCCTGGTGCAACTTGAGGCTGTTTCCTCATGTTCTCTTGCTCATCATTAGGGAGAACAGACTGACCCCTTAGGCTTGTCAGGACCAGTTTAGCAGCACAGGCACTGAACACATCCCAGCAGGCAGGTCGTATGATTCTACAATTCTCAACACAAAGTGCTGCTGAGTCTGATCTATACTCTTCTGACAGTCACTCAGGAGGGGTTTTCTCTTTGCTCTGCACATACCTTTGTTTTCTTTATTCACGTTTCCACTTGTTAGATTCGATAACCAGCTTAACGAAGGAGAAATATTTACTGAAGCAGTTTGTTTACTCCCAATTGCTGACTTCACAGGAGGATCGTGTGTAGCAACCTGTGGGCTCAGGACAAAGCTGTTATGCTGAAGGTTGGTCCTCTCTCCAGGTACCAGGTTCTGAAAAAAACGAAGTGAGAGCTTGATGAGACACGAACACGTTCTATTCAGAAGAGGAAAGCAAACAAATGGTTTGGCCCTTCAAAAAAATACCTGATCTCCACGAGAGGTCAGCATTGCACCTCAGTATCAGCAGAGATGGTGAGCCAGAAGATTTGGGATGCCTGACTTTTAAGAGCAAGCAGAGCCCAGCACCCCTCAAGCCAGCCCAGCTTCCCAGATGAATTTTCTGGGGTTGCTTTTCTGCAGCACTCCCACAATTCTAGTGACAGCTGATGCTCAGGCCAGGGCTAAGCTGGAGCTCATGTTCAGCAGACTAAAACATGTAGGGCTCCTTTTATCTTAAGAAGACAGAAGTCCCCTCCTCTGCCAGGTGTGAGCTACACCTGCATCTGAGCATGGCACTGGCCTGGCCAGTACCAGCCCAAGCACAGGACTCCTGTACATCTCCCCTGCAGCTGATTTATCTACTTGTTTCAAGATTCTAGGTAACAGACTAACCAGATCTACTGCTTTGGCCCAGGATTCCTGCATGACTTGCTACATTTCTTCTATCTGCTCAAACAGTTTCCAGTCCACAGGTTATTCTGCAGTGTCTGCCTATTGCTACGTGCTTTGTTTCACCTCTTACTGAGTGCTGATGTTTGGTAAGGATTCCAAACGTGACATCATATAAAATGCTTCCATTTTTAACAAGCTTATTCTCACACAACCAGCACAGTACCTAATTTTACAGAAAGAGGGGTAGAGATAAATTTCAATGCAGCTGTTTGTCCAGGGTCACAGGGGAAATCTCAGGAAACAGAAGACTGAAGCTAGGTCAGTTGTAGACTAACACTGGCATCACATAACCATCTGCCTTGCTTTTAACACTTCACAGTATCTTTTTCCATCTCTTCTATTTATTACCAACACCAAAATCAAGTTCAGCCTGTTTCTTACACTTTAGATAACACATTTATTCTCAAAATAAGTTTATGAATAAGCATGCAACAAAACTGAAACTAATCCTGCTGGTTTCTTGCAAGATGCTGCAAAACTAAGCCATTAATTTACACTCTAAATATAAATGATACACAAATCATATATATACTACATCCCTTTACAAACAGACATATGGTGGAGGACTGTTTGTTTTTAATGTAATGAGCAGCAAACATTCTACTGGGATTCCCAGAGAAATCAGTGCTTCTCCATACTGCTCTAGCCCTCACAGTTTTATTCAAGTTTAGTTCTTTATGAATTCCAACATTCTTCCATCTTACTTATTCTTTCAGATGCTGCATCTTGAAGACCCAAGGGATAGCCTACATTTCCCAGCCATTCCCACTGGTCTGTTTTTAAGACTTCTCTCAGTCTCATCCTATTTTTGCCCTAAAAATCCTCACTGAGCATCTGTCAAGGCTGGGTCACTGACTGAGGTATCAGTATGTCAGAGGCACAGGAGATTTTCCCCAAAGCTTAACAAAAAAAAAAGAGCTGAACCAAAAGGATGAATACTGAGTACAAATTTTGAACAAAAAACACATGGTGGGGTTATCAGCAGTGGTGAGGACTGGTACACCCACATAATCACCATTGGCTTCAAAGAGGGGTAGCAGACTTATATTACACAGACATGGAGTGAGACAGCAGCAAATACCTGTTTTGAGTCCTCCTTTAAAGTTGGTTTTGATAGTGCCTTGAACTGCTTATTTGCACAAGGACAATTGGCCTTTATTCCCCATTTTGTTCTCACAGAGTGAACAATATCACCAACATCATAGAGAGCTGAAGGGAGAGAGTCATCAGTGAGCTCACATGGAATTAGAGCATGCAGCATTCAGTATGATTTTTAGGAGCTGTGTATGCTGTGCAGATTAACAGTAGCACACACACACAGAGTTCATCATTAAATGACAAGTTTTACTACTTCTTTACAAAGGTCAAAGATATTAAACCAGTACTAATTACACAGGCTTTGCACAATAAATACTGAACTAGCTTTATTCCTAACAAAAAACCCCCCTTGCTCAGTACAGTATCAACAGCACACAAGAGGCAGCAAAAGCCTACAGCAGTTTTTCATCCCAATCAAAGATCTGAAATACCTTTTCCAGGAATTATTTGTGTAGGCATTAGATTCTCTGGTTCATGTTCCTGTCCCTTCACACATTTAAACCAGGAGAAAGTATCTGACTCATCATCTGTAAAACAAAACCATTAAGCTGCTTGATTAGTGCATCCTCCATCCTCCTCTGAAAAGCTTCATATTTTACTACCATTGACACACCAAGATTGTTATTCACTTCCAAGCTCAAAACACAGCCTCCTCTTTCTCCTCTCCCCCCTTTGTTTAAAGCAGCCATAGGCACTCTCACCTTCATGCAGGCCTTTTTTCCTCATCCTGTAACAATCCACACAGACACCAAAGCCACACTTGGAGCAGACCCAGTGAAGGTTGAAGATGGTGGTGTCACAGACATCACACATCTCTCGCACTCCACGCACCGCACGCTTCCAGGCTACCTGTCCTGGGGGAATTGGCAAGTGGAGCAAAGCATTAGTTTAAACAAAAGAGATTTGCATGCTAAATATAACAACATTAAAACACTTCTGTGATCTCAGACTTGGGTTTGAATGGAACTCCAAAACAAAGCTTCTGCTGTTATAGATTCAGGAGAGCAGATCCAGAACAGTCAAAGCAATCCAGACCATTTGCTTTCTCCTGTGCAGCACCAACTACATGTCTTCCTCCTGACCTGTACTTGCCCAAGTTCTCATACACACTGCTGCCATTCTCTTATGTGGAAACTGCACAGTTAGCATAGAAAAAAGACCCCTCAGTTACTCCTAGCAAGCTAAGCTTAACATCTGGCTTGCCACAACCAGCCTGCCCACGTACTCTATTCAGTACTACAGTGGGCAAGTAGTTCTCTTCCTTTCAGGAGGATATTTAGAGGTGTATCAGACCTCTGCTGCTGAGTTGTTCTTCTCTGAAGAATTGACTGCTACTATTTAGGTTTCTCATGCACCCAATATATTCCAGCCCTTCCTCACCTCAAATCCCTTCATCAGTTCACCCAAACCCTATCAAACATTGACAGCAGCTTCCTAAAAATTCCAAGTCTGTCCAGGGCTGCCTTACACACAGATGATTTCAGCCTGTTCTTCATTTCACTATGTTGTCAGCTAGAAAACTAGACCAGACAAGAAGTACACATCTGCCTCCTCCTACCTTCTTCCACACTTGTAACTCCTCTGAAACTTTCCTGCCCACACCATTTCTTTATTTTAAAAGCAAAGTTATGAGAGGCCATGTCCTAACATATGCTAAAAACCCCCATGCCAGGATCCAAGGCATCTGTTGCTTTTCTTCTGTGTAATGCCCATTAACTATGTATGGAACAAAACTAGAATAGCTTGGCACAATTTGTTCTTAAGCAGGAGGTAAAAATGGTTTCACTACTTGCTGGAAGAATTCTTCCAGGAGACAGAGGTCTAAATAGCACCAGGTCCATTCTTCTCTGTCTTTTAAAAACCATGCCCTATATTTCCACTTAGACTTAAGGAAACTAAAGTTCCACTTAAAGTTAAGGATAAACTTCTTTACTGCTGAGGTGAAGGAGCCCTGGCACAGGCTGCCCAGGGAGGTTTGAAAACCTTCTTGGGAGGTTTTCAAGGTTTCAACCCCTTGGGAGGTTTGAAAACCTTCTTGGGAGGTTTTCAGTCCTGGACACATTCCTGTGTGACCTGATCTAGGTGGACCTGCCTGAGCAGGGGGTTTGGACTGGATGATCTTTCGAGGTCCCTTCCAACTCCTACCATTCTATGATTTACCCTTTTCTAGGCCAGTCCTCCAATTTCCCCAAACCATGTTGGTTTTCCTATTCTTTAATATCATTCCATATCTCATTTCTCTGAATTTTGTCCTTTCTGACTGCTCCCAATCTTTTGTAGCCTCTCTCTAGTTGGATTCTCTCATCTCTTTCTGTAGGTTTCCTTTTGGCACTTGCTGGCCAAGGAACACTCTGACCTACCCAGTTGTTCTTTCTGTACTGATCAAGCTTTTCCTATACAGGGATAATTTGGAGGATTTTCTACTAATTCTTTAAGGAATTCTTTTTAAGGAAGCTCTCTCAAATAATTTTCTCCCTCACAATTGTATGTCTTGTGGCTCTGCCTACCTGTGTGGTAAGGGACTGGTTAAAAAAGAGAAGGGCTGACCTCCAGACATACTGAGGAGGGTAAAAACATTCAAATGTAAATGATCCCCTCAAGTGCAGTACCTGAACAAAATACTCTGGCATTTTAGAACTGTTATGAAAGAGGTATCATTTCAACTGAACTCTGCCAAGTAAAGCTTACTATCACTTCAAATCATGACAAATCTACTTTCTTCTTGTGCCCCCTGAGCTGTTCAAAGAACCTGAACTGTAAATGTCTTCTTTCCTACTCACAACATTAAAACTAGCCTCCATTTTAATGAAATTCAGTTCCCTTACTCTCACAGGCTCCACAGGCCTGAATAATTCAGGCTCAAGTGAAAAATCAGAGCTTGCAGACTCCAAGTAGTCCAGGGTAAGAGCTTAGGACAAGCATTTCTGAAACCTCTCCCAATCTTGCCTCACCTCTGATGGGCATTCAAGCCTGTTCAGTTTCTTCTTCTATTCAAAACCTTGGAGTGACTGGTAACCTGATATAATCTTTACACAATGTTAGTCCCACTCCAACAAAGGAGACATTAGGTAGACAGTCTCTTCAACTGCATCTCAGTCAGGTACTTATAATCCAAAAACCAAATATGGTTTTAAGGAGTAATTCTACTCTGAGAAGTGATTATGCAAGATCATGGCCTTCCCCCTCTATCTGCACAGGTTTGTGACAGGAAGGTTCTGATGTGGGCAAAAGCCTGTGTTGAAGAGGGCGAGGTTTGCCCTGTCTGTACAGATGAAGATCTGCAGTCAGGTATTCCAGTAATAGCACCTCGGGCCTGTAGGGCCACTCAGACAGACATAGAATGGTAGAGGTTGGAAGGGACATTTAGAGATCATGGAGTCCAACTCTCTGCCAAAGCAGGTCCACCTAAGTCAGGTCACACAGGAACAGATCCAGGTGGGTTTTGAAATCTCCAGAGAAGGAGCCTCCACACTGTCCCTGGGCAGCCTGTGGCAGGGCTCCCTCACCTCAACAGTGAAATAGCTTCTCCTTCTGATCAAACGTAAGTTTGTGTTCCAGCTTTTGTCCATTACCCCTGGTCTTGGCATCAGATACAACAAAAAAAAGTGATGCCCCAAACTCCTGCCACCCACCATTTAGGTATTAGTAAATAAAGGCACTTGGAACAGTCCTGCTGGAAACTTTCAGATGGAGGAAAAAAAGATTGCTTTACTGACTTGACAGGCAGCATTAGGTCCATTATGCAAGAATAACAAACACAGACCCAAAGCAATCTAACAGGATCTGTGAAGTCAAAATGAAAGCTTTTATTTCATTTACATGCTAAGAATAGATTGTTGTCAGCTGCCTGATGGTTTATTTCTTTTTTTCACACTTGGTTTCATAACAGAGTTAGGCTCCCTGCACCAGGAAAAGTCATTTGATAAATTGAGAAAAGTCTTCTGACAAAGAAGGGTAGAATTACTCTTCCTCCTCTTGCCACCAAGCAGAGTTGTGACACTAGTTCCCACTGGATCCTGGAAACACTGAAGTCTTAGATGACATTTGCAAAGGCACATAATACAGTCACACAGGTCAGAAGCATAAAGTTTCATGTAAAGCTATTAACATACAGATTGTAATTAAAAGGGATCTTACTGTGTGGTTCAATGGTAGACATAACTTCCTTTTCAGATATCACTAGCTGACAAAAGTGGTCTCCAATGTTGGCTAGGATGTACTTGGCTGTGTCGAGGTCTAGACCCACAACATTTTTTGATAAAGGCAGCCACAAGCTAATAGCCTCAGGGTCATATTTATTTGGAGTTAAGAAGCCTTCCTCACGCAGGATTCCATGCTTATTAAACTGCAACCTGTGGAAAGGAAGGGGGAAAGGAGAAAACCCCATTATCTCCAATGTTTTATTCATTCCAATGGGTCGATGCCCAAAGTGTAATTAACAGTTACAACAGTCATGGGGAAACATCCTGGTCATTAGTGTGAAGCACAGTGTGCTTAAAAAGTGACTCAAAACATTTCTTCCTAGTAAGGTACATTTCCTAACTGAAGATTTTTTTCATTCCCACATTAGCAGATCAGGTTAATGTCATTTTTTTTAATGTATTTTGATTATTTTAAGGCATTCAGGATCACAGCCAGGGGAGGTAACACAATCAACTGTGTACAACTCACAAGAGAATTGAGAACACCTTAAACAGAGTTCAATAACAACTAATTTGGAAGTAGATGTCAAAGTCAAGCGAAGTTTGAGTAAGATATTCTTGACTGATTCTGAGTAGGTGGAAAGAATGAGATTCATACTGTCAGTAGTTTATTAAATGAAAAACATCAAAGAGTTCTGCTCATGTGTTCAGGAACCCATTTCATAAGTGCTCTAGAGGGAAGTTGACTTCTGGTGACAGCACGTGCTCACTGTAGTGTTACATGTGGCAGGAAAACAGGTGCTGGCAACTGATCTCACCAGACAAACACCATCTTCAGACTTTGGAGATTCCATATTCAATAGAAAGGGAAAGTTCTACCTCTTTCGAGTTCTAAACTAAAGGACTCATTTGCTGAACTGCTCTAAGTCTGGATTTTTGCCCTGATGAGATGAATTGGCATAGTCTGCTGTTATTCTGGCCTCACACATTTTTGAACAATTCCATTAATGGCAAGTTATCCCAAGATTTACTATAGCAACATCTCTAACTCAAGGTTAAACAAAATCTTCTTTATACCTTCAGCTACAAAATTTGCAAGAGGGGCAGTGTTGCAGGAGAAAAAGAATAAACCTCAAGACACAAATGAGAGAGGGGAAGAGTATTTTTTTTTCCATGATCTTTGTAACCTTTCTGCTTTCAGATTTCTCTCTTCAAAATGTCTTCAGGTCTACAGCTTTTTTATTCTACCTAAAGACTCAAGAGAGAGTAATTCCTCTGAAAAAATCAAAGCTGAGAATAAACAAGTTTCCCATTTCCCTTTTGAGACCTAGTATTTTTTGCTTTTCCTCTCTAACATCACAAGCATTACCTTCTTCCAGACAGTCCACAGCTCAAAGCCCAAAAAGGTCAGGGAGAAATAAGAAACATGCAACAACATCTGGACATGAGATCAAGTAGTTCATGGAAAAAACTGTACACAACTTGAAAACACGTTAAAAACCAGCCAGACATTAGTTTGACAACATCCAGCCTGGGCTTACAGAGAGTCTTCAAAGAACAGATGTCTTAAGAACTAAAGAGACAAACCATTAAAAGACTTTTGACCACCCAGCTCAACAATCAGGCTCGAGGCGGGTGCAGGTAAAAAATCTGAAGCTGCAGATGAGGTTTGGAATTAGGTTTGCCACCACCTGGCAGTCACTGGATTTCCCTTAGAAGTTCCCTTGGTGACCCTCTCCATCTGCCCTCCTGAAACTCAGCCAGGGTACCGATTAAGTGTTTGAGGCAAGCTTAAAGAAGTGGCACAAACTCTTCAGTGCCAAAAGGAACAGAGAACTGAGCAACATAATCTAAATTATTTTGCCCATCACTAGTCCATGAGTCCAGCAGCTGCTGATGTACATCTAACACTTCTCACATCCAGCTGCTAAACTTTGGGATGGATGTATGGAATCTGCCCTCTCACTAGTATCTCCAACACTGCTGAGCTGTAGCACTCAACTCATGTTATCCAGTTGGCACTGTGCCCAGAACAGCAAAATAAAGAGCTCAAAGTCCTGCCAAAATATTTTTGACTCAAGCAGTTATAAAATTTCTAAGGGCTAAAGAAACACAGGCAACTTCTCATGAGGTGTATTAACCTCACAGCTTAGCAGCTACATGCTGATATTTAGCAGCTTGGAATCAAAGACTTAAATGAAACCACTTTGACCAAGTAACTGTTTTTTCATCTGTCCTGGAAGATGAAGTCCATGTTAGAGCTAACAGTGAGCACTCATCAGCCTTCAGAAAAGGAGAGAACATAAGGCATGTTATTCACTTTTTAAAGATATCAAGATCTACACAGAGTGGGAATTGTTGTTACCTTCTGAAATGAAAGAACCGACAGAAGACAGTGGAGTCTCTTTGCTCTTTGTTCTTCCGGTAACTGTCCAAGCGACACTCGCGGCACTTATGCAAGTGAGGGGCGATGTTATTGCAGGACCCATCCTGGACAAATGCTTCTCCACTTTGCTGCAGCTTCTTCACTTTAGAAGCGTCTGCTAAAATTGACTTGCGAACAATGACTGCAGGGAAGAGCAGTGGAGATTAGTCAAGCTTCAGTTTCTCATGTAAAGGTGCGAGTAAATGTCTTTTAGTCAAAGATCTGTGTTAACTCCTCCCACAAGTTTCACATGACATTGAGACCAAGTTAAGCTAAAACACTTGCAGATGGCAGAAGCCTCTTCTACTGTCAACAGAAGCTCTCTCAAGCTATAGTTCCACTGTAGGCATAGGCTGTGGACCCAAGGTTAACAACTCCTTTTGCTCCTCCACAGAGAAGTATTTTGAAGGAGTATGTGCTTTTAATGGAAGTTCTTCAGCTGCAGCACCTGAGTAGACCAGGGCATGAAGCAACCACATTTCACAAGTAATGAAAACAGAATTACAACCTGTCCATTTCTCAGTCCTCTTTTCGCCCTTCACAATGCAACAGCTTTCAGCACCTTACTGTAACAGATGCCAAACATCTTTCCTCCCACATTATGGGTGCGGTCTAGCAGGGCACAGCAGTCCCTGCCTTGCAGTCCGAGTACACGTGTTCACTGAGCAACAGCACATGGTAATCCCAGACCAAGTAACATGAGACTGGAAAGAAAAAGGTGGGTGTGTAGGGAGATTCCCAGGACCCTGAATGATCAGCTGTACCACCTGATGCACAGCACAGTATGGAACTGCAGGAGTAAAGCTCCTTACACAACCACAGCCTTTGCCATTCTGTCCCCATTTCTGGGAAAAACTTGAAGAGCTCACCAAGTGAAATGAGCTCCAGAAAACAAGGTGGGTTGTTTTGGGGTTAGGTGGTTTGAGGGGTTTTTTCAGGTGGTTTACAGAACAGTTGTTAAATGAAAGCCTCTCTTGAACAAAGCTTTGTCAAAAGCAATGTTCATCTCTCACTATGCTTGGAAAATTTAGGGCCATGGCTAAAAAAGCAGTGTCATTATGCCATCAGCATCTGCCTTCCAAACAGAACCTGGTTTTTGTAACCCATTTTGCCATTCTGTTCTTACATATATTGTTACAACTTATTTCTAGAAACTGGTGATCAGTCCTTTTCCAGGAAAGGGTGTTTTCACAAGTTTATTGCATTCCCCTTGTAAAAGAACCCACAAATGACTCAAATTCCAGATTCACTCACACAGTTTAAATGACTAACTTGGCATATATTACAAAGCACCTACTTTGTGTGTAGTTACACAGACACTGCAAAGACTTGCTTTAGAAATACTTACTGTTATCCTGCACCTTGGCATTTCCAGTCCAAAAACTTTCACTTTCATTTCTGTCATAAAGAACCTCGCTGGAATTTCTTCTAATAAAAAACTCCATGTCTGCAAGTTCATCAAGCTTGTTCCCTTTGTGGCTGTTCTGGCTATTACAACCACTTTGTGATTTAACTCCAGACTCGGTAAAAGAATGAAGATGAGCGTCTGAGGTTGAGGGCCTGCAATCTAAAGTCCTCTGCAGTTCAGCAGCACTGCTGACTCTGGGTATTGCTATGGAAGAGTTAAAGTGTTGCAACTGTTTGACAGAAATACATTCTTTTGGAAAGTTTGTTGCAGGCTTCACAAGAGGTTCATTTGGTTTTTTCAGGTTGGTTCCTTTTTCGTTAGCTGAATCAGTCAGAGATGAAGACCTCGAGGTTGTCAAAGGGTTGTATTTACCATTTTGATCATTAAGACTCTGTGTTTGTTCTTTAGATATAAAACCCACTTTGGGAAAGGCCGACAGATCTTCCTTCAATGGTTTAACTCCAGTATTAAGACAAGAAGGATGAGTTTCTGGTAAGCTTCTTCTACATGTGCTGGAACACATGACAGGCAATAATTAGACCAAGAAAATGGGGTCAAACAAATCAGGGCATCAGGTGCCTGATTTACTCACATTTAAAGCCTGAGAGAAGAAATTTAATTATGTGCTTTTAATCCTGACATTCACAGACATTAAGTTTCATGTGAGATTAAATAGGCTGTGTTTTTCAGGTGTGTGCTTGAATTATGTTTTTTGGGAGGGGCAAGGGAACAGTGTTTGCTTGGTTGGGGTTTTTTAAGACTTGGAGAGAAAGACAAAGCTGTACAAATCTTGTAGGCACACACACATTCACAAGTTTAGGTTTTGCAGTTACTCCACTACCTTCTCTCACAATTTAACAGTCATTTTTTTCCATGCCACATACTTGCCACATTGTATGTATGTGTGAAGATCTATTCACAGAATCTTAAGGGCTGGAAAGGACCTTGAAAGATCATCCCCTGCAATCATCCTTGCCAGAGTAGGACCACCTAGAGTAGGGCACACAGGAACTCATCCAGGTGGGTTTGGAATGTCTCCAGAGAAGGAGACTCAACAACACACCTGGACAGCCTCTTCCAGTGCTCCCTCACACTCACAGGGAATAAGTTCTTCCTTGTGTTTCTTTGGAACCTCTGATGTTCCAGCTTGTACCCATTGCCCCTTGTCCTATCATTGGCCATCACTGAGAACAGCCTGGCTCCAATACTCAAGGAGCTTGGCACTAGAAGTCTATACTGGAGATAGAAAAAGCACTCTCACACAAAAGACTCAAATTTAAAAAGTCATCTTTCTGTATGTATCATGTGAGAGAAATACACAACTAAGTGGAAAAAATCCTCTGCCACTTCTACAAAAACTAATAAACAAAACTTGAATTTTCTTGACAGTATTTCTACCATTATGTTCACTTCTGTAACAGAATTGGAAGAAGCAAAGGTCTATAAAGCCACTGGTGTTAAGCATAAATATAATTCAGGAGCTGTACCTGAACCTGCAAGAAGTCTGTGTACAGGGCACCTGCCTGAATGTGTTCTGTTTCTCTTGGAGATGGTGAAGGAATGCATTTGACTAAAAGCAAGCATCACACCCAAGTATAATCCACTAGTTTACAGATGTAAATAAGTCTGTATAGGCATTCCTTACCCCTGAGGAGTTTCTGCACCAAGATTGGGTGGTGAGTTAGCTGGCAAGGGCAGGCCTTGATGCCTTTGGTCTTTATTAGCAGGAGTACATCCCAGCAATGCTTCACCCAATACAGTTGGTACTGACTGTACATGTCCCTGACTGGGAGAAACCTGTAAGGCAGACTAACAGTTAGGAAAACACAGGATGACAGAAATATTGCCTTGTAGGCTCAGCTTAAAAAAGAAAAACACATTAATGCCCTTCCCACCACATTTCATCAAGCTCATTGAAGACCATTCCTTACTCAGTCTGCAAGATGAAAGATTCCTTTTAGATGTTATTGGTTTCATGAAATAGTGGTCATGTTAATTCATTTTCCCCCAACCAACAACAAACTTCAGCAGGGGGGAAGGAAGGTGTGTTAAGAAAGTGGAAAGAAAGAGAGAGCTCTTCATAACTGCCAGTACAAGGATCTAAAAAATAACAGTGATCAGAATTCAGGAACAGTTTTCAGAGCTCATCTGAAAGTCACAGAGAAACGCAAAACTGTGAAGTTAGTCTGGCAATATTGACAAAAATCTAGATGTGAACTTCCTTGTAGTGAGAAAATCTTTGTACCAGGCTTCTGGAAAGTGTTAAGTAAAGAAATCCTGTGATGATTAAATCACCAGCCTCACAAATCTACAATTCTTTTAGAAATACAACAGGCCTACCAAATTAGCAAGTGTATTTAAAAACAGTGGGGTTCTGTGGGGCCTCTTCTCATATCTAACATCCATATTCCACTCCCACAAGCTCAGCTTACAGCTGGAAGTTACACTGCAGACTCATTACCACCAACTCCAAAATATTTCCTTTCTGCTTTGATATAATACAGCTGTCAGGCATCAAGACAAACTCTGAGGAAAACACTGCAATAATTAGCTTCGTATTAGAAGGCAGAGCACTAGCATACACAAAGTGAACAAAAAAAATATGGCTTCAGCTTATCACTCTCATATATTCCCATCCACACAAGTCAGGGAAACAAGCAGAGTTTTTGTTTTCCTTATTAGAAAGTAACAATTTTGAGAAAACAGTTGGAAGACATTCCCCAAAGAGTACAAAGAGTGATAAAGGATTCAGTCCTTTTAAGGAAGGAAGACTAGAAAATTCTAAGTAAATAATTTGACTGCTTTAAGGAAAAACAGTGGTGAAACAAGCTATGAATTTGGATCATAACACTTCTGTAGGACATTTAGAATCTGCAATGAAGATTAGCTCTGAGTGTATCAAGCAGGCTACTCCATGGCTGAACACATAGACAGCTGAAGAATGGCCAACAGAGCACTCGAAAGATGCTACAAGTACTGAAGCATGAGCTATAGAAACAACATAAGCAGAGTATGACTGTCAGGCACTAGCTACTTGATGATGATTTGTTGCCAATTCTTCCTCAGCAGTAAATACAAGATTGGCTGCTCCTTTCACTGAGGAACCTTATCCTGTACTTGCTACCTCATGCTGTATCTTTGTGAAGCTACAAAAAACTTCCAATAATGACATCCAGTCATTAGCCAGATCTACACAGTTGACTTGGCACAGGACAGACTGCACAGAAGCCAAGAACAAAAAGACCAAAAAAAACTGAAACAGAAATCCAACCTTCTCATCTCATCACACCTCTAGAGCTTCTAGAAGGCTACTCCTGCCTAAAAGGCAGTTTTTTGGTCTGAAACACTGGGGCAAAATGATAGGGCAACTCTGAAGTACTGTTGCCAAGGCAAGTCATTATTTTCCATATGCATTTCTACACTTACATTCCCCAGCTCATCTTTACACTTTTGAGACAGCTTTCTTATATCTCAGTGATATTTGGTAGGTCACTCAAGAGAAATAAACATAAACATGGAACATATTGCCTTCTACTGAAACATTCCCCTAGACTGCTGCCTGTGCAGCTTGAAACCTCAAAGCATGCAAACACAGCTGAAAGCTTGGGATTTAAGTACAAAACAGTTAGAGAACATGAGAAGTAAAGGTTATAATCTTGAGAACTGCTTTGTGTTTTCTCCCACTACAGCATACATGACCAGGCAGGCTAACTCCTAGGCAGAAGAAGGGGGCAAAAAAAAAAGAACAGTTAAAAACAAACCTTCAAGGCTCAGTAACTTTTTCTCTGGTTATCACAATGCAAGATGTTTTACCCATGTCTAGACACGTCTGAAAACACAACACACCCTCCCAGGGACTATATTTATTATTCCATTTTCCTATCTGCTTATTTAAGAATGTTCTGAAAAATGACACAACCATTATATAACAGTCATATATAACACAGTAATACATTACCTCAGGAGAAGATTTTGTGTGTTTAGCATCAACATTTGCAGTGTTCTCAGATGACTTCCTTTTCACACCTCCAATTCTTTTTGATTTATCTGGAAGAGGAAATGATCAAGATTAGCCTATTTATCACAAACAGCTTACTTAGTGTTTGAAGGACAAACAATAAAAGGTCTTACCACATTTTCCATTGTTGTCATATATGATTTCAACATGAATTAACTCTGGATCAAGAGTTTTTAAAGCTGGAATCTTGGAAAGGAACAAAACCACAGAAGCAGCCATTAGGTGAAGTTACTGTCTGCATACATTTATCTTAGATGTTGTGGAATAGACTAAGCTCAGATGCTTCACTTCTAGCTGCTCAAAATACCAAGATGAACTTAACAACATATTGTTGCAACAGTGTCTCTGTATGAAGACACATTTCAGAGCAGCCTACACAGCACAGAATGCTAGAAAAACAGGATCATACCCTTGCCTCACTCAAAAACTCCAGGTCTCCTCCATTCTGTGTAGGGGGCCATTTGTTATTTGTTACTTCTACCAGCAGCAGACAGAAACACTTGGGGATCATAGAGTACTCTGTATGACACCAATCCCCACTTCTTAAGCTTATTAGAGTGAGGATGGAATTTAAAATGGTACTGGTGGGGATATAAATAAAAGTTCTCACCCATTCCCCGTCTCCACTACTAAATCCACAGCTGCTGGTTCTTACCTCCTGACAGTTGACTTCTAGGGTTCTTGTGGCTGGGTTACCGTTGACAACAACTGCTGTGAACCACTGAGTAGATGGATCCAGGCTATAAATTCTAATTTTTGAACCAATGATATTTTTTCCACCTTAAATATTGAAAAATACAAGGAAATGGAGCATGAAGATCATCACAGTTACCAACATGAATTTGCCAACAGTACTGCATGCAAGATTCAAGTAAGTAAAATAAACTGAACCTCAATACATCTTGCACATAGCTGGGGGGTGGGGGCAGGAGGGAGCAGGGAAAGGCATGATAAAGTGATGTTCCAGCTGCCTCCTTGCTGGAATAATCTAATGAAGTTTTCTGGAGGTTAAGACATGCAGCAGAGACCAGACTGCCCTCCAGATTTCAGATAGTGAAACAGAATCACAGAATCTTAAGGGTTGGAAGGAACCTCAAAAGCTCATCCAGTCCAATCCCCCTGCCAGAGTAGTACCAGCTAGAGTAAGGCACACAGGAACTTGTCCAGGTGGGTTTGGAATGTCTCCAGAGAAGGAGACTCCAGAGCCCATCTGGGCAGCCCTTTCCAGTGCTCTCTTACCTGAACAGTGAAGAAATTTGTCCTTATATTTCTTTGGAACCTCTTATGTTCCAGTTTATACCCCTTGTCCTATCATTGGCCATAATTGAGAAGAGCCTGGTTCCATCCTCCTGACAGGACAATCAGTGGACACAGAAATGACACTCTATGATTAGATGTGAATTCTTCCTCTCCACAGTATCAGACATGACAACTCTTAAGTTGCAATATTTACCTTTCCACAAGGGGAAAGCTTTTCTTGCATATACCAGCACATGACTACACATGCTTCTGTGAGCCAGTCATTATTTGAAGCTGGCAAAACTAAAAATAACAATTTTAGCTTGACTAAAAAAAGTAGACTAAATATTTTTATAAACAAGTTACAGACTGAAGAAGCACTAGATGTAACAATAAGGAGCTCCACAAAACTTCAGTGAGAATTGCTACAAACTCGATATCTTTCACAAGCATCAGGCCATCTATGTGTGTCTAAGTTACCCATCCAGTCTTACAAAGGAAATACTTAAACTCACATCTATAATCCTTCACCTTTTGCATTCACTGTTATGAGAGAAAGTGGAATCTGTATTTTTAAAAAAGCTTTTACGCCTCAAGTTTTCCACCACAGAGTACATTTGTACCTTGTACCAAGCGTGTTTCATCTAGGTGTTTCTTAACCAAAGCTTGAATTTCTTCATTAACATTTTGATCATCCTTAAGAGGAAGCCTGGAACTCTCCACATCCTATGTAAGGAAAAAAGTTGGTGTAAGTTGGTTGATAATGCTTTTGAGTAATAAAAAACTCCATCACACTTAGAAACAAAATGGCAGCAAATCATACAAGTCCAAGAAGTTTCTCATTACTCTGTCTTCCTTTAGCTGCAAGCATATTGTGTTCATTGAGGCAGACATTTCCTTACCATTAATCTGAATCAACCATCTGCAAGCCAGACTGAAGTGAGCTCACCAGATCCACTTTGATATTGTTCTGAAAACAATCTGGCTTTGTTTTACTACATTGCTGAGGAGCACTATGTTTAATTGAACCATCCATGTCTTAACTTAGGATTTAAAGTTCTCAGAAACAGCAACTTCTAAGTAGTCCTGAGCAGATATAAATGCACATACAATAAGTTTTATGTTTCTATTTATGATAGCACCAAGATCCAGTCCATCAAGACACCATTATAGATCATTCATATGAATGAAACCAGTCAGCTATATCTAAATAACTCCTAACTGTTCTGCATCATGTACTTATTCAGGTTTTTCTTTCTCTATTCTGATCTAAAACAAGCTACTTGACAACATTTAGAATTGATTCTGAAAGGTTAGAGGGTTTTTTTAACCAATGGTTCAGAGTGTTAATAAAAGAGAGGTTTTGTGAGTTTTTGGCCCAAGCACTGCTCTGTTATCTATAGGAAGCAGAAGGCTCTGTTATCTATAGGGAGCTAAGTAGTCAAGAAACTCTTATTCAAAATGCCAGAAAAGCAATCTTCTCCACGGCAGTATTGAGATAAGGCTTCTATATGAAGAAATCTCTACCCTGTTATTGAGCCAACACAGGCAAGACAACAATCTACAACTCAAATTTAAGTGATTCTTCTGTTCATTGACCAAGAGAAGTTTTCTATTTGCTGAGTGTTAATAAGTCAAAGTAGAACACTAAGGATGGCACAACTAGTAATCTCAACATGGGCCATCTATTACCAGTTTTATTCAAACTGTTGATAGGTCTGAGAGTAGTTTCCTGAAAAGGTTAAATCCTTTATCATTAGCAGATAGTGCTCTTCAAAATGCCTGACCAAGCAGTTACATGGGGCAACTAATTCAACCCAAGGTCTCTATATAATTTTCACTAACAAACTTTCCTCCTGGAGCTCAGTAAAAGGATTCAAATTCAACTGTCTCATTTACATCCTGCCCAATTGCTCATTTGTTTAGGATTAGAAGTAACGTGTTTCTATTAAATAGCAAGATTTGTTCCAGACACCCCGGCAACTCCTTTCATAGGAATGACAGTCACGTTCACAAGAACAAGGGGAAACTATCCCGCATTATCCCCATCATCAACACGATGAAATTGGTGTACCTGAGCTGAAGAACTGTCCTAGTACAACCCCTGACCCAGTTCTCTTAATTGACCATGCCCTGAATCAGCTTCAGAAGGTCTTTAATCAACAGACATTACATTCAGAACTGATTATTTACAAGTTATAGCAATGAACACCTACTCTAAGTTTTCTACTCATCTGAAGTTTCAAAGATTACATGAACTTGCTGTATCTTAAATACCAAGATAAAAGATTCATCTTCCACCTTTACAATGCCATACAAGGTTACCTGAATGGGTGTCAAAAGGTCTTTAGAAAGAAAAACACATCTCTCTTCACCAAGATAGCGTATTGAAACCATTGATCCCAAACCAGCTTTGTCCACCAAGGATTTGTAAGTCTGTAAAAGCAATAAACATTTTCTTAGGAACAGAGTAAGAAGGTCTCATCATCTCTCATATGCACTTACAAAGTTATTTTAATTTTGCTTTTATTTCTCTCAAGATATCACATCTACATGCAACTCTTGAAACAAAGCAAGTCTCCAACAAAACTTCTAACAAAGGAGTTACTAGACTGCACTTGAAATCAATTTATTCAAATGAGTCAGGAATTCAGTCCAGGTGGCTGTCACTAACATCATTAATCAGTCCTCTCAATATGAAAGAATTTACTAATATTAAGAGTTCTAATTGTAGATATGTTAATGAAAAGCCCTCCTTATGGCAGCCTGAGGGAATAACTTGCAAATCAGTGAATGCCTGATGCATGGCTTAAAGTTCCCAAAGCTCATGCAACACTGATAATACACTGAAGCCTTAGTTTAGGTGTATATGAGGACTTGGGTAGCCTCACAGTTGTTACATCATTGCAGTAGAATGACAAAGTTGTGTTCAAACACAGCAAAGGCCTTAAAGAACAGATGAGAAAAAAAAATCCTTTAAAAGCTTCTGAACTCTTTTGTAATAAGCTCAAGGTGAAATGAAGGCTAGTCCTGCTCTAACAGCTCTGATCAGGCAGGTACCAGGAGCCTCGAACATCAGAAGTGGCAAGGACAACCTCTCCCTACGTGAAAGGCATGTTTGGGCCCCATTTAATAGAAAAACATATCGATATAGTATGTGTTTGGGTTTCTGATCAAGCAAAGGCTTTCCTCATCTTTGTTGTTTTACTTTATGACAGCATTGTCAAAGGGGCAGTACCACCAGAAGAGGAACAAGAGTCTCTCCAGGAGAGACCAGGCAGTACAAGAGTTGTGCAAAGCTATTCCATTTGTCAGAAACACTCTTCCATAGTCTTGAATCAATGCTGTGACTGAGACTTAAATAAATTCATCTATACATCTCTTCTGGGATCCCTTCTCTCCTGTCTTGTGTGGTGGTAAAGGAAGAAAAACCCTTTTTGCCAAGGCAAGCTCCAGTATTGTGCTTTACTTTATCCTACATCATTCCTCTGCTAAATGAGCTTTGGAACATCTACACTGCATGAACTGGCACATCAAACACATCATGAGAAAAACCTTCTGCATAAACTGAAGACAAGTATCCAATAAGAACTTTTCAGGAAAGGGACAACAGCTAAGTTTAAATAAGAGAGTTTTGAGAACATTGTATCAGCAAAGTCTCCTATTGAGATTAATGCACAGGTCAGGAAAGAAAATTCAGGATTCATCCTTACACTTCCTCTCCCATTCTCTTTGGCTCTGCTTCCAATAAATATCTGCTTAGACTAGCTTTGCTTAAGAAAAACCTCAGCTAAAATACAGCAATATGAATTACACTGCATACTTCTTGCCTAGCCAAGTTAACAGCATTAAAACACAGACTACAACTTCAATATAATTAACATTGTGAAATAAAGGAAGATGTAAACTTGCTGTACTACTTTTATGAGTTGCAATACCCAAAGTAGTCAAGTAAAACTATACTGGCTGAATACATTAAGAAATGTTCCCTCTTCACTTCTACTGGCAAATTTGCACTGGCAGCCACACACAGCAGTTACAGAAAGCTTAGTTCTCTGGCTTGTACAGTGTAGCTCAGGTTTTTATAGGCAGAAAATCCAGATCTCGCAAGTCATCTGTGCCAGGCAGACATCACTTAAGAGGCAATCAAATTATTTTTGCCTCAGATCAAGAATCACTGAAGAATTAACAGTACTTGACGCAGAGTAAATCAAGAATTTGAGATAAAAACATCAGCTATCCTTTGAAACACACTATTAACCCATTTTCTCTCTATTCTTAACTGCAATTTCATGAAAAGAAAGAACATGAGAGACTAGAGGTAGAAGGAATTACTGATGGGTAGAACAGCGGTTTGAGAGGGATGTAAAGTCACAGAAGTACCAACTCCAAATGCTTACAAGCTCCACCTAGCTCTAGGGGTACAAAGAGATTTAGTCTCCCATCAGATCACACATAAGGGTACAGAAATGAAGCTGTACTTGAGAAATTCAGACATAACAGTAACATCGCTAGAGGACGGAACTGCAGACTCAAAGTGTGTCAAGCTAAGCATATACTTGCCATTGCAGGCCACTGGACAGGAGACATGGAAGTGCCTTGAGATTTTCTTTCAGCCAGTACCAGCTTTTGCTCCACAAGGAACACTTGCATTTTATGGCTGTAGACTTCTATCCATCTTCTCTTCTCCCATGACTCATCATCAAATTCTACACAAATCTACAGAAAGGAAACAAAGTGAAGGAGTGATTAACCATAACATTCAGACACATGTAACATGAAAAAGGATAAATGCCAATCTCCTCCAAAAAAAAGAAAATCATTAAAAGTACTTGTAATGCAATCAGGACTATTGCCTTTCTGTCACACAACCAAGCAATCACTGAAGCATCCCAGGCTAGTATTTTTTTAAGTGATAGTCAACCTTAACTGGCTTGTCATCATTACTGTCACTGAAACCATTGATATTCCTATTTAACTCTACAACCTTCACATTTCAAAGAGATCTTTGCTGCTCAAGGACAGTTTAATGTGTTAACTCTGACCACTGGTGTTTACAATCAGGGAATAATACACACAATCCCCTAAAAACTCTACAGGTCTGAATACAGCAGCAGCACATTCATTTTCCACAAACTCTAGAGCACCTGAAGAAAACATTTCTGGAGAAACAGCTTAAGAGTGACTGAAGTTATTCTTAGGGACTCTTACTGAAAGCACAAATGCCAGGACTCAAAGGTGATCGACTAATATAATGTAAAGAAGGCCATTTGCTTCCTGGTTTTACTGGTGTTTATCTTCACAGATCTCTGAAGCATCTATACTAAGAGCAAAGCAGTTGTCTCTTCATGCCAAAAATCCAGTAACTACTGATTTCTCTGAGATGGCATTACCCTTCCTTCAAAGGCAACAGGGAGAGATCCATAAATGATTGGGAAGGACCATAAACATAACTTTGGCGAAAAACAAGAACTGAAATGTCCTGGTAGAGATGACCACTCAGAAAAATCACTCTCTCTACTCATAAAATATAACCATGAAGTCTAAATACACTTAACTAATTTCTCCTAACAGCAGAGAAGCCTCAGTTGAGTAAACCTTAGAAACATTCCCTTGTGTTTACCTTCCCTCTAAGGGCAAAGGCAAGTAAAAGCAGGCACACAGAAGAGCATTACCATAGACAGGAGTCATAAAACTAATGGGTGCAGAAATGAATTTAGTCATTTCTGAAGTTCACAGAAACAATAAAAGAGATAAGCAAATAACACAAGTACCAGAACTAGAATGGCTTGTTTTGTCTGCAGGATCAAGACTGCACAAACAGGAAATTACAGTTAAGAAAATAAATTGACAGCTCTTCCCTTCTGCAGCTTGCTCCTGGATACTATACAAGAAGATTAAGCATTTACTTTTACTGGAGAATTAAGACACTTGCAGCGGCATAAAAAGGCTCAAAATGAAGTCCCCAAAGGCACTTACTCCTTCTTCCTTTAAGTCTCAGAGAAAGTCTTTAGAAGAAAGAGCTTTCTGCAGCAGTAACATTCTCCTCCTCCTTCCAAGTCCAGCAAGGGCACAGCCCCACCAGCCGAAGATGGAAAAAGCTCCACCCCCGCCACAGATCCACAATAAGCTCTTACACTTCATAAAAAGTTGACACTTTCAAACAAGACACCAAAACACCTACAACTCCTTCTCGTTTGACCAGCAGGTGCTGCTTCAGTTAATCAGAGGTCACTCAACTCTTCCCATTAAAAAAAAAGGCAAAGAAAGGGTTTTAATTGAAAGATAGTACTGTTCTTGCCACTAAAGTCCCTTAGAGAAACAAGTCAGAGGTCCACCTAACAAGATGCCAGTACTGCAAAGGACCTTTTCTTTCTTAGCAACGACTTTGTATACTATAGTAATTGCCCAGACATGGTTGAATAGTTTTACTGACTACAGTTGCCAAAATGCCCCTTAAGGACCTCACAGTGAAGGTCATTTGACTTCCACCAGAAATACATAGTTAACCAGTTACACTAAGCTTGCAATAATTGATTGTGTGCTCAAAAATCCCACTGGTAATTCCATCAGTGAGAAGTGAACACCACGCAAGAAGAGTCTGAGAAACCTCCAACACCACACATGAACTTGGTACATCTTTCAAGACAGTAGAATTACTTGTTCACTACCAGTCATCAATCCTAACGACATCATAGTGTTTTGGTTTTACCTCTAGGAAACAAAACAAAAAAAAATCATTCACAACTGACAAGATCTTAAGTTATATGTAGGAAATACATAGAAATAAAAGCTAGGCACAGCAGGTGCAATAAAATTCTCAAGTTTTCAAAATGCTGGTGGAAGAAAGTAAGTTTACAGTTAGAGGTAATTTCCAGCATTAGTGCCAGTTAATTGCGGGCTTTAGCCAGAAGTGCACGTGTTTTCAAGCATATTACCCAGGCCTCTCTCCCCCAACACCAGCACGTGTATACATATGCACCCACACGAAGTTTCCAGGTCACAAGTAAACACTCGGTTTAGAAGGTCTCTTTGTAAGTTCTCGGTTACCTTCAGGTCCTGTTTGGATATGTCCGTGTGTGAAACCGCTCGGATCCTGCCTGACTTCCAGGGCCATTCCGAGATGCGATTGGTGTCCCACGACCTGTCGTCTTCCTCCGACAGACTGAGGAACCTCTTCCCCACGAGTAGCGACCAGCTCCCCTCGAGCCTCAGCACCATTTTAACTCATCGGGAGGCCTCCACGGAAGAAATTGACGGGAAGGAGAAAACAAAACAAAGCTCAAGAGCCGAAGCGGGCAGCCAGCAGGCAGACTGCGCTCCGAGGGCTCGCCCCCCGCCCGCTTCACCACTCGGGGAGCCGCGGGGGCCAAGGCTGGCGGGAGCAGCGCTGCTTCCTTCTTCCTCTCCCCGTCCTCCCCCCACCCCCTCCCTCGCTTCTCGAGCGGCTTCAGCCGAGCCCTCAGACACCCACAGGACGCCTCCTTGCCCATGATCCTGTTAATCATTGCCTCAGTGGGGGCGGCTGGAAAGGAATACCAGAAGCTGCTGCAGTGCAGCTCCCAGCGCTTTCCACCTCGGCCGGCCGCCACCCTGCCTCCTCTGCCCGGCCTCCGCCGCCTCTTTGTTCCCTCCCTCCGAGGAACCCAAGCGGGAGGCGGCAGCTGAAGAGGAGGCACAGAAGAAGGCGTCGGGGCCAAGCTGCTTCCGGGACGCCTGACCGGCAGCTCCCCCCCTCCCGCACGCTGCCCGCCCGGGCAACCCGCCAGCCTTGCCCTCTACCCTCACCTGCTTTCCCCCCGGCCCCTGCCGCCGGTTTCCCCCCCCCCGGCGCACCCCGCGCTCACACGGCGCCCAGGCTGCGGGCTCCGCTATGGCAGGACTTCCCTCCGCCCCCCTCAACAGCCGCTGCGGCGACCGATACTCCTCGGCCCCGCGCTCGCTCACACACCCCCTCAGCCCCGCGCCCAGCCCCCGCCCCGGCCCGCGGCCGCCCCCCGCCGCTCCATCCCCGCCTCCCATTGGCTGCTCCGCACCAGCGGGGCGGGGCTCGCCGCAAGCCTCCCGCTGCGATTGGCCCGGAGGGGCGGCGCCCGCTCCCCTGGCCACGCCTCAAACCGTTGCTCAGCAGATGGCGGATTAAAAAAAAAAACCCGTATCCTTCCGCCAACCTTCGAATGAAGGAGTCCGCCAGCCCGCCCACGTCCATGAAAAGCCCAAAGTCCACGAAGCCCGGGCGGAAAAACAAACACGTTTGAGGCCGTAGCGCGCCTTGGCGCTCCTGCTTCCGCCTCAGGCGAGCTGAGCCTTAAGCCTCAAAAGAGCCGCCTCTCGTGCCAGCGGAAGGATCTGAGGGGAGGCTGGAGGTGTGAAACGGCCGCTTATACGTGCGGTTCGCGGCGTACTCAGATATAGCACAGGGGGAGGGGGCACTCGCGCGGCGCTGCTGCGCATGCGCGCACCGCCAAAGTGCACCTGCGGGGGCGCTGCGGGCGGCCTCTGCGCACGCGCAGCTGCGGCCGGGTCCCGGCACCTGCTGGCGGCGCCGCGCCCGCGCCTGCGCGCTCCGGGGCGAGGCGGAAGTGTCCCTCAGGCCGCCATCTTGTGTTGCTCCGTTGGAGGCCATGGGAGGTTGGGGGCGGTAGGCCTCGGGGTGACCAAAAATGCTGGGGGGCCAAAAATGATATGTGCTAGAGGTTCCTTGGGAGGATGTGAGGCTCTAGAGACAGTCTAGTTGTGGTTGGGCTGAGTTCTGTGGTGTTATCTACAAGCAAATGTCTTCTCTTGCCTCAGATGCCTCGTTCTTTCAGTGCGAGACCTGTGTGGTCTTAGGAAAAGCTGTATCCAGTATCATAAGATAACCGAGCAGTTGAAGTGAGGATGTGGTAACAAGCTAGCTGGTCATATTCAGCAGTGACCTCAGGAGACCTGCACACTCACCTTTTACTACAACACTTTCCTACCAGACTTTGTGGAAGGCAGGCTGCCAATAATGAGAGAGGTACCGAAGGCCGAGAACCTGTTGAGTCATCTGGTTTGCTGGAAAACAGTGATGTCAGTGTATGCTTTCTCTGGGGTTTCTCCCATTACAAGAGATGTCTTGAGCTTCAAAAGTCTCCATCAAACAGCAGTGGGGATTGAGCTGCAGGTGGGATATTTCTACCATTTTCTGGTCATGTCTTCCATTTCTCGAAACCAGTTCCCCACTTGTGTTAAATGTGTTTTCCAAGCTTTTCCCACTAATTTGTTCCAGGACTGTCCACTGACCAGTTGTTTACTGTTACATCCAAACAAATGCATTTCATGTATGAAGTCAAATAGCACAAAAAATTTCACATGCACTATGGTGAGGGCCCGTGGAAATCAGGCAGCCCAAGTTCCTTGAAAACTTAAGGTCTCTTCAGTGAATATGAGCAATGGGATGAACTTTGTAATCTCTGGCATTTTCAGCAGGGGAAACAAGTTAGTAAGTAATAGAAAGTAAGTCAAATATATCAGCAACTGCATGTAGCCTGAAGGAATACTCATCATCAGACACTGAAATGAAAAACAGGTATGTTTGCTTCTCAGATTTAAATATTTAATATAAAGACCAGACCTACAAAATGGAATTTGTCATAAGATATTGAACAAAGGAAGCTATACTTGAAACTACCAAATACTTGGGTCATTCTAGGTATTAGGCTTTTGTCACAGCAGCTGTACAATATATACATCATGCAATGTAGATGTTGTATGCCCTTGTTATATATAGCTGGTAGTTTTTATGCATGGACAACACATTGTCTCAAAGACTAGTTGTCAATACATACAGAAGAATGAAGGAAGGGAGCTAGGGCTCTTTAGCTTGGAGAAGAGGGGTTATCTCAATGTTTACAAATACATAAAGGGTGAGTTTCAGGAGGATGGAACCAGGCTGTTCTCAGTGATGGCCGATGATAGGACAAGGGGCAATGGGTACAAGCTGGAGCATAAGAGGTTCCAGAGAAATACAAGATAAAACTTCTTCCCCGTTGAGGTGAGGGAGCACTGGAAGGGGCTGCCGAGATGGGTTGTGGAGACTCCTTCTCTGGAGACATTCAAAACTCACCTGGATGAGTTCCTGTGTGACCTACTCTAGGTGGCCCTGCACTGGCAGAGGGGTTGGACTGGGTCATCTTTTGAGGTTCCTTCCAACCCCTAAGATTCTGTGATTCTGTGATGTTAGGCAATAAGGAAACAATATTAGTTGATAAAATAAACTGTTGGTGGCCCTCATTTTGCCTAATGGGATTATATATTTTTTTTTTTTTGCATTACAAGCATAAAGGAAAGCTTTAAGGAGAGATTTGAAGGACAATAACATGGGTTTTGTGAATGAGCAGCTCCCACAATCAGAGCAGCACGAAGATTGATCAAAGGTGGTTTAAAATGTAATGGTTTGCCTGGATACTTGCCTAGAGGGTTGAGAGCAAGAGAGCAAGCAGAAGGTGATAGCTGCAGTGACACAGTCCATGAATGACCTCGAAAACATATATATATATATAGGAGATTATACTGAAGGAGTCATATGATCAAAATGCAACATTCTGGATGTAAAGTAAACCAAATTAGTAGAGACCAGAAGAGAAGATGTTGAAGTAAGCAGGGTCTAAGTTGATAGGTGCCTGGAGAAACATCAAATATTCAAAGTACCTACAAGCTTTCAGTCTTGAAAGAGTAGAAGTATTTAAAACCCAGAGGCTAGAAGTTGAAGCAAGACAACTTCAGATTTTTTTACATTATTTTTAAGTAGGGAGGATAATTAGCTAATTGCTTCCCTTCCCTAGGATTAGAATCATAGAATGGTTGGGGTTGGAAGGATCCTTTAGAGATCATTTAGTCCACTCCTCCCATGGAAGCAGGGTCACCTAGATCAGGTCGCGTAGGAATCAGATGGATCTTGAAGACCTCCAAGGAATGAGCCTCCACACCCTCCTTGGGCAGCCTGTGCCAGGGCTTCATCACCTGAACAGTAAAATAGTTTTTTCCTATATTTAAATAGAACTTTTTGTGCTTCAGCTTCATCCCATTACCCCTTGTCCTGTTGCTAGATACCACAGAAAAAGGATTCTTCATTCCTTGAAGAAGTTAGATCACAACCAAACATCTTTCTCAAATTACCTAGCTTCTTTAACAGTTATAAATTTGAAATAAGCAGTGAAGCCCTGGGCCAAAAGTCAAAGATATAAATTTCTACATTGTGACTATAAACATGTCTGAATTTGTTATAGTTTTAGAATGTATTTCTCAAGATTTAACCACAGAATACGGAAAAATAAATGCTATTCTTTTTCTTACGTGTTTATTTTATCACCACTCAGAATAGCCTGCAGAAAAACTAATGTCTACTAGAAAAACTGTGCATATATATGCCCACCCTCCCTTACATACAGTGTTTCAATAGAAATATCAAAGTGTTCAGAAATAACTTTCAAACCAACAGTGTGATGATGGCCCAGAAGCAGCTGTATCTCTCAGCAACCAAATGCCATTTGAAGTACCTGCAGAACAAACTAATGCAGTCAATATGTAGAACTGCATTATACAAACTACCACACAGCAGACTTCAACCTGTTCTTCTGCCTGCAAGAAGCCTGATTGAGCTGCTAATAGGTAAGCCTTTAGCTCCGATGTAAGAAAGGAGGAATCTCTGCAAACAGGTGCTCTTTAAACAATAACTTCAGGACACATTTGAATACCTTCTTTATTTCAGCCACTAGTAAGTTGCAGTTCTTTTCTCTTGTACGTGGTGTCACTGGGAAGAAAATGAAGAAACTTAGGGCAAAGAGAATTTTGAATTTAACAGGATATGCAGTAAAACTCAGCAGTAATTTTTATAACTAGCAATGCCTAAAAAAATCCACATTCAGGCATTTGAGCCTACTTCTCTGCATATAAAATCTAGATGTGCTATACAAATATTTGTGCTTTACAGTTGATCTCCTACTATCTAGAAGTACTTTCTATTAGCAACTACAGACACTTTGCAAGAAAGGGCTGAGTGGGCAGAGTAAGGCCAGTGACCGACATTAACTGTCATGGCACTATGTTCTCAGATGATGCTTTCTCTGATAAGTGGGGGCAAATTGTTTGTCAGGGCTTTTCTCCTGCATTTCCATGGTAAGCTTACAAGTTTGTGTGCAGTTATAACAAACAGAGATCAGTGCAAGGTCTTGTGGATACTGTGTTTTAAAGTCTTTACTGATGCAACACTGAAATTCCTTATTCTCAATCAAAGCCCCTTTGGCTAGGAGGCTGTACAAGCACAGAAAAGGAATATCAAGTGCTTTGTCTTCTAATGATTAATGACGAAGGTGTAAGGACGTGTAATTAAAGTTGACAGTGCCTATGGTCAGAGGACAAAAATACCAGCCATGCTAATTGGGAATAAGGCTTTGGGAGATACTGAACAGGTTGGTTTCTCCAGTATGTCTTGAGTGAGACATGATGCTAAAGAATGAGTGATAACAGGCTACCAGAAGCTTTCTTATTCACTAGCACCAAACTGATGTAGTTTAATTACTCCTTAAATAGCTAAAGTAAGTCAGTTACTACTCCTATTCGATCTAGCTCCAGTTACAGCATGAAAAGACAAAAGCCTGTATAAGCTCTTTTCTCAGGTACAGTCATGTTACTTCAGTGCACCACCCATGGATCAGCTTTGCAAGACTAGCAGGACTAGTTCCTTCTCCTTTTTCCATGCTTATCTCTCTACCATAAGTTTAAATAAAATCACTTGTGGCTTACATTAATTATTCCTGTTTCCCTGTCTAGAGCTAAAGGAAGTATTTTGATAGAAAGTGCATTATAGTGCTTTACAATTAAGTTTATTCACTGAAGGAAAAATTCCATGAGAAGTGAACTTACTCTTTTCTACCCCCACACATATCCTACAATGAGGACTAATTTGCTTTTCTTTTGTTAACTGTGAGTTAGTAGGACTTAGATTTGCTATCACAACTGCAGGAACAGGAAATTCTGAGAGCTTTAGGATCATAAATCAGGATTAACTATTACATTTTAATTGACTATTAATTACCATTTAATTATTTAATTGGATGTGAAGTATTGTCTGGGGATTGGATATTAAATTTTTGAGATAAATTCTAAAGTTAAACAGGTATTTATAGAGTGATGCAATAACATTTAAAGAATAACCACAAACAAACATTAGACATAAAGTGTGGTTAGTAATTACAGGCTGATTTTGATTTTTCTTGGCTGCTCCAGGTGGAGAAGGTCTGCTTTGGAGGAAAAAAGCCTTTTCCCTTCAGGTCTCAATACACTATCAGTTAACAATTGAAGGAGTTTGGGGTATCATTCTTTAATAAAAGAATGCAATTCAGTATTCAAGGGTTGGACTAGATAATCTCTAAAGGTCCCTTCCAACCCCTACCATTCTATAATTCTATGATTCTGTTGATGGATATAGTTGAATATAGGGAAATAACTCAAGACTGCACCTCAAGTGCTTGGTTTAGTTTTGGGCCCCCTCACTACAAGAGGGATTTTGAGGTGCTGGAATGTGTCCAGATACAGGCAACGAATCTGGGGAAGTGTCTGGAGCACAAGTCTGATGAGGAGCAGCTGGGGAAGCTGGAGTAGAGGAGACATGATCACTCTCTACAACTACCTGAAAGGAGGTTGTGGTGAGATGGGGTCAGTCTCTTCTCCCAAGTTACAAGTAATAAGAAGAAATGACCTCAAGTTGCACCAGGAGGGGTTTAGATTGGACAGTAGGAAAAATTTATTTCCCAAAAGTGTTGCCAACCCTGTGCCAGGCTGCCCAGGGAGGTGATGGAGTCCCCATCCCTGGAGGGATTCAAAAGCCTTGTAGGTGTGGTGCTGCTGGATGTGGCTTATTGATGGCCATGGCAGTGCTGGGGGAACAGTTGGACTTGTTCTTAAAGGTCTTTTAGAACTGAAATGATTATGTCACTATGAAAATTAATTCTTAGAGATAGCCAGCACAGCAGGAACATCTTGGTGATGTTGCTACCCATGAACAAAAGGCGCCACTGAAAGTTAGGTAAAACTACACAGTGAACTTCAAGCAACATTATTTAATGAATGGAGGAAAATTGTTCTTGTTAAATAGCTTTACTTCCAAAAGCTTCACGACAAACTGAAAGGACAAAATGTTATCCATATTCTGCTGTTTAATCATGCCTAGGCTCTTTCATCCTTGAAATGACACAACCTGTATCTGGCCAAGACCAGTTAGCAATTACACCATTCCCTACTAGTGCAAGAGAGGATTTTGAAGTTTTTTAGAAGGGCTTCCTGCTCTTTCCTTTAAACGAATCTGTCTTGTGATTGAGCTTCTTCCCTTGGGAGAAACGTTACATGTGTAGGTGTCAGGTCAGTCAATCCTAGACTGGGTGGAAGAATTTTTTCTAGTATTGAAGTGGTCTGTGGTCTGCTAAATGCTTTTCTAGGATCATTTGGACAAAATTCACAGTGCTGCTTTGATTTTTCAAAACTACATGGGTATTCTCTTGAAAGTACTTGGTACACTTTAAACCTCAGTAATTTAATGTCTTTTATGAGAAATTGGTGAATATGGGGAAAAGTAGTGATTGTTGACAGTTAGGAGTATGTGCCATTTGAACAAGAGCTTTGGTTGTTCTTTAATGTGTATATGCTTAAAAAGGAGGCTCAGCCTTTTGGCTCAAATGTGAAGGAAGTGCTTGAGGGGGATCTTAATAGGTAGGTTGTAGGTGCTTGAGTCTTGCCTAATGCATTGCAAATCTTCCACTCCCCACAGAGAACGCTGCCATTCCCAATTTCACTCCTTTTGTCCAACAATGGCTGTTTAACAGACACATTGGATCTTTTACCTGCTAGTGAAGTAACTGTTTCCAGCAGGAAAAAAAGAGTATCTTTTCATGTCAGGCAGGGATCAATTGAGAAATATACTGCTTTTTTCTGTCCCATTTTGGGGGAAATTCTGCATATTGTGTTGATACAATGTTAGCAAACTAATGTTCACTGTCACTGTAGCTTTAAAAAAAAGAGAGAGTGAAAGGTTAGGCTGAAAGGTAAGGAACCCAGGTGTTGGTGGCTGAAGAAGTGGGAATTTGGAAAAACTTGTCCGTTGCTAAATGTGACCTAGTCGGTGTAGCACAGAACTGGGAGCCAGATCTGGGACCTAACACTAAGTGTGCCATTAGGCAGATAATTTAATTCACCTAATTTCTCCATAAGATGGGGATAACAATAACCATTCTTATGAGTTGCTTTGTGTTGTACACCTAAAAGATGATGAGTGTTATAGCTACTAATTAAACATTGTTTTAATCTTCATATTTCCTTTTCCTTTTACACTTTAAGAAGAGTTTACACTCCCTAATGCCAGGAAGGACAAAGGCAAGATCATGAAGCAGCTGCTAATAATTTTTTTCCCAGAAGATATTTCATATTGAATTGGGATTGAGTCAGCTCTTTTAGATAAAAGAATAATGTGATAAATAATGAGTGGGAGTAGAGATTTTGAGCAAGTATATTGATGTCAAAATCAAAGCTACTCACCCACCTGTGCTCTCAAACTGGTTCCTACCTTCCCTGTACTCTCAGTCCAGAAACTGGAAATAGTCATTGTGATTTCTCTACAGCTTAATTAGAGGCAGCACGAATGCAACAGTATTGCTTAATAAAAAATTATGTACAGCTGCAAGTTACAGATTGTCACTGCTGCTCTTCCAGCCTCAGCTCTCCTGCTGTGTGCTGAAGCCTCTTGCTCTGTGCCACCAGCCAGCCCAGCTAAGGGGAACCCTGCAGAGTCATAAGGCCACCAGGACAGCAACTGAATTTCAAGCTGAAGGCTGTGGTGCAGCTGAGCATTGCTACTAGCACTGGTAATTATCATATGCTCCACTGTATTTATCATTGTAAAGCACTTAGTAATTTCCAAGTCTTCTCTGTAAAGCTCTCCAAGTCAGCTACATGTCTGAGAAACTTAATATTGTCTGTTCCCTAACCATCTCTCTTCATAGTTGTCAGAGACTAATGGTAGTTCTCCAAGCCTTAGACTTTGGCAGAAGAGGTCTGTGTCTAAAATTAAAACAATACTTCTAAAACAAATTCGTGACTCCAGCGAAACCAGAAATTTCATGCACTGATTTTTGCAGAGATCATATGTCAGTCTTGTCCTCTCATAAAAGGAAGACTGCAATCTATCTTGTCGCTCATCTCTTCTAAAAAGCATAAGAGGGCAAAATGGATCTTTTCTTGCTTCCCAGTATCTAATGCGCAAAACAGCATAATTATCTAACTGCAGTTGTCCAAAAAATGGAAATGGCATTTTGCAGTTCCTTTTGCAGAGGAACTTGTGCTGCAGCTGAGGTTTCTGGTGCTGCTCTTACTCTTTATTTCCTCTGCACAAACGATCACAGGATAAAATGTACAGCTGCAGTTTTCTAATGAGAATATTTGACACACTGTCAAGATACTCCAGGCTGTCCCTCTGTTGTCTTAACAAATATGGACACATAAACAATGAGGAGTCGCTTAAAACTAGTATCTCTACCTTGGCATTGCTGGAGATGGATTAGTTTCAAAAGCAAGAAGTATTTCAGGTGGTTGAAGTAATTGGCAAAGCTGAAAGGTATTTTACTAATGCAATGTTTGAATAAGAAATTCAGCAGATCATGGGAAGATTTTGAATTTTAGAAGGCATGATTGTATGTCAGGTATTGATTTCCCTGACTCACACCACTGAGACGATTACCATGGTGCCTCTGGTTGCAGCAGAGGTAGGATGCATCTCACTTTGTCTGGCATGTAGGTCATAGAATCATAGAATGGTACAATGGAAAAAAAAATGTTTAATGAACTTCATGCACCAACAGGCATCTCCTTGTCTAGGCTGACTCTGCAGGGAACAGAGACAGGCATCTCCAGAAGGAGATTCATACTAAAATAGGTGTCTAGAATAAATGGGACAAATTATCCCTCAGAGATGTCTATCTTCCTCCTTTGCTCTGGGAGTCCCTGATTATTGGCCCATGTGGCACCCTTTCTTGTAGAATAAGTGCTGAACTGGAGAGAACCACAAAGTAGGATGATGTCTGTGCTACTCTCTGATTTATGCATCATTGCCCAAATTAGTTAGGCATTACATTGGTGGTTTTTTTCCTTTATCAAAAGCTACTGCAAGTGAATGTTTAGTATGAGGCACTAATGAGCTAATAAGCAGTACAGTATATGTTCAGGGTTCACAGGTTTCCAGTGATACAAATGACCTCAGAACATTCAAAGAATAATATCTAAAGACAGAAATCACAGGAACTGGTTGTGGCCATAAAGGATCTTTTAAAGTGAGGGGGAAGAAAGGTTTTTGCTTGAAACACGTCTATTGTTTGCACACAAGGAATGCAAAATAACCATTTATGAACCTTATGTTGTAAGGTATAAAAGATGTGGTTCTGAATGCTTGCATGTGGAGTACTGTGTCCAGTTCTGGGCTCCTCAGCTCAAGAGGGACAGGGAAGTGCTGGAGAGAGTCCAGCGCAGGGCCACCAAGATGATCAAGGGTATAGAACATCTTTCATACGAGGAAAGGCTGCGGGAACTGGGGCTGTTTAGTCTGGAGAAGAGGAGATTGAGGGGTGATCTTATTAACATTTATAAATAAAGGGTGGGTGTCAGAAGGTTGGGACATCCCTCTTTTCTATAGTAGACAGTAGCAGGACAAGGGGGAATGGGATGAAGCTGGAACACAAAAAGTTCCACTTAAACATAAGAAAAAACCATTTCACTGTGAGGTGAGGGAGCCCTGGCACAGGCTGCCCAGAGGGGTTGTGGAGTCTCCTTCCTTGGAGGTCTTCAAGACCCACCTGGACATGTTCCTATGCGACCTGATCTAGGTGAATCTGCTTCTGCAGGGGGGTTGGACTAGATAATCTCTAAAGGTCCCTTCCAACCCCTACCATTCAATGATTCTATGTGACTGTTCCATAGCACAGTATGTTAGATGTGCTACAGTACCTTTGCTAGGTTTGCCATTGGAACTTGTAGGGTTCTCACTCAAATATACTTTGTGTAGACTCTTTCAAAGTTAGCAAAAAGGCAGTAGTGAAAATGGAGGCTTAACTAGCAATAGGAATGTTGCTCTGTAAGCAGACTGTTAATGTAAGAAACCGGGATGTGCTGTGATTATTAGGGCTTTATAAGCAGGTCACATTAACCCATGGCTTAAGAAATGCTGGGTTAGACCAGGAGTCTGGGGATATCACTACTGGTTCATTGTGTGCAACTGGCATTATTACTTAACCTCTTTGCACTTACATTTTCCTCTCTGGGATTAACAAATATTTACCCACCTTTAAAAAGTACCTTCTGTTCTTCAGAGAAGTGCTGAATAAATAGAGAGTAGTGTTACCATTAGCAGCAGGTAATCCTGTTAATCTAACATGCATCTTATGGGTATGTTGAATATGTTCCATACCACTTGATCATTGTGGTTAGATTAACAAAGGATATTACAGGGATTAACTCTTCAGTAATGGCTACAGCTGCCGACCATGTGGGTTTACTATAGCCCCAAATCAGGGTTTGAAATCCTCATGCTCATAGTGAATAGAAGGATGCTTGATTTCTGCAGAAGCTGTTTTCTATTCAAAACAAAAATGTCTTGACCTAGTCATTACTGGTAAACTCTAATAGCTGCTGTGCTGCTGGCACCAGGGAAGATGACTTCAGTGCTAAGACACCTTCAGGTCTCTGCTTACCACATCAGTTCTGCAGAGCTGTTGTAAGGTTAAAACTATCTCATGTCTTACTATGCTGTAATAGCTGCAGCTCACAAAGTCCTGTCTAGACTACTTTATAAAACATTAGCTGGGGACAAGGTCCTCCTCAGCATCATACAACTTCAAAGCTGGCCCTGCTTTGAGCTAGAGGTTGGGCCTGGTGACCTCCATAGGTTGCTTGCAACCTAAATTATTCAGTTGTTCTACAAAGTCAGGTGTAGCCTCAGTGGCATGGAGCTCAGCATGAATTGAAAATTACCCCCTGGCTACTGAGGACATACTTGTGTAGCTGTCTCAGAGTGCACTCTGTTGCTACAGCAACACCTTTATCAGTGCCCTAACTGGTTGCAGGGTAGTTCTGGGAAGACTATGATTTGCTGACACACACTTCTCATGGGATATAGTTATTCCTTCAAAACCCTGTTGTTGGCAGTGCTATTCACTGGCTGCATTTTGTCCATTTCATTTCAGTAGCACTTGGAGACTCTCTGAGCTGCAATAGGTGTTGAAAGTATTTTCATCAGAAGATGGCTAAAATGGGATCTGAGGGAGAAAAGAGTATGGAAAACACTCTATCACCTGCATACCTTGCAATTAAGAGTCTCTTACTGGATTGTAGAGGGAGGGAGAACATGGGCTTGCAAATGCCTCTTTTAGCAGCTTGAGAGGTTGGAACTTGCAATTTTCTGGCTGGAGACTGATTTGGAAAATGGAGATTGAGCACAAAGGCTTTTAATTTTTTTTCCTTAGCAGTTGTCTGTTGTCTTTTTTCTCTTCATTACCTTTATAGGGTAGTTTGTAGTATTGAAATACAGACTTCTAGGAGTCTGAATTGCCATTTTCAGCTGTAGCATTTTCAAAGTGTGTGCTAAGCAGTCAGGCTGGATCATTATTTTTTGGGGAAAAAACCCTACTGCCACTTTCCTCCTTCAGAAATATGTTAGAATATTATTTCCAGTACCAGATGTTGGGAGTGCTCTACAGGCTGTTGCTGCACCATTTACACTGACCTTTGTCAGCTGTAAGCAGATACTAGCCAAGAAACTGTTATCTGGTCTCATTAATAATGGCATTCAAGTGAGTTATTGTAAGGCTTCAAACGGGAACAATGCTTATAGGGGTGGAGTCCTCTATAAATAGCCTATGGAAGGTAACTTGAAAACTTATCACAGTGGGTATATTTTCCCTTTATTGATTCTTGTTCTCATTGTCACATAATGAGAGAGAGAATCAGGACAGTACTGCAAGGTTTTCATATACCTTGATTGCAGAGGAAAAAAAGTAGTTATATAACTTGTCCATATAAAGAAGTGTATTTTCCCTGACATCCTTTTTACATTTTTCAGAATTAAATAGAACCAATTTAGTGTAGTGGAATTTCATTTTCATCACTATACATAGTATGAGAGTCAGTGTCTTTAATATGCCCGGTGCTTTGACACTCAGCATTTGTCTTTGCATTTTAAACTGAGGAGAAAGCAGTTATAAAGCAGTGAGAGGAACAGAACAAGACACACATGAGAGAGGCAGGTGTATTTTTGGAGTGAGTTCAAAGGATGTCATGAAGATGATTAGAGGGTTGGAGCATCTCTTCTGTGGACACAGGCTGACAGTCTTGGAGCTGTTCAGCCTGGAGAAAAGAAGGCTGTGCAGAGACCTTCTAGCAGCCTTCCAGTACCTAAAGGGGCTGACAAGAAAGGTGGAGAGTGTCTTTTTACAAGGGTATATAGTGATAAGATAAGGGATCATGGCTTTAAACTGAAAGAGGGTAGATTTTGGTTAGGTATTCAGAAGTTCTTCACTGGGAAGGTGTTGAGGCACTGGAACAGGTTGCCCAGAGAGGCTGTGGATGCCTCATCCCTGAAAGTGTTCAAGGCCATGTTGGGTGGGTCCTGGAGCAGCACTGATCTAGTTGGGAAGTATCCCTGCTCATAGAGGGCTGGAACTAGATGATCTTTAGGATCAAAGAATGACAGAATCTCAAGGGCTGGAAGGAACCTTGAAAGATTATTTAGTCCAACCCCCTTGCCAGAGCAGGACCACCCAGAGTAGGTCACACAGGAACTCAGGTGGGTTTTGAATGTCTCCAGAGAAGGAGACTCAACAACTCTCCTGGGCAGCCTGTTCCAGTGCTACCTCACCCTCACACCCTCTTCCTTGTATTTCTTTGGAACCTCCAAAGCCCCGCACGGGCTACTCCGACGTGCATTTATCACAAAAGCTGCAGCTCCTCTCTGCCTCCCCAGTGTGGGGCTGCTCTGGGCCCGCAGGCTCCAGCACGGCCTGGGCCTTGGCCCCTCCCCACACAGTCCCTCGCCCGTCTGGGCTCACTCACACAGAGCTGCTGGTAACTCTCAGTCCTGCCATGGCCCTGCAGGGGTTGCAGGGGTACAGCTGCATTCTCGCCATGGCTTGCAGAGGGGTCTCTGGTCTAGTGCTTCTCCTTCCTTCCTCCTTCTCTGGCTGTAGGGTCCGCATAGTCACCATCTTGTATCACTCTGACACCTCCTGCCAGCACTTCAGATTCCCCTCCCCAAATAGTGCTGGCAGAGGCGCCAGATTGGCCCAGCCGGGCTGGAGGTGGGTGTGAACCCAGGAGCCAGGGGAGAGTCCACAAACTCTTTACCAGGTTTTCACTGCAACCTGCTCCCCCTGTTACCAAGCAAAAGCTGCTCCTTGCTAAACCATCACAGATGTCCAATGATAGGACAAGGGTCAATGAGTACAAACTGGAGCATTGTGTGTGAGGTACCCCACGGACTTGCAGGGAGGATGGGTGCAGAGCCCACCTGTCCTGAGGAGAGACAAATGGCAGAAGCTATTGGGAATAGATTGACTGAAACCCCCACTCCCTGTGCCCCTGGGCCGTTCAGGGTGGGAGGAGGTAAAAACACCAGGATCAGGGCTCTGAGCCCAGGAAGAGCGGAGATGTGGCAAGAAGGTGTTCTTAAAGGGCTGGTCGGACTCTTCATTGTTGTACCACTCTGTGTTGTATTATTTTGGTTATGTTTTGGGGTTTTATGGTTATGCTTTAGTTGGTATTGCACCCCTCAGTCTCCTCTTCTCCAAGCTAAAGAGCCCCAGCTCCCTCAACTTTTTATCACAAGGGAGATGCTCCACTCCATCATCTTTGTGGTCCTGCATTGAACTCTCTCCAGCAGCTCCTTGTCCCTCTTGAACTGAGGGGCCCAGAACTGGACACAATATTCCAGATGTGGTCTCACAAGGGCAGAGTAGAGGGGGAGGAGAACCTCTCTCATTCTACTGTCCACACACCTTCTAATACACCCCAGAATGCCATTGGCCTTCTTGGCCACAAGGGCACATTGCTGGCTCATGCTCATCCTGCTGTCCACCAGTACCCCCAGGTCCCTTTCCTCTGTCTTACTCTCTAACAGTTCATTCCCCACTGATACCTGGGGTTCTTTCCCAGATTCAAGACTCTACACTTGCCCTTGTTGAAGTTCATTAGATTTCTCCCTGACCAACCCTCAATCCTGTCCAGGTCTCATTGAATGGCAGCACAGCCTTCTGGTGTGTCAGCCACTCCCTCCAGTTTAGTATCATCAGCAAACTTGCTGACAGTGCCCTCTGTTCCCTCATAAAGATCACTAATGAATAGATGGAACAGTACTGGTCCCAGCACCAACCCCTGAGGGACTCTGCTAGACACAGGCCTCCAACTAGACCATGCTCCATTGATCACAACTCTCTGCCTTCTTCCCTTCAACCAATTCACAATCCACCTCCCTACCTGATCATCCAGCCCACACTTTCTCAGTTTTGCTGCCAGGATGCTGTGGGAGATGGTGTCAGATGCTTTACTGAAATCCAGATAAACCAGATCCAGTGCACTACCATCATCTATCCACCTGGTTACATCTTCATGAAAGGCTGTCAAGTTGGTCAAACGTGATTTCCCTTTGGTAAAGCCATGTTGACTGCACCTAATGACCCTCTTGTCCTTTAAATGCCTGGAGACAGCACCCAGGATAAGTTGTTCCATCATCTTTCCAGAGATGTAGGTGAGGCTGACTGGTCTGTAGTTACCTGGCTCCTCCTTCGTATCCTTTTGAAGAGTGGAGTATCATTTGCCTTCCTCCAGTCCTCAGGCACCGCCCCTGTTCTCCATGGCTTTGCTGAAGATGCTGGAGAGTGGTTTAGCAATGACTTCTGCCAGCTCCCTTAGCACCCACGGGTGCACCCCATTGGGGCTCATGGATTTATGCACATCCAGACTGCTCATTTGGTCCCTAACCCAGCCCTCATCGACAAAGAAAACTCCTCCTTTAACCTGTCTTCCTCTGGAGTCTGGGGTTCATAAATCCCTTCTATGATTAGATGATTATGGCATAAGAGGGAGGAGGATACTCCTGGTAGAAATATGACAAAACCCTTGGAGAAATGAGTGCTCTCACAGGGAGGTTGCTGCTCACCTACTGGCACTTCTGAGCAGCTCCTAGGGGAAGGCATCTTTGCCAGGTGTGCCAGTGCAGCTCTTTCCTTCTGCCTCCCATGGGGCTCCACACTAAATTGAAATATGTAGTTGCCACATCCTGGTTTGTGCTGGGATTTAAATTGATCTTGGAGGTCAAGAGCAGCTCTTTATTAAAACTTACCATGAAGTAGCATTTATATAGTTATTTAAAGCATGTTCTTAAAAAGCCATTGTAGCCTAATAATTGCTTAGTGATTCAACCTATGTAGAGGATACTGCTGCACTAGGGGATACTGCTGAGCAGAGCAGTGCCTGTGACACCAAATTGGTTAAAGGTGATTTAGCAAAGGATTGTGAAGAACCCCACTTTATTTTGCTGTCTGATTGCCATCTATTTTTATTACATCATTCTTGAAGACAGCCTGTCTCTAGAAACCGCTAAGACCAGTCTCCAGTGCTCCTTTCACTTTCCACTAACATCATTAGGTCTATCAATAGATTCCACCCTATTCCTTCTCTGTTTCCTTGAAGGAAACCTTCTCTCTTCTGCCTATGAGAGAGACCCATTATTTACAGCTTCTTGTTGTCTTTTATATTCCCATCTGCACGGCGCCTCAGTGACACCTCAAGGCTATGCACTGACCATATTTCTTTCAACATCCCTCTTTACCAAATGTGTTCACAGTTGCACTTAATTACCATCTTCTTTTATCTCTGTGGCTGCTTTGAGGACAGGAATATGGTCAACTCGTCCTTCAGTACATTTACTAGTACATTGAAGTCATTGTTAAACTACAAGCAATCGTAGAATCATAGAATGGAATCACAGAATGGTGGGGGTTGGAAAGGATCTTTAGAGATCGTCTAGTCCAACTTCCCTGCTCAAGCAGATCCACCTAGATCAGGTCACACAGGAACACATCCAGGCAACTTATGAAAACCTTCAGAGAAGGAGCCTCCACACCCTCCCTGGGCAGCCTGTGCCAGGGCTCCCTCACCTGAGCAGTAAAGAAGTTTATCCTTAAATTTAAGTGGAACTTTCTGTGTTCCAGTTTTTGCTCATTACCCCTTCTTCTGTCACTGGACCCTGCAGAAAAAAGTGTTTCCCCGTCCTCTTGACAAACACCTTTCAAATACTTGTGTTAATGAGATCCCCCCTCAGTCTCCTCTTCTCCAGACTAAACAGCCCCAGTTACCGCAGCCTTTCCTCGTATGAAGGATGTTCCAGCCCCCTGATCATCTTGGTGGCCCTATGCTGGCCTCTCTCCAGCACTTCCCTGTCCCTCTTGAGCTGAGAAGCCCAGAACTGGACACAGTACTGCAGATGAGGCCTCACCAGGCAGAGTAGAGGGGGAGCAGAACCTCCCTTAACCTGCTGGCCACTCTCCTTGATGTATCCTAGAATGCCATTAGCCTTTTTCGCCATGAGGGCACATTGCTGGCTCATGGTTAATTTATTGTCAACCAGGATTCAGTGGTGTATGGGGTTATTTCACCTTACCCTGCCCCTTAATTTTCACCCACAAGCATTCAGCCAGCCCCTCCTCCCCACCCAGGCAGAGCTCAATGCACTCTAATTGCTCTCTCACATAGAGAGCAACTCTACCTCCTCACCTCGTTGGCCTGTCTTTCCTAAGCAATACAGAGCCAATAAAATTCAGAAAGAGCCCATCCTTCCAGTCCAGGAATATAAGAACAGATACAGTAGATCAGAGCAAAGCTCTGTGGGTCTTAGTATCTCCTTCCTTGTGACAGCTAATAATTACAGCCCAGAAAGGCATGTACACTGGCAAATTTGTAGAGTAACCGTCCCCTGGGCTTGACTCGGCATGCATTGTCTACAGCAGTTTGCCCAGGAGGTCTCCTTTTTCCTTTCTCAGAATTATTAAATGTCCTGGTTTAAAGCTAGAATGGGCTTGGCCTTGCTGCTGGTTACCAGCCTTGGAAGTATGTTTTGTCATTAGAAATCACTCTTGTGGTTCTTTTAGAAGTTTCCTTTCCTTAACAGAGCCATCTCTGTGATGCTTGCCTTCTCAGTCCAGCAGACATTCAGAGAGCTAGTGTTCATGAGGAAGAAATACCTCAGGTGGAAGATGATGAGGATATGAACCTGCTGTGTGGAAATCCCAAACTGACATTCTTTCAGCATCCAACCAAGAGCAACACATCTTCCTCTTTGTTTGTAGTCTTTACCAAATACATGAGCAGGTTCTTCTCTGACAGGGACAGGGGGGAAAAGTGCTTCAAAAAAACTAAGGGAGCTGTATGTCACATCCCTAAAAGGAGGCCATGTCTCTTCTTACCTACTATACCAGGAGACTGTACAATTTGATCCAGAAGATTTATCTTCCAACAATCTGTTTTCCCATCACCTTCTTTTTCTTTTTTGCTCATATGTAATTTTTTAAATTGAATTATTTTCTTTCTTTTTACATTTCTGTTGTAAGCTGCCCATAGCAGGGTGTTTAGGACATAAACAGTGACAGCTCATTTGAAGATGTGGAGTAGACTTGATGGTTGTGCATGATTAGGCTGAGGAAAGACAAGTAACAAAGGACAAGAAAACTAATCTGAGTGTCAGAAGTATTTCTAGTGGTTATTTGTTAATGTCTTTATTGGCTTTTATGGCTGAAAAAGTATGTTCTAGTCTCAGATACAGTCCTTCTTTCATCAATTTATAAAACGCTGTAATGTAAGCATTTTCTTCACTCTGAGATAGTGGAACAGAAAACACACTGAACTAGGATAACTTTCCGTGGAGCTGGAGAGTCTGCAGGTGTCTCACAGCCACCAATGAATTTCATCTAAGTCATGGATTTATACCAAGGCAGAGGCATCTTGGATCAAGTAAGTTATAGAAGAGGAAGCAAAGAGGAGACTTCTCAGAAGAGACTTTTGATGTACAACTTGAAGGATTCAGAGCTTAATATTTGGTGATAATATAGTATCAGTGCTTGATCTCTGTGCTAGAGAGCTTTGTATTACAATATTTGAGGCTAAGCTACCCCATTTTGGTTTCATATAGCCAAATGATTCAAGTTTTCACCAAACTCTTGTAGTGAGTCATTAAGAATGAAGAGACCTTTTCAGCAGTCACAGTTCCCGGCTCAAATGCCAGACCACACCACTTCTGAGTCAAAATTAGGCATTTCTTAATCTCTCTTTCCTAATGGCCACAGCTCTGAAGAGAGTAATTCAATAATGAAGATGGAAATGGCAGCCAGGAAATGTTGTCTCCACATGCTTTAACAATACCCCATAGAGTAGGATTAACATTTTCCTGTCTGATCATTCCTAGCTGTCATTAAAGGTGTAGTTTTAAGAATGGGCATTTTGCATCACTGTATTCAGGAGCTGCATTCTGCTTAGATTTTTGCTCCAAATGTCCACGTTATTCTTTTAGATTTTTGCTTTTTTTTCCCTTTTGCTTCCCAAGCAGAAGTTAGGAGATAAAAGCAGGAGATCACCCATTTTCTTCCAGTGGGTGGAAGACCAAACATTTTCCTTCCAAGAGGCTGAGCATGGGTATCTATGTGTGTATGTGTGTCTACGTTCCTTGATAAGATGTAGAATATCTATTTCCTGATCAGATTCTTTTCCTCCTCCTGATAATTTTAGGTACTTTAACAATACTATACAATGTATGTCTGCTCTGTTGCTATTGCATGTGTGGTTTATTTATTTTAATACTCATATTGTTGATTTGTTTTCTCCACATGAACGTCAGCACCTAAGCATCACCACAGGTTTCCTGTCTGACGTTTTTCTCTATACCTGGAGGCATTTCCTAGCTAGGTTGTCTCTTCTTCTCAAGCTGTTCTGAAATGCCTCTCATGGAGGTTTGATCCATTGGAAGACATGCATTTTTGATAAGACTTGCCTGCACTTGCTACTTCCTGATCATTTCTAGATTTGGTGACAGAGTGCTCTGTGCATAGATTTCAGCCACTTTTCTTGTTTTAAGAAGTCTTGCCTTGGCAGTTGTTCAGCTGTGTGGCTGACATCCCCTCTCCATGGGGCCAAAAACTAGTCAATCTTATTATGAAAGAACTTTTTTGGGGGTCTGACTTTTCCATGGCTGTGAAGTACTCAGGAGAAGCAGTTGCTAGAAGGTGGCTGTATAGTGTTTAGGGCAGAGGCAGTCCCTCTGCCTTCATTAACAAAGCTGGTTTATTTTGTTATTTGGGTAGTGGAGATAAAACCATCTAATGGTGCAATCTGTGTAGGATTTTTCACTGCCTGCCTGACTGCTAAAGCTGTTTCAAATTGTTCCACTAGAACTGGGCAGCCTCTCTGTTGAGCTGGCTTTATAAATTAAGTCATATGCTTTAACTCTTCCCGCGTCTCTCCATTATTTTTATAGACTGGGTCAGGCAGTTGAATAGCAAAGGAAATGCTTCCTTCAAGCAAAGCCTCTTTCCAGGATGCTTGGGGTGTCATATGCTGGCCTTGCAGTCCCAAGGCTGTATGACACAGCCCATGTAGAGTAGGTAGGGGGCATTGTCACCCTTCACTGATGACTCAGTACAGCTGAATTTCTCCCCTTCACCCTCTGTTTGCCAAATAACTAAGTAACTCCCTACATTCCCATTGACAGGCTCTTTATGTTTTCCAGTGTCAGATCTACCTTGTTAACTGTGTATGTTTGAGGCTTAAGATCAGTCAATAGTGATCAGATTGTATCTGGAGGAAGTCTAGTGGTCCATGGGGCTAAGACAAAGGTTGGACTCGATCTTAAAGGTCTCTTCCAGCCAAAAATTTCTATGATTCTACAAGAGCAAAGTACTTTAGTACCTCTAATTTCTGCAGGTACTGAGCATGTCAGTTGTGTACAAGGCAGCAGCACAAGAGGGGTCCATGGCTTGCTTACCCCTGTCGGAGACTGGTGAAGAAAATATCTTCAAGCCTTTCTGGTGAGCTGCAGGTCAGCATTGAAGGCAATTAGCAGGAGCTGCAGGGAACATGGTGAGCTGGAAGAAGCCAAGAAGACATGAGGCTGAGTTATGCTTTGAGCACTAAAAGGTTTTGCTGCAGCTTCAGCTGTTGTCCTCTGTATTACCTCTTTTTATGACCTGGTGTCTTCTCCTATTGGTCCATTTTTCTGTTCTTGAAATATGCAGCAAGTACTAAGTGGCAAGTTCTGTGTGCTGTGGTGATTACACTAATATTCCTGCAGAGATCTCTGCCTTATACTTGATAACATCACATCATTAACTGTAATCATGCTCTGGAGTGTCTACCAATGTGCAGTCTAAATTCTCACACTAATCCTGATACATGAAAAATCCTGGATCACAGATCTCCAAGTACTTGACTATGGTACAGAGGAACAGACTCACTACACAGAGAAGAGCAACACTGTGGTGTAGGTGCTCCCCCTAGAAGGTAGTATTTGGAGGTGCTGATCTTTATTCCTGCAGCTTTAGCTGAAGACTGTGAGTGTTGTTGGTTTTCTGGGGACCAGGCAGAGAGAGCCTGTGTAATAAAAGATGGTCCTGTTATAGAGAACTTTGAGCTGAGCAGAAGAAAGGCTTGGGTAAGGGCTGGAGGTTGTGTGATGATCACAGCCCCGTGGAAATGCAGTGTGGAAATGCTGTGGCCACCTAGGGTTGGAGAGGTCTGTGATCAGCTCTTAGCTATACTACTTCTGGTTTTAAATATCCAGTTTCTCCCTAGAAGAGTTCCTCATGGGTTAATTATGATACTCTAAGGACTTTCAACTTCTTTCAACTGTGCTGTCTCCCACTGCCACGGAGAATTTGCTGCAGATGCACAGTCCTGGAAAAGAACAGTGTGTCAGGTGTGGAGGCAGGAATCCTACAGTGCAGCCAGGGGGGCTGGAGCCCTGGCCCTAAGGCTCCAAACCGGGCCAGTTCTCCAGGAAGCAGCCTCCCAGTGAAGCTTGGGGCTGCTCTCATTGTGACAAGCTCAAGAGAGAGCTAAAGATTGCTGAAAGGGAGAACCAGATCATGGGCACGTGTGCTTCTGACAGCAAAACCCCAAAGGAGTGAAAGATGATTTTCTGATCACATTTGGCATGTGCCAAGATAACAAAGGAAAAGAAACCAAAGGAAACTTAGGGAGGAACAACCTGCAGGTCAAACCACCATCTGTTATTTTGTGTGTGGGCAAATGTTCCTCGTGGAAGTTGGACTTGATAGCCATGACACTCCCTAATGAAAACCCTAGTGTGGAGTGGAGGAGGGATTGGAGACCATCCTCACTGACAGCGACAGGGATTCACCTGGATCCTGCGGCTAACGCCCATCTCGGTTGTGCCTGCAGACTTTGGGGCGTGGAGGGGGATCCATTTCTTCCTATATCTCCGAGAAGCCCATCACCACCGTACCTTGGCTTTGCTCTTCTTGCTTCGTGTTCTGCTCAGCTGCGGCGCCCCAGCAGACACCCCTGCCTGGTCGGCGCACCCATCGCCCTCTCCCGCTCCTCCCTTCAACACCCAACACCTTCCCTTATCCCCGGGGGTCTCCCGCCGGGGTCTCCTCCTTCCCCCTGCCCCTCCCGCAGCGCCCGGCACGGCGGGGGGCGGCCGCGGGCCCTGCCCAATGTGGGCGGCCGGGCCCGGCTGCGCGTTGGCTGCCGGCGGCGCCGCCAGTGAGGCTGCGCTGAGGCTGCGGGGCCGGATGGCCGAGCCGCCCGCCCCGCTCACTCGGGCGGCGGCCGGCGGCGGGCGAGGAGCCGGGGCGAGCCCTCCCTTGCCGGGAGAGCCAGCCCTGCGGCACGCTGCGCCATGGTCTCATGGATCATCTCCAGGCTAGTGGTGTGAGTAGCTGCCGGGAGGCACCTGCACGCGTGTGGCCGGCGTGTGCACGCGTGTTTATGCATGTCCGTGCGTGGGTGCGGTGACCGTTCGGTGACCGTGCGGTGCCGGCTGCCCGCTCCCGTTCGCCGCCGCTATGAATAACGCGGTGGCGGTGACTAAATTGAGCAGGTTGTCGGTAGAGATGGGGTACTCGGCTGGTTGGTGGATGAAAGAGAAAATAGGTGGGTTACACCGTTATTTCCCAGCGTGGGAAAATGACCAAGGGGTGGAGGGCGAAATGCTGCCGCGCTGTACGGCGCAAGGTGACGGGGGAGAAGGAGGGCAGTTGGCATCGCCTGCTGCTCAGCCATCGAGGGACTCGGGGTCAGGAGAAGGGAACCGAGCATCAGCGGGTGGGAAAATGGACGTGGATTTGGGTAGCGGCGCTTTGTTAGCGGGGCTCGGCGCGGCGGGCCGGGACTCGCGAGGGGGCGTGGGAGAGGCGGCCGTGGGGTCTCCCAGCCACCGCTGCTGTCTGCTTCTCCTTTCAAATTTATGGATTTTTTTTTTAAGAAATCGCAGATATTTCTTTCCTTTTTGCGATTTGCCACCCACCTTCTCAAAAGACGTACTCGATTTCAGTTTAACCTGTCAGCCTAGAAGGAGAAGCATGTGGCTCTCTGCGCTTGTCTTACAGCTTTTTACATGGCTGGAAATGCCATGGGTGGGAATATATGTAGAAATTCTCTGGAAATTCTTCCCAGGCAACAGGGGAAAATGGACCAAGCTCGAGGTATATGTTCATCTGCTTCACCTGAAAAGAGATTCAGTGAGAAAAGGGTATTTTTGATGCCACTAGGAAAATTCTGGGAGCGGGTGTTGAGGCTTAAGGTGGGGCAGCAGGATGGCTGATCTGTCTCCCTTCTGGAAATGTGCCTAGTCAAGGTTAGTACACTGGATTGGATGAATCATTTCCAGTGTTCTCTGGTACATATAGCTGCAGACTCAGAAGAACATTTGTTGTGCTCTTAAGTTATTGTAGAGGGTCTGCAAGGGCCTGTCACTTTCTTTGTCTGAAAGAAACATGCCATGATGTTGCACCATCAGCATAGTTCCAGAGAGGCATTTTCAAGGTCTCATCTTTTGCCTTATCAGATGAAAAGGCAAAAGGAATACTCACTTTGATCTTAGCTATCTCTCTGTGTCACTAAGATATTGGGGGGCTGTGAGGTATGAAGATTTTGGGGTTCCAGAGTTGAATTGAGCTTCTGAAGGCATATGATCTGGACTCAGCTGCAGCTGTTGCTAGCCATTATTGAGTTTGCACTTCATTCTGGGAAAGTATGTTAAATATTTGAATTATTTAATTTGGACAATATAATTTTGCAGATATCTCTGACAGCAATGTGAGATATAACATATATTGTCCAAGACTGCTTTTCTTTCTTCTCTACTAATTTCCACTTTGAAAAAAAAACCTGTGTGAGCCTGCTAATCCTCAAGAACAAAGAGTCTCTGCAGAGATGATAGTTTAACTTACCTGCCTTGGCACGTGCACATATACATGGGTGATTTCATCTAAGATACATGGACTGGGTAAAAATCTGATAGGGACAGGACAGAGAGCAGATGACATCTGCAGTCAGGCAATTAGCTGAACATACAAGCCAAACCTTCCCCTTCTCTTCAGCTTAATGCATCAAAATAGCATATCACAGTATAAAATAATCTACGTAGAGGCTGATACCAATTATTTGTTATACTCAAATAGCAAATGTAAATTTGAATATACAGTGTAAATTTGAATCAATTAGTAATCATATTAATAATTAAAAATAATTCTGCAAAGAAACATGGGGCAAGCCATGCTTCATCACCACGTTTTTTGCAGTGGTGCTCAGTACACATCCATCCTTTGAGAATGTCCTGGTTTGTTATGATCCCAGCAAGAAACTCAGATTCTGCAGAGTATAATAATACCATTTACTAGAGCTAATATTACAAAGAAAAAAAGAATAATCTTCCATCATTTCAAATACTGGATATTCTGAGCTGCCTAACATGAAACAGCCTTCCAGTATGGGAGCAGCGCACCTTGCAGATTTGCCAGTGGAAATGTTACACTACAGTTTGGTCTTTTGAGCCCTTATGGTATTTTCTTATTTAAGAAAAGAAAAGACAATTCTATTCATCATTTCTGCTGTGAAGTGAAAAGGATTTTCACAGGAGATCTTGTTGCTGCACTTTTAGATGAAGACAAACAAGGACAAGCTAGTAGTTTAATTGCTGGTGACCACTGTGAGCTTCCTACAGGCTCCTTCCTTGCAATGAACTGGCTGAGTTGATCCTGCGTTCAAGGGGTGCACACAGCAGCACATGCAGCACAGCAGAGGCCCACATTCCAGGTTAGCTGAATTCTCCGTGTACAGTGGTATTCAGATTAGCATCATGACAAAGATTTAATCTATAATCTGGTTTCCACATCTCATTAGTTAATCCATCAGTACATATAGCTTTGCTCTAAGTAGAATCATCTGCTTGGGCTGGTTTTTTTTCCCCTGCTCCTGCCTATTTAGTTATTTTTTCATCAAATCTTAATACCTGATAAGGATTATGAGGAAAGAGGTGTGTTTTAGTCACACTGTGAACATTGCTTTAGGCTCTTACTACTTCTGCTGATTTCCATGGGGATTATGTCTGATATAACTGCTAACAGAAAGAGCATTTAAACAAAAAGAAAACCTTTCCTGTGGCTCTTGGAGGCTTTATTGCTTCCACTATATCTGCTTGGGTTGTTACCATCTCTGTTCTGGCAATTTCTATTTCCAAAATGTTGCTAAAGGAGAAGTCTTTTTCTTATGCACTTTAGTGGGAAGTCAGGCAGCTTACTGCACATCTTCTTACATCATTTCAACTTCAGTGCTTAGACTTTGTGTGAATGCTGGTCCAGAGTGCTGCCTTGTTCTCTTCTGTCTGCAGAGCTGTGTGCAGGTAACCCCCAGAAGAGAAACTTCAGAGCAGCATCTTCTACTGCCAAAGCTGTCTGTTAAAGTTGAAGACTTTATTATTGTCAGGATCTGCACTTGTACAGTACAAATGTGAAACAAAAAGATAAAGGAAAAAGATAGCCAAGTACAAGTTTAAGAGCTCGGTTCTCATCCCCTGTGGTTCAGGTAGTTTTTCACTCACCTCAACAAGAACAGAATCAAGATGTTCTTTTTCTCATAGTAGTAGATAACAGGGAACCTTTTCACCAAGGGATGTCTGCAGTCACTGTACTTGCAGTTGTTGTATCCTGGACTTTTGTGTTACTTTGTCTCTCAGAATATCCAGAACAGGATAGCAACATTATTCCTGGGTTAGTTACAACCTCTTTTGTATTCATCATACCTCAAAGGACATCCTGGAACACACCTGTATGTGTTTCTTCATCTGTGAAGTGTAATGAACTGTGCTGAATTTATCTTCCCTGAGACAGACCAGAAGGTATCGGGAGCATGTCCTTCCATCTACAGTTTATTGCTATTCATTTTGAAAGAGATTGTTTTTTGCTTCAAGTGGCAGAAGCCACTCTAGCAGAAGGATTTGGGATCTGTCTTCATTATTGCAATCCAGTTCAGCTACAATGCCATCCTAAGTGGTTACTGGTCTGCTGCTCCTTTAGGCTGTTGTCTAAAAGCATTTTGAAGTTAAAAGTGGTGGATATATAAATGCAACCCATTGTATTTTCATGGAAATCCTTTTTGTGTGCGTGCTTGGTATCATGTAGAACAGAAATCCAAATTTTGTCTCCAGTTCTGAAAGTCAGGCACATCACTCTGCCTGTTGACAGCTTTTCAGTCTGGCACAGGTGGCAGATGTCAGTAGAAATGCATCTGGATTAGACAGGTCATCAATAGTTGGTGATACTGTGTGACTCAGGTATTTCAATTCCTGCTATGAGGAGCTTGGAAGTGCATTACTTATATAATCATTATAAAATAGTTAACTACATTCTTAATGGTGAAAAACTACAGCCTTAATTATGCTTCTTTTCCCTGTATTTATTTTCTTTTAAATCAAAATGTTAGCAGTGGCCTGTCTGATCTCTTATGGTTTGATGTGAAATAGGGTGATGGCCTGGGATATGTTCACTGGGAATTCCCTGGGTATAAGTAACAAGGATTTAGGGATTTATCAGAGGAATTCTTTCTTCCAGCTGTCACTGCAAGTCTGTCCCTTCTCTTTCTTGGTTTCTGTGATGCCATTTTAGCAAGGGTGGGTGAGATTGGCCACTCCCTCCTCAGTTGGTAGGAATCCATAGCGTTACTGAGTCAGACATTGATTTAATGAAAAGACACTGCTTACATCAGTAATGAATTCCCAATTTAGAGAGACTGGGAATATCTTTCTTCCTTCTGTTTTTCATACATATGGGAAGCCTGAACAGATTTATGAATGGGAAAAAAAAATGGGAAAAAAAGAAAAGAATGAATGTAACAGAGACTGTATGATGGTAGAAGGATAACTTGTACCCTCTCTACCAGAGGCAGGGAGAGACAGAATCTGCTCAAGTGGGTGAGAGCTGTTCTCATGAAAGCTTAGCACAGCCTCCTGCTTTTGGTGACTGGTATGTCAGCCTTAGCCTGTCAGCTGGTATATACCACAAGTGTGAGGGTCCTTCTTCACAGCCTACATTGTTTACTTGGTGCTGGCAGATGATATGAAGCATTCTGGTATTTATTGCTCTGCATAGGCCTCAACACCAGCAAGCGGTGCAAAACTGTATCAGGATACATCAGTGCACCTAGTATGGCTTGAGCTCTCTGTTAAGGCTGTGGGATGAATTTGCAGTAGCTGCTTGTACATACTCTGAAGCTGGGAAATGGGAAGGGCAGACCACCCTCCATACATCCAGAACTTGCTAAGAAATATTTTCTACTCAGTAAGGCGGTGTAACCTCTCTGAAACAGATCTTACAGTTTTGCACTGCTGCTTTCACTTGTATGAAGAGCAAGAAGTCTCTGTGGCTCCCAGCTCAGCCTGGTGTCCACCTCATGCATCGCTGCTGAGAGAGCAAAACCTGTTGGTGACAGTAACTGGCAGAGGAGTATCCAGTGCAGGTGTGACATTTGCTTTGCCCTTCACGTGAAATGTGACCATGCTGATGGCACTGCAGAAGAAAATGCTGCTGCTTTGTCAACCGTGACCCAGATTTGCCTGCTCAAGCACAGATGTGCTGGGAATGCTCTGAGCCCCAGTGGGGAAGATTTTCTTGCATGCACATCGCAGATGTTTGCTAGTCCTGATTTGGTAAGGAAGGACACTTTGCCAAGCTAGAAATTACTGAATATAGCTAAGAGGCTTGGCCTTGACAACTGCCTGAATAGAGTATTATGCCTTTGCTGGGACCCTTTCCATTTCACTGTATTAAAGCACTTTGAGGCATTAATTTAGTAAGTATTGTGTCATCAGAATTATTTTTACTGCCATTGTGCTGTCAAGAGTGCTGAGGCACAGGATGATCAAGTGATGTGTCCAGTATTCCACAGAAAACCTGTAGTAACAGGTAATGTATTTCCTCCAGGCTCCTTCATCAATAAATGAATGAAAGAGGATCTGTTCAAGAGAATTGGGCGTTCTGTTTGTGGTTTGTTTTATGGATTTATGATGGGTATGAGTGGAGTAGAAAAAATAGATACTACCTGAAGCAGTTAAACAACCAAAGGCTTAAATATTATGAATAATGACCCGTTCACTTTCAGATGCTCAGTGCTGTCCCTTGTGTCACAGACAGCAGAATGCAACAGCCAGACTGCCAAATTTAGGCTACTGTGTCAGGCATTACACTGCCTAAAATTTGTTACTTAGTCCCAGCAGGAAGATTTAGATCCAAGGTACTCAACCTGTGGTCCACAGATGACTGTCAGGCCACAAAACGTAAGACAGTCCATGAAAACATTTCAGCTTCAAAACAGAAACCTTGCTACAGGCAGTTGTCAGTTATGTACAGATTTCATCAGGTGATACCATTTTTTTTCAACATTTTTCTTAGCTACAAGTTTTGTAATTATATCTGTGAATCATAGTTTTGTAAGATAGTATCATTTCAACATTTTACCAATTCTATGTGACTTATGATTTGCCATCTATCCTAACATAGCAATGGGATATAAAATGAGCTGTATGTTTCTTTCAAAGGGTCAGGTGTTCCAGTCCTTAGGAGAGGTTGAGACACACTCTTCCATGCACTTATTGCAGTTCACAGAGGGAGACAGCCATCTCTAAGGATCTGCTATTAAAGGGAATTTATTGCATAGAGAGCTGTTTGGTCAAGAAGAAATGCTCAGTAGAAAGAAGACATAGAGGGGTGTATAATCACACCTCCTACTTCTAGGAGCTTCCAAGTTCTAAGCACTGCATTTGCCTTTCTGCTTCCAGGCTTTCAGCAGACAGAGGTGGTACCTTGGGAACTTTCAGACTAATCACAAGAGTAGGTGAAGCCTTGAGTGCTGCAGAAGTGTGTGCTAGTTTGGATTGCCATAGACTCTTTGCATGTGTCAAAGTTTCTTCTATGTCCTTACTAGGTAGCTAGGATCTGAGTCTGGATTTCATTTTGTTGGCTTGTCCACTTGACTTGATCAGGGCCACTCAGCAGGTTTCAGGTAGGTCTTGTGAGATGAAATAGCTCACTGGAAGGATGCATCTATGTAATTGGGCTCTTTGCAAGAAAAACATTTGCATAGTATAATCCCACTTAAATCACCTGTGCTGTTGAACTTAATCACATGCTGCTTTTTGCAGAGGATCCTGCCATATTCTTATGCTATTTAGATTGTGAACTTTTTGGGCAGGATGTCTCATTTAGTATTTGTGATGTTACAGCACCCTAGACAGTGGGCTTTAGTCTCTAGTTGGTTCTCTAGTAATGTTCTGTAGTAATATAAAAGTAAATAATGGATGAATAAATGTAGCTCTCCCTTCTCAGTGAATCATTTATGATCCTGTGCTCCTCAGTAATTTCTTTGTGACACTATTACTGGTTCAGTGTTCATGTTCTGTTTTGGCATTTCACATACATGTAGTAAGAGAAGATTCCTGCTCTGAAGAGTTCCTAATTTAAACTGCTGAAATACAGGCAAAACAGATGGTGAGCAGAGTGGTGAAAATGAACTAGAAGATGTGACAAAATGAAAACTGTGTTTTATCTTTCTATGACTTGTGTGCTTCTGAAGAGAAGGGTTGAGACAAAAGGATACACTGTCATGTTCTGCAGACAGGACCCAGGAAGGCAGCTCCACACCTGGAACAACAATGCCAGAACTAGAAGTGTGAGTGGTACTTTCCCAGGCTTTGTATACAAAACCACTCCATCTTTTGATATGAACCTCAGAGCAGGCACATCTCAGTAGGGTACCCTGCTTTTTGTTTTCTGTAAATGTGTTTTGCAGGATGTAGAAGGAAGGACAAGGGATTTTAATTTGATGTGGGTGTTAAAGCAGTGACCTGCAGGCTGGTAAAAGCTGCTGTGTAGCCAGAAGAAGGTCAGGGATGGTACCGAAGATGGAGAGATGGTGGTTGTACAGTAAGTAAAAATGAAGAGCAAGGATTATGTTTCAAAAGGGAGACATATTTATATGGAAGCAAAGGATTAGGTGTCAAGTTTTAGGCTTGGGAGTGACAGGAGGACAGCTGGGAATGCTGGCCTGATGTGACACGTAGTGAAGATTTGTTTCTTCAGATGCTACCTACTTACTGTGCCGCTTCCTACTAATGCACTATTGCTAATAAATAGCCAACCAATGCCAAAGAAGGAATCAATCAACTGGTCAATAAAGTTGCAATCCATCTTTCCCTTCTTCTTTCTCATGGAGTAATCTTTTGTTTCCCAAAAAGGTAAATTTTACAGGGCAACAAAACCAGTATTGAAGAACCTATTTGTGAGGAGGTAGAAAGAATACCCCTCATGTCTGGAAATTTGTGCCTTTTTGGATGAGTCCCAGAGATGCCAGGGCAACTGGTGTAGCCTGCCTTTGAGTCTACTAAGCAATTCAGTGCTGGCAGCATCAACAAACAGTTGCAGCTTCTGCCCAAGAAGGATTTCTTTTCTGCTGAGTCCGTACTGTTGTTTCCTTTTATGCAGCTCATTTGAGCTCTTTTATTCTATTTCTTGTTTCCAGCCTCTAAATAAGTGTTTTTTAGAGGAAAGCCAAATCTGATAGACGTGTCTTGCCTCATGTTTTGGAGGAAAGCTTATGACTAATGATCACCAGCCTTGTATGAGGGAGGAGGGAAAGACTTGTGCTGTAGATTTTGTATGAGAATGTTACATCACTGAATCCAGGCTTTTGGTAAATTCCCTGTGGGAAGAGAGCAAGCTATTTAATCTTCTTTCTTCATGTGGTACCTGTAAAACAGGCTTCATTATGATTTCTGTCCATCAGTTCTGCTTTACTTATGATAGACCCTGATGTGGGTGTGAGGCTCTCTGTCTCTGGAGTAGAAACGGAGGGACAGTGTAACTATGAACTTTGAGCTCAGATTTACAAGCCAGTAGCCAAAGGTTCAGAGTGCTGTGGGATATTTTGCATAGACCCCCTTGTTTTGTGGCACTGCTCTTCTGACTGTCAGTCCCTGAGAAGCACCGATGGAGGAGTGAAACCAGGAACCATAGATGGCATTTCATGAGGAATACTCTTTTAGGGAAGCTAGATGGGAATCATCTAGTCAAGACTAGAGCAGAGCAATCACAGGAAGACAACCTTCTCCTGTCATCATGATGTTTCATGACTGCCTTTGTCTTGATGTCTTCAGTGCAATTGCTGTAAGGATGTGGGGAGAGCAGCTTACCCAGGCTGCAGGTCACATAAACAGCCATAGTGATCAGGTTGCTGTTCTGCCTTGAGCAGTTCCTGCAGGGCTGCTCTGGACTGTGCTCTGCCTTGAGACTTTTTATGGATGAGCAATTCAGGATTCTTTAGCCTCATCCTGCTCATGGAAGAGTTCTGCTTGTCCTGCTGGAAACTTGGGAAAACATGTGTCTGTGTATATCTAAACTGAGACCTATGAGCTTCCTGTATTATGTGACCTGTGAGAATCTATTCCCAGTGTTAGATCATCCTGCATAACACCATCTAGCTCCTAAAATCTACCTGCGGAATTCACGGTGACACTGTAAGGAGAAAGATAGATGCTGGAGCTGCCCTGAGGCTAAAAGGCTTTGGATTTAGTGATATCATAGAATCACAGAATGGTAGGGGTTGGAAGGAACCTTTAGAGATCATCTAGTCCAACCCCTCTGCTGAAGTAGGTCTACTTAGATCAGGTCACAGAGGAACTTGTCCAGGCGCGTCTTGAATACCTCCAGATATATTTAATGATAAAAGACTGAGTGGTTTCACCGGGCTTGCACGGATGGAGAACGAGCACAAGACTGGTCACTAACTACATGGAAATGAATTGATGATCAGTGTCTAGATTTAACTGAACATGTCCCTCTGCAAACAGCCCCTCTGTCCTCGCAGGTGTTTTCCCTGGAAATCACAGTAGAGAGGCCGAGGGCATAATGGACAAAGTCACTGGATGAGACTTTCTGCCTTCCAGATGATCCATCTAGTTCTGACTTGAAGCACACTGGCAGGGCAGTATGGAGGCTCTTTGGATCTTTCCTGCCTTAAGTGCACCTGTTTTGCAACTGAACAAAGGATTTAACTTTCCAGGTTTGTTTTTGCTCTGCTTGTAAGAATTTTGGTCAAAACAGAAAGATGTTGCTGTTCAGGAAGAACATTAATAATTGAATTGAGATACTCTGGGGAATATACCCCATAAAACGGGATTTGTTGAATGTGAGTAGATCATAATAATTTCCATGGCAACACACTGTGCTGTCCTATATACAGAAAGAATCTTTCTTGCAGGATTAAATGCAGAGAGGAAGCTGTTACTTAAAACAGATACCTTAAACATACAGACAGTAAAATAAGGGCAAATATTTTCCTGCATGAAGGTTGTAAGAATTTTCTCATGCGCTAACCTCTTTTCCTAGCTGTCAGAATGCAATCAGTCAAACCAATTCCCTGATGACCCTAATGATTTAGGGAGAAACTGTGATCTAATGATCCTTTCTCAGGGTATTATCTCTCTCTTATAGATAGATCCATATCCTTACATGTGTATAGCTATAACTGTCATGAACCTGTAACATAGACTATTGTGATAATTTGGAACAGGCTTACTAGCATGTCTGTGTTCTACTGCCTGTGTTAACAGTCCCCCATCTCAGAGCATTATTAGATAAAGCTTGTTTCATCAGTATTTGGACAGCATTTAGAAATCCTTGTATATGGCATGTTATGTTACAGCTGACTATTAGATGGGAATTTGTAATGATGGTCTCGCATCTGGAAAATTGAGATAATTGAGTAACCACACTTTCACTTAGATTTGGAGATTCTTAAGTCCAACAGGAATTGCATCAACTCTTCTCTTATCTAGCAGTCAAATAAGTGTGTCATTTTATGTGCTCAAAAAAGCCTTACAGGTACATCATCAGAGTTACAGAATTCTTGTGAAATGAAAAGTGATCATCCAAACACGAAACATGAAATTTAACAGAGTAACCCTCTAACAAACAAAACATTAGTATATGAGATAAAAACAGTCAGTCAATATCTGGAATAATTGCAGCTTCTCTGTTTTATCAATGGAAATAGACTAGGAGGTACATTGCCAGATTTTACCAAGAACTACCACAAAAATTCCCGGTCCTGGCTTGTGGTAAACCTTGAAGATTTGCTTATAGGTTTGATATTTTTCCTCTCTTTGCTATAGTGTGTCCTGAGGTTTTTGCACTCTGATGTGCTGTACAGCCACTGGAATAGCTCAGCATTCTTTTTCAATTTTTATTCTGCTGAGGTTTGCAGATACTTGGCTGTAACAAATCAGATGCCTGTTCAAACACTGTTGTGTTTCAGGTATATTTCTGAAACCAAGAAACCTCCCTCTGCGCAGTCAGTCCATAAACAACTTAAGTCCATGAAGATCCAGTTCTCAAGGCACATTTTATACAGCTACATGTTGTGTTTGAAACAATTAACCATTTAATTTCAAAACAGAAATGCTTTGTTTCTGGAGAGTGGCACTTGCAATGCTGTCATCCTTCTTTGTGAATCTTCTTGCCTGGGAAGGAGAACAAATACTGGACTGTGGCATTTAAACCAGCAGTATTATAATGAATAAGAAGTGATAGAAGAGCATACATAAGATAGCAGGCAGTGTGGGCGTTCCCACAAAAAGTACAGCCTGCCTCCTCCAGCAGCTGTTTGCTTACAAATCTCTGTAACGGGCTTGGAAGCATTGACTATCTTTCCCTTTGCTGTCCTCTAAAGTTATTTCTGTGAAGTCTCCATCTGGCTCCTAAACCTCAGTTTATATTTTGAATGGCTGCCACCTGTGAGGTATATGAGTGTAAGAGAAGGTGAGAAGGGAAAAGAGGTAAAGTCACTAAGCTGAAAGAGATAAAAGAGGCAAAGCCTTTACCATTCCCAGTTGTACAATGCCTTGGCTTTTCATCTAAGCCTGAAACAAAGAGATATTCCTCATGGTGTATGAATGGAGCTATGCCTGTGTCATGGGCCCTGATCTGAATGCATTTGTGCTTGGGGAAATACAGAGTAGAAGAGACAGGCATGGCTTATCTCTTTTAGTCTCTAACGCTCTCAGGCAAAGCCTGAAATTCAGAAAGATATGAGCAGTCTGAGAGAGATCAAAATGAATGCAAATGGGAGCGTGTCATCTTCTGTCAGAATGAAGATTGAGTATCTGGATACCAGTACTGTTGTCTGGAGGCATTAAAAAATCCTGAATCAAGCCCCTTCACCTCTTCACCAAATTGTGACACTGCATTTAAAATCCCGACTTTTACAGTATGTCCATATATATATCTGTTCATCAGGTCCTTTGATTTGTACTCTGAACCTGCAAGATTGTTTGCATGTGCTTTTCTGAGAAACCATTAAGTCTGAGAATTTCTTTCAGAGATGTTCCTATAATCACCTCCAAGAAATCACCTGATGAGATTAAATGAACAAATGTGAAAGTTGGCAGTACTGCAATACTAAGCTGTGCTCAGAGTGAGATCATCTAAGTGTAATGACAAAGGTAATAAGGCTCTCACAGAAGTGTAGCCTGGAAATTGCAACTCCTGTTTCCAGATCTCACATTGGCTCTATCTGGGCAGTGACCAAGCTGCTGATTTCCAGCAGTGAAAACCATTTATTTTCCGTCATGGTCAATGGAACCTGCAGATGTTCATTGTGTTAGGCTTCTCAAAAGGTTTTTACCCAAGCAATCTCTCTATCCAAAATCAGTATGAAATGCTGTGCCATGGGATGCTTCAATAGATTCCTGTCCTTGTTATTAAGTCTCTCCTGCACTTTAGGTAATAGCTGGTTGTTAAAAACTATAATGCAGGTGAATGTCTAGAGTACAAGTCCAATAAGGAGTGGCTGAGGGTGTTTAGTCTGAAGAAGAGCAGGCTGAGGGGAGACCTGCTCACTCTCCACGACTTCCTGAAAAGAGGTTGTGGTGAGGTGGAGGACGGTCTGTTCTCCCAAACTTCAAGCAACAGGACAAGAGAAAATGGCCTTAAGTTGCACCAGAGGAGTTTAGGTTGGATATTGGGAAAAATTCTTCCCTGAAAGGGTTGTCAAGCCCTGGCACAGGCTGCAGGGGAAAGTGGCAGTCACCATCCGTGGAGGAATTTAAAAGCTCTATAGCTATGGGGCTGTGGGCAGTGCTGGGGGAACAGCTGGACTTGATGGCCTTAAAGGTCTTTTCCAACCTAAACAATCTTCTGATTCTGTGGATAGCAGTAGTGCTATGAAAATTGGTGGAAGCTAAAAGAAACGCCTTCCTCTGTCTTATTTTTAGTTCAAGACCCAAAATTTACTTACTGAAGTACTACAGGGACTGAAATCTAGAGACCTAGGTGCAAAAGGAAAGTGTTTAGCCTATTAAGCTTCAGCAAGAAGCTATGGTAAGATAGAGAAACAGCAGAAATTACATGAAGAAATTGGATGTTGGTCAAGAAATACAAAACCTGGATATACTTAATGAGATAAAACTATTTGGGAGGAGCAGGGAAATAATTGTCTTTTTGTAGCAGAAGAATATTCACTGTGGGATTAATCATGATGTAAGGGAAGTTACATAGATGTAAAGAGATTCTAAAGTTTTGGCATTGTAAAAAGCATCCCTGAGTGATGAGAAAATGTGTCTCAATTCCAGTATTTCTGTCTTGATGTGTTCATTTGTACATAGATACTCTTTGTTGAGCAAAACCAAAGATACTTTAGAATCCTGTGCAAACTGCATGAGTTATATCTGTCACATGCACCTGCAAAGAGTATTCAAGCCAGACATTTTTAACTTGGGCTGTGGTTCTGGGCAACATGCAAGTGTTACTTAGGGAATGGCAGGAATTTTAGAGGCTATGCAACTGCATCTCGTCCTGAGAGTATGTTAGTACACCCACACTGTGTGCTCCAAGCCAGAAACAGTGACAACATCACGACCAACCCCAGCAAGATAAAAGGCACAACAGATGCAGCTTTTGCATGTCAGTACTGCATGAGGAATGTCTAACAGCAGAATACTCATCTAGGCCTGTGAGAAACTTATGTGAAATGGGGATATGAGAACTTAACTATTTCCCAAAGATTCAGGGAGAACTAATTGAAGATGGTAGGAGAGGTGCTGATGTTTCTCTGCCTAGGGTCCCAGTGTGTACAAAGTTATAGTCTTGAAAAGCCTCTTAGAATTAGTAGGTCAAAGAAATTAAAGCTTCCTGAATCCTGGGGTGTGCATTTATCCTGTTACTAACATAGGTGAACTCTTTGAAAGTGCTGCATATAACTCTTAAAAGCAGTTCAATTTAATCTTTCTTCATTTAACCTGAAAATACATTGCTCCAACTTCAAAGGATGAGTTTAGGGACTGCAGTGGATATTGTCATTTATGGAAGCCCAAATTTTATCTCAATGAAGGCTTTGCTGGGTGTTGTGGCCTCATTCAAATGATCATACCATGACTGTTAGTCACGTGTATGGGTAATTTACTTTCTCTGTGAGGTTCCCAGCTCCTGCAAAGGAAAGGATCTGTTGTTTTATCACCAGCTACACACCATGGGTTGTGGTGTTTGGCATAGAAGTAAATAAGCTGATAATGACCTCCTTATTATTAGCTTTGTGTAAGAACAGATCATGCAACAGCATTACCATAAAACCATTATATTTTGTGGTGACACTGCACAGTTAATAACACAAAGCCTTCTACTGTGAATATGTGGCTATAGAGATAAGGCAAATCTAACTGTTCTTCTAGCTCACCATGGCTGAACAAGAAAATCAAGGCATTTATATTTGTGAATATTCATTTAATCTCCCTTACCTCTTTTTTTTAAAGCTCTTTGCTAATGTCAGCCTGGTCCCTGTTAAGTCCCAGTGTGGTGCTGTTCTTCACATGCTTCCCTTGGCAGCCAGGTTTTGTGAGGTTTGTGCTACTGCAATATAGCTCATTTGGAGTAGTCTAAAAAGAGCATTTTCAGAGTCTTACTGTAGGGTGACACCTATTATTGCCATACCATGACCCCAGCTCAGCTCTGTGGGGACAGCACCACCTGCAAAGGAAAGGCTGTGGGATGTCTGAGCAAGAAGGTTCTTCAAGCAACAAGGAAAAGTCTCATCATTCAGGGAGTGAGTCTCTGTCTCTTCTGCACCTCTGATGATAATATGGTGTTCTCTTTTAGATCTTGATACAGGATTGATTTAGTAAGAGGGATAGCCAGCAGGTTGAGGAAAGTGATTATTCCTCTCTGTGGCAGATGTATCTCCCTAGTATGAGGAGAGTACTGACAAAGCACAGTGAGTGCAGTGGAAAGGGACTAGAGCATGTGGTGTGCCAGGAAAGGTGAGTGGACTGAGTTTGTTCAGTCTGAACAAGAGATGGGGAAGGGGAGATTTTATTGCAGTCTTCAAAAACATGATTGTCACAGAGGAAGATGGGCTTGTTGTGGAGGTGGACAGCGAGAAGGTGAGAGTCAATGGAAACCAGTTGCAGCAAAGGAAGTTCTGTTTAGATATAAAGAAAAAACTTTTCAAAGCAAGGGTAAGAAAACATTAGAACAGGCATCCAGAGCTGGAGATAGTGAAAATGTGACCAGACAGGGCCTGAAGCAACCTGGTGTAAAATTGAAGGTGGTCCTGATTTGGATTGAAGACTTACAGAGCTCTCTTTCAACCTAAATGACTCTGTGAGTCTAGTCTAAAGGGCACATTTCCATTTCATACATTACATTTGCTTTCTTTCACTTGAACAGTTTCCAGTAGCACACTAAATGGTATCTGTCACATGGGTTTTGCTCTTTCTCTTCTCAAATGGGAAAGAGTGGGGAAGAAAGGCTTTTACAATGGTTTGGTTTAGTATTGATGGTCTTTTTTAATAGCTAAGCTGCTGTTTGTTGCTATGGAAGAAAACAGGCTGACGGTTTACATCTGGCAGAGGATTGGTGCTGCTCCTTAGATGCCAGCTGAGTCTGGTTCCTCCAGAGTCAACCTTGAATGGAATTCTTTTACTCTTCAGTCAACATTATTGATGAAGCTCCTTGGTAGCCCAGAAGCTGAAGCATCAGCTGTCCCCTGTGTTCTTCAGGAGATTCAGTAGTTATTTTACATCCTGACTGTTGCAGACTAGTATGTGAAGGAGCAAGATATGAAACAGGAATAAACAGGGTGCCACTGTACTGTCGTGTTGGTATGCACTTCATTTTATGTGTGAGCCCAAGACATCTGCCCACACATCCCATTATGAGTGTCATAGCCTTGTAGGTACTCCCACCCCCAGTCTCTAAGGTGTTCCAGAAAGCCTCTTCCATAAACTCATTGTGACAGATGGCACCCTCATGGGTCTGGTGCTGTCCCGGGACAGCCCTAGAGAAGTGCCAGTCAGGGTATTATTTAGGCTCCCCTACCTGTGTGGTTTTTAATCACTTCTAACACTGTGATTTGGGATTAAGCACTAAGTGGTCACTTTTCTTCTGATCGATTTTAGTAGAGACAAGTAATTTACTGGGAGGTGAAGCTGAATTCAAAGGTGTAGCCAGAAGCTCAGATGGATCATTCATTAGGGATCCATGGCTTTAGTACAGAGGTTTATTTCCTTCTGATTTCCTCTCCTTTATGTCTAGGTTACACTGGAGGCTGGTCTGTATCAGTTTAGCTCCAGCTGGAAATCTCTCCTTCCTTGTTTATCTCAGTCATGCCATGTGTTTCATTAAGGTGCTGTTACTAGCAACATAAAATGGAGGGATTAAAAAAGATGAATGAAATGCAAAGAAACCCTGGAGGGAAGAACTCTATTAAATTCACACTCAAAATCCTTGTCAAATGCATATGAGGAAAGACTAAAAGTCTGTCTTTTTCAAGCTATATGACAGTGTCTCATTCTCCTTTCTCTAGTTCTTTAAAAAAACTATGCAGGTCCCATTGAAGAAGCAGGTGCCCATCCCCTCCCTCACCCTTGTTACAGTACCCAGAAGAAATAGCAGTCTGTGTCGGTGGGCCATAAAGGGGAATGTGGTTTGCATGGCCCGTGAACTCCCTGCAATGTCACGGCTGTTATATATAGCATGTGGTGTTCTGATACCCGTCCCAACGAAAGCATTAAGATGGTCTCAATAGCCTGAAGTTACCTGTAGAATCATCTTGCCTTAGTTTTCCTACACTATTGCTTTAAAACTGGCCTTGAAAACTGAGTACTGTTCATGTTTCTGACATGAACTTCCACTATAATTTCAAGTGAGTTTCACTGTCCTTATTTAAAATAGACATAAACCACTCATGAAATAGGAATGATAAAAACTCAATGGAAGTACATTCAGCTTTGATACTCAGGGCACTCATATTGATACTGCACTTTGAAATCTTTCTTTGAAATCTGTTATCCAAATGAGAACAGATGTTTCAGAGGTGGGTGTGGGGTTGGTGGTTTTGGTTTTTTTTACTTACTTAGGAGTTAGATACCAGTTCTGGAACACAGACTTTATGACTGAGTTGGGTTCCACGTGTTTACAATGTGGCTGGTCACTCTAAGCTCCATCTTCTAGTTTCTCCAGGTCTTCTAGTTTCTCTAGAGCCCTCAGGGGTGTGAGAAGTTAAGGTAAGCTAGTGACAGAAGGAGTTGTGCTGTTTATTGTTATTTTACTAGCATATTTATAGAAATGTCCAAACAGCAGTAGGATTTTTCTCCTCAGGATGTTTTGCACCAAGCTGGCCATGGCCATGCCTGATACCTGTTCTTGCACCAAACTGCTCTTCTTGGCTAGTGTAGAGATCTAACCAGGGCTTCCCTCCTCCTGCAAGAGCTTGTGGAGATCTCTGCGACCTGGTGCTACTCAGAGCAGCCTTGGAATTGCTCCATTTGTTTCAATGGGTTGAACCATTGATAACCCATGGGAAGTCAATGTTTTTTCATGGCTTTAGCTGAATATTTGGGCCAAATAGGACTTTTGATTCAATTTTACAAATTACATCAGTGAGCTAAAATATTCTTTGCACATAGTTAAGCACTTCTAGGAATATTCTGTCCCTGGGAAGCTGAAGTAACGTTACTCTAAGGAAATCATGTTGCAATTGATTTTGATGAATTATAGTTTCCTTTAATCTTTTATTCCCATTTTCTGTCCCATGAGTACAACACTGGAAGTCTAAAGCTGCCTTTGAGTTAGGAATAGACAAAAAGGAGCTTTTGTGTTTCCCACTACCTCCTCATCAATAGTAGCTACTTGTGGTCTGATGGTGAAAAACTTCATAACTTGAACTGAGTTTTTGGATACACAGAATATGGAATGACATTCTGAATTGGGATTTCTGTCAGTGTGCATGCTTCTGAAAAGCTGATTCACATAGCATCAGTTAAAATAGCTCTAAAATAATATTTGCAGCGTGATCTTTGTGGTTTTGTGTGAAAATGCTGCAGAACTTCTTTGTTGACAGGCAATCCATATTTTAGACCTTTTTTGTTTTAGCCTAGAAATTACTTTGGTTAGGTTATATGTCTCTTTCTGTTCTTTTTTGTATCATGAACCTCCCATAAATCTGTAGGCTCACAATACAGATTTTTAGACCATCTGTCATCTCTGGAATATAATGTCAGTGCTTCTAAAAAAGCCTTTTTCCACATAAACATCCCCCTCTCCCGAGTCAGGAAAAGCAGCTTTTCCCATCTAAAACATACCATTTAGTTTTCAAATTGCCATTTGTTTGACTTGGAAAAAGACAAGAGCTCTCAAAGCAGGAACTACACGGTCAGTACTGGATAGAGAAAACATCAGGGGCACACAGATGCGAAGCCCTGCCTTTTTGGAGCAGTGAAGCTGGGTGAAGATCTGACCCCATCACATAGCAGAGAATGTTTTCTTCTTTAAAAGGCACAGATTTTATTCCCCTCAGTGTCACCCTTTGATGAACTGTTTCTTCTCTCCCGAAAGGGGATGAATGAAGCAGTGGGGTTGTGCCAGTGCTGGGAGAAAGATCAGTGCTGTGGTCTGCTTTCTGCTGCCGTCTCACTGAGCCAAAGCACAGAGAGGGGAGGAGCAGGGACAGCGCAAATGCCCATGAGGCCCACGAAACACTATCTCTTGCAGGCAGCTGCTTGGAGCCTAGTGCTGTGTGCCAGAGGCAGTGTTCCTATTGACCCCCAGCTTCTCATCTGTGGTTTGGGGCCCCACACCAGTCCTACACGCTCTCCATGCAGACCCTTCCTTTAAAACATCGCCTTGAGGGTAAACAGATTCCCCTTGCTCCTCAGCAGCCCAGCTCCACTCAAAGCAGCATGAAGCAGAACAGACCAGCTTAGTAAGTCATCTACCTGCAATAAATACATTTGCTTCCTAAAATAGCTGCAGAGCCATGGGGTATTTTTGTAGCAGCTACTCAGGCCTTCTCTGTTCTGAAGGGCTGTAAAGAAAACTTGAAGCATTAGCATGTGTGTAAACTGGAGCAGTTCAGTTTGAAAACAGGCTGGAACATTAACTCCATGAAGAGTGAAACACCTGCTTAACTTTGGTTGGGCTTTAAAAATGATACTATGGGGTGTCGGTGTAAATGTCAACCCCATGAGACCCTTCACTGCTGCTAGTTGTAGTAGGAATGTCAGCTTTTAGTAGTCATCAGGTGCATTATTTTAAGCATCCTAATACTTTACAAGGTTTTTCCATCAGCAGTATCGTTATGTTAGCTTTTCTATCTTCTGCCTGTAACAAGAAGCAGGGAAAAGTCTGGATGTAGGATCTCAATGTGAGTAAATGTGTGATAGCTTCAGGCTGGCTGAGGCCACTTCCTCCACCTGTCCCCCTTTGCCTGTTTGTGCCTGGCCATCCTCCAGCTCCCATGTGAGGAGTGCCCTGGCTGAGGGGGAAAAAAAAAGTGGTGTCAACTGGAGAGGAGTACATGCTGCTTCAGGAGGACTGTTTAAGTTGGAAGCATGAAGGCCAGCCCTTGCTCTTGCTATTTCTCCTGGAAGGACAGTCGCACGTCTCTTAACCTCGCAGTTACACCAAGAGGGGCAATTAAGTTTCACCAGCCTCTAGATTACAGTAGCCAAGCTGAAATTTGTAATTTGCTTCTATAGTAGCCTGGCTGAGAAGTCAGAGGTGGGTCTGAACAGAAAGCAGAGCGTCTTTATGTTAGACACAGAGTTCTCCTGAGCCTGCCCTCTTTTCTCAGTGCCACTGTGGATGTGCATGGTGCTTCCAAAGGGCTCATGAGGACAAGATCTCAGCAGCAGAGCTAAGCAGGATGTGCTGGGTGGCTGTTCAAGTGGAGCTTTACATCTTGTTAATACCTGTGGAGCAAGACTGGCTGAGTGACATGGGTGCAGCTGCTTGGTTGTCCTCAGCAGCACTGAACCACCCCTGCGAGGATGTTTCATTTCAGTTGCAAATGGGGTTTGAAGTGAGGCTGCTTGTCTCAGGGGTGTCAGGGCCCAGCACTTTACTGGGGGATGGGTGCCACTGTGTGCATGTGATATCCTCACAGAGTATCAAGGGATGAGGCTGGCATGACATCGATGAGTATCGCAGTGTAGGGGATGAACAGGCAGGTTCCTGACTGCCCAGGAGCCATCATGCAGGACTTCTGCACAGTGACCACAAAGAATCTGCAGGAGCCATCTCTCAGGGGATACCAGCCTGAAGACTCCTCCTCTGCAGTTGGTGCTTCCTCCACCCCAGTCCCTTCTTGGATATCAGACATTTGGCCTGTCAAAAGGGGCTCACATTAAGCCTTTCTCTGACCTTGTGTGCTGCTTATTTTCCCATCCCCAGCTGTTGGATTTTAACTGGGAACCTTTGGTGGGAAAGCAGTGCCGTTTATTTTTAATCTGTGGCACTGTGTGAACATTAATTAGGACTGATAATAAGAAATGCAAACCTATTGACACCCTTCTTGGTGGTTTCAGCAAGGAATGTTGGCAGGGTGACAGCTCAGCTGCTGCTCTGTGTGTAAAAAGCACGCAGTAGCCAGTGAACATGTTGAGGAAAGAGAAAATATTGCAGTGCTTCCTAAATGTGTCCATCCCTGTGTTTGAGCAGAAGTTTCCCATCTTGGCTGCTGTGTGACAATGATATGGAAACAGTAGTTATTTATGAGCAAAATAAGGGCTGTTCTATTTGTGTCATAGTAGTACAACGTTCTAAATGTTTGGGCAGCCCAAACACTGCTGGTGGCATGGTAACTGGATGAGCAAAACTTGGATGGCTTGGGATGTGGACGGCACAATGCTGGTATATTTGTAACACTAAGTTACCATGCAGAAAATTACCTGCATGGTTAAAAATACTCAAGAGAATGGATATGCAGGCATTTCTGGAGATAACCTGAGTCCTGGCCACTGCTTCTGAGAACTGCTGAGAGTCTTTCCATTTATTTCAGTGGCTGCTCTAAGGAACCTGAGAGATAATTATACAGGTAAATGGCTTTAGGAGCAGGCTGTTTATGAGGAAAATAGCACCACCAAATCATTAGAACTCAGGATATTCTGTGGGGCCCTCCAGGTCCTGCTAGCAGCTCTGATGCTGATCCCCAGGCTATTACCTAGATACTATTAGCAGTATTGTCACACCTGGGTTAGCTTGTGCTTTGCAATGGTCAGATTCCTGTGCTAGAAGATCAGAGAAGGAATAGAAGGATGTAATAGCCAGGGCTGGCTGTAGCTCTACTGTAAGTGGAGACAGAAGGAGGTTTGGTGATGGTGCAGCTGCTCCACTGGATAGAGATTACTAAAGAGGAACCAACAGTTCAGTATAACGAGAAACCCCACAAGGAGGGAATATTTGTATAATGAAAACCAAGCCCCAAATCCTGTGTAATGTAATTATATGAATAGTTATTCAATTCCACAGGTTAACTCGTGGTGATAGAATGGATTTCTCTCCTCCTTTTTGACTTTGTCTTGATTCAGCTGAACATCCCCTTACACTGCATCAGGAGTAGAAGCAAATAACCTCAGTTCTTTGTGTCTGCTGCCAAAGAAACAATTGCAGCATTGACAGTTGCTCCTCTGGATGTTTCCCTTGTGCTTCCACATGCTTTCCTTGTCCTTCTCCTTCCCCTGTCTGCCTCTGCCGTGTTCTTTCTGGTGGAGAATGACCAGAAGTTCACGTACAGGCCCAGACTGGGGATTGCTGCTGCTGATGTGCCTAATAGGATTATAAGATTTTCAGCATTAATCCTTATCCTATTCTTTAGGCAGACTAACCTTTTACTTAGATTTTTGCCTCCTGTTGCACAATTAGTTGACTCTTCAGTGATTTCTTTACAGCTGCTGGTTTGTCCTTTTTCAAGGTAATTGTAATTGATGTAGATCTCCAGCATGGAGCAGTGTAAGAATTGTTAGACTATTGTGGTTATTTGTTTAGTGCTACAAGTGAGTTTTCCCTAACTCAGTGACTCACTGATGAATGTCAATACTTTCTTGCCTTTCTCTGTATACTGAGGGTTTATGTTTGTTTTAGCTCAGGCAGTACACATCGCTGTAGCTTTAAATGGAGCAGCTACTACATCAAGCTCTGTATGTCCTTGGTTTGCTGATCAGGATGTCTGCTGTTGCTTTTGCAGAGGGTAAGAGAGCCAAGGCTTTCCAGGGTACACGGCTCATTCAAAGAAGCTCTGAAAGATGGAAATGGGTGGGGAGTGGGTTGACTGTATTTGGAGCCTGGTTTCCTAAGGAAATGAGTGTTAAGCAGTCTGTTTTTCCACTGCTGCTAACTTTTTGATCTACAAAGTAATTGTGGCCAAGTCAGATGGGTCAGAGAGGTCTCAAATATTACCTTTCTCATTATTCATAAGAATTAACTGCTGGATGTGAGATTATCTCCTGGTGGACACTGCGATGAGACAAAAGCTGCAGTGTTAACTCCTTAGGTAGACTGTTGATTTAGCTTGCCAGCTGGCAGGTACTAGCGAGGCAGCAACGCATGTACCACCAAAGGAGTCATCATCTGGCAGCTGTGGGAAGGAACTGAGGGTCTGTGCTGTGATTTTTGGAGATGTGTGGGGAAAGCTGAAGTTCCTGTGATGTGGTTCAGAGAACATCAAGTAGAACTAGAGTATTGCAGATGAGGAGAAACTGGGGAATGGCGTGTTTGGAATTTGTGTGGTTTGGGCTGCTGCCCCTCAAACTGTGGGCTATCAGGGAACAGCTTGGTTTAGAGGCCATGGGCAATGGAGGAAAAAGGAGCACAGGAGCTCCAGGATGTTGAAGAAGACATGCAAGAGTAAGTCACTAAATGAGAGGAAGGACTGAGGTGGGATGTGATAAAAGAATAAACAAACAGTAGTTAAGAACAATGTTTTTCATGCACTGGGATGTAAATGTAAGGATATTACTTCAGGCTGGTAGGCCTGTGTGTGTGAGAGGCAGCAGGAGAGGTTTAAATGTGGGTGCTTCCAGATGGGGTAGGAGGCTGGAGAGGAGGCTTGAGCAAAGAATGACTTGTTGACTTGGGCACAGTGACAAAGAATCAGCCTTGATTTTGTGTATAGTGTGCAGAAGGAGTGATTCGGCATCAGTCTGAGCATAGGGATAAAGGAAGGCAGGAATTAACAATGAATTATACAGGAAGCTTGGATGAGGGGGAAGAGAGAAGTATATACAGTCTTCAGCAGGGGAGAGGAATTGAGGGAAGAGACAGAGGAATGACATGTACGTTTGAATTGAATCAATTGTGTTCAGGCCTGATCCAAAGCCCAATGCAGACTGGAATATGCCCGTGTGCAAATGTTTGTCTCCAAAACCTTGAATATGCTTTACAGAAATGTCTGCATGCCTTTTGTCTTGTTTATGGGATGTACCCAGAAGTTAAGTGACTCCAAGCCACATAATAAGCTACAGCAATGGCAAGACTGGGATCCAACATTCCTTAAAGCAATTTTCAGTCGAGTAAACCATAGCAGTAATAACTGTCCATATATGCACACAGCAGGCTGCAAGGCAAACCAGAGAAACTCTCCATCTCCAATTTAGGGAGAGCACATCACCTTATTAACTGTCCCTTGCTCTGCGTATGCAAAAGTATTGCACCATTTCCTTCCCTCACAGGAATTTTTAAGTGTTTATTGTCTACAACTAATTCTTTTCTAGTGATGCTCTAAACTCTTTGCTGCTTCAGGATCCACTTACTTTCTGCTACCAGCACAAACTGAGGAAATGAGTATCAATCATGAAGTGTTTTTTTTTGCAGGAAATAAAAGCGTGAGATAGCAGCTGGCCCAGGCCAACAAGGAAGGGCAGAAATGTGCTACTTTTTACAAGTAGAGCCAACAATGTTATTCATGGGCTTGGCTGTTAGTTTCTGAATATTGTGGAGCTGTTTGCCTTTCATGAGTTCGAACTTCTTTGGATTAGGTTCCTGCTACCATTGAACTCAGAGAGTATTTTTGTTATTAGCTTCAGTGAGAACTGGATCAAGCTATTGTCTGTGTGTTCTTCCTTGTCTTAACTGGTGTTGCTGTTTGTTAAGATACTACAAGGGACAAAACCATATTTGCTTTCCCAGAATCTTTTTGGGCATTTGTATGTAATCCCTGCATATAGCACAGCCCCTGTGGGTGAAATAGATTCAGAGCTGACTATTTTCAGCAAAGCTTTTAGAAGCCAGTGTGAAGACTGTAAAATACCGAACCTCCTCACTCAGTAGCTGCTTTTCTGAAGTCTGCATTGTGCTTCAGGTTTTGCTAAGCTGTGCTACAGTAAGCACGATGAATAGCAGGCAAATTGTCTTTGGTCACTGCTTTGGAAATGAAGATGTGTACTGGCTCACCCCGTGTTTTTCACAAATACCTTCTTGAGCTCCGGGAAGTGCGATGCTGCACCATATCCCAGGGGCTTCACTTTTAATGTCTCATGCACCTAATGGACTCAACTGTTCACACAATTGCTACTGGCAGGATGGAAAAGAGGCTGCAGGTCCATGTGACTTCACAATTAGGGACTGAAACACTCATAATTTCTATTCCCAAGAGCAGCAGAAACAGCTGTGTGAATGTAAAGCAAAAGCTCCAGTGGAAAGTGGTTGCAAGCTAATAAACATTCCCCTGCAATCTATTAAATTCAGATTTTGCAGCATCATCCTACTGCATTGAATAAAACTGACTGAAACCTGGGCAGGGCAAAGTGGTTTTGACAAGCCTATGCTTATGCCTGGAATAATGGCATTGAAGCAGCAGCTCAGCAGAGGAGTTAGTACCAAAAACTCTCAACAGTTTTTTCTCAGCAGTGCTATTTTTAACTTAAGATCCTTTCTTACATGAAATCTTGAAGCTGACAGCATCCCTTTCCGTTGAAAATGAAAGGAAAGTGTCTGAAAGAACAGTGAAGCTGGCATTTTTAGGCCTCATTGTGTTGGCATATCTTGGCAGGCAAATTCCTCCTCCTTTGAGCCCAAATGGACTTTATGGAACAGTGCAGGGCTGTTCCCTTTAGCAGGTTTAACTGAGAATAAACTGCTGGCATTCAAACCCTTGCACCAGTAGAACTTGGATGCTGCTTTATCCTTTGCCAGCTTTTCAGAGCATTAAATAGAAGTGGAAGGGAATTTAGACAAAGTTCTCACTTTGTCCTACCTCTGAAAGCAATAATCCTACATTCCTGGTGTCACAGTAGATTATTTTGAAATCAATTTTTGAATTTCCTTTTATAAGTATGATGGACTGTTTTGTTTGGTTTATTTTGTATGTAACTCAAACAAGGAAAGCATTGCTAAAGGAAAGTCAACCTGAATCCCTGCTCTTCATACCTGTCACTGGCAATAGTTTCTCTGAACTCAGTGATGCAAAAATCATTCCTGTGCTCTACTCAGTGCACTCAAGCTTAAATAAAATCCTAGCACTTTTTACTGGTGCAAGAAACACATTTAACAGACAGAAAAAAATATCTTTGTCTGTGACAGGAAATCAATTTAATCCATTTGTTGTTTGTTTTTTTCCAGGCTTATATTTGGCACTCTTTACCCTGCATATTATTCTTACAAAGCCGTGAAATCAAAGGACATCAAAGAATATGTGAGTAATGAGGTTTGTGACTGTGCTGCGGGGTTTGTTTTCTAGGATTGCTCCTCCTCACATTGTAAAGGTGTTGCCTGTGTTCTGGGAAAGCTCATAGACCAGGGAAGGGGAGGGGAAGACTGGCCTGAAGGTGAACTGGCTGATTGCTGGGCACAGGTCCCAAATAAGGAGACTTGGGGTTGTTCTTCTGGCTCCTCTGCAGAGCTGATGTACTCTTTGACAAATGTATGCTATTTCTCTGGTGGTGTGAGCTATATTCGACTGACTTAAAAGGTGTTTGGCACCCAGAGCTCTGTGTGTTTTCCTTTGTTTCTGAAAAGCAGCATAAATCAAAGCCTTTGCAAAAAGCCTTGAAGCTTGAGCTGCTCATTCAAAACAAGGATCAGAGGAGGCAATTTGAAGCATATAGAACTGAATCCTCAGATAGAAACATCTTTCCTTGTGGAGTGATCTATTTACAGGCAGGTCTGGCAACTGGATATTGTGTCTTGTCCTTTTGCTGAAAAATCTAAAGGCACACCAAGCCACCAGGGAAAGTGAAATATTGGAAGAATCAAAACCACTTGAATGCTGCTGGGGTCCTCTAGGATTTGTAGTGCTCTTCACAACCTGAGCTCTGTTAACTTCACTGAACCCAGCTCAGCCTCCAGATCTTGACTCTTCAGTCCTCTCAAGATTCCAGGGATAACAAACTCATTTTCTCCTCTGGCTAGCAGCAGAGATAGCTATCCCATTAAGTCCTTAGTGCAAGCTCAAACTAGGACTCCCTGTGGCTGCTGAGATTTTTTCCTTTCTGTCAGTCCTCTCCTTCAGATAATGGTTTTTCATATTTTGAGGTCATAAGTGGTACTGAACACATCAGATACTTGAAGCAAAATGTCCCTGCAGCCCTTGCACAGCTGTGCTTCTGAAGGTTTGTACACCCTTTGCTCAGAAGTGCTGAAGGCATGCATTAGCATCCCCAAGCAGTGTCTGCCAGCACTTCCATAGTCCTGTGCTGGAAAATATTTTGTTGAATAGTCCAATTCCTGTTGGAAATTCAATTGTAAAGAGGAACTTGCACCAGACACATGAGGTCATGACCCAAATGTGGGAAAAGCTGATCTAAGACCTGATCTGCACTTACAATTGTGTCTCACTTGAATGCACCAGGTTGTGGCAATAACTCTGACAGGGATCTGATTAAAAAGAAAGTAGTTTACACTGACCCAATACAAATTCTTCACATACTAATAAAAACTTCTATCACTTCAGCCTATTTTTGTTTTGCTTGGTAAAACTCATTATGATAAATGATGTCTTAGGCTGATCCAAGCCCATCCACAGCAGGTCTTTGGTTTGTGTTTAAAAGTTTTGCTGGCAATAATGTTTTAACTGACAAGTGTGCTGGCAGTGAGGCTCTGAGGGAGTAAAAAGTCTGGCAGAAGCTGCCCTGGAAAGACAATGCATTTGGCAGTGCCATTCGTTTTAACATCATATGTAAATATACATATAAATGTACATTGAAACCCAGGGGAGCAGTTATACAGCTGGATGGTAGGTGCTCAGGGAATAACTTCAGTACCTGCAGAGAGATAGACTACAGGTACTATGCCCTCTGTGTTGGGGAGAAGATGGAGCAAGTCATTTCAGAGCTAGTGGGATCCGGTTTTATTGCCACCTCCAACGTCCCTTCCCTAGTGCAATACCTGGTGAGGATACCCCTCTGGTACTGCTTTCTTTCCAACCTTGCCTTATTCTCTTGCCATTATACCTGCCTTAGGTAACATGATCTGATTCTCTGATTCATGAGTTTTACTTAAGCTTTCCACCACTTCAGCAAAGCCCCTTTAGAGTCTCCATTTTTAGATATAGCTAATTTGATAACAATTTTCAGTTACATGAACAGCTTTTGTCTTTCTATCTCTTTTCCTTTGGAGAGACAGATTTGGAAAGCTGTTTGCTTTACAATTTTGCAATGGAAAAAAAAGGAGGAGGAATAAAAGATTTCTCTCTCATCTCCAGTACTTGGAAATGATTCCTTACATATTTCTGTGGGGACAGAGATGCAGAAGGAGAGCACCAAATCACTTGACAAAAATCACTGGAAGTGCTGATGGCATCTGACAAATACATGGTTTCTTTTCAGCCCAAGAATGACCAGTAACTGCATACATCAGAATAGTTTAGCCATGCTTTTAAACCCCATTTAGTGCTCAGTCACAAAAATCCCCAGATTCCTGAATTACTTGAGAAACTACAATTTCCCTCATCAAGTCAATCTCCAAAGACTCTTCCTCTGTCTGTTGCTGTTACCATAAAGGAGACCATCTGTAAATCACCCATTGAGCAGTCCACCCTTCAGTGGAGTTACCATAACTTAACACAGTTGGCAGCACAGCTTTCACTTCCAATATGAGGTAAAATGCTTTCACCTAAGCCCTAGGTAAGGGATTTAAGTTGATGAGCTTGCTCTTGTCACTGCAATGGGCTCAGGGTGTGGATGTGGGGAGACACCCTCACTCAACTGATGCATGCTAATTCAATAAATTGCAGTGAGTTGATTGTGCTGGTGAGCACAATCCACTGTGTCATAGGATTGGGCAATTACCTCTCTGTCTCTTCCTGGCTAGCTTCCCCTGCCTCTAAGTATTATGTAAGTAATTACATTTTGTCTTCATTGCAGTTTGGCCAACACCCTAATTTTAATAAACCTATGCCAAGTGAGATTTTGAATGTGTTGTGATAGGGCTGTGGTCTTCCAGTGGAGCTTACTCTGCAGGGACAGAGTCAGGCTGTTCTTTTCACTACACCAATCCTAAAGGCCACAATCTTCCTTCCCAAGGACTTGTGTGGAAATCTGTCATGTGTTACATGCTGATGTGGGCTGAGCTCTGGCACGAAGTCCATAGTAGTTATTAAATACACAGAGTGGGGGGAAAAACCCTTTTTTTCCTGTGAGAGTTATTCTGTACACTTGTGCCTGTGTGATACAGTTCAATGACCTGGCCACTATTTTTTGTTTATCAGGTCAAATGGATGATGTACTGGATCATATTTGCCCTTTTCACGACAGCAGAGACATTCACGGACATCTTTCTTTGCTGGTGAGCATCAGCTGGGAGAGGGTCTTAGGCATGGGGTGAAAAGAAATGAAAATGTTTACAAGGGTAGAAAAAGGAGCACAAAGGTGCACTGCTTCCTAAACACGGGGTTAGGAGCTTGAGGTGCATAGAGGTGTTTTGTCTGGGGGAGCCATGCTTCCTTTCTCAATGCTGTCATAGAAAAAGAAACAGAACATAAAACTGCTCAGTGATATCTCATTAGTGAGAAATCATTACAGGAGTCTCAGTCTTCTGCCTGTCATTGCAGCTAGTTGCCAGAGTTGGATGCTTGCAGAGATCATCAATTGAACAACAACAGCTTTAGCTGCAGGCATAGTTCTAGACCTACGTGGCTGTGTCCTCTAGTAAATAGCCAGGCTCTAGGGATCAGGCAGCACAGGACTTGGTTTGTAGGTTGCTGCACGGGTTCATTGTGGGATGTTTTGCCAGACCTACTAGGCTGGATTTACAGTTTGCTGGAGGACAGTGGTAACCTGTACTGATGTGTCTTCTCTGGTGTCAGGAAAAGGATTCCTGGTGTCCTCTGTCAGGAAAATAGTACATAAATGCCCAGTTATCAGTTGCAGTTCCTTAAATTTGGGTGCTCAAGTTTGGAAATGTTTGTTGCTTGGTTGCTCTTTTAAGTAAGGCCTTTCTAGTGGAAACCAGTGAGATCAGTAGACTGCAGGATGAAAATGCAACTGTAGTGCATGGCCTTCACCTAAAGCCTGTTCCTGCCTAGTACTGAATGCCTGGAGTCCTCCAGACAAAGGGAACTGGGATTTGGCAACATGTCAGATCTGTTGAAAAGGAGATAAAAGACATTATTGTGTCTGGCTAATTTACATGCAGATCTGCCTCCAATGGGTTCCTCACGAGCTGTGGGGTTTTTTTTGAGGATGTATTCTCTGGGGAAGAATGACAGTAGGCTTGTCCAGCCTGTGAAATTAAGTATGCTGTAGAGATTCTCCATGACGTGGACAAATCTATGCTGAGTGCAGAGCACTGCAGAGGCACATTGGGTCAGACCTGGCTGCTGTATGGCCCAGCTGGCTCCCTGAAAGCCATCAAAGGGTCTGTCTGCTGCTCTTCCTTGCTCCTACCTACAAGGGAGTGGTTCATCACACTGCTGGCAGCAACATGTCTGCCTGCATGAGGGTGATGCTAGCTGGCCAGTCTTGAGCCCTAGGCTTTGTCCTCCAGAATAAAAAGTCTGGATAATCTAATCTCAGGAAGTTGCTGCTGGTTGTTACACCTAAAGCATGTCCTCCTGTTAGTGTCCTGCAGACTTTGCAATGTTACCGAAAAGCCACTGTGTGGATCTGCACCTTTATATTGTGTGTTGCTTGGACATCAAACGTTCTTGTATTTCAGTTTCAGTCAGATAACACTTATCTTACAAGCAAAAAGGCAGAGATGTGAAAAGTGCATGAATAAATTGATGACATACTATTTTCTGGGTTGCTCTTTGCTCCTTCTTAATGACTGGGGATGCTGTGAAGACAGCTCTTTGCATGTAGAGAGCTCCTCTTACCACACAGAGTCTCTTCCAGGCTATCAAATAATGGCCCTGATACCTGCAAATGTGAGTGAATGTGTTTAGATCTTTGGATTCTTTGGTGAGCAAAAGCTTCCCTAAGGCAGACTAGCCAGTCCCTTCCTGTGCTGACCATCTCTAATTAAGGGCAATGGTTAAATTGGGAGCATATATTTACAGCTTTTTTTCTTCTAGGTTTCCATTCTACTATGAACTCAAAATAGCTTTTGTAGCTTGGCTGCTGTCTCCATACACAAAAGGCTCCAGCCTCCTGTACAGGAAATTTGTTCATCCAACGCTGTCTTCAAAAGAAAAGGTAATGACAGGTGTCTGAGTCCTCTCTGGGTAGAGCAGATCTACAGTGTATTCACTCTAGTCTTTGTATCACACATTTGCACTGGAGGACTGGGAGTTGCTGATTCTCTTCCTCTCTCATTTGGTCATCTCCTTCTGGTTGGTGTTTTTGTTCTTTGTGGGTGTTGTGTTTTAAAACGCTGGCGTCTGTTCAGCGCAGTTACACGCGCTAACTCATCTTTGTGCACTCGAACTTGGGAGGGAGGGGGATAAAAATACCTCCTGAGCTGCTTTGCACAAACTGCCTGAATATAGCTGGAGTGCTATGTTGTGGCTGGATATAATGATTAGAGAAACAAGATCTGGCAGCCTGGGCTTTTTAACTTTGTTCCCAGCTCTGCCTAAAACATTGTGCAGCAATGAGACAAATAGCTAAGCCTGTCTGAAAGGGACTTAGCAAGCACTTGGCTGGCTGGGAGACAGCATGCTGAAGTGAAGCTTGTAGCATGTTGAAGCCCTGGATCTTGCTCAAATTCATGATGCTAATTTTGGGAATGGGGAATGGATCATTTACCTGCCTAGGAGATTCCTGTGGCTGTGAATGGGACATTGTCAGGCAGTTCCATTTGGCTCCTGTGGATACAGGGGACAAGAATAGCTATCAGTCACACATTAACATGCAAACTACTGAGCAGTAAGTAACCATTTCCCACATTGGCAACTGTGGAAGTGAAAGATCTCTGTTTAGCCACAGTGCATGAGCAGTTCTATCTTGGTCCTGTCCAAGAAGGACAGTGAGGACCAGTCCCCTGTCTTTCTACTTCTTGAGAACTTCTGCTTATGCTCCTCACAAGTAGTACTCGTGTCACCTTTTATCTGCTCAGAATAGGAAGGGAATCAGTAAACAGCCAGCAGCTTCTCACAACCTCCAGTCCTTACTAACTCAGTACACCTAGGTACTGGTACTAGAACTCATTGTCATCCATTACCATCCAGATGCCTGTGTCTTGAGGGAGGGAGGGAAGGTAAGGGTAGGAACTTCCATAACGATTTCACTGTATACTGGGCAGCATCAGAGTCCAGAAGCTCATGAGCAATGTCAGATGCTTCCAAGACCACCAATCCTGGACCCATAACAGTACAGCTACAGCTGCCCAGGGTCAGAATATGATTCTTTTCAGCTGTGGACAATCCAATTTGTATTCCAGGACTTACTGGTGGGTGTTGCACCATGCAAGTGACTTTGAGTCCTGAGTTTTCTATTTGCAGAATAAAGAGTTCCCAAAGCCTGCGATGGGAGTTGCTGCTCCCCTGCAGACCTTTCCTCTTTGCAGACATTGACTGTGACTCTTCTCTAGCCAACCTGGAAGAAATGGAGGATGTCTGCCTCCATAAAAGCTGACCTGGGAGCACTCTAAACTTGTCCTTGTGCTTTTGTTTGTTTGTGTTGTTTGCTGTGACAGGAGATTGATGACTGCCTCGTCCAGGCAAAAGACCGGAGCTACGATGCCCTTGTGCACTTTGGGAAGCGGGGGCTGAACGTTGCAGCCACGGCAGCTGTCATGGCAGCGTCAAAGGTAAAGGTGTGGGTCAGAGTGGTGACTCATTGGCATCTCATCTGCATCCATCACCACCAGCAGCAACAGTGTGGAGGGGGAGAGATGGTGAGGGTAGGGATTCGCTCTCTGATTTTGGTCACATTTCTCATCCATGAGCTACATGGATATGTCATGGACTGAAGACAGTTAAGTGTGGTGAGTAGTGAACCTATAGGAGGTTGGAAATGTAGCATTAAGACTAGGGTCTGCCTTGGGCCTCTGAATCTTATCTTTTCCCTAGCATTCAGAAGCCAAGTGACAACGTGTTCATCACAGCCCATACTCTTCATTTTCAATGTCAAAATAGGAACATGCTTCCCATGAAAGATGCTGATGTTAGGTGAACACAGTTAACACCCTGACAGGGAAATATTTCTTTTGGTCAGCACCTTCTGCAGTGAAGACAAAGGCCATCTGCAGCCCAGTTTGTCACCTGTTGTGCTGAATTGTTGACAAGTCTGTAGGATCTAGTGACCTGTAATTTGGTTACTAACAGAAAGCAGATGAGTTCAGGAAGGTTGAAAATTTGTCTTGCACAAAACATTCCTCGTGTATTCTCTGGTGACATTTTTTGTAAGAATGAATGGGAAGTGCCATTAGTTGCATTTGGAGATAGAGTAGATGTTGGATGACTTGTCTCAGCTGAGGAGGGGCACCCTGAACTCTGTTCCTGGCTTACAGCCAGAATCAGGAAATCGCTGTTATCTCTCTTCTTTATTTGCATAAAAGCTGCAGGGGCTTGATAACTGCATTCTGTGGTCCTGCTCTCTGACAATGGATTATCCTGGCTTAGGCTAGATGTGCACCCCTGACCATATGCTTGTGTTTTGGGGGCAAGACTTGTATAACAGACAGCTTTCCTGCAGTCAGATATAGTGCCTCTTGCAAAAGGATAGTAGAAACACATGGGCAAAGTGGTTACTGGTTAGGAAAAACATGTCAATGGGAGTTGAAGGAAATTATTTTCCTCTGTCAAATGCTTTTCATATGACCTCAGGCACATCATTTTTGTATGTCTTCTGTAAAAATGCGTAATCCACCCTTAGGAGGCCAAGCACCATTGTCCTGGGTTGTAAAGCATGTTGAGTGCAAGGTGTTACAGAAGTGGGGAGCTGCTGCAATATGCCATAGATGTGTAGGATCATAAGGATATGCAAAAGCTATATCCTGTTCCAAAGAAAAGCCAAAACTTTCTTCCCTTTTCCCTGCCAAGCCTTGTGCAGCCTGTGGCTGTCAGACCTGGCCCAGTTCTGCTTCTGTTGCTCTTTGGTTGGCTGTGCTAACCCAGGCACTGCTGGCTAATCCAAACTTGGACTGAAACCTGAGATAAACAGGGAGCTAAGGCAAAGCTGTGTTACATGCCCAATGAAACAACATTTGTGTGATGCCTCCCTGACACGTAACACTTTTGCTACTGCTATGTAAGCCTGAAGAAGTCACACCATGGACATAAATAGGTTCTGGGAATGCCTGTTTTGCAGCACTGTCTTTGTTCTGAGCCCCTTTCTACAAGCTACTGCAGACTCTCTGTGCCAGAGCTGTTTCTAGGATAGAGTGAGAAATTATGTGTAAATCTCAAAGAAACTCTTGACTCCTGTTTGGGTACCTCCTGAATATGAAAAGCTCAACAGTAGCCCAAACCCACACAGGGACAACCTGACAATCTCAGGACTGCAACAATGTCTTCATCACATTCTTCAATGTGAATGAACAGTCAGCACCACAGGGCTGTTGGTTTTTTTCCCCCCACTGTTCTGCTTTTCTGGTGTTTTTCTTAAGAATCTCCCTGCCTTGAAATGTGTTTCCAGTGACAAGCTGGGTAGAAGGGAGAAGAGTCTCCAGAGGACAAAGAAGCCATTGTTTAGCATGAGTTCATGAAGCTCTCCATTCAGTGGTGGAAGAAAGCAACTCTGTGACTTGTGTGATGGTGGTGTATGGCACATCTGCCAGCCTACCTGGAGAGAAAACAGTTGAGAGATTGCAACCTGTAAGTGGGCCAAAAACCTCTTCCCTGTATTCCATTTTCCCCTTGAGGAAGGGAAAACAATCTGTTGATAAGATTGAGAGGTTGTTATTGGATTGATTTATTGATCTTTACAACAAAGCAAGGACTGTTCTTGTCATTGCTTCAGCCTTGACATTTAAATTACCCTGAATATGTGAGGAAAAATAGGACTCCTGGCTTCCTTCATGCTTCAGCACGTGGCCTCTGGCAAGTTGCTTGCTTCTGTGTGTGTTGGAGTGCAGATCCAAGAGACAGGGTGAGCTGATCTGACAGGTCTCCTCTTTCAAAATGAAGTGTTGCTCCTGGTACCAGTGGGTTATTGTGCATCAGCTCTTTGGACCTCCTGAGGTTTCCTCCAACCTCTCAGAAAGCTAACCCAGAAAGAGAAAGAAAGGGAATATTGTTGTTCAAGCCCACAAATTTATCTCATGAGTGACTGAGCCTGCACAAGGGAAGCAACAGAACTGCATTGATGAGTATGGTCAGAGGAATGGAGAGCAAGCTCTTTCCTTCCTGCTCACGGGAAGCAGACATTAGCTGTGCTGCTCGTGGAACCACACCCTTAGTACATTTGCACTCTCTATGGTGTAATAGTCAGGAATGATTAAAGCAACTTCTGTCCCTTGTCCTTCTCAGACTGAATTTATTGTCCTTCAGGCAGGGAGAGCTCAATGGCTGTGATTTACAGCCTGGTGTGTTGCAGTACAGAAACTGAGATTCTTCAGGTGTTCAGGATGTGAAGTGTGATGGGTTGGATGTGGCTGTGTCTCCATTTAGCAGTTGCTGCAGCTGTGAAAGGAGCCCCTTCCAGGAGAGGAGCTCTACAGGCAGGTAGGGCTGTAATAGCTTCTGTGGCCCTGGTTTTTACCTGCTCCTCAATATGTATCAACACCCTTACTTGCTCACTTGAGAGGAAGGTATAACAGAGCTAGATTATCCTGAGTGAGAGAAGTTTCAATGACTAATTATCTGGGAAACACTTTGAGCTGACAGATGCCAGCCAAGGCTGCAGTGCTGCCCTTAGGGGGAAGTTTCCAGTGAGTGAGGAAAAAGAATTTCTAAGGCTTATCCTGGCTTTCCCTGTGCAAAAAGGTTTCATGATAACCAGCTAGCTTGTGGTAAATGTTGCTGTAGGTGGGAAACTCAGCCCTGAACAGATTTATTTGGTTTCAGTCTTTAATGGATCATGTTAAAATTGGAGCCTATGGAGATGACCATATTTTCAGAAGCACTGAGCTCCTGCAAATCCTGTGGAAAACGTGGCTTTTACAAGCAAGTGAATATGATGGCCTGTCTTATTTCTTGTTTCACTTAGACTAGTGGGACAGGAAAAGATGCTTTTGTACTCAGAAATGGACCCTCAGAGTTTGTGAATCAGCATCTTCTGGTGACAAATACACAGTGAGATACTAGGCTGGAAGTGTACTCTACACAGACCTGTTTTCAATAAATAAACTTAAATCTAAAGGCTCCTGTACTTGGAGACTCCCAGTATGCATAGGCCTGTTCTCTCCTTTCTCTCTAAGCTGTGTGGTAACTGATCTTCTTGTGCTCCTGAAGGATCCATCAGGATCTTTTGTCTTTGGTGATAAGATCTTTGGGCAAGACTTTGTTCTTTTTATCCCCCTTCCAGCACAGTGGGGCTGGCTCTCTGATTCCTGTTTGTGTGTGATGGGCTGCTGCTTAAATATTTACCACAGGCTAAGATGCTGCAAGCTGTGCACAGCTCCACCTTCCTTATCTCTGATGCCCTGGCCTTTTCCCTTTTCTATCAGTTTTAGTTAGCCGAGTACAGCTTGTCTCCCTGTCCCTTCCTCCTGCTCCCTTCCCCTGCTCTGTTTTGTTTTGAAGTCACAGTTGTGCTAACACTGGCACAAACCCATGCCAATTCATTTCACAGGCTGAGGAGCTGTCAGTGACCCAAGTACCCTGAGTCTGCCCAGCTGGCTCACTTGGGTGTTTTCTCTCTCTCTGGAGAGTCTATTTTTGATGCTCCTTAAACAGACAGAGCTTGGATATCTCGTTTTATTACCCCTGTTAGGTGCTCAACAGATCTTTTTTCTCTGTCCCTGGCAGCTTGCATTCCCACCAAGGAGCATAATCTCATTTGGAGCTCTAATCCTGTCCTCATTGCTTGGTCATTCTGTCACACACTGTGACTTCAAGTGGGTCAGTCCTGAGTGGCAGGATTAGATGACCAGGCAGTAAATCCTGCTACTCTTTGTGTGTTTTCCATTAGTTCCACCTAGTTCAGCCACTCCTGCTCCCAAAGGGCCCTGAGCTCTGACCACTACCTTCTTTCCAGCCAGTCTCAGGGGAGGAGAAGCCTGCTTTCAGATTGCAGAAGAGGAGCAGCAGTAAAGCTGTTGTGGCCCCAGTAGTGAGGCAGGTGCCTTGGCCAGGCAGCAGAGCTATCAGATGGAAGCCTGGGCATGAGTGAGCTTGTCATTGGCACCAGGCAGCTTTCTACTGTAGGCAGCTGGGACGTGTGTGGCTGCAGTGAGGAGAGGTACTGATGGTTTGGAGGCAGCACCAGCCTCCTCCAGCACACTTATCTGTACTTCCTTGCTAGCATCATGCTCCCACCACTTTCTCATCCTCTGCCTGTCACCCTGAGTCTCCTACCACCTGCTACCTTTTCCTGCTCCAATCCCCAGCTCTTCTACTCCCTGCTTCTCTTCCCAAGACCCAGCCCAGCCCTCACATTCCCTTCTCTGTTTCTACAACGCATCCATTGTCAGTTTTGCATTCTCCCTCAGCTCTCTGACCCTCTTCTTCAAGCTTCTGGGTTTCTCAGATCCTACTTGCATGTATCCTTATTCCTCCCCCTGAACAAACCAATTCTGCCAAACAGGCCAGTGTCGTTCCCCACCCCCAAGACAAACCCTGCCCACAACCACTTAACCTTCCCTGAGCTGCAGCCTCAACTCTGCTCTTCAAAGCAGAGCTGCAGAAAACATCCCACAGCCAACAGATCATCATAACGCAGAGGTTTCTGATAGTGTACCTTCATCTGCTCTCCTGTGTGTAGGACAGGACTGTTTGCACAGCAGCTGAGCTGTGGCCTGTTGGGTACCTTTTGGTACAGCCCACCTTTAGGAAGGGGGCTGGGGCACAGTGTGCCACTGGCAGCGAGCACAGTGCCTTGGCAGGAGATGATAAATGAGCTGGAGGGAGTAGACACGCCTGACTGGAATCCATGAAAAGCCTGTTTGTGCCTAATAAGTCTGAGAAACTGTCCAGGAGCCTTTCATGCGTGGGGAAATATGGCTTGTGGTGCTGGCAGGGCCAGCAGTCACTCTGGTTATCAGCAAAAGGACCAGGCATGCAGACGAAAGGAGGAGGGGTTCAGTATGTGCATCCACCTCTTTCACTAACACTCAGGAGTGCAGGGTCAGCAGTTCCCAAACTGCTTCAGCTCACAACCACCAGCCTGTTCCAGGGGATGGCTCACCATCCCCTGAGGGGTTGCAGCTACTTTAGGGTCACCTTTGCCTTGGCAAGTTTCCCAGTAGATTTGCTGGTTTTTAAACCAAGCCACTGGGAGGGAATTACTGGGAAATGTTTAAATTTGATCCTCTCTAAACAAAGAACATTTTTTGCTTTGTTTCTAGTAGCTGAGTGCTGTAGGCAGTGCAGCCACCTGAATGTCAATATTTAGGTCCCTAACTTTTCCTTGAGAATTGAGACCAAATTCTCAAGGTTAAGATGTTGAGTTTGGAGCAAAAACTTGTGTGGGAGAGAAGTGTTGCCTTTTGTGGCATGGCAGTGGAAAGATTAGGAAAGAGGGAGGCAGGGGGTGAGGAGCATCCTTTCCTTTAAGATGATGGATAAAGCTTCTGTAATGATTAGATCCCACTGCTCAGAGGGAGAGTGTTTCTTCACTTACCAAATGTATCACAGGACAGTTGTGACCAACCTGCCTGGCACTGTACCTGTAATGGCCCCACTGTGTGCCCTGGGCTGTGACATGGCCAAGAGCTGCAGAAGTGATTCAGAGTTCTTTGCTGACCCATTAGTGTTATCTCAGAAGAGCTGAGCATGCTGCCTTTGAAAGTACCTTCCTTTGAAGGATCTCATGGCTGAGCCATGTTACACCAATAAAGAGGAAGAACAAATGGCTTTCATGAAACAAGTGCCACTGATCACAGTGTTTTGTGGACTCTTCCTGTCATGGTTTGATGTATCTATCAGTCTTAAGTCTTTGAGAATCTCTTTTTCCAAATCAATAAGAACCCAGTGCTGTTTGAGCTACAACCCAAGCAGCTGTTTCCAGTTTCTCTGTCTTGTTGGCTCTTTGGTTGGTGTCTCTAAGAAGCAGATAATGACCAGTAAATGCACAGGACAGCAGAACACAACAATACATTTAGACAGAGACAATAACAAACAGTTCCCAGGAGAGGAAATGAACTGCACAAACAAAAAGGGTGGATGAAATTAAGTTTCCACTATCAGCATTCATGTCAACTGGTTTCCCTTTGAGTCTTTAATACTATCTGCCATCTCCAAACCAGGCCAGACACTGCACACAGGCCCTGGCCATAAGGATATTGCTTCTAGGATATTTGTGTTTATATGGTGGCAGAAACTATTTCCTCCTTCACTCAGGCCTGTGCTCAGAGCATAAAGTTGATGGTTTTGCTCTCAGTAGGGCCTGTCTGCAGCCAGGCGTGATCATGCTTCTGCATGCAAACTCCCCCTCATTGCCATAATTCCTCAGCATTAGCCTGCTTCTCAGAAGACTTGTCAGTCACCAGGCCTAAAATGACTGCCACGTGTCCCTCACCTAATCCTGTGCCTAAGTTAGTCATAAATGCACTGTTCTTAGTGACCTTAAGTCTGGATTACAGAGGTGACCAGATCACAGATACTGGGGTTTTCTCTCGTGGGAAGCATCCATCAAGTGCAAGGAGTGGAGTGGCAGCCCATTGTGTTTATAATTTGCTTTACTCTTTAAACACACTTACTAGGTAACACCCTGTCAGCTGGGGTTGTGGAGTGGTTTCTCCATCTCTCTGAGAAAGCTGAGGAGGGGAGAACCTGTGTTCAAAGGTGTAGTCCACAGGTGGGTGTCTCCGCTTTCTGTGTATGTGAGTCTCTGCACATGGTTCCCAGTCATTGCTCATGTCTTGCCTCGATTACTTATGCTTCAAATAGACCTTATTCTTAAAGCTTTTATGTGTGCTGCCACAATGGCTCTCTTTTTTCCCTTACTAGGTCTCTCAGCTACTTCATTTACACTTGTATTTGGACCAGAAAAAAGGGCAGGTAATCTGCTGAGTGCTTATACTAACCCTTAACTAATGCCTGCCTCCCCATGAGACTACTCTGAACTGTTTTCAGCTGAGATTGGTCTGAGGCCAGATGCTGTCTGTTCTGCTTCCAGTAGGTAGATCCTGCGTGCTGAGCTTTAAAAGCCTGTCTTTGATCTCATCAGCAAAATGCCTTCCAAGTCCTCTGCTAGCAATCAGAGGGAATCCAGCATCCAGGCAGGGAGCTTTGTATGTGGAAAACCCATCTAACTCAGGTGGTTGCTACTGCATTGGCCAAGCTGCTGTGCTTGCTGTTGTTTTCTTGCTAATGGACAAAGGGAGCCTTTCTCCCACTGCTGTGATCCCCATTAGGATGGTTGAGGGTGCAATGGAACTGCTGAGGCCGGGACTTGGCTCTGAAGTGAAGACACATCTTTGCAAGCATTTTCTGATAGCTATGACTGGGCAAGTCCTGCTGACACCATAGCAACATCTGACATCCCAGGGACATGCACTATACCTTGTAGTGAATAGCTGTAGGGTAGAGGTTGTAACATGCATGCAGACATGCAGCAGGAGCAGAACTGCTAACCCAAGTTACAGCAGAAAGAGAACATTAACAGGTTTAGTGTCATGCTGCAAGTGTGGTGAGCGTGACTTCGTATTCCCTTGCTTGTTCATTAACTACTGATGCTAAGATGCAACAGGCCAGAAGGTGCCACCCTGTATTAACACTGATTATACTAAAAGCTTCTCTTTTATGACTTGCCATTTTTTGCTTGCTGATTTGTGTCACTTCACCATGCTGTGTGATAGTTTCCACAGCTGTAAAATGGCTACAGGTATTGGAGGTATATACTGTATATAATGTAGATATTTGAGGGCTTTTGAAGCCTAAATAATGTCTACAGCATGATTTCAGACTGGCAGGTGTGATACAATCTAGACACTGTTATTTGTTTAAACTTAGATATTTAATGTGACTTATCTAAATTGTAAGTGTTTTAATTATGTGCCTGGTTTTATTTACTTAGAGCCTATGTAAACCTACCTGTGGATGTGGAGGATTTGTCATGAATAATTCCATGGGATGGAAACCCAGTTTTTCCAGACTCCCACATCCATGTCCCTCTCAAAAGTTTTCAAGTATGAATGCAGATATTAAATATAGACAGATAAAGTAATTAAGACAATTCCAGCTGTTTCTGATGCAGTGCCTTTTACAGTGCCTGTCAACACTGACTTCAGGTTTTGGAAAGGATCAATATTTCTGATCCTCCCCAGCAAATATTGTTTGCATCAGTGTTTGTGCTTTGGGCCCACAGGGCTTAATGTTTGGTTTTGGAGGTGATGACGTCTGCAGCATTTGGAGAAAGGTTGGATACAAGTTAACTGACTTTGAAAGCTCGGTATTTTTATGCTGTTTTGTCCTAATCTTTCAACAAAAATAAGAGGAGAATGTGCTAGATGTGGATAGGTAAGGTGTACCTCCACTGCAGTTGTCATTTTGACCAAAGCAGGTTGGTGTACTTAAATTAGGTTTAGATTAATTACTATGCCACACAAATGGGAGCTTTAACTTTGTTTGGAGTCACAGATGAGCTTCTGCAGCTCTAACGTCTGTGTCTGGACAGGCAGTGTCCTAATAGCATTGGTAGTGTCATGAATTTAAATAAGGTTGATACCAAGTGATAGGAGTTACTGAGGGGTGGTACTACCATCTCCTTTTTAGTATTTGTCTTTTGTCCTATTCACTGCCACTGAGCTCTGCCCCTGCAAAGAGAGAACTGCCCCATGCATGGTGATGGGTTCTGGGAGAAGAATCAAAAGAAGCCTGAAGAGGTCTGTTTTCAGTTTGTGCTGTACCTTCACTTTCCTATGAACTTTCCTATGGGCAAGAAAGTCATCTGAATTTGGCATCAGGTGTATTACAGTGAACAGAGGCACCTTCTCCTACCTGTTGCCACCAAAATGTCACCATTTAGCAAAATCACTGTCTACTGAATCAGAAGTACCATGCTTAAGGGGACATTCTGTGTCCTAGAAGCTGGATGAGGTAAAAGTTGAATCCAGGCAGATAGTCTTGTGCCCAGGGAGAGTTAGGCTTCCAGCACCGCTTCATGCTTGTCTCACCTACCAGGGAGTGGAGTCCTCAAAATACAAATCCCACACTGCCAGCACAGTCATCCTGATAGGTCTGTTGATGTTCAGTGAGGGGAGAGAGAGAAGTGGTGTCATCCATAGTCCCACAGCCTTCCCAGTCCCCATTTTCCTATGGTTCTATAACAGCATCAAGCTGTTTTGCTGTAAACACAGCGAAATGTTGTTACCACAGCTACTGTCATGATATACTGCTGTCACACTCTCTGGGAGAAAACCAGCCTGGATCTGTCTGGACGTGCTGCAAGTGTGCCTCTGGCCTGCAGCAGAGACATAGTTTCAGGACCTGGATCTTCTCTCTGTGCAGACACACGATGTGCTGAAATTCCTGGGACGTCTCATATGTCTGTAGCAGTTGGAAGAGCATCTGCATCATCATGGCCAAGACAGTAAACAAAAATCCCCCAAACAGGTGCTTTTCATCTTCCATGTGATTGTTTTAACCAAACACAGCCCAAGGTGTGTGCTCTGCTAAATCTGTTTTATTGTGAAATAAAGCAATTCACTTGCTTTTTAATTTTGTTAATAAATAAGTCTTACTGTAGAATAACAATCATTACAGCTGGATAAAGTCTTTATTGCTAAAACATGTAACTACAACAGTTACAGTATTGGCTTTCCAAATGTTTGTGATTTCATATACAGCAGTTGCTTATCTGGCAGGGAAATTAAAGTTGGTAACAACATTTTCTGGTTTGCTCTGAAACAACCCTGATTCTTCTTGTAATGGTAATTCTTGTCCTGTTTCCATTTGAGGTCAGGTAGAAATGTGACAAGTGGGAGAGAATTGTGTTGTACTGTGCCCTGGGAGCAATTAAATCAAGTCCATCCTTACAAAGACTGAAGGTGCAAGAATTTGAAAGAAAAGCAATGGAAGAGAAGGCAGTTGGGTTTCACACACCCTGACTGTCCTCACTCAGCTGAAGCCTTTGCTATTCCTGCCATTTCTAAGATTTGACCACTAATATTTTGCTATTATCTGTGTGATGAGCAGCTTTTATCTTTGCTGTTATAAACTCAGGTTCAATTAAAGAAAAACAAATCAAGAAAAGACAGTTTTAGTTTAGTTTTTTTACCTGGAGAATGTCAAATTTGTTCAGCACAGCTGCTGGGTCTATGTGCTTAAGGCTGGGATTGTGTATTATCTGCTAATGTAACCGACCCACAGGTGACAGGCACATATCAGACCCTTGTTTCAGAGCTCTCTCTGGGGCCTTTGATCATTATATGCTGCTCTGTCAGAAGTTGCAAAGCAAGAATATTAACATATCTCCTTCATTTTCAATGCAAAAGGGTGTGTTAGTGTCAGGTTGGTCTAATGCTCAAATCTTGTCTCTAATCTGACTCCTGTCCTCATCCATAAGTGGCTCACTGGAAGAAGAGAGGTGATGTCTGAGTTTACTGGTGCAGCAGGGTGGCTGGGAGGACGTGCAGAGCTTGGCCACTGCTGACACTGGAGCTGGTAGTGCAGGAGGAATACAGCACTCAGGTTTCAGAACTCATCCATTGCTAACCCTCTGCTCCAGTCATTCTGCAACAGCAAAACATTAAATGATCTGATTGCTCTTGCTAAGGACCTATCTGTTGGAGTCAGACTGCAGGCTAGGATGTCTTGTGTTTAACTTTAAACCAATTATTGAGAATAAAGTGGCAGTGCAGGAATTCAGTGCAAGCTATATAATCCACCCAGGACTGTACTGCACTGAGCTTGGAGCAGCTGAGATCAACCCCAGTAACCAGCCGTGCACAGCAATTTTGGTATACCAGCCCAGTGCCAGTGTCAGCCATAGGCTGGAGTAAATGTACCTTAGACTGGCCTAAGAAGAATAACTTGAGATACCTCTTGGAGTGAGTACGTGTCCCAATAGTTGCTCGGTCAATGGCAGGAGTAGCCAAAATTCAGACATCAACACTTGGGGCAGGTTGGAGACTGAGATGGCAGAGGTGACATCTGAACAAAATATGGGATTCTATATTTGGCATGTAAAATCTGCAAACAAAACATGTTAGTGTAGGAGCAAAGAAGCCCCATCCACTCAAAATACTTTCAAAAGGAGAGCAGGTTAATGAGAAAGAGCATGTAAGTCTGCAGGAAGAGCACAGGGGATGTGTGGAGACTTTTCTGTATGTCTGCAGTAAAGCTAAATGCAAAGTGCTGCCAAACACTCTGTACATAGATCTTAAGAAACCAAAGATTCAGCAAAAGAAAGAAAACCTTCCCAGTGCAGCTTTGTTGGGGTTGAGTGCATCAATCACAAGCTTCCTGGCTAACTCCACCAGGTGATTCTGCCCTACAAAGGACAGTTCACATTTATTTCTCTTAGAGGATATGTGTTTCTGCTGATGATGCTTTGGGACAGCATGGAAGAAGGTATCGTCATGTGCTGTTTGCTTCTTGCTGATACAGAGAAGTGCTGTTGTCCAGGATGTATAGTCTGCCTGAGGTTAAATTGATATGCTATAGCATTGAAAAGGAAGTTTGAACCCATTTGTCTTGTGTGATAGGCTGAAAAGTTGAGAGATTAATGATCTAGCAGTTCTCTTGACTGTAGAAAGTGCAGGCTGTCACAGTGGACATGGATATAAGCAACTCATGCCTTGTCTGCACACAGTCCCTAAAAGTAGGGTGCTAAGGAGTTTATATGGGGCACTGATTTCTCATTACTCTGCACAGAAAAATTGGTGATGTTGGGAAACCAGTACTTGTAGGTAAGTTAATGCATCAGTACCAGTGCACTCAGGGATAGGCAATGTTGGCTGACTGCTTTAGCAAGGAATGTGGCCAGTCTTACCTTTGATCATAGATGGTCAGGATAGGTCCCTTCCCTGTGCCAGGCCAGCACCAGAGCTGCAGGATTTACTGTTATTTGCCATGTTTCTGACTTCACCTCAGTTGAAGCACCCATTGATTGTTTTCCCCTGTTTTGTACTAGCAGAAATCACGTTAGCATCAGGCTCTATGTATTTATTTCTATGTTTTTTTCAAGACTGTGCTGTGAAGTATCTTTCAGACCTTCCTCCCCTCAGCAAAATGTTAAAACTAAATGTCCTTTGTGTCACTTATGTTGCTTATATTCTGAATCCATGTAGCCAACAGAGAAGGACAGATCAGTTCTGTACTGATTGTATTTTCTGTCACTCTTGCTTTATGGCAGTGGTGTAGTATAAAGGTTACAGAATTCAGGAAGAGGTATACTCTGAGTCAACTTTCTGATGAGAGGTCTTTCAACCAACCAATCCTTTACAAAGAACAGCTATGTTCCTTTCACTGTGGAATATGTTTGTTGCCTGATTTAGAGATAGTCTTAAAGAAAAATACTATGCTAGCTTTTCTTCCTTAAGCTGCAGGGGAAAAAAGCACTGGAGTAGTGATTTGCATTGAAAAAGAACTTTGAATTGCTTAAAAAATCAATTTGTGTACACTCTGGAAATTCTGTGTATGACTAGAAGGGCTGGATGAATATCATCATAAGATGATTCACTTGGAAAGGAAGTTACTTTGATGCAGACCATTTAATTGTGTTTCTCAAGCCAAGCACCTGTTTGATTCAGATCTTGGAGAAGTGCTCACTAAAAAAGATCCAACAACATCCTGCTCTGTTAGATGTGGCTGAAGCTGCTCTGAGCTCAAATGACTGCACTGAAGAATCAGAGATGCTCACTGTCAAAAGCTTGAATGACTTTGTGCATAGAACCACTTCAGAAGGCAGAGCAGAGACGGGGAGATTATGCTTCTAACAACTTGTTTTTGCCTTCTCTAGGTTACTGGACCATGCAGGTTTTTTTGTCTTCCTATTGTCCTGATGGATATCGATGAGAAAGGGATAAGAAAGACTTCAAGTCCATTGTTGAACCTAACTTCTATATGTGTTATTTGCTTGCTTGCTTAACTAGGGACAGGGAGCCCTGTCTGAGAGACTAAGGAGCTTTAGCATGCAGGATCTCTCGACGATTCGTGGAGACAGCAGCAGCACTGTTCCTCCTTCGGTCACTGTACGAACAAGTAGCAAACAGAGCCAGCCAAAACCATCCAGAAGTGCATCGGAAGGCACTGGCAGCTCAGGTAAGTGCCAGTGTTATTTTCAGTGTTGTGTTGTCTGGAATATCACACAGTTGAATGAAGTCATGCAGTTGGCAGGAATATATAGAAACAGACATTGCAGGCAGCACATACCAGAATTCACAGGACACAGACATGCTGGTGAGTCTCTTAGCACTTAAGAGAGAACAGTATCATCGTTTAGATGGTTACTATTCCTGGCTGGTACCAAGGATGGAACTTGAGCATGCAAGGGAGTCAGCATCAGCCCCTGCAAGTTGAGCTGAGAAGCTGAGCTGTGGACTGGGAACTGCAAACTGATTTTCAATGAGAGGGCCTAATGGAAGTGCAAGGGGAAATGAGAGCCCACAGTAATGGGCAAGGGTCATACAGCCTCTCGTGTCACCTAAACATAAATGTGAGTCCTAACAGCTGTCTGGTTTGAATTAGGCTCACTTGTGATTCCTCTAAACTGTACAGTAGGTGTTACAACACTTGACAGTTGTAGTTCCAGAACTTTATCACTAATAAAGCCTACTGAGAAACAAAACTCATATAAAGGACTCCTAGAAACAGAGTCCAAGGTTTGACAGTTGGTTATGACATCAAGGGTGTCTGCATAAGCACTGCTATGGAAAACAAGCCTCTCAGAAGGGCAATGGTTTGTTTCCAAATTCTGAAAGAGCAAGGGGAACAAACATCATGATGGGAATAAGATCCATTCCTAAAGATGTTGTTACAACAATTTCTTTCAAGCTTGGTTAAAGAAATCTTTGTGAGCCTAGATCCAAAACATTTAATCAGAGATAGATTTGCAGATGAGATCTCAAACGTTGAGACACAGAGGGTTACTCCAAGCAGGAGGTTCCAGATGGCCTCTGGGATTCCCAAACACCACCAAAGGGCATGTTAACTCCATTGCTGTGATGAGAAGTCACAGAAAATTGCAGGTGTTTTGCACGTGGTAGCTTGTGAATCATATGCTGGCAATTTTGAAATGTAGGAGTTTCAGCTTGTGTGTGTCCAGGTCTGTGCAAACAGTCATGGTGTTTCAAGCCTGTATAGATTGCCACCCCTTCTAGTTTGCTTTAGTTTTGGAATGTATTAAGAATATCTTATCTCATCCTTCCTAAAGAGTGTCCTTCAAGCCCTTTACAAGTTCTGAGAATTCTAGCTCACACACTTCTCTGTTTTGTCTCTTTTTAACATCATCTGTTGAATGTATTTTCTTTGCAGCTAAATGGAAATAACTAGTATTGGTGCACAGCAGTTTTATTCTGATGTTTATATCAGGTCTTATGTACACTTCTCTTGAAGTAATCAATCTGAAAGTAAAGTTTTCACCTACAGAATATAAAACTTTTACTCAGAAAACCCCAAAACTTCACATATTTAGGCCAAAATAACAAATGACACAAATAAAGCATCATTTAGCTATCTTAATCCCATATTGTGAAGGGCAGCCTTTGTAGTTTTGTTCTTCAGGAGCAAACTCAGCTCAGCTCTCCACAAACCTCTGTCTTAACACACAAAAGGTTTTTCTTTTTCATGGAGATCCCTGATCTCCACCTGCAAACAACAGGGAGAGGCAACTCCTCACATGTGGAGGCATCATGATGTGCAGAAGACTGTGGCCACAGCTTTGCCTTTACTTTTCATCAGATTAAGTGAAAGATGTGGTCCTGGTCTCTCCAGGTCTCTTTCTGTTTGATGAGGCCATGATTCTGTACACAGTCAGAACATGTAGAGGAGTGACTTGATCAATCATAACTACTGTGTGTGTGTGTGTGGAAGAGAGTGATGTCTCAGCCAGACTGTAGCATGTCTTGAGGGCCATACTGGGGGTAAGATGACACTGCTCTAGGCACACCAAGCCCAGTTCCATCACTCCACCTTCCATATTTGTTTAGCTGGAGTATTGCTCATAAGCAACATACAGCATTTCCTACTGCCTGTTAGTATGCTATATAGATGTGTAACATACACATAGGAGTGTGTGCATGAGCAGTCACTCCAGAAGACATGACACACAGCTCTTTTTCCTGTCTCAAAGACAAATGTCCATGTCAACAGTCCCCACTACTTCACAGAAACATTAGGCTTTTCTTTTTATTCCTGCTTTACAGAGAGTGGGAAACAGGCTCTCCCTCAGTCTTCTCCAGGATAAACAGCTCCAGGTCCCACAGCCTTTCCTTGTAATAGAGGTCTTCCAGTCCCCTCATCATCTTGGTAGCCTTCAAGAGGCCAGGAACTGGCAGCTCCTCAAGCCAACTTTGCTACTGAACAAATGGTGCATGGAAGCACACCCTCACTTATAACAGTGAATCAAAGACACAAGGTGGCTCTTTAGGTCGAGGTTACAGGAGTTCAGATGAGTTCCATTCTCTAAGCAATGTAAACACGGGTCTGGTGTGGAATTTGTTGTTGCTAGTTGCAGTCCTGCTGTGTGACTGTGTTTAAGAGCAGGTATGATATCTGAAAGCATGTGATTTGGAAAGAAACAAGAATGGAGAGAGGTCTGTTGTCTTCTCTGCACAGATGAGACTGCTGAAACTTGGGTTTGTCTGTATGAAACCCCCATTGTCCCTGGGAGCACCAGGAGGGGTTCAGGTTCTGGTTTCATGTCTCTTGAGCATGTTTCCAAGCCTCTGAAACCCATGAAAAGATTCTCCTGACCCTGGTGGGCTTTGGCTGTGGAACCACACTGTACTCAGACTATATTAAAAAACCACTCAGCTGGTTTAATTTCCATTGTTGGCATTTTTATAATGTGACTGGTGCTGGTTAGATGGATTTATGACTCTCTGAATCCCCTCTCAACTAGAAGCACTGTGTGAAGAGCTTGGCATTTAGTTAGTAGCAACCACATGCAGATGCAGCAAAGGTTTATTTTTGCCTGCTAAGAATGTCTTATGAGGCCAAGAAATAGAATATGCAAGAGCTGCCTTTGAGACATGGGGAATTACTCTTTCTTTTCCTCTCTCTTTTGCTGCCTTTTATTTTTGCCTCTACGTTTTGCTGCCTTTGCTGCCTTTCACTGTTGCTCAGTATATGCTGAGCAGTCTCATTCATGTGATGGCTGTGTGCAGGAGCAGCACTGCTAAGCATATAATGGGCTCCAAGTGTATTCCCAGAATAGTGGAAGGGCCGTCTAGAGCTCATCCAGCCTAATCCCTTACTAAAACAGGTTCCCCTGGATCAGAGGGTACAGGAATGTGCCCAGGGGGTTTAGAAACCTCCAGAGGAGACTCCACATCCTCCCTGGGCAGCCTGGGCCAGGACTCCCTCACTTAAGCAGCAAAGAAGTTTCTCTTCCAGTTGCAGTGGAACTTCCTATGTTCCAGCTTGTGCCTACTACCCTTTGTCCTGTCACTGGGTACTACAGAAAAAAAAAAGACTGACCCCATCCTCTCAGCACCCACCCTTTGGGTATTTATCAGCACTGGTAAGGTCTCCCCTCAGTCTTCTGAACAGCCTCAGATCTCACAGCCTTTTCTCCTCAGAGAGGTGTTCCAGTCCCCTCAGCATCTTGGTAGCAATGTGCTGGACCCTCCAGAAGTTCTATATCACCCAAATGGGGAAGCCCAGAGCTGTATTCACAGCTACCCTGCAGAAAGACCCTTCTCCTCCTCCTCACACGCAGCCAAAAGCCACATGCAAACGACATGAAGGGGCAAAGGCTGCTTTTGCCATGGCTTGTGTGTGGCTGCACACAGCATGAGGCATCACTGTTTCTCCTGTGAGGCATCTGCACACCCTCCTTGGGCATACACAGAGGAAACATGATGATGGCCCTTCCTCCACCTAGCAGGCCCACCACCTGTCCTCTTTATCTGATCTTTCACTTTGCTCTTAGTTCAGCATTTCTCAATTTAGTGTCCTGGCACCCTGATGATAGCCTGTGATATTTCAGCTTGGATGCCTGTTCCAGCCTGCCCCTTTCCTTTGGGAACTGTAAATGCTGTGTGGCTGCCCATCATTATGGAAAACTGGAAGCTCCAGAACACCATTTCTAACTATTTTTTGAGGCAATGCTGTTGTTCTGGCAAATATCCAGTAAAGATACAGTATATCTCTATTAACACTGGGGTGCTTTTGCACATCTTAACCTTACAGTATTGCCTTAAAAGTTCAGATAAAACTTACTCCCTTGTGATGGCTGGTGAGTGACAGATATGACAAGGGGAGGGGGATATTGGCCCCTGCATCACACAGCTAAATCTTATAGCTGATGCAAATGTGTCTCATGGTTGCTAATGTCAGCAGAAACCTCCCATGTGGGCTGGGCACTGGAGGCCAGCCTTGCTTTTGGGTGAGTTATTTGTGTTGCATCATGGTTGGTGTCCAGAGCTGACACTGTCTGGGCCAGAGGATCCCATGTTATGGAGCAGCCTCTGTATTGCCAAGACTGAATGCCCTTTCTGCTTACCCCAGGCAGAGATCATTCTTGGTTGGAATGATTTCAAAGCAGAAATGTGCAGTGTGCTTTCTGATACTTTCCACTCCACTGTACAGGAGAGAGTCAAAGCTGTTTCTTGGTTTTTCACTTAAGCACTGAAGGCTTTTTAGGACAGAGCAAAGGTGGGGGGTGTCAGCAGCCAGGATGTGCCTCAATGGTTCAGTCCCAGAGAGGTGCATGAGAACAGCCCATATGCATCTCTTGGATGAACTTTCAGAGAATAAACCCATACAAAACTGTGATCAGCTGCCTTCTGTATAAAATCAGAGGCTAAACCCACAGCAGATCTTTTGAGGTTTGCTGAGAGTCATCTTTTCTATATGAAGTCCATAGTTTCACAGCAGCATCCAACCAATGTGAGCCAACACTCCTGTTGAAAGAGTGTGACCTGACTGCTTGCTTCTGCCCCATCCTGTCCTGTCCCTTGGACATGTTTAAATCTTGTTCATACATGCTGAGGCTTGTCAGGGAGCTGGTCCAAGTTAAATGCTGTTCCTTGCTTCAAGGTTGCTCTTGGCCTGGGTCAAATCCTCGAGCCAGTAGAGAGCAACAGCACAGACATCAGCCATGGGACAAGGAAGGTGGAAGCCAGAGTGTAAGGGGCAATGGGACATGTGCTTTCAGCAGCAGCACTGGTTTGTGCTGGGGTAAAATACTGTGAAACTATGGAAGAACTTTCCGAATCTACAGTGCTGGAGAACCAAAGAAATCACAGAGCTCAAACCATTTTTCTCTGAAAGCTTTTCAATCTGGAGTAATTGATGCCACTGATTAAATTGGAAGGCTCAAACTGGAAATTATTTGTAGGCTGTTTCCTGGAACATAAACTGTCCAGAAGATGAAGCTGTAAAGGTGATGCTTTTATGAACAACTGTGAATCACCTGCATCTGCACTGAAGGGTGCAAGGCAGTTCCCTTGGTTCTCATTCTTGTGGCAATACCACCAGAATGCAATTCCTGCCAGAGTCCTCAGCACGTGGCTGATGTGGGAAGATCAGGGCCATGTGGGCTGGTTTCCTTCAGAAGCTGTGTGAATGGGTACACCAGTGCTTGCAGAAGTCTAAATCTACTGAAAAAAATGCAGGCACGCAGCAATACAAGCCCCAGTATTGCAGTCTGTGTTACCATACAGCCCTTTGTGCTGTGTTACCCATTGCTTCTCCACGTGCCAAGGCCCCTCTAGTCAGGAGTTATTTCTGTTCAGTGATCTGAGAACAGAGCCAGGGAGCTGGATGTAATCCCAGCCCGAACACCCATTATGCACAGAGGCTGGGCTGAGGCACGGTGCTGAGTCTGTGCTGTGTGCTGGTGAATAGAGACCATGGTCTCTTCATGCCCAGGGGGGCTGTGAGGCCTGCTCAGAGTGATACCAGGTGTTTTCAGAGAGATGGTAGCTAAGGCTGATGAGTTTCTAATGCTCAGCTCCTCTTTCAGTGTGCACGTGTTGCTCGGTGTGCCGACTCCTCCGAGGTGAGTGCTGGATACCCACCCTCTGAAGGCATGGCTGCCCTCCCCAGCCTGGCTTGCTCCCCTTGCTCTTACTCACTGGGTTTCCTAACACCAGGGGAAGAAAACCAAGGGAAGGCCAGGCTGAGAGTGAGTTTGTGAGCTCTGTGTGTGCGTTTCTCACCTTACTGACCTGTGTTACCTGAAACTGGGGAGTGTTTCTCTGGAGAAAAGCCTCAGTCCTTTCTATTCTAGAGGCTGTGCCCCTGTCCTTGCTGCACCAGTGTAACTCCTCTGCCCTGTATCCCCCAGCTACTGGGAACCACTGAGAAAGCAGCAAGAGCAAACCTCCTTCAGTCTCAGCCCCATTTTGCTCTGTTCCCTAAGGACTGGCATGTGTTTCTCTGTTGGTGGAGAGGACATTTGTGTTTTGGATGAGCAGGATATAGAGCAAAGCCAAGTAGCAGACCCTGGGATGACAAAATAGGGTTGAACAAACTCTCCTTGTTTCAGTCTGTCCTAGAGTTGTCTTCAAAAAATGTCCCCACTTTCACCTGCTTTTATTGTGCTTACAAACTTAGGAGTGGAAGGAAGAGTTTAGCTGCTGCTGGCCTTTTCAGTGCTGTGCCAGGTAGCTTGGTTGCTAAGAGCTGAGCCCTATCACTTCTGCATTTTGTCTCAGTGGCAGATGAAAGGAGGGGGAGGCCTCTAATTTGGACATGCCAGAGGCTGGGGCTGCCCAGCAGCCTGTCTAGGGAGAAGGAAGAAATCCAGACTGGCAGCATCTCATGTCAATGGAAGCAAAAGACCTTTGTAACTCCTTCACTTGTCTCATGTGCTTTTTGTTTATTTTGCACACTGTACTTTGCCTCGGGAGGTAACAGAGGGTCTGAAGGATCACAGTGCTGCCACCATGCTGCAGTCATCTGTCCCTTCCCACTACCTGCCATGCCAGGCAGCCCTGCTCAGGACTTGGAGCCTGGGGGTCCCAGCCTGACACAGGCTCCTTTCACACTGCATAGGTGACAAACCAACCCATATTCATTTGTCACTCTCCCAGCTGTCATTTTCCAGTTCACTGGGGGGCAAATGTACCACTGGGCAGGAGAAAGAAGCCTGTTACAGGTGGTATCTGTTTAAGCAATCCTGAAACACTTGTATTTGCAGTGCAGTTTAGTAGCACCCTTCTAATTTTAGCCTAAACCAATGTAATGCATTTGACTTCAAAGTGTTATTTATGAAAAGAATCACTGAATCCCCAAGTGCTTAACAGTCATGAGTTAATCTTAGGAAAGTCATTTAATGATTCTAAAGCAGTAATCACTCCAAGGTGTTTACAAATTTGGCCCAAAGTTGTGTTGATCTGATGTAAATTGCTGTCTTTCAGATTGATTTGTTTTACTCTTTCCCCTCCCTCCAACATAATCCAGTCCCTTAGAGCAGGTCAATAGGGATACTCTGAGGCTCTGTCTCACAGAGGGTTCATTCTGTCTCCACAGGCTGCCCTTTCTCTGTCTCCAAGGCAATAGATGCATTAATGCACTCTCAGACAACAGCCTGCCGTTTAAAATGCTCCTTTGTCAGTGCAGCTTTGGTAGCTTAGAGAGCTGACTACGTAATGTGAACACATTTTCTCAATGCCACAAAAAGCAGGACGAAGAAAGAAGCTAAGTTTGCTTAGCTGGGACTAAGCTGTCCTCAGTTATTGGCACTCATCTTTCCTTGGTACCAAACTTTTGTGTAGCCAGTTTCAGAGTAGAACCCTTTGCAGTACTCATTTCCAGAGAGTTTATAAACTACATGAGCAGATAGTCAAGCCTCACCTCATGCAGGAGGCTGGTTTAGAGCCTTGATGCAGCCTTTTTTGGCAGGAGCAGCTGCCCTAATACTCCTGCAGATGAAAATCAGTTGTTTTTCTTGCTGACTGCCTGAGAGAAACCCCCACAGCTCTTAGGAGAGCACAGGTAGGTGGGAGCAAAAGTCTCCCTGTCCTGCTCCCTAGCTGATGGGACGAAAACAGTTTGGGTCAAACCGTGGTGGTGTCAGGAGGTTATGTCCTGCAGCTGCCACAGGAGTGTGCATTATGAAGACCAGGCTGAATGTATCTTGAGCTTGACCTGTACAGAGCAGAGCCCTCAGTGTGGTGGGCACCTCTGCCACTGAAGCTGTTGGCTTCACAAGAGCTCAGTCCTGCCCAGCTGGCTCACTGCAGCTGGCCTCACAGTGCACGTGATGAAGCACTGACGCAATTCAGGACATTCACCCTCCTTTGCTCTGTGCAGCATCACTAAATGCAAGCTTGTTCCACTATATATAATCCAGCATGTCTTCTTGACAGCTGTGCCAGTTCTTCTTGCTCAGTGGCAAGCCTCTGTTGGCAAAACTCCTTCTACCTCCTTACACAAGTTTCTGATTTATCTCCTCTGTGTTCACAGCCTGTGGAAAGTCAGGCTGCAGCATTAAGAAACAAAGGTACAATTGCATAAAAGCTCTTTCTCTCCTTCAGGAAGGACAGAGTGAAAATCTCCAGGGATATCTGTTTGTCTTTTGGCAGTGCCTGATAAATGCTTAAAACACTGGTCAATGTTAAACAATCTTGCTTGGAACTGGCATTTAAGAAGTAATAAATGCTGTGTTTGGGGGTATTCTTTCAACTAACGTCTCTTAGGTGCTGTTGCAAAGAGCTGTGCATGGGTGGGAGAGAGGATTGATTCTAATCCTTGCAGAGAACAAATATATCTAGCAGATATTGAGGAATCGGCTGTATATCAGGAGAAGTGTTGTGGCTGCATGGATTTGAGGGGGATTTGAATCTTAAAATGCTGATCAGGAGCCTTATGCAATGTAAGAAATGTGCAAGGACAGGAGTGATGGATGGGACTAAGCTTTGAGTGTTTGCCACAGGGTTGTGCTGACTGAGACAGTAACATAGACCCTAAAAACCACAACTCAGCAGCGGCTGACAATCAGCCCAGCCAACACCACACATGAGGTGTTGCAGCAAAAAGCCAGCCCTTGGAGTTTTGTCAATAAAATAATGTTGCCTCTCTTCCTAAGTGTGGTTGTCACCTGAAAGTCAAGGTGACAGATGACACACAATCAGCAGTAGAGCTCAACAAAAAGCTTAAAGGGACACTCACTTAACTGTGTTTTAAACAGATCACCTTAGTGGTGTGCTAGATGTGTCCCACCCCATCTTTGTGGTGTGCTACAAACTGCATGAGATCATTACAGTGGAAAGTACTCAAAAAACCCCTCAATCAACTAATTGATTGTGCATCAAGGAGGCTGTTCATATCTCTCTGAACTCAATCGAATGCTGTAGGCAGTTTCATTTTTGGTCTTAGCCAGGTTTGCTTCCAGCTCCTGTCCTGAGGATTTTTGTTAACCTTGCACTGATGCTTCAAGAACAAGCTTCCATTGCTCAAGGCATTTTGTGCCTTACAACTTCCCTCTGCTAAATGTTGAATCAGATTCTTACAGGGGTGATTTGTCTCACCTCTGAGTGGCAATTTGGGAGCTTCTCTGGGTATTTACAAGTACTTTCATACTTACTTGGGTTACTTCAAGGAAGGAAAAGTATTCACAGCAGGTTCATTAAGTACATTTGCATTTTACCAACAGAAAGTGAAAGCATGAACTGTTTTTTGATAAATGAAAGCATTAATTGTTGTTTAATAAACTCCAGTTGAACCACAGATGCTACAAAAGCAAAGATGAAGGTTTCTGTGCTCTGAAACAATGTTCCTTCCCACTCTGCACCCAGATGTTTTCCCCTAACAGTTTATTCTTTCCTTTTCTCTATGTAAATATTATGGGACTCTGATGTAAGTGTTACAGATTGCATGAGTTTTCTTCTGAGGTGTTTGGACTTAACAACTTAATCATTTGTGGGATGTGCTTTCATTAACGGATGTTGTTGATGCGTTAGACTTGTTTGCTTTGGTTGCGCTGGACTTCAGCTTTGGAAGGGATGTCTGCCTCTGTTTTATGGCTCCTGGGCAGTGTGTGCTGGTGGAGCTGGCTGTTCCTAACCTCTTGGTTTGGTGGGGAAATACATGACTTGTGTCAGTGTCTTTTGGAAATGATGGGAAATTTATCTTTGTTGCAGGGAAAAGAAGCTGATGGCCATCGTATAATAAATATCTGTTCTCTTGCTCTTATGGTGTGCAAACCTCTTTATATGAATTATCCCTGGAAAGGTTTAGCTTTAGAGTGACTTTATCTTCCTTTTCAATAACACAATACCTTGCACCTGGTTTGTGCAGTCTGTGACTGTGGTTTACCCCATTGTTTCTGAGGAATTACAGTGATGGAAGAAGTATTATGGCCAGAAAAATAAGGAGGGGGCTGTCCCAGCTTCTCTCAAAGGTATGGAGGTGCCCAGTTCCCACTGTAATGGCATTTTAGTATCCAAATTTTTCAGAGGATCTCAGTCAAAGTGCTTTGCTCATCTGTAGTTAGAGCAGACCAAGTCCTAACCTCTGTTGTACTCATGAAAATCCCTAAGAACTACTCCAGCTTTACACAGCAGCATAGACCACAGTCTGAATCAAAGCAATTGCTGAAAAACCCAGCATGCTGCTGAATCCCATTTGTTGCTGTAGAAAGAGGTTTGCAAGTGAGATGTCTTAGTCTTTGTAGAATCTCAGAGAGTAAAGATGACAAGGGTCTGGCCCTTGTCTGAGCTGGGTTCTTTCCTGTTATGCACTTAAAAGCTTAAATCTCAACTATGCAGAGCACTCAGGTATCTACTTTAACTTGAAATGTGCCCAGCTTCAGGGCATCCCACACAATCTGTTGGTTATATCTGTTCTTTTTGGAAGAATTAGGATAGGATGATAGGAAATGGAATTAAGACCGTTTACAGTCAGACTCTGTCTTGCTTTAGTGAAGAGAGGAGAGTAATCTGGTCTGGATCTGAAAAGCTATTTGAAAGCAGCAGCAGCTTTTACTCAGGCACACCAGTGGATTTCCCATTTGTGCAGGGATTCTGCCTGTTCACATGAGATGTGGAACCATAAATGTAAGAGGTGGAGACACCCAACACACAGCCCACTCTGAACTGGAGAGTGAACGTCTCCCAGAGACAAAGGAGCCAGGGAGAGGTCTGGTGCGTGATCCATGCTTTTACACAGCCACCTCCTGGCTGTGACACAGTCCCTGAGGCTGTCAGCTGTCTCCCTAGAGCGGCACATGCTGCTGGTTCTGTCACTCTGGGGACATCTGATAGTGGCCTGAGGCTCTGAAGCCTCAGATCCTGAAGATGGCTTTTAGAAACACATAAGAGGGTGCCTGAGGCCAAGTGCTGTCCTCGAGAGGCGTGTGCCAGCCCTGACAACATGTTTTGCTCCACAGGCTCTACCTTCTCCAGAAACAAACCTTGGTGTCCTAGAACCCATCCATCCACTTTAATCCTCCACCTCCTTTCTTATTAATTCCTCACATGTATGCTTATTACTCCAGTTAATCCACTGCTTCACATTTTCTCCTGCAGAGGACTCACTCTCTTGGTGTACAGAAAATAGGTTTTCATCCTGTCATCACCCTATTCACAAAAATAAAACCACCTTCAGAGCTGGTGCTCAGGCAGCAGCGGCCCTTCAGCGCTGAGTTGCCTCCAGTCCCACAACAGCACAATGCTTCCACATACATGGGATGAAGTGTGGTACCCCAGATCAATCTGAGGTTGGGATTCCCCACAATACAGGTATACTCCCTGAGGCAGGATGAGCAGAGAATCCTCCCTTCTGGCTCTGAGTCCTGAAGAAAGGGCCCTGTGTACTGGAGATGTGCTCTCATCAGTGGTCAGAATGTAGTGGAGAGGCCTGGACTAGACCTGCTTCTTCCCTTTTCCAGTTCAGTGAGGCTGAAGCAAAACTGGTTCCCATTTGGCTGGTTTTCAGTGCCTCCTTCACAATGAGATGCAGCAGGGGAGATGAGGACCTCAGCCTAACTTCCATGGGACTTTACAGACATCTGTGCTGTGGGGATCAAATCAGTGCATGCCAGCTTGGAGGCTGAGCTCTCTTCTTCATCTCCACGGAAGGAGCTCAGGACATGGATGTGATGCTGGGGCTGATGTGGACAGTGAAGGAGCCTGGAGGAGGCCGTGCCTCTGCCATGAAGGCATGATGCAGGTGGCAGAGCCAGCTGGGTATCTTTTATGCCCAGCACTCAATTCCAGAAAGAGAATACTAGTGGAGAAAGCAATATATGCTGGAAAAACATGGGGTTCACAGGAGAGTTAGCAGGGCTGACAGCTCCTTCTGTCTCCTCTTGCAGCAGAGAAGCTGGCTGTAGGAGAAAGGGAGCAGTGCACATTTGGCTGAACCTGTATGCTCTCAGCTTCAGCACACAGTGTCTCTGTGCTCTAGTCACCGAATGCTCTAATTCTGGTTCTCCAACACTCCCCTGTCCTGACCCATTTGAAGTCTTCTCCCTGGGGAAAGCCCTTGTGTCCTTACAACAGCACATGGCTGGAGGTGAGTTGTTGGGCTGCTGTGCAAACCTCAGTGAGGCAGTTGAAAGAAGTCCTGACCCACTTTTACTATCTAGACACAAACTGCCTGAAGTCCAGGCTGCAGTCCACATCTCAGGGACCTTTGGGGAAGAGCATAGCTGGGAGCAATCATATGAATTGGTGCTGGCAGCAGTACTTGGCATCCAGGCTGCAGACTTGCTTGAAGCTTTGCTGAACAAACAGCATTTAAACCAACTTGACTCCAATTTTTGCTGGCTGAGAGAGATGCCAAGGACCAGCTTCCACATCCAAGAAGGGTTGAGCTGAGCTGCTCCTGAGTAGCTCACATCCCAAGTGGAAGAATAAAACAGTAATTAAAGTAAAATGTTCCTGCACTGGTTTGCCATGTGGTCTAGAGAACATTTCATTGTCCCCACAGTACAGTCCTAACACTACAGTCACTTATAGCAAAAAATCCGTTCAGCATTTTCAGTGCAACTGGGAAAACCAACTTGCAGCTCATCCTGGAAGCCTGAGGTGGTGTCATCCTGCCTGCCCATGCAAATGATGATGGAGGAGCAGAGACAGAGGGGTGGTGGCCAGAGGCTGATGTGTGCTGCTCTCTCCAGCAGCAGCCGTGTCCTGTGGGCTGCACACAGGACCTGAGAGCGTTCAGCTCTGACTTGAGTTTGGCACTAGAGAGAGCCCCAGTGACCTCCTCATGGCTTGTGCTGTTGCTGTAGCCAAATTGCTTCTCATTTGTCTCTCTGTTGCCCAACAGAATCAGCTGTTGGAGATTTCAGCTCTTTTGTGCTTTAAGGTCCTAAATAGATTAAAATGTACAAGTCATTTAAGAATCCTCTTTAGTTTTAGTGTAGGTCCAGCAGAGTTTTACAGTCAGGCTGAGACAAGGAGCACAGAGCATTAGTTCTGCATATGTTTATGTAACAGTCTTCAGGATAGAGCAAATAATTGTGGTTAATGCTATCCAAACAGCAAACATTTCCACTCCTGTCATGTTTCTGACTGAAAAAAGCCTATCAGTCAAACAAAGCAAGCTCCAGCCTTGCTGCTGAACTGTCTGTGGGGATGCACAAAGCTTGGTCACGCTGGGTGTCCTCTTCTGAACCTCTTGCTTTGGACTGTCTGTTAAACATACTGTCATGCTTCACTGTATGGCAGCAAATGGATCAAGTTGTGCAACATCACCAGTCCCCTGGAGATCATGTCCTACATTACAAGGATAAGAGCCACCAAGCAGGTGTCAGTGGTCACAGGGCCATAGTCTGCCTTCAGAGCCCTCAGTGAGTTCATGGTCTGTAAGGTTTACTCCAGAGTGGCAGAAGAGAGACTTTTCCCCATTCTTGTCTTATGGCAACACACCCGCTTGCTGAGGGTCCATTTGATGCCTGCTGAAACTTTTGGGTAACTTCAGTGGATCTCAGACTGAGTGCTTGGCTTGAGCTCTCTCAGGTTCAAGTCTTCATGGCAGCTCTCTCTATACTGACCAGTGGGCTTCAACACTCATTTGGTGTCTAGATGCCAGAATATTCTGCTCCTGAAAGCAGTAGGTGCAGGACCTATGGATGGAATCATCAGTTCAAGAGATCAGCTATTTTATTTATCCCTGAGCCAACTAAAAATGACTATTCTTACAATCCAGAACATCAGAGGCTCGCTGTGAATTTAGTCTCAATTCTATGTAAAATCATCCAAATAGGGCTTATAATGGCTTCATAAACAAGAGCCCTTTGATTTCTAACCCCACAGCTGCTATTACTAGTGTGATGTGTGAACCTTCTGTCTATTAATCCCTGGAAGATGCATGGCTTTGTGGTGAGGTGGCATTTGGCACAGTGTGAGTTGAAGCATCACTGATTTCCTCATCCTTTATCTTCACCTGTAGACTGTAAATGGCCGTGTTAAATAGGTGTGGACAATAAATATGAAAAGCCACTTGAGGCAAACTGTGAAACAAAAAGCTCTGTGTTCTCAGATGATGAAGAGAATGATTCATTGGATTGTGCATCCATGAACAAAAGGCCCAAAAAGAAGGATCAGCCCCTTGAGGTACTTCCATATTGCCAAGGCTCCTCCTTGCATGAACACTCCTTGAATCTTCAACTGAATGAACTCTCTGCTCTAACAACACTCAGTCCAAACACAACATTTCTGGTCTGTCAAGGGTGGGTCTTGCTATGGGTTCTCACACTTTTCTGCATGTGTGGGTTTCCTGAAAGGAATCTGAATTCTTGCCTGTGAAGATAATGGTTACACAGGGCTTCAGGGTTGGAGCTGAATTGCAAAATGTGGTTCTAGCTCAAAACCACGTGCTAATGGGGAGGTATTGGATGGGAGGATTTGGCTAGGAACTTCACTTTACATGTCTGTAGAGGAAAATACAGTCTAACTCCCAAGGCAGGATGATTATGCTGAGAGCAGGCAGCACCCATGGCCAGAGTACTCCCAGCACAGAGCCCAAGTTCCTTGGTGAGTTCACACCCAGCAAACCCCACAGAAACCACTACTTCTGTAGGTGTTTGAGTCAGACACTGTATTGACACTGTATTAATGGCAACAAAAGATGCAAGTCTCACACTGTGGCTTGCCAGGAGCAATTTTAGCAACATTTTGTTGTGGAGGAAATAAAACCCCTGTGGGAGATGCTGTAGGCAAAGATTCCATCCAGCTCTGGCCAGGGGCTTGGAGCCACAGCCTGCAGCTCTCAGATCTGAGCTAGGAGGTCTTCACCCTGGGGTACCTGAGTCTGTTCCACCTCCCCTTGGCGCAGGGAGAAGGAGTGATGTGGTTTGGTTAGCAGTTGTATGTCTTTCTGGTGGGTTGTCCTAGCCCTGGGGGCTCTCACCAGAAGCTGGACTGCTCTGTTCTTGCCATGGGAAGATGCAGCCTCTCTAGCTACTCTCGGAGCTGTCCTGTGGCTTCTGAAAAGGTGGACAGAGTTATTCCTTCCTGATATCAGTCTTTACTGTGCAGTTAGTGGCTGCTTTCCCTGAAGAGATGTCAGGCTTCCCAAACAGCAGTCTCCTCCCAGGCTGCAGGAGGTACAGCTCTAACTGTCTGGCTGTGACACAAGGCTCCTGGTTTATAGAGAGCTACACACATAGCAGCCTTCTTCCTCAGCTCTCCTCTAGCTGTGCCTTTCTAGGTGCAGCCATCCCACCCTGGTCTGTGGTCCTTTAGAGTAGCCACAGTATGGACTTTGGGTAAAGGTTTCAGGCTTGGAAGATGGGGTGAGGTGTCAGGTTAATCACATATCTGCAAGAAACTACTTTGGTTTATGGGTGAGCTAGAAGAGAGGAGATTCAGATGGAGTCTAAACCTCACTGTGCTGTGGTTCCTTATCGATATGAGTATGTGTACCTTGCTGCATCACAGGAGTGTGCAAACAGCATCATCTGGGGTTGGAAAGTCAAAGCCCTCACTTAGGAATGGTAAGACCCTGTCAGAGCCTTACAGATAAATGGGTTGATGTTGTTAAAGAAAACAAGGCTTTGGATATTTCTGACCAGGCCTGGTGGTGTGACGGGAGGCTGTGACCAAGCAGCTGTGCTCCCCCACAGCATCTGGTAACCATTGCATTTTGTGAAGCTTGCAAGACACAATGCTGTCCCAAAGCTCTTCTGAGGGATGTGTGTACTGCAGATTGGGGGGTTGAGGGTGGCTTTTTTGTTTGCTAGTCTAATTTCTGTCTCAGTCTGGAGAATGGAGTTAATCACAGTAAAGCAGTTCCATGGAGTTGTTTTGGCTCCTGCTGGGCATTCAGGTCTCCTTTGAAAGCTCTCTGCACCAGCTGACTGCAAGGCAGAATTGCAATAGTTGGCTTCTAAAATAGTTCCAGTGGATTGTGACTGGCCTGTCTCCCAAGTGAGGGGCTGATGTTACAGGCCTGATGTGTTTCACCTTGGGGACTCCCTCAGCGTTGTAATGCCCCAAAACGCTCAGAGGGGCTGAGGCTGGGTTGGACAGTGTAGGATGGGCTGTGAGACACCACAGATGTTTTTGTGCTACCATTTTGTTCTCTCAATCCAAGAGCTGCTGTAAAGGGCACCCCTTTGTCCTGGCTCCTTTGACTGTGAGGCTGTTGGCAATCTTTAACCACACCTCTAACCAAGCTCCAGAGGGGAAGGTGTTGGTGTAACAACGCCAACTCAGCTGGTTGTTAATTAATGATCTTCATGGCCAAGATCTGCTTCTCCATTAATTCATGCCAGGAACAGGATTGTTGCCACAGAGATGCCACAAAGATGGGTGAGTTTTAAGGAAAGCAAAACTGTTTCCTGTTCTGCCACTGAAGTTTCCTCTTGCTTTTCTGCAGGCACCGCCTAGGACCCTTAGACCTCGCTTCAGGAAGAAAAGTACCTCGTCCTCTGCCACTGAAACAATGTGAGTGCAATGAGCCAATAGCACCAAGATCCACAGAATGTCTTTCTTCTGCCTTAAAGAGCTACTCATTAATAATGTAGGAAGCAGCAGTGGGATGGGTGTGCTTTGCTGTACAGCATTGTAGACACGGCCTTTCTCTCTCCTCTCTCTGTACCCTGTTCCATGCTTCTCGTGTTCACCCATGACGTGGGTAGGACAGTCTGGCAGACACCTGCAGGTTAAGAGCCCGTGTTTGGTTTGCAGAGTGTGTACCCCCTGACACCAATCATAGAATCCCAGAATGGTGGGTGTTGGAATGTTCCTCCAGAGCTCATCCAGCCCAACCCCCTGCTAAAGCAGGTTCCCCTCGATCAGGGGGCACAGGAACGTGTCCAGATGGGTTTGGAAACCTCCTGAGAAGGAGCCTCCACACCCTCCCTGGGCAGCCTGGGCCAGGGCTCCCTCACCCTTACAGCAAAGAAGTTTTTCCTTATGTTGAAGTGGAACCTTTTCCTGTGAGGCTGTACATTTCCACCTCTCATTTGTGTCTGCATAGCTCTAGCTCTGGGAATGCACAGCGGCGACAAAAATAATCAGTCACTCATGCTGATACATTGACACTGTATTTATTTATGGCTTTATCATTAATGAAGTGGAATTGCAGAAGCCACGGATTTCTCTTTCCTCCCTTCCTCCTCAAGACCGTGGGGGATGTAACAAATGTCAGAGTACTTTGACTGTGCAAAATGTCCGAGGCTCATTAGCGAAAGCTGAGCTGCAGCTCCTCTTTCTGCAAGTAAATCACACCTGAGAGAATCCTTGTGCTGCCAACCCACAGAGACAGAACCACTTACAGAGGACGAGGAAGAGATGTGCAAGAGAAAAATAAATGGTTTCAACGATATAACCAGGGGGGAGTCTTAATTTTGATCAGCCTGAGCCAGGAGAGTATTGTGTGGAAAAGGATGGTGGCTTGAAGAACCAGATCCTGTCGCTTGTGGCAAATGTTGTGCTGCCAGTTCCCAAGTGGGAGCAAGCCAGGCTTGTACCCACAGCCCCGACAGGCGTCGCGCTCCCAGGGGGAAATGCCCCATCCTCCCCCGCCTGCAACGCTGCTTTCCTGGGGAGCTGCTGCTGGCTCACACGCACGAGCAGAGCGGGGCGCCGGGTCCGAGATGCTTTTTGAAGCCTGGAGTTTCTCCTGCCTCAGGGTTAGAGCCGCAGGAACCAGGCGGAGCGCTGTGTTCGTATCCATATGTAAATGGGAAACGGGAAAGAAGGGGAAGGCGTGGTAGGGTTTGTGTATTAGTGCTTCAAGTTGGTGTCTCTTGTAAGTGTTGAGCATGTGAGATTCACACACGAGTTAATTACGTGGCCCTTTGTGTTTGCTCTTGGACCTGTCACATAGACTAGAAAAAACATGTAGCGTTAGGTAGAACGTGCCACAGCCAGCGGGTCAGTGCTCGGGCTCGGCAGGGAGCGGTGCCCTTCAGCCCGTGTGGGTGCAGCAGCCCAGGGTGCCAACAGCCAGCTGGGGCGTGGAGGGCTCAGAGATCAATCTGAAGTGGCCTTTGAAACCTTTGCTGTGCCGGGTGTGTGTTGGTATCGCAGCTGGCTGCTGGGTCCCGGAGGTTTCCCCCAGAGCTTCCAGCATCCGTGGGCAAGACAGAAAGAAATCACCCTCATGCACTGATGTTTATCTGACCTGGCTAGGAAGTGGAAAACACAAACAGCTGTTTCCTGTGTCTGCCACAATATTTGGCCTCATGACCTGAGAATCTTATTTCCTTGACGTGTGTTAAGTCAATCCTCTTCTGCAATAGGTAAGAAGGAGAAAGTAAATTGAAATAAACCCCAACAAACCTGCCTAAATAGCAGTTACAGAGGATTCAGTCCTTGGAAGATACTCAGCCAAAGCTCTGAGGAGCTAAGCTTGCGTGTTTTGGTTTTAAGCAGCTTTAGAGTTTATTTCTTTTGGCAAACATTACAAAGAGCTAGAAAAACTGCCTGCAGTGGTAGCAGAAAATCAAATCCTGTTGCAAGCAAGCCCTGCTCTGCAACGGGCTGCTGTGAGATAAAAAACAAGCTGACAAGTTTGCACTCAATTATGCCAACCCCCCCCACCACTGAGCTCCAGAACACCTGCCAGATTCTCTTCAGACACGCTGCAGTGACAGCAATTCTCACTGAAATGATGCCACGTGTGTCTAACCTGCCGCTTTACTGCAGGCTCCGCTCTTGAGCGCTTCTCAAGTGCTGAGGTGAAATTGGTGACAAGGGAGTTGCCTTATATCTCTCAAAACATTCACTGTAGAAATGAGAAAAACAATAAACCTTTTCCTATCTCTGGCAAAAAAAAAAGGTATGAATTTGTCAGGGGAGCTGTGTATTTGTGTGTAGATGTGCCACGTGGGTGTCCTGGAGCGTTCTGGAAGAGAATGCGCCTTTGCTTTTCATTCCTCACCTTCCACACCAGGCTGTTTACGGGTGTTGCCCCGAGGCTGGCGTTTCACTCTTTCTCTACTTTGTTCAGAATAAACACGAGCCACGAAGGCTTTTGTTTCCCTGTTTCTCTTGAGCGGCTGCCAAGGACCAAGAAGGATTCTGCGAGTTAGCTTTCCTGCTGCTGCCTCCTCGTGGCGAGGAGAGCGCAGAGCTTGAGCCAAGCGAGGATGCCCGGAGGAGGCTTCTTTGGCCTGTGGTGATGGGGAGTGATTCTCAGCTTCCTCCCAGCCCTGGGGTGTGAGCTGAGTAACCTCCTGCAGGTTAATCTTACAAGTGAGTGATCTTTCAGCTGATGTCTTAAAACAGAAACAGATCTGGATTAAGTAGGAAGACCCCGATTTGGGGGCTTTTTGGGCAGCTGGAGGGCAGACAGGCACCTCCTGACTTCCTGGAGGTGGCCCAGAGGGTGTAACCCTGCAGGAACAGGCCAGCCCCCAAACCACAGCCCTTACCCTGCACGAGGCTGCGGTGAGAACTGCGTTACTTTGAGTGAGTAAAATTGAGGAAGAGGGGGAAACTGCAGCTGAGATGGTCCCTGGCAGCTGGGCCTGTGAATTATCTCACCAATTTACCAGAATTTCACCTCCATGATGAAGAGGGAAAGCGCAGGGCAGCTCAGCACAGCCCTCCACACCTCCTCCCCATCTGAGGGGCCAGGGGCAGCACGGGGATGGCTGTCACCAACGCGGAATCGCCTCAGAGCCAGGCAGGACATCCTTCACACCCACCACCCTCACCTTGCAACTCACCCAGCCTGGCTGGGTGCACACCCAGCATGGAAGGAAAGGAGAAGGGGGTTAGTGGTTCCTAAGGAGAGGGAGAAGGCTGCTTGGAGAGACAGGGCGCTCCCCAGCCTCACATCACCACCTGCTGCCTCCGGCTGCGCTGAAGCAACAACGACCCTCTCATCCCGCCCTTTTGCATCTAGCACTGTGTTGGAAGGAGCAGAGAACACTAAGGTGGGACGTGCGTGTAGACAAAACAGATTTGGGGATAGTAGTTGTGCACTGGAGGTGGTTTCTTTCCTGGGCTGGGTAGAGCAGAGCTGTGCTGAAGCGGCACACCCGAGGCCTCGCGCCGGGGCCGTTCTGACAGTATTCCAAAGGTTATGTTTTGCTGGGTTGGTTACACTGCTCAATACACATCTTGAATAAAGTCTTAATCTTTTCTTTAAGAAGAAAACCAAACCCACAAAAGGAAATATCTTCAGTCTGTTCAATGTATCTGGCAGGCCAGAATCATGACTTTGATGGCTGTATTATTTTTATCTCGATTCTGGCTGACTGTATATAGATGTATTCACTAAGTGCTGCATGTCCTTCAGAATTCTTTCTGTATTATGAACTGGAAAAAAAACAAATACAGCTACTGAACACTCTGAGTCATAGTGACTTCATTGAAACAGTGCTGCAAACTGCCTCTGGAACTGGGGACTATCCGCTTAATAACGGGGTAACTCTTAGGGATCCTTTAAAAGCTACTGCTAGAAGCAACTGCTTTTCCTGGGCTTGCTGGAGTATCATAAATTCATTTTGGCTGGAAGAGACCTTTAGGCTCATGGAGTGCAGCCTTTGTCCCAGCTCTATCAACCACGAGACCATTTCCCACAGTGCAACATCCACCTGGCTCTGAAACCCCTCCAGGGACGGTGACTCCAGCAGCTCCCTGGGCAGCCCCTTCCAATGCCTGACAGCCCTTGCAGCAAAGAAATTCCTCCTCACATCCAGCCTGGTGCAACTTGAGGCCGTTTCCTCTTGTTCTTTTGCTTGTCATAAGTGAGAACAGACTGACCCCTGCTTCGCTACAATTTCTTTTCTCCAGGCTAAACAGCCCCAGACCCCTCAGCCATTCCTCATCTGAGTTGTGCTCCAAATCCTTTCCTAGCTTGGCAGCTCACCTCTGGATCCTCTCCAGCACCTCAATGTCCTTCTTGTAGAGAGGAGTCTAAAACTGGACACGGTGTTTGAGGTGCAGCCTCATCAAAGCTGAGTACAGGGGAGTGATCACCTCCCTGCTCCTGCTGACAACACCGTTCCTGATCCAGGCCAGGATGCCACTGGCCTTCCTGCCCACCTGGGCATACGGCTGGCTCATGTTCAGCCGCTGCCAACCAACACTCCCAGGCCCCTCTCTGCCTGGCAGCTTTCCAGCCACTGCTCCCCAAGCCTGTAGCACGGCTGGGGGTTGTTGTGGCCCAAGGGCAGGACCCGACACTTGGCCTTATTGAAACTCATGGCATTGGCCTTGGCTAAGTCCTTGTAGAGGAAACCTCTGATCCAGCCCTTAGCAAAAGCAGAGACTGGCTGCACTGCACACTCCCAGAGAATCCCCTCATAACAAACCTTTGGGTTTGGAGTTAGTCTTAAAGCAAGACGTAAACCAAGAACTAACTGCTTGAGGATGTAGGACCTAAAAAATACATTCTGCTACTCCAAACCCAATGGAGGGTACAAACTGTGAGCCCTGAACTGCAGTTTGGTGGCCAGTACATTTTAAGACCAGTTATAAAAACTGCACATAGCCAAGAAACACTGTTTTTCCTGACACTCTCTAGCACAGAGACATGGCAACAGCGCTGACACAGCCCCTGCTCCTTTCTTCCCTTCCCCAATGAGTACATTCAGGGAGCTACCAGTAAGTATGGACCACAGAGGTTATTTAAACAAGTTTCTTAAAGATTAAATATGTAGAATCATTCCTTTTAGTGATGTTTACACTGCATTTGTCCACGTTACACACAATCCTGGGAAAACAACAGAACCTGCAGGCGACCAGCTTGATCTCTGCTAAATGAAACACACACTGCAGCTCAAGATAATCCTGAATATTCCTTTATTTTGGGCATTGATACCCACAATTCTGATCAGATGAGAAACATGTTTATTTAGAACAGCTTTCTCTTCTAAAATTAAGACCACAGCACAGGTACCACCACCTCTTTCCCAGAAAGATGCAAACTGCGCTTCTACACACGGAGATTCGTGCGATCGTGATACTTCTGGTAGGGATCATCAACGTACCAGTTCCTTCTTTTCCAGAAGGAAGTGGTCATTTTATCAAGGAGTTTACACTGGGTTCTAGTGCACAATATCAGATCTCTCAATCGCTTCTTCTGGGCAGCTGACTTCTTCCACAGTTTCTTCTTGTAACCAGACTGTGAGAAGAAAAGAGACAGAAAGACTTTTAAGTGGGTCACTGCAAATACACCTTTACAGTGATACTGGTATGTGAATCAGGACAAATCCCCCAGTCTTAGGAAGAACAGGGGCCTCTAAGGAGCTTTTTAAAACTTCCCTACTAGCTACTGCCCTGTAACGAAGAGGAAACAACTAGTCCCTGACACGAACATTCACAGAATCACAGAAGGGGACCTTTGGAAATCATTTAGTCCAACTCCCTTGCAGAAGCAGGTCCACCTAGATCAGGTCACATAGGAACACGGCCAGGCAGGTTTTGAAAACCTCCTGAGAAGGAGCCTCCACACCCTCCCTGGGCAGCCTGTGCCAGGGCTCCCTCACCTGAGCAGTGAAAAAGTTTTTCCTTGTGTTTAAATGGAGCTTTTTGTGTTCCAGCTTCTTTCCATCACCCCTTGTCTTGTCACTGCATACAACAGAAAATAAGTGCTGCCCCAACCTCGTGACACCCACCAGTTAGATATCTGTAAATATTAATGAGGCTCAATATTAATGAAATCTCCCCTCAGTGTATTCCGGACTAAACAGCCCCAGTTCCTGCAGCCTTTCCTCATACGAAAGATGTTCCATTCCCTTGATTATCTTGGTGGCCCTGTGCTGGACTCTCTCCAGCACTTCCCTGTCCCTCTTGAGCTGAGGAGCCCAGAACTGCACACAGGACTCCAGATGAGGCCTCACCAGAGCAGAGTAGAGGGGGAGCAGAACCTCCCTCAACCTGCTGCCCACACTCTTCTTGATGCATCCCAGGATGCCATTGGCCTTCTTGGCCACGAGGGCATGTTGCTGGCTCATGTTCAGTTTATTATAAATCAGGACTCCCAGGTCTCTCTCTGCAGAGCTGCTCTTCAGCAGGTCAATCCCCAGCCTGTCCTGGTGCATGGGGTTGTTCCTTCCCAGGTGCAGGACTCTGCACTTGTCCTTGTTGAACCTCAGGAGGTTCCTCTCTGCCCAACTCTCAAGCCAGTCGAGATCCTGCTGAATGGCAGCACAGCCTCTGGGGAATCAGCCAGTGCTCCCAGTTTGGTGCCATCAGGGAACTTGCTGAGGGTCACTCTGTCCCCTCATCCAGGTGGTTGACGAAGATGTTGAAATATTACCAAAGCAGTCTTACCTGTCTCCTAACCCAAAGGCCGTTGTGCAGCCGGAGGAACCTCTTGACAACAGACTTCACACTTTTCCTCTTCCCGTTCCGTAAGCTGCAGTAAGTGAGGGTCCTCACTGGCTGCTGGAGTATACTTGGAAGTAGAGGTGTGACACTAAAAACCACCCCCAGAACAGAGGAAAAAACAGAACAGGAATGAAGCACCTCTTTAGAAAAGGATGAAGAATCATGCATCTCTTTAGAAAAAGCGATCACTGGCTTGCTGACATAAAGAGAAAGCACAAGGGGCTGTCATTTGTTTCAAGGTTCACAAGAACTCATCTAACAGTACAGCATGGTCCTTAAGGAGGGTGTTTGTATGAATGGCAACCACTGTGCCAACTCCAGTCAAAATTCATCTCATGCATATTATTCCACACAGAACTGCTTGCTTCTTTTGATTTCACATGCCAAAGGTGGTTAAAACCAAAAAGCAAACATTCAGTGGTCGTTGGTGTTCAGAACTTACAACATTAATCATCGGCAAGAGAACTATCAGCTATTTGCAAAGTCTGTGTCTGCAAAGCACGTTCCGTTTCTCACCCCAGTTCAGCTGTTACGCCTAACAGAACTGAAGAGGCTCAGGGCTACAGCAGAGCAGGGGAGTACAGTAAAAGCAGCCCATGAAGCTTCTCAAAGAGGTTTATAAAAGCTCGCTTTGCAGAAAGCACCGCGCAGCCCGTACCTGCTGAGGACTGAGCCGGTGACCGCAGGCGGGTTCCCCCAGAGCGGTGTCCAGAGCGGGGCCGCCGCCGGTGCCCGCGCCGTCCGGACGCAGCGGGCGGAGCAGCCGGAGAGAGGGCGGCCGGAGAGAGCGGAGCCGGCGCCGGGGCCGCGGCCGGCCCGGGGCGCCCAGCGCCGCAGGAGCCCTGCGGAGAACCGGACAGACGCTCAGCAGCCGGACAGACGCTCAGCAGCCGCCCCGCCCCGCCAGCACCCTACACCGCCCCGGCCCCGGCCCGGCCGCGCCCCGCCACCGACCCGCCACGGCCCCGCGCGCCGCCGCCGCCGCCATGTCTCGGGGGCCGGGGAAGGTCACGCCGCGCGGGAGCAGCTGCCGAGCAGCCCGTCCCCGGGGCCGCCTGTTCCCGGTGTGTGGCGGGTGACGCTGGCGCTGTCCCGCGCGTGCGCCACCGGAGCCGCCGCGCGTCAGGGCCGCGGCGCCGGCGGCAGGAAGTGACGCAGGCCCGTGGCGTGTCCCCTGGCCCGCGATTGGGCCGTCGCTCGGCGCCGGAGCAGCGCCGCCCCGGCGGAGCGGAAGCCGCGCTGTGTGTGCGTGGGCGGCGGCCGGCGGCGCTGCCCTTCGGCTGCAGCGCGGGCCCGCGGCCATGCTGCGCGCGTGCCACCGAGCGGGAGCCGCTGCGGCAGCGCAGGTGAGTGGGGCGGCGGGCGGCGCGCGGCCCCGGGGCGGCTCCGCGACCTGCCTCCGTTGCCGGCCGCCTTCCGGGCGGTGAGGCTTGGCGGGGCCCGGGCCGGCCCGGAGGAGCGGGGGTTGCGGCGCGGCGCGTGCTCTGCGCGCGGCTCCGTCTGCTCTGAGTGGCGCGGCGCGCGCGGGCCGCCGTTGGCTGCTCGGCCGTTGAGGAGCGCCGGGGCGGGCGGCGGCTACGGACGGCGGCGCCGGCTCAACTACAGGTCCCGGCGTGCACCGCGCCGGCCCCACGCGGGGCGGACGGGCGCTCCGCGCGCAAGGCATGCCGGGCCTCGTAGTCCTCTACGCATAACCCGCTGCGCGGGCCGGGGCGCGCCGCGCTGCATGCCGGGACCTGTAGTCTCCGCCGCTACCTGGGCCCCCGGCTCCGCTCCCGCCGCCACCTCAGCCACCGGCCCCGCTGCCGCCGCCGTCTCAACCCCCGGCCCCGCCCGAGCAGCCCCGGGCCGCGGCGGCTGAGGCTGGAGGGGCGGCAGGGCTCGGCGGCGGCACCCTGCCGGCCGGCTCCGCGGCGCCCGGGCCCGCTGCCCCGCCGAAGGACGTGACCTTGGCTCCCCGGGCACCTCAGAGGCCTGCCACGTCCCGCCCCGGCGCTTGGCGTGATGAGGAGCTGCGAGGGAAGGGGCCCGTTGGTCCTCGGCGACAGGCACGAGGAGCAGACAGTGTGCAGTGCAGGGTGACAGTGCCCGTTGGGCGTGTGCCCCGAGCCTTTGCCCACGCTCATCTGCAGAGATCAGGGTGAGAATATGCTGCGGAGCCGCTGTACAGCAGCCGGTCAGCTTCAGGAGCCTGCGAGGCTTTATAGATGTAGGGGGACTCCTCTACTAAGGCCCAGCTCGTGTTTCAGGTGTCTGCTGAACGGTGATAAAAATTAACCCGATGAGATCACTTTTATTTTCTGCTGTACACTGCGGCGTTCGTGGCCCTTCACACAGTTAAAAGAGGAAAAGCTGTGTGTTCAGCCCCCTGCTCTCTGGTGGAAAGGCAACTGCTTTGAAGCTGTCAGCCTTTGCCACCCCAGCACCTGGCATGGCCTCTGCTGCTGTAGAAGGCTTGGAGAGCTCTCCAGGCCAGGTCATCTGATGCCCGCTGAAATAAAGCTCAGGGTTTGCAGGCCTGTGGAAAGTTGGAGCTGGGCATTGAGAAGATGGAAAACAGGCTTTTGCAGATGTTTATCACTCTGGCTGTTTGCATGTGTGCACCTTTAAATGACTGTGCAGCGCTGGAAAAGCTGGTGGTGTGCTTTGCAGCGTGGAAGTCTGTGGTCTGTAAATGGTGGAAGAACCATGCAAGCACTGAGAGGCCACAGCACTCTGTACACTTTGTTGTCTGGATCCTTGTTTGTTTCCTTACTTCAGAAAGTCACTTTTTTTTTCCCTTTACTTGCATTTCCTGATGAGATCAAGTATAACAGTTTGGACAGCAAAAATGAGCATGCAATGAAAGAGTTTTTTACACATTTTGCTTCATTTTATTCATATAGAGGGAAATCACAGAATGTCAGAATGGTGGGGGTTGGAAGGGACCTCCAAAGCTCATCCAGCCCAACCCCCTGCCAAAGCAGGTTCCCCTTGATCAGGGGGCACAGGAGTGTGTCCAGGTTGGTTTGGAAATCTCCAGAGAAGGAGCCTTCACACCCTGCCTGGGCAGCCTGGGCCAGTACTTTCACCTCAACAGTGAAATAGTTCTTCCTTATGTTTAAAGGGAACTTTTTGTGTTCCAGCTTCTTTCCATTACCCCTTGTCCTGTCACTGTATACAACAAAAAAATTGATGCCCCAACCTCCTGACACCCACCATTTAGATAGTTGTAAATAGTAATGAGATCCCCCCTCAGTCTCCTCCAGACTAAACAGCCCCAGTTCCTGCAGCCTTTCCTCACATGAAAGATGTTCCATTCCCCTGATCATCTGGGTGGCCCTGTGCTGGACTCTCTCCAGAAGCTTGAGCTGAGGAGCCCAGAACTGGACACAGGACACCAGATGAGGCCTCACTAGGGCAGAGTAGAGAGGGAGAAGAACCTCCCTTGACCTGCTGGCCACACTCTTCTTGATGCATCCCAGGATGCCGTTGGCCTTCTTGGCCATGAGGGCACATTGCTGGCTCATGGTTAGTTTATTGTCAACCAGCACTCCCAGGTCTCTCTCCTGGTGCTGCTCTCCAGCAGGTCAATCCCCAGCCTGTGCTGGTGCATGGGGTTGTTCCTTCCCAGATGCAGGACTCTGCACTTGTCCTTGTTGAACCTCAGGAGGTTCCTCTCTGCCCAACTCTCCAGTCGGTCGAGATCCCGCTGAATGGCAGCACAGCCTCTGGGGAATCAGCCAGTGCTCCCAGTTTGGTGTCATCAGGGAACTTGCTGAGGGTCACTCTGTCCCCTCATCCAGGTGGCTGATGAAGATGTTGAACAAGACTGGCCCCAGAACCAATCCCTTTGGAACTCCACTGGCCACAGGCCTCCAACTCAACTCTGTGCCATTGATCAGCACCCTCTGGGCTCTGTCATTCAGCCAGCTCTTGATCCACCTCACTGTGCACTCATCCAAGCCACACTGCCTGAGCTTTCTGATGAGGATGTTATGAGAGATGGTGTCAAAAGCCTTGCTGAAGTCAAGGTAGATGACATCTACCTTGACTCATCTACCTTATGCACTCATAGAAGACAACAGATTGGTCAGAGAGGATTTCCCCTTGGTGAATCCCTGTTGACTCCAGCTGCCCTGCAGTGCCCCAGCTATGAGACCCATGCTGTGTGCCTGGGGCTTCTCCAAAGGCTTTGCTCTGTCTTCTCTTCCAGGACTGCACAAGGTTTCTTTCTGCCTTTCACAGGACACAGCAACATATGCATGGTGTATTTCTTCCAGATTGTAAATCCATTCAAATCCATTATTAAGAGTAAATAACAGGGGTCTAAACAAACTAGAAACTCCTGGAAATGACACAAAAGGGACAGGAGAAACTTACTTGTAGTTTTCCGAGTTACAGTGATATAGCAAATATAAACAAGGTTATTGTCATGGCCAGAAGAGAGCAATCTCTCTAAAAAGATTGATTTTTAAAAAGAAATCAGTGATTTTTGGAGGTGATTGGATGTGAGGGGGATAAATTAGACTTGGACCTGATCTAGGTGGACCTGCTTCTGCAGGGGGGTTGGACTAGATGATTAAGGGTTCCCTCCAACCCTGCCATTCTGTGATTTGATGATTCTGCTCGTAAACCATTGGTACCTAAAGATTTTTTGGTGGTTGTTCCCCTGGCCAGCTGTGGCAGTTTCTGTTTGTTGCAGCATTTTGAAACGAAAAAGCTGATGGGGCTGTTTGGGATTTGGGTTGTCACTGTGTGTACACTGGTACAGACTGAGCACCTGCCTTTTGGTTGCTCCCATTCTGAGGAATGATGAGTAGAAAGGAGGATTTGGCTAATCATGGAACAGCTCTGCTTGGGAAGGACCTCAAAAGATCATCTGATCCAAAGAGAATCACAGAATGGTAGGGGTTGGAAGGGACCTTTAGAGATCATCTAGTCCAACCCCCCTGCTCAAGGAGATTCACCTAGATCAGGTCACTAAAACCAGTAATCCCACCACAAAACCCAGCCCCCTCACTGGTGTACAAAGCATAAGTGCTGAACAATGCCAAAGGGACTGACATGGAAGTGATCAGGAGAATATAACTCGTGTTGTTGGGCTGAGCTGTACACATAATGCTGAAACATTTTGCACATCACAGGCTTTGTGGTGTGATTGGGTCCTATTGGAAGCACCTCCAGCTGTCGGTTACAGAATGATTTAGGAGGTTTTTGTTAGTGAAGTTCCCCTTGAAAGGGCCAATGAAGCTTCAGTTTGTGCTTCTGGGGCAATCAAGTCAAATAATGACAAATTACAGAAGATGCTTCTTGTCTCCTGTGCATTGTAAACCAGTAAAACCAGCCACAGGGCACAGTCAGGGCTCCTGAAGCTCTCAGGGTGAGAAGAGCACGTTTCCTGTTGCTGTACACGTGCTCCTCTGACTAATTAAAAAGCATTTGGCTGCTGTTCTGGAAAGAATAAGGATTCAGTGTCCCTGCCTTTCCTCTGTTGGGCAGGGATGGGACATGACAAGGTTTGTACTTGTTACTGCCACATGCAGACAGAGAAACCCACCTTCTGGGAATATGTTGTCACAAAGCATCAACCAGTTTTCTTTTCCAAAGAGAAAATTTCTCCTTGCCCCAAACGTCTGAGCATGAGAAAAGTTCCTTTTGTGCCTCACACTGATTTTCCATGAGTCCTGTGTTTCTCCCTGCAATTCACGTGTGTGTCGGGGGGAAAAACCCACTTGAGGGGGTGAACAGTGTTTGTCTTCCTGTAGGCTGGAGTAGCTTAACCAGTCTTTCTGGTAAATCTTAGTTTTCAGGTGAAATATGAAGAGAGAAAACTGTTGGTTAATGTGGTTGGTGTTGAGTAGATGATGAAACATCACTCTGCATGGAGCGATGTAATCTATATGGTAATGTGATGTCTGCCTGGAAAGTGTATGTGGTGTTGATTAATGAGGCAGGCTTGGTTTGGAAGCTGAAGGAGAACTACTTGTATGTCTTCAGAAATAAAAGTAGCTTCAAGTATTAGAGTTTGTAATAGCTGTAAGTGTTTAAGCAGCTGCTGTGGCCTCCTGCACCGCTCACAGCAGAGACATCGCTGAAGAGAATCTGATCTCAGCAGCTGTGCTGCCCAGGCTGGAGGCTGGGAACATAGGCAAAACCAAGACAGAAATAACCAGGGGTGGGGTGGTTTGTGTTGTTTGCTTGGGGTTTTTTTAAAGCTCATTTTCCAAAAGGCCTAATTACTTCTAATTCCTCCTCCCCCTGTGCAGAGCAGCCGCCGTGGGAGAGCGTCGCTGCGGCCGTTCCGCCCGTCCCGGGGCTACGCCAGTCCCTCCGGAGAGTCCGGGTGCGTGGGGGCTGGGGGAGGGAGGGACTGCCTCTGCACATTGCTGCTGGTGGGAACTGCTTTCCTGAGGAACTCTTGTTCTCATGGATCTCTGTGTTCCTGGTTTGCTTCAGTCAGATTTAAATGAAGCTAATCGAGGTGATCAGTGCTTAGAAGGAAAGTTGTGGGTTGCTGCCTCAGCTTTGGGTTGGTTGTGGAGCAGGGATTTGCTGGTGCTGAATGAGGGCTGCAAAGATGCTGAGGGGACTGGAACATCTTTCTTACAAGGAAATGTCATGAGACTGGGGCTGTTTGACTAAGGGGGAACCTCATCAACACATGGGGTAATGGATGTAAGCTGGAACACAGACAGTTTCACTTAAACATGAGGAGAAGCTGCTTGGTGCTGAGGTGAGGGAGCCCTGGCCCAGGCTGCCCAGGGAGGGTGTGGAGGCTTCTCCTCTGGAGGTTTCCAAACCCTCCTGGACACGTTCCTGTGCCCCCTGATCGAGGGGAACCTGCTTTAGCAGGGGGTTGGGCTGGATGAGCTTAAGAGGTCTCTTCCAACCTCCACCATTCCGTGCTCTGAAGTGTGGGTGCAGGGTTTGAAAGCTTCTGGGACAGAGCAGTTGTCCCCAACTGCATGCACAAGACTCAAACTGTTTGATGTTTGTCATGTAATACAATTTACCCAACTTTCACTCTTCTTCCTCCCCTCCTCAGGGTTTCTGTAGGCAAAATCCTGGGTGCAGGTGTGCTGTTTGTGGGTGGAGGGGTAGGTGGCACCGTGCTGTACGCCAGCTATGACACACACTTCCGCGAGAGCGTGGAGAAGGCCGTGCCCTACTCTGGGAAGCTCTTTGAGATGGCACTTGGTCCTGCACCTTACAGCACACCCATGCCAAAGAAACCGGTAAGGGGAGAGCTTTCACCTCACCTTTTCATTTCCCTTTTCTTTCAAGAGAGCATTTACTCTTAGCTTTTATCTTCTTTGTGTTGCTTAACGGTGCTGCTTGTGTGTTTCCCTTCATCATCTTGTGGTCTGTGCATTGCAAAACTGTTGGTTTTATTTGCAGTAAAATAATCCAGTAGGATGCTAACTGAATAGCTGCCCTGCTTAGAAAGAAGTTGGGGAGCCAGAGGGGTAGGTGACGTGCTAGAATTGCCTTATTTTAGAAGCTTAGTGTAATTAGCAGTGTAGCAGGATTACAAAAACTGTTATTTTAAGCTCAATTTATTTTAGAGGGATGAGAAAGTTTTTGAATGAGTAAAGATTTGAAAGGTCCAGAGCCACCCACAAGCATCATACTTTGAAATCTCAGTGACACCACCCTGCAGAAGGGAAAGCTTGGTGCAGCCTTCAGCACAAGTCTGGAAATGGGATCTGGAAGTGTTTTCCTGCATCTGAAAGCAAACGCTTCCCAATTATTCAAGAGTGCTGAAAAGCTGCTCTGGCTGTGGTTGTCCTGAGCTTTCAGAAGTCAAGGTACACATGGCCATCAAGAAAGCCCAAATATTTTTAAAGTAGACTTTAAGAAAGCTGTTCTTAATGAACAAGAGAGTATCAGTTAACCAAAACTGTACCTGTTCTGGTTTTAGCTACACTCGGCTTGTGATCATCCACGATCCTAATGCCTCCCAGGAACCAGCACATTTCACACAACTGACTGGTCAGATGGCAAAGTTACCTTGTGGCTTTGCATGATTGTTATTAAAGGATTAATATCACAACCCCTCAGAGTACTCTGTGCTTGAGGAGGCGTTTGTCTGCCCCAAACCCTGGCATCAGGTCCTTTTAAAGGGAAGCCAGTTGTGAACTCTTGATCATTCCAGCCAAAAGCATCGTGTTTGTTCTGTTTTTAAAGCACATCTTTAATTGTGCACTCACCTATCTCTAGAACTATTATGTGTGGGTTTTTTTCCCCTCAACTTGAAAAGGAATTGCCTAGAAACTGGGCAGGATGGGAAAGGTGACTGGGATTGTGTCAGACCTTCATGTAGTTTGTAGAGTTTCTGTATTATCTGTGGTCTTTCAAAGCACTCTGAAGTGTTTGGGATGTTTGGGAAGTGACATTATTTACTTTTGATGCATACCTTAATAAATATTTGTAGTGAAAACTGCCACCTCTGTGCTCTTCAGTTTTGGGGAGGTGAAAACTGTAAAGATTCCTTCTAAACTTAAAATCAAGGCAAGAAATGGTTTGGCCTCGCTACTGTTTTCATGTGCACCTTGCATTTAGATTTCAGACCCAGCCATCTGGATGTGGAGATGTTCTTTTCCACTATAATGGAATCAGTGAGGCACAGGCTGTTCAGAAAACTGCTGATAGCTCTTATTTTTGATCTTTCAAGATACAACAAGGTCCACTGAAGATCTCATCTGTAGCAGAAGTAATGAAAGAGTCTGAACAGCCTGCTACCAAATCCCAGCTGAGCAAAACAGAAGCTGTTGCTCCTTCTGAGGAAAAAGAAGGTACATTTGTAGAATGTGATGTAGAGAGAAGCAAAAGAGCTAATGGTCTCCTGTATCATATGTGCTAGGGCAGGTTAGAATAGTCCTTTGGAGTGGCTGAAGTTGAGTACGTTGTAATTTCTTAGAATTCATGTTGTTTTCTTTTCAGTCCTAAGAAATTTTACCTGAAATGACTTTCTCTCCCTATTTTGAATTAAATATATTCTGTTTGGACTCTAAGATATAAACAGTGACTATCCTGCACAGTCTAGGTGTGAGGCTCAGCAGGAAGAGCACTTTGGGTGCTGCACTCTGGGGCCGTTTGCCTCCTCTTGTTAATGCAAGCACAAGGAGCTTAACTTCAGATCATTTCTGAGCTACTGTAAAGTTAGATCAAATGTGACTGGTTTAGAGAGGAACAGTTGTGACATCTTTATGCATTTATCTCCCGTGTCTGTGTGGGTGCCTGTGTTTAAGTAATACCTGGTTGCTCTTTGCCAGAGATTTTTCTCTTTCTGGAAATAATATCATCAGTGTCCAAATAAGACTCTTTTCCAGAGGAGAAAGGTTAAGTCTTACATCCTTTTTTTGGCATTATAGCTGATAGATACTAACTGGATTTGTTCCATAACTGCATTTATCAGCAGGCAAGGCTGCAGCACAGATCATCTCTGCAACGGGTGTAGCCATGTCAGTGCCAGCTCCGGGGATACAGACTGAAGAAGGTGAGAAAGGTCATGTGAACAATGAGGAAAACACACAAAACCCTGTAGCTTGGAGTGCATAAATTCTTACCTCTGTGCTGGTGTTTGGCTGTTTTTAAAGGCACAATTCTTTGTGCCGCTGGAAGAAGAAACAACTTCCATCGTCTGTTAATAGGTTTTTAACATATTAAGCAGCTGAGACATACTTGGGTGAGGTGTAGGTGTGAAGGCAAGAGGCAAATCTGCCTTTATGCTGGACTGAACTTGTCCAATCCAGTTTGCCTCTGCTCTTTGTGGCTTTCTGATCAAGGTTCAGCCAAGTGTGTCTGCCCAGGGCCAAGTGAAGACACTGCATGTATGCTTTGACTCAACAAGAAGCACTAGCTTCTGTGTGATAGTCTCTTTCAGATGAGATTCTGTGGATTTCTTTCTGTATGAACACATTTCATAGAAAGGATCCCAGCCATAAGCAAACAGGTTTTGAGTTAACATCAGCACTATTCAGAGGTAACCTGATGGCTGTTGTCAGGGCCTGAACCTGAGAGCTGAGAACCTGGGGCCCTCCTCAGTTCAAATGCAGCTGCTCTTGAGAGAAATACTCAGGTCAGTGCTCACTCTTAAGGCATTTTAAGCAGCCTCAGTAGAGGGTAACTGTGGCTCACTGTAGCCCTCTCACCAGTTTCTCTTTATTTTGACTGGACTCTCCAAATATGCTGAAGGAGAACTGAAAAAAGAGTAAGAACAGATATTCACTTAAAGTTTGGCTCCATAACTGTTCTTGCTTTGCCTTGCACTTCTGCATCTTGTTCATTTTCATAACTAGACAACAAAAAATCTGCAGATGCACAAGAGAGATTGGTGCTACTGTCTTGAATTTTAAGAAGATGTGAGACTGGCTTTTGTAATTCTGGGTACACAAATGCTTGAGGTTGTTTCAGCGTGGCTGTAGTCAGGTTTATAAAGTGATACTGACTAACAATCAGCTTAGAAAAGAAAGTTACTTCCCTGTGGTAATTTGAGGTCTCTCTTAAGCAGTTTGAACTCTTTTAGGTAAAGAACAGGAAGGGTCCCATGCTCTAAAGGAACGGTCCCCAGAGGAAGTTGCAGCCCGGCTCGCCCAGCAAGACAAGGAAGAGCAAGAGAAGGTGTCGGGTGAGTCCCTCCTGAGAGGTTCCCTGTATGTGTTGTATGTGACAGAAGAGTTGGACTGTATTGGCTTTAGAGTTCCAAGTTGGTTGCACACCTCCTGGTTGCTGTCCCTGTGTTGTGTTGGCAGAATGAGTGGTGCTGAAGCTTCTTCCACCCACTAAGAAGTAACCGACAGTGAAAGAATGGTGGAAAATTTGGGGTGGAATGGACCTCCAAGGTCTCCAGTCCAGACCCCTGCCTGGAGAGTTGGGGCAGGTGAGAATGGACTAAAACAGCCTGTTTCAGAAGGCACCTCCAATGATCATCTAGTCCAACTGCCTGACTCCCTCAGGGCTGACCAAGCTAAAGCATGTTGTTAAGGGCCTTGTCCAAAGTGCCTCTTAGACACTGAGAGGCTTGGAGCATCAACCACTTCTCTAGGAAACATGGAACTCTGTTCCTTGTTTGGCCACCCTCTAAAAGTATAAACAGTGATTCTTCCACAGGAAGGTTGCTCAAGGCCTTCTCTCATGGAGATTTGAAGCTCTCCAAGGATGGAGATTGTTCCATCTCTCTCAGCAGCTTTGCCAGTGCTTGTTAAGATGGAGAACTTGATGCATCCAATTCATTTCTCTTGTTGGCACTTGGATCTGTTGCCTCTTGGCATTTCACTGGGCACCTCTGGTTCAGTCCCTTCCTTTAGGTGTGGAAGGCATTACTTAAGATACCCCTTCAGATTCTATTCTTTAGCCTAGAAGCCTGGAGCTCTCAGCCTCTCATCTGTCACGTGCTCCCATCCTCTAACCGTCTTCATAGAATCACAGAATGGTGGGGGTTGGAAGGGCCCTCCAGAGCTCATCCAGCCCAGCAGCCTGCTAAAGCAGGTTCCCATTGATCAGGGGGCACAGGAATGTGTCCAGGTGGGTTTGGAAACCTCCAGTGAAGGAGCCTGCACAACCTCCTTGGGCAGCCTGTGCCAGGGCTCCCTCACCTCAACAGTGAAATAGCTTTTTCTTATAGTTAAGTGGAACTTTTTGTGTTCCAGCTTCATCCCATCACCCCTTGTCCTGTTACTGTCTACAGTAGAAAAAAGGGATGTCCCAACCTCCTGACACCCACCCTTTAGATATTTATAAATGTTAATAAGATCTCCCCTCAATCTCCTCTTCTCCAGACTAAACAGCCCCAGTTCCCGCAGCCTTTCCTCGTGTGAAAGATGCTCCAGCCCCCTGATCATCTTGGTGGCCCTGTGCTGGACTCTCTCCAGCACTTCCCTGTCCCTCTTGAGCTGAGGAGCCCAGAACTGGACACAGGACTCCAGATGAGGCCTCACCAGGGCAGAGTAGAGAGGGAGAAGAACCTCCCTTGACCTGCTGGCCACACTCTTCTTGATGCATCCCAGGATGCCATTGGCCTTCTTGGCCATGAGGGCACATTGCTGGCTCATGGTTAGCTTCTTATCAACCAGCACTCTCAGGTCTCTCTCCTGGTGCTGCTCTCCAGCAGGTCAATCCCCAGCCTGGTGCATGGGGTTGTTCATTCCCAGATGCAGGACTCTGCACTTGTCCTTGTTGAACCTCAGGAGGTTCCTCTCTGCCCAACTCTCAAGCTGGTCGAGATCCCGCTGAATGGCAGCACAGCCTCTGGGGAATCAGCCAGTGCTCCCAGTTTGGTGTCATCAGGGAACTTGCTGAGGGTCACTCTGTCCCCTCATCCAGGTGGTTGATGAAGATGTTGAATGAGACTGGCCCCAGAACCCATCCCTGTGGAACTCCACTGGCCACAGGCCTCCAACTCGATTTCCTCTTCATATAACAAATGAAGATGGGAACAAATGAAGATGGGAAACCACTCACGGAGAAGTGCCTTTGCTGTGGCAGAGATGTGCTGAAGCTCTTCCACCGAGTACCTAATTCTCATGCTCTTTTCTTTCTAGTTTAACTCAGGTAGTTGCTGTTTCTTTGCAGCCCTTGCAGCATCTCTGGAGGCAGCCCTGAGCAGCACAGCCCGTGTCACCCTGCAGGCCATCACGGCGCAGGAGGCGGCGGCGCAGGCAGTGAACGCTCACTCGCAGGTCCTGAGGGAGGCCATGGACAACTCTGAGGTAAACTGCACACATGGGCACTTGGGGTTTCTTCCTTTATGGAGCTCAGCAAAATGTTTCATTTCACAATGAAACATAGAATTGGAAGCTCTTCTTGCAGTGGCCTTGCTTTTCTCACAGTTTGGCCTCATCTTCCCACTGTGTGGAATAACACAACTGGTTTGCTGTTACAGTTTTGTTTTCTACTCCCCTAACTCCTTTAAAGCAAACTTCAAGTCAATACATTAAAGTCATCAATACCTCAAGTCTTCACATTGTATCTGAATTCCTTGTGTTTCCATTCCCAACCCCATTTGTGCCAAGATATCAGACTATCATGCTGTCCATGCTCATATCACTGTGCCCACCCTGGTCATTCCATTGAACTGTGCCCTTTGCCCTGATCTTCTTGCTGGATTGTTCATTTCTTGTCTGGAAATGAGAAGGGGATGTATGAGCAATACCAGCTTGTGGTTCTGGTGTGCCAGTCACAGGGCTCTTGTGGAACTGCTGCTGCCCACACAGTTCTGGAGCAGAGAATATAATTTAGTGGTGAATCAAACAGGGGCATGTGGGCAACTAAACAAGCACTCAAGATTTATTCTAGTAGTTAGTAAAACAAGTGTCTTAAGAGTTTGCTTTGAAGCTTAATACTTAAGCTTACTTTAAAATTGAGCAACTTCAAAGTATTATGGGACTTTTAAGCTTAAAAGCAAATTCAGAGTATTTAGAGTATTGTACTTCAGTACATGGAGAGACGTCCTCTAAAAACATGGTGGCACCATAGAGTCATTCTGCTGCCTGGACAAATGGCTGCTGTGGCTGTTAAAAACCAAACCAAACTGGAGCATCTTCCTTATGAGGAAAGGCTGCAGGAACTGGGGCTGTTCAGTCTGGAAAAGAGGAGACTGGGAGGGGATCTTAGTAACATTTACAAGTATATAAATGGTGGGCGTCAGGAGGTTGGGGCACCTCTTTTTTGATGGTATCTAGCAACAGGACAAGGGGTGATGGGATGAAGCTGGAACACAAAAAGTTCCCTTTAAACATAAGAAAAACACTATTTCACCTTGAGATGAAGGAGCCCTGGCACAGGCTGCCCAGGGAGGGTGTGGAGTCTCCTTCCTTGGAGGTCTTCAAAACCTGCCTGGACACATCCCTATGTGACCTGATCTAGGTTGACCTGCTTCTGCTGGGGAGTTGGACTAGATGATCTCTAAAGGCCCTTTCCAACCCCTCCCATTCTGTAGTTCTAGGAAGCCAAACCAAACCATTAGAAGAGAAAACCCCATTTGTAAAGCTTCCAGCTGAGCTGTTGGTAAAACACAGGAACACTGCTCAGTGAGAGTGAAATGTGCAGCAACGTGTGCATCTGCTCAGGCTTCAGGGGTTTGTTAGAGAACTCTGTTATTTAGTGATCCTAATGACCCTAATGAGGAATCTGTGCTTCTCAGGCTTCTGGGGAGAAGAAGTCGTCTCAGTGGCGTACCCTGGAGGAAGCGCTGAAGGATCGGAGGAGGGCGGTGGATGAAGCTGCTGATGTCCTGCTCAAAGCCAAGTAAGTTGCTCATTTTTAAGGCTTCTGGAGTGGCAAGGCAGTCTTGCCTGTGTGAAGGCTGGCAGGGACCAGGTGAGTTTCTAGAAGGTGTGTAATCAGCTGTGTTCATCTTCAGCTGACGTGTTTGTGCCAAGTCAGGAAGGTTCCACACGCTAAGGAACATTTCACTTTGCACTGTGGACATCTTTGGTGCTTGTGCACATAGTCCTTGCTGTACCAGAGTCTGAAACAGTCCTGGTTCATCTCTTTAGTACTTATAGTGTTGGCAAGTTCAAATCAGATTAAACAAATATCCATAATCCTTCCAGTATGATTTTGGGATAATTTTGTCAATATTTAACCTGTTGTAAGGACCCCATCACTGCACTCCCTGTGCTGAGGCAGTACCATCACTGCCTTCTTTTGGTTATCATGAAAAATGAAGCTTCACAGCATGGTTTGGCAGTTCTACCTGTCAGCAGAGTTGTTTTTAAGGATTTTATTAAGTGTGTGTCTAAACACATGAATTCTGGAGTGGAGCCCTGCTGGTGACCCAAAGCTCTGCACAACTGCCTGATGTGTGTGCAGTCTGGTGTGTAGATTCACTGCAGGGGGGGTTGCAGGAGCAGCACTAAGATGAGAAACAAAGCTCCATGTTGCCCTTACAATGAGGAGAGAAAGAATTTTGGAACCTCTTTGATGCTTCTGAGGCTGAGAAGGCACCATCAGCCTTGCAGCTGTATGAGGAACCTTCTCAGAGAATCCCAGAGTGGTGGGGGGTTGGAAGGGATCTCCAGAGCTTGTCCAGCCCAACCCCCTGCTAAAGCAGGTTCCCTTTGATCAGGGGGCACAGGAGCATGTCCAGAGGAACCTCCACACCCTCCCAGGGCTCCCTCACCTCAATAGCAAAGGAGTTTCTCCTGATGCTCTGGTGGAACTGCCTGTGTTGCAGCTTGTGCCTGTTACCCCTTGTCCTGGCACTGGATACAATAGAAAAAAGGGATGTCCCAACCTCCTGAAACCCGCATTTAGATATTTGTAAGTATTGATGAGATCCCCCCTCAGTCTCCTCCAGACTAAACAGCCCCAGTTCCTGTAGCCTTTCCTCGTATGGAAGATGTTTCATTCCCCTGATCATCTTGGTGGCCCTGTGCTGGACTCTCTCCAGCACTTCCCTGTCCCTCTTGATCTGAGGAGCCCAGAACTGGACACAGGCCTCCAGATGAGGCCTCACCAGAGCAGAGGAGAGGAGGAACAGAACCTCCCTTGACCTGCTGGCCACACTCTTCTTAACACCCCCAAGATGCCTTTGGCTTTTGAAGCTCTGTGCTGACTGAAAATAATTAAGAAGTGGAACTGAGGTTCTAAAGAGTAAACCAAAGCTGCACTCCCCCACCTCCCCCATGCACCAGCTTTCATTGTCTGCTGCTCAACCACATGCCTTCACTTTTTACTTTCTTTCCAAGCTTGCTCCTTATTCCAGGGGTGTCATAAAAACCTCCATTGGTTTGAATTTGGACAAGGAGCATTTTTTCACATTTCCCTTGATCTCCAGTTGTTCTTACTTACACAAAAAGAAAGAATCTGTCTGTCCAGGGCTGTATGAGTTTCCTCCCACCCTCGTTTACCTCCAGCACTCACCATGTCCAAGAGCCTTCTGCAAGAGTAAGCCATCTGTATTAAGTCTCCTCGTCCCTCTGCTGTGGGAGGGAGATGTTTTCCTTCTCGTTCCAACTTAGTTTGACTAAGTCCTTTCAGTGAACTTCTTCATCCTCACCTCCAGCTAAGTCCTGGGTGTTAATCACACCATAAACAACTCTCATTTTACATGGAACAGATGTGCTGACACCTTTAGGTTTCAGGCTGTGGGAAAGAAAGAATCTTTACTGCTGGCATCTGAGCCGTAGAGCTGACAGATGGGAAGCACCAGTGGAGTTACCCAGTAGTTCTTCCTAGAAACACAGATAAAGTAAGCTCTTCTTTGGGGCTTTGTTGTAAGACTTTGATGTTTTAGAATGAGCAGCTGCTTCTCTTTTCAGAGAGGAGCTGGAGAAGATGAAGGGTGTGATTGAGAACGCCAGGCAGGCTCAGCTGGCCGGGGCCAAGCCTCACATCACTGCGGCCGAGGAGAATCTCCATCACATGATAGTGGACTTGGACAACGTGGTGAAAAAGGTACTGCCCAGTGCTGCCATGGGCCCCCCACAACTGTCTCCACAGCAAGGACCACGTGGCAGTTTGTGCTGACCTCCCATTCCCAAACCCTCTGTAGCAGGTGAAGTGTTTTTGAAGTGTAAACGCTGTCCTTTCTTAGAATCACAGAATCAGTTTGGCTGGAAAAGCCCTTTAAGCTCTTGGAGCCCAACCCCTCCCCTCACACTGCCAAGGCCACCACTAACCCATGGCCCTCAGCACCTCAGCTCCACAGCTTTGCATTAGCTCCAGGGATAGGGACTCCCTCACCCCCCTGGGCAGCCTGTGCCAAACAACCCTCTTAATGACAAAGTTCTTCCTAATCTCCAGTCTAAATGTTCCCTGGTGCAACCTGAGGCCATTTCCTTGTGTTCTGTCATTCATGGGAAAAGAGACCAACCCCCACCTCACTTACATCCTCCTGTCAGGGAGTTGCAGAGAGTGATCATGTCTCCCCTCAGCCTCCTCCAGACTAAACATCCCCAGTTTCTTCAGCTGCTCCCCATTAGACTTGTGCTCCAGACCCTTCCCCAGCTCCTGTTCCTGTCTCTGGACACGCTCCAGCACCTCAGTGTCTTTCCTGTAGTGAGGGGCCCAGAAGTGAACAAAGCACTTGAGGTGCAGCCTCACCAGTGTTGAGTACAGGGGGACAATCCCTGCCCTGGCCCTGCTGGTCCCAGTATCTCTGGTACAAGCCAGGATGCCATTGGCCTTCTTGGCCACCTGGGCACACTGCTGGCTCGTGTTCAGCTGCTGATTAACACTCCCAGGTCCTTTCCTTCCAGACAGCTTTCCAGCCCCTCTGCCCCACGCCTGGGGTTTTTTAGCCATACTCAGCCTTTGAGGTGATGATACTCCCAGTAATCTCACATAAGAAACATTTAAACATAAGAAAAAGCTATTTCACTGTTGAGGTGAGGGAGCCCTGGCCCAGGCTGCCCAGGGAGGTGTGGAGGCTCCTTCCTTGGAGGTCTTCAAGACCCACCTGGACACATCCCTATGTGACCTGATCTAGGTGAACCTGCTTCTGCAGGGGGGTTGGACTAGATGATTTCTAAAGGTCCCTTCCAACCCCTACCATTCTCTGATTCTATGTCAAGATCTTTGCCAGAACCCGAACCCTGTGCCAAGGGAGCCTGCTGCCAGCCCTTCCTGGAGACCACTTGTCACTCTTTACATTGGATGCCAACAGGAATTTAGGTTAGGGAGGAGCAGGAGCAGTGTGTGTTAATGACCTGGTGGGTAAAACACAGCTCAGAAGACTGCAGAAGAACTTTAAAGATGAAGTTTCTCTCCCTTTGCAGGACAGCTGATAAATTCATCAGGTGTGTTTTGAGTGAATTTGGCCTAAGAGTGGGAGCATCAAAACTTAGTGAGAGGAGGGCAGCCCTGAGAAGATGAGCTTCCTGGGCCTGTGTGATAGCTGTAAGCACAGAAAATGAGACACATTGAAAGATGTGAGCTAAATTTAAGGTATTCTTTTGGTCCTGTCTAGACTCCAGCCTGGCTGTGTAGTTAGTGTTTGTGGGAGATGGATTAGTGGTAGTTCCAGCCAATAATGACTGGATATGAGAGGTTTGGTATCACAGAGTAGGGTATTTCTCCCCAGGAGAGTTTGCTGTGGTTAGAATGGAGGTGAGGCTGATAACTGACTCAGGGCCTGCCTCTGTTCTCAATACTTGCCTTGAAAAATAACCTGATCTCATTTTGGCTTGTTACAGGTTCAGGCAGCACAATCTGAGGCCAAGATCGTGGCTCAATACCATGAGCTTGTGGCTACAGCTAGAGAGGAGTTCCAGCGGGAGCTTGACAGCATCACCCCCGACGTGCAGCCCGGCTGGAAGGGGCTCAGTAAGTCTCCCATCACAGGGGCACTTGGGCTTTGCAGTGTTTGTGTGATCACTGAACATCCAGCCTCCTCTTTTCCATCTCATTTGGTTAGTCTGAAGGGAAAACGAGTTGACAATAAGGGATGTAAACAGGTGATAGGAAGGGGGTTAACTGTGGAGCCTCCCTGGGCTGTATGGGAAGTGACACACGATGTAGCTCTCCTGTGATAAATACCAAAGGGTAGCTGAAAGGTCTCTTCCTTCCCCTGGTGTCCCAGGGAGAGAGAATTCACTGTCCATGCCCTCCCTACCCCACTCTATGTTCTTTCTGAACTCAGCTGGTGCAGTAACTCACCTGGAACCACAGAGCACGCTGCCCAGCAGCACTCAGGAGGCGTCTGACCTTTGTGCTGTTCCCACTGCAGTTCTTTGCCTGAAATCTCCATGAGCTGCCTCTCCTTGCGCAGGAGAGAGGAGTTTGTGATCACTGTCCTTGGGAGGGAGGAAAGGGAATCTCCTTGTAGCTTCAGGGCACTCATTTTCCTTCTGGTGTGACCTACCTGAGGATCTCCAGGGCTGACTTGTCAGGGTCTGGGACTTGCTGCTGCTTGGGACTTTCTTTCTTAACCAACTGCTGCTGGCTTTTAAGAACCTAGAAAGGTCAGGCTAAAATGCCAGGTGTCCTGTTGCACTCCAAGCTTGCATTCCTTGCTTTGGTTGAACTTCAGCATCTGTCTGTGGGTTTCCAAAGGTGATTTCAGTGGTGGGATGTTTTGGGCTATGTCCTGCCTGTACCACAGAGGCCCTTGTACTCGACCTACTGTTCTTCCTGAAGACTCAAACTCGTGTTTAAGTCACTGTAGATAAGAAGCTGTTAGTTTTCTGTGTTACTTTTTGCATGTCTCACTTGCTGTAGTGAATGTGCATTAACTTTTCCAACCTCTCCTCTTTCTGTTGCAGAGATAACTGACTTAGGTGAGTCCCTGTAACTTGTGACTGTCATCTCCTCTCTGTCCTTTTCCTGTTTGTGTGGTCTGTCACACTAAATTCCAGGCAGTGCCATCAAAGGGGGGTGAACAGTTGCATTCCTAACGATTTCAGGCTGAGGAATGCTTTGGGATCCCTGGCAGCAGCTGTCCTGGTTTTGCCTGGGAGAGCAGCACTTCCCAGGTCAGTGTGAGCCAGGTTGGAATTCCCTGTGTGAACTGAAGCTGATCAGTGGGTGCTGCTGAGACTCCAGTGAGAAACAAACTCTGAGCAGTTCCAGGGAAGCTGTGTGCAAGGGCTGGCTGAAGGACTGTGGTTTCACTTGCTTTGGACCCTGCAGGAGTACTGTCCTGAGCAGTGCCTGGCTTTTGGGACAGGCCATACAGCTGTACCCAGTGCAGAACACAGCTGCTGCTTGTGTCCTCCTGCAAACTCCTTAGCAGGCACTGATGTGGTTGTGCTCCCTGCTGCTCTTTGAGTAGCCAAACCTGAAAGGTACAAATTGGGGTAACAAATGTGATGGGGACCAGTTGGTCTAGAGGACTGTTGGGGAGAGAACCTAATTCTGGCTGTTTCTCCCAGTGACCTCAGTGTTTTGATGATCAAATTTGCATGAGTTTATAGCCAGCTGGAGGTTGTGGTGCTGGGGTTTTACATCCCCTGCTGCTGCCTTGTGCTGTCACACAGAGCAGGAAACAGGCAGGGCTGCTGACAGTCTCATCTGACTGAGTGTGACATGGATATGGGAGCATAAAAAATAGCTGCAATTTCAGAGGAATGAAGGTGCCCGCTCAGACAGAAGGGGCTGGCCTCAGGTGTGGCTCACAGAGTGGCACCAAGGGGGCATTAGCCCAGGTCAGGGGCTTGAACCACCTGGCAACTCTTGGTAAAGCACATTCTCTGATCCATCAGGTGGAGCCTCAGTGCTCTAGGGGCAGGGGGGCAGTTTCTCTGCAGCCCTTCCCAACACCCTCCCTGTGTTGGTGTTCCTTTCAGCCGGCCAGTTGTCCACAGACGACCTGAACTCGCTCATCGCACACGCCCATCGCCGCATCGACCAGCTCAACAGGGAGCTGGCGGAGCAGCGGGTGAGGGAGCAGCAGCACATCGAGGCAGCCCTGCAGCAGCAGAAGCTGGAGGACAAAAAGGCCTTTGAGGCAGCTGTGGCCAAAGCTCTGGAGCACCACAAGAGCGAGATCGAGCTGGAACAGGAGAAGAAGGTAACGTGGCATTGATGTGCCTGCCCGAAGCTCTGTCTCAGAGGCTGTGAGAGTCAGAGGAGGGGCACTGAAGGGGTGAGTGCTGGGGGCTGTCCAGGAGAGGTGTGCATGGGAAATGGTAAAGAGGCAGCTTGTGCAGAGTTAGGGTGGTAAAACACAGCACAGCAGGGATTGGCTGTCCTGGCTGCCATCACTGCTGGGGATGGGGTCACCGGGGGAAAGGAGAATTTGATCTCACTGGGTGTGAGCATCTTGGGGCTGTTCCATTTAAACATAAGGAAAAATTACTCTGCTGTTTGGGTGAGGGAGCCCTGGCCCAGGCTGCCCAGGGAGGGTGTGGAGGCTCCTTCCCTGGAGGTCTTCAAGACCCGCCTGGACACGTTCCCGTGTGACCTGATCTAGGTGAACCTGCTTCTGCAGGGGGTTGGACTGGATATCTCTAAAGGTCCCTTCCAACTCCCACCATTCTATGAAAGATGATCCCATCCCTGCCAGGGGTGAGAGTGTGCCCTGCTGGGTGGCACAGGGGCAGCTGCAGGGTGACAGGTGCTGGTGTTGCAGGTGGAGGAAGTGCGGGAGGTGATGGAGAGCGAGATGCGGACGCAGCTGCGGCGGCAGGCGGCCGCCCACACCGACCACCTGCGAGATGTGCTCAAGATCCAGGAGCAGGAGCTCAAGGAGGAGTTTGAGCAGGTAAGGGGGGCCCCAAGGGAAGCAGAGTGGGAGAACTGAACCCTAGCAAAGCACATGCTTCATGGGATGGGAGTCCTGAACATCTTCCAGGATGCAGGCTGCTTGATGAAAGTGCCTGAGCGTGGATGGTTGTTGGTTAACAACACTAGATTGATGGAAACCTGCCTTACAAATGAGTGAGATCTGATTTGTCAGACCAGAAGCAGCTGTTCTGTATCTCTCTGTTTCAGAACCTGTCTGAGAAGCTCAGTGAGCAGGAAATGCAGTTCCGGCGCCTCACCCAGGAACAGCTCGACAACTTCACGCTGGATATCAACACTGCGTACGCCAGGCTGAAGGGCATCGAGCAAGCAGTTGAGAGTGAGCACCAACACCCCCTTTTCTTAAGGACTAAAGTCGTGATCCCCTTGTGCCCGTTGCCCAAGCCTGGCTGCCAGAGCACAGGCCCAGAGCCCACAGGCCTGGGGTTGGTGCCTGGTCAGCAGCACCCACCAGCTCCCCCCTGCACCAGTGCTGTTGCCTGGTTCCCCCCTGGAACTGAGGAACAGACTTGCTTTGAGACCAAGTGTTGAGGGGCTGGAGCTGCTTTTGCAAGTGGAGTGTTTTAAGGGATGGCCATTCCTGCTTGTGTTCACAGAACATAGGGAGTGGGGGGTGGAAAGGACCAACTCCCTGCTAAAGCAGGTCCCTATCGAACAGGGGGCACAGGAATGTGTCCAGCTGGGGTTAGAAACCTCCAGAGAAGGAGCCTCTAGCCCCTCCCTGGGCAGCCTGGGCCAGGGCTCCCTCACCCAACCACTGAAGCAGTTTTCCCTTGTGTTTAAGTGGAACTGTGCGAGTTCCAGCTCATGTCCATTGCCCCCTGTCCTGCCACTGGACACTAGAGGAAAAAAACCATCACCCCACCCCCTTGCCCCCCACCCTTTATATTCTTCCCAGCATTGGTGAGGCCCCTCCTCAGAAGTCCCAAACCCTTCCCTTGGTGCGCCCCAGCTCCGAGCCCCCGTCTCTGCTTGTTGCGCAGGCCACGCGGTAGCGGAGGAGGAGGCGCGGAGGGCGCACCAGCTGTGGCTGGCGGTGGAAGGCCTCAAGTCCTGCCTGAGGACGGGCTCCGAGGACGGCCCCACAGAGCCGCTGGCGGGCGCGGTGGCCGCTGTCAAGTCGAGCTGCACCGACGACGCCTTCGCCGAGGCTCTGACGGCGGCGCTGCCGGCGCAGTCGCTGTCCCGCGGCGTGTACAGCGAGGCGGCGCTGCGGGCACGCTTCCGCACCGTGCACAGGCTGGCCAGGAGGGTGGCCATGATCGACGAGACCAGGAACAGCCTGTACCAGTACTTCCTGTCCTACCTGCAGTCGCTGCTCGTCTTCCAGCCGCGGCAGCTGAAGCCGCCGGCGGAGCTGAGCCCCGAGGACCTGGATCCCTTCAAGCTGCTGTCGTACGCCTCGTACTGCGTGGAGCGCGGCGAGCTGGAGCTGGCGGCCAAGCTGGTGAACCAGCTGCGCGGCGAGGCGCGGCGCGTGGCGCAGGACTGGCTGAGCGAGGCGCGCCTCACGCTGGAGACGCGCCAGGTCGTGGACATCCTGACGGCCTACGCCAGCGCCGTGGGGCTGGGCACCACGCAGCTGCACTGAGCCTCCCGTCTGCTCGCGCTGGATTCGGTTTCAACCCCTCGGCGTCTGTGCGTCGGGTTTGTTTTCGGTCTGTCGTGACAAACACCTTCAGGAAGCTTCTGGCCCGTTTGTGTAACAGTTTTGTTTCCCCCATCGGGCTTGTGCCCCAACCACATTAATGTGCTGCCATTAATGATTTGCCACTGTCAGCAGAATAAAACGAGGCTTCAACCAATGTTTCCTACTCGGTCTCCTGTTTAAACACGTCAGGCTGTGCCAGAGCAGCCCTGCTCCAGGACCTGAGGAGGACAAAGCTTCCCTCGGTTTTGCTCTTTTCAAGGAGCAAAAATTCCCTGCTGAGATCAAGCTACCCCTTAATTGTACAGCTCTACACAATAGCCCTGAGGCCAGGCTGATGTAGACACTTCAGCTGGTGCCAGAGCTGATTCCCTCTGTCAGACCTGCTCTGCTGTAGCTTCAGGCCACCCAGCTATTTTTACCTACAACCATAAAGACCTGGCTCCTTCCTTCTTTTACCTTTAAGTTCTCAGATGGGTCTAAGCTCGTACCCACAGGGGCTGCCTTGTTGCTGGGCCACTTGTCAATTGCTGGTAAAGCATATACCCCCCAACCCCAAAGGCTCTGTACCTTGGCTCACCTGTCCCTGGCAGGACAGGGCTGCTTTTTGCAGCCATCCTTGTTTCCCAGCAGCCTCACTGCATCACCCCCAGCAAGGGCTGATCTTGCACAGAAGCATTTGTTACTAGTTTACACTGGAATACGTTTAATCCTCTCAGGAACAAGACCATTCTTTGCCTGCTGGAGGCAACTATGTGAGGAGGCCGCTCAGGCTTCGTCTGTGGGCAGAGGGCAGCAGTGCTGCACTGAGGGAACTGCACAGCAGTCTCTCTCCCCAAACATCCACCTCCCTGCCTCTCAGGGCAGCAGCAACACTTGGTGTAGTCCCCAGGTGTTCCTCAGGGCTCACCAGCATAGAGGCAGCTTTCATGGCAGCCATTTATTAGGTGCAGGCTCCAGCTGTGCAAAGTGGAGCTTTTTAATAGCTACAGTCCAAAGCCTGTCCCCAAAAGGATGAGGAATACCAGCACAGGTGATGAGCACTGTCAGCTGCAGTGCTTCCACACACAGTTGGTAGTGTGTAGCTCATTAAAGACGGCTGGGAAGGGAGTCAGCAGTGGTAAGGGAGAGGCTGCGCTTCAGCTCCCCAGAAGGTGAGGGAGGTTGGGCTCCACGGAGCACAGTGTTCTGCCCAGCAGGGCCCATACCAGCAGCTCTGGAGGCCTCAGCAGTGCTGCAGCACCTCCCCCAAGCTGTCCCTTCGGTCCTGCCCTTCAGCCCTGAGGGGTCCCAGCTGAGGGGAAGGACAGGCTGCACCTACTCACGGTCGCTGTCGCTGTCACTGTCACTGCTGTCGCTGTCAGACTCGATCCTCTCCAGTGTCTTCCTGCAGATACAAACCAGCCCAGCAGTCAGGCCCCTCTTGTGACTTTTGCTTACAAAAAGATGCCCAAAACACAGGTCACCCCCCTCCAAGAGATCATTATGGGCTGTCTGATGCCCAGGACAGGCTGAGGCAGCATGTGCTGGAAGCCCATCGCCCTGTGTCAGAACAGCAGACTCCTGCACTGCCCAGGAAGCAGTGGGCCACCTGCCAAGGGTGCTGGACCTCTCTTTATTTACCCAGACTTGTCCCTCAAGGCTAAGCCCAGCATCTGAGCTTGGCTGCAGCAGCTCACCAATGAAGAACAGTGGCTGAGGAGCTGTCCTTAAGGTTGACCATGAACCTCAGAGCCCATGAGCCACTTCCCTGCCTTTCCTGATCTGCCAGCAGCGGCATTTAGGTGGCCAGACCCAGCTAGGACGAGATCCTGGGAAGAAAAAGCTAGTAGCAGACCTGAGCAGTGAGGTAAGGCTCACCCCATCACAGGAAGTTTCCTTCCCTCCTAGGGGGGATGGACACAGCCTGGAATCAGAAACTGAGGGGTCATTTTGAGGGTGTGAATTGACCAGAGTCAACATCATTCTGAAGCCTGGTCTCTGCTGCCCTGGCAGAAATGCCTTTCTGCAGGAACTGCCCCTCTAACACCCTGTCTGTTCTGTCTACTACAGCCCAGCAGTAACACAAAGTACTCCAACTTACCTCTGCTCTTCAGAGAGTTCAAACTCCTCCTCTGTCCTGCTTTTAAGCCTTTGAAAGGAAGAGAGGCTGAGGGCTGCTGCCAGCTTGACCAGCTTAATTGCCTCCTCCGGGGAATTGGTTCGTTTGGCACAGTTCAGGAACTCATCCAGCACCTGGTCACTGCAAAAGCAAAGGCAAAGAGTGACTGTTCCCAGAGCCACAGCTGAGGTGGCCATTAGCTTACAGCAGGTGCTTTGGGGAGGGAGAGGAGGTGACAGCAGCCACAGGTGTCCCTGCCAGCAATGGCACCCCAGCCTTCGCCTGTACTGATGTGCTGGGGAGGGGAATTCTGATCCCAGCACAAAGCAACACTTTGCACAGAACCAGCTCCCTGCTCAGGGTAAGGAGCCCACCTTGGCAGCTGCCTCTTTCACCTTCCCCTTCTTCACAGTCCCCACAGCAGGCCCTCCCCCTCTTTCCCATGGCTGGAAGGGGTGAGGGAGCAGTGTGGCAGAGCTTTACCCCACAGGGCAGCAGGGAGCTGTGCTGGCCCTGGGCACTGTGAGCTGCTGGCAGCTGCCTCTGCTCTGCCAGGCCCACTTCACCTTCAAGGGCTGCCTCTGCTTCTTCTCAGCCCCAGCAGTTGCTGTGACACCTCCTTTGCCTTCAGGCAGGGAAGCAAAAGTTTGTCACTGCAGGAAGCTTGGCAGGGGACAGTTCACCTCTGATCCATTTGGTAACAGCAGGGAAACCACTGTTCTTTCTCTTTGACCCAAACAGCTACAAACCATCAGCTGCACCATGACTTCAGAAGCAGAATTATTCTCCTTTCCCTATTCCCCAAACTAAGATGGGCACTGCCCAGGCTCCCTTGGGGTGGGCAGCACAGGGTGCCAATGCCAGCAGCTCCTGCTGCCACACACCCTCCCACTCTGCACTCAGACCAGCTCCAAGCATTCCATTTCATCTAAACACCTCCAAGCAAAAGGCAATCCTGTTCCTTAGAAGCTGTTTTCTACTTCAGAGTTTCCCCCCACCAAGTCCTGAGAGAAGGTAATTGCTGTAGCCTAACAGGGTACCACACAGGATTTAGGATCCATATGAGTTTGTCTTCAGAAATGCAGACACCTCTGAAGCACCTGTGCTTGGTTAAAGGGAACTTTTTGTCCCACAGCTTCAGTCAGTGGCATCTCAAGGATCAACCATTTACCTCCCTCCCCTCTCCCATTTTCAGAGCCAGAAAGGGTTTGGAACGTATTGCTTGGATAAACAAGCACCAGTGCTCACAGGGCCAGACACACACACACACTTCAGAGGTACCAATCAGAGATGGACCACTGCTACCAGTTCTAACTGGGGTTGGGCTAAATAAGCTTTAAAGGTCCCTTCCAACCCAAACTGTTGTGTGAACTGGAGAAGACTCAGCACCTCCAGTCAGACCCTCGGAGTACTCACGTGGGAATCCGATTGATTTGCTGGAAACGCTCCATCATGTTCCTGTTCAAAAGAAACCAAAGCACTAATTAAACCCCAAACCACCCCAAAACACAGGGACAGTTACTGAATCTCTTGGGTAAGCCCTGCTGAAACACAGGCAGGCTCCATGGCATGAAACAATCTGCCCCACAGATGTGAACCAGATCCCTCCCTGTACTCCTGCAGAGGCGACACGTGTGCCAGTGTAACAGCAGGGCTGAGTTCACCACAAAATATCTTCACTGGTGGAGAAAAAGACATATAAAGTGTAGCTGGTAGCAAGTTTCCTTGAAAATACTAAGTATTTTTAGAAGGGTACCTGCCACTTCTTTGTTTCAAATAAATCAGTCCTGTGTTTAACAGAAAATAGCTCAGAACTGGTATTTTCACCAGTATTTCAAGTTGGGAACATGCAGGACACCAAGTTTTATTTAGGCTTAATTGCAATTAAAAGTTTAATTATACTTCAATTAATCTTTCTAGCAGCTTCAGTTCCAAAGGGCTCTGAAAATTAGCAAGTGGGAAGCTGTGGGGGATCAGCAGTGAAGTGATGACCAAACCCTACCTTGCCCTAAGAGCTGTATGATGCCCTAAGCCAGCTGCTACGTGAACTTCCAAACCATTTTAAGGACACACAACTGTAACTCACTGCCAAGAGAAACCCCCATCAAGTTCCCCACAGGATTCATCCCCTCTGTTTGTCTGCACTAGGAGTCCAAGGCAATCAGTCCTTAGCTTCTGACTTCTGTGATTAGCCAGTACCGGGAAGCCAAAGGCTGATGGCAGCCACACACGTACCAAGCGTCCTGGGTCCTGCCAGCCCTGGCAAAGAGCAGAGCCACATGGCCCAGGGTGCTGCCTGTCCACTCCAAGGGGGTCTGCCCAGTTGTCTCGTGGGCAGCTTTGATGTCTTCAGCACACTTGGCAAACGCCAGCTGAACCTGTGAGAAGATGGTTGTTGTTAACCCCCAGAGCTCCAGCATGAACAATCCTTTTCAGTGTGCCTCCTCCCACACCCTTGTCAAGTAACAGTGGCTGCTCCTGGAAGAAAAATCTCTCAACTTCTGTCAGGACAATTGTTCCTCCTTGGCAAACTCCAGACAACTCTGTAGGGGCAGCTGCACTCAGAAACCTCTGCAGTACTCATGAGCCTTTAACTCTCCTCAGCCCGAGGAGCCAGGTACTGCAACGACATCTTTGGCAGGGAATCCCTCCCTTGCTGGTGCCACGTGCTTCCCCAGGGATCTGGCTGGCTGGGCTGGATCACTTCCAGACCCTGGTAAGGAAGTGATCCTCTGCTGTGTTCATCTGAGATCTCTCTAGAGGCTGAAGATAACCTGAAGAGTTCAGCAGGCCTGGACAAGTTCACACAGACCTGGGTATCTACAACCAAGCAGGGCCAGTAACACAGCCCTTACATGCAGTGTGTTGCACAGAGAAGTAGGGACACACCTCCATTCTTTCCACTGACAGGAGGTTTTCTCTGTACCTGGTATGGGGCCATGTTTTGGATTGGTGATGAGAAGTGTGTTGATACCACAGGGATGTTTTAGTTCCTGCTGAGCAGGGCTTGCACAGAGCCAAGGCCTGCTCCTCATCTCACCAGCACAAAGACCTGGGAGGGGGGAGAGCTGACCCCAACTGACCCAGGGGATACCCCAGACCTTGTGAGGTCACGCTCAGCAGATAAAGCTGAGGGAAGGAAGTGAAGGGGAGGATGTTTGGAGTGATGGTGTTTGTCCATCTGCTGTCCTGGAGATGGCTGAACACCTGCCTGCCCATGGGAACGTGGATGAATTCCTGATTTTCCTTCCTTACCTCATCAGGGTGCTGCTCCCTGCTCATCAAAGACAAGAGCTCTTCCAACAGCTCGTGTCTCCTCTGAAACCCCAGCTGCTTCACATCTGTTCAGAGAAAAGCAGTAGTTAGGTGTGAGTGATACCCCCTGCTCCCAAGCCCTGCTGACACAGTCAGTGTAACTATCAATGTTGCAGAAGACAAACAGCCCCTTTTTGTGACTGAGCAGGTCATGGATTTCCCCTCCCTCCCAGGCCCTGAAGGTCCTGTGCATCAATTGCACAAACCAAGCAGATTTCTTCTTCCCATCTGGGCCAGCCTCAAAACCCCTGTAGTAAGGTCACTACCAGCACCCAGAGTACTGTCTGTGAAATCAAGCAGCTGGAAAGCCTAAGGGAGAAATGGGACCTGAAGTGCTGCTGGAGAGTGAGAGCAGGGACAGCCCCACTGTCACCTGCCTTGTCCAAGGACTGAGTGCTGACTCATATTCTTTCATCTGTTTTTTTGAGGCTAGATTATGATTTTTATGTTGTTACAGCAAAACAAGTACTAAGCTTTGACCAAAGGTGCAGAGGGTCCAGGGGATCAGGAACCATAAGCTTAAGTGGTACTAGAAAATTCTCTGCTACACTACACAGAAAATAGTAGTGCACTGATTCTGCTGGTAGAAATCCTTTGCTATTCCCACTATAAATTCTCTGCTAATTAAAGCTTTATTAACAGGACTTTAACTACAAATTATTGCTGTCATCATTCTGCCACAGATCCCCACAAGAACTTGTCTGTTCCTTCAGTGCTGAGTGGCAGCAGGCTATTTTCTGTATGCTAAAGCCTCCATCTGCATTCTTGCCTCCTCTTCTCAGGGGCAGAGAACAGGCTGCACTAAGGAGTAAGGTCCCTGATGCCAAAGCACCTTTCCATGGCTGGTCTGAGCACTGCCAAGTTTCCCAACCACCTCCCACTTTGCATTGCTCCTGACTCACCAGCCAAACTGCCTGCCTAGCCCAGGTGGCTGGCACTAACCTTCCCAGACTGAAGGGATCACTTCCAACTGGTTGGCTGCATCCAGTGCTTGGAGGAGGTCCAGGATATTTTTAGGAGTTGGATAGAAGAGCTGATGAAGGAAGAGAATCTCTTCAGTAAAGTGTTTAAAACTGTTGCATACTACAGCTCTGAGGCTTGCTCTCCCTGTGCACACTCACCGAAGGGGACATTTCTTTGTACCACTTCAACACAACATCAATTTGTTCCATCATACACAACAAGGAGAAGAATTTTGACCTAGAGGAAGGGAAAAGTGTTTACTTCAGTAAAGAAGCCCCAGCAAATGATGGTGCTCTCATCAGACTTCTGTTGAATGTCTCATCAGAATGTCTGTGTGTGACTGCAATACATGCAATTCAAAAAGCAGCAGCATTTGTAATGGGGAGACTTAATCTAGGTGGATCTGCTTCTGCAGGAGGTTGGACTAGATGATCTCTAAAGGTCCCTTCCAGGTATCTGGCAGGTCACTGGCAGAATCAATTACAAGTTAGACCACTGCACTTGAAAGTCTCAAAAGCCATCTCCTTGCCTGACATCTGGTTTGAGGTCTCTCAACCTAGCTCAAGTGGTTAAGAACCACCTGAAGAAGTGCACTACATTAACCTTGTTACTTGTGCAAGTTGGCAGAAGCAGCCTGGGACCCTGAGCTGATGCACTCACCAGGAAAATGGTCCCTGCAGCAAGAATTTATTTACCATTAGTTTCTCTTGCTTTATTTTACAGGTTAAATGAAGTAAAAACCATATGAATCATCCCACTCCTGAAACTGTCTCTTACTTTGATGACAATTGTTTTCAGTAATGTTCTAGAGCACTTGTAGCTCCAATGTCTACACAGGCTTTTCCTCACAGCAGTGTGCTCCAAGTCCTTCATTATGGTCAGTGACAGCAGCACCCTGTGACACTGGTGAAACACAGAATCTTAAGGGTTGGAAGGGACCTTGAATGATTATTCAGCCCAACTCCCCTGCCAGAGCAGGACCACCTAGAGTAGGTCACACAGAAACTGAAGATGTTTCAGGTGTCATAATTCCAGGGAATTACACAGGAGTGTCGTGCCTGAACAGCCCTGCTGCACTGCCACCTCTCCCCACACCACCAAGCTAAGCCAGGGCAGAGCTGAATGCTGTTTTGGTGCTGTCTCCTAGGCTGAAGTGGACAACAGGATTGTAGAAAGTATAACTGGTGGTGTTGGATGGGTATTTGTCTGAGTTGATGCTCCAAGGCCACAAAGAGAACAGGAATCCAAAGCTGTCACAGTTCTTCAAAGGGCCCCGCTCCCCTGCCTGCAGACACAACCACCAGCTGATATTCAACCAAGCACAGTATTATTGTATCCTCATTTGTATTCAAATTGTCAAGGGCACACAAGAGGCTGAATGGAAGCTGCACTGCACTCACCAGTAGACATTTAGTCGATCTACATCCAAGAACTTCCAGTTGTCTCCGTTCTCCATCGCTTTATTTAACCGATAGGCGAGCTTGATATCCTTCAGGTCACAGCACTGCAAGAAACCAGGTGGATTTTAAAGCCATTAAATGCAATACTTCATCCATCTCTGTGAGAGTTCCTCCTGCAGCCACCTCTAGCAAGAGATGCAGGTGTCACAGGCAAGTTACCAGTTTTGAAGGTATCAAGCAAATAACTGCAGAACTATAAAGTTCCAGAGGTGACAGACACAGGTGAAAAAGGGGAAAATATGGAGAGAGCTCTGTGGAGGGACCTGGGTGGTGACAACAGTGTGCCCTTGTTGCCAAGAAGGCCAGTGGTAATCTGGGAGGCATTAAGAAGAGTGTGGCCAGCAAGCTGAGGGAGGTTCTCCTCCCCATCTACTCTGCCCTGGGGAGGCCACATCTGGAGCCCAGTTCTGGCTTTCTCAGTTCAAGAGGAATTGCTGGAGAGAGTGCAGGGAACTGCTGGAGAGTCCTGAGCAGGGCTACCAAAACAATGAGAGGATTGGAACATTTCTGAGGACAGGCTGCAGGATCTGGGGCTGTTCAGCCTGGAAAAGACCAAGGGGGAATATGATCAATCCCTAAAGGGCAGGTGTTGAGAGAATGGGGCCAGTCTTTTTTCTGCAGCGCCCAGAGACAGGACAAGGGGTAAAGGGCACAAACTGGAACACAGGAAGTTCCACTGCAACAGAAGAAGAAACTTCTTTGCTGTTGAGGTGAGGGAGCCCTGGCCCAGGCTGCCCAGGGAGGGTGTGGAGGCTCCTTCTCAGGTTTCAAACCCACCTGGACACAATTCCTGTGGCCTCTGATTGAGGGGAACCTGCTTTAGCAGGGGGTTGGGCTGGATGATCTCTAGAGGTCCCTTCCAGCCCCTGCCATTCTATGATACACAGAGCTAAACTTTGTATGAGAGGCTGCAACACTCACAAGCAATTCTTCAAACAGCTGGGGAGGCTCAACGGAACTGTGATTGCAGGGAAGAGGCACTTACCGCTTGCATGGCAGTGGTGAAAAACTTGGCTGAAAGGAAGAAAATGGAGTCTGTTAGCTTCCAGCTCTCCAGGAGATGCACAACAGCTCATTCCCCAGCCTCCCAGAGCACAGAGGAGACACTCAGTGAGAAAGCTGAAAAGCCCAGGTTGACAACGTAGCAGGGCTCTTCACTTTATATGCTGAGACTGGTGTGGTGTGTTTTGCCAGGCAGTGTTCTGAAGGCAATGACACTGCTGTGCTGGTGCAGAAACCTTTGGGCAGCTCAGCTGTCTGACTTCAGGCAGCTGTACAAAAGCTACATTCTCTGATTTGATGCAAGACAACACTATTTGTCTAGCAAGCAGGCTACAAAAAAAGAGCAGCCACATCACCTTCTCTACTGACTCTGGTGGAGGAGAAGACAGACAAGAGGAACAGGCACGTTACCCACCTCTTCAGTACACCCCAGAGCTGCCCCCTAAAAATGTCCCCCTCCTTCCCATTCTGTGAGGGTCTGACTCTGGTTTCTGTAACTGACACTTCAAAGCAGCACACAGACTGATGCTTCCTGGGGGAGGCAAAGCAAGCCACAGCAGGAGGAAGAATATCAAGTCTCCTGCTCAGCAGCTCATTTCCTTTGTGTGGTGAGAATTGGGGATGAGTGTGTTTCCTTCAGAAACTCAAACACAAGGGCACTGAATGCTATCAGGGACTGCAACAATGGCTGGCTGTGGGCAGCAAAACGGTGGTACAATATTAGGTATTATATTGTACTATTAGGTACAATACACCTGCCTTGCCCTTGTAAGATGTCATTAATTAACACATACTTTTCAGCTGGAGAACATGTTTTTGTACTGTGTGTTTGGTATAAACTTCTGGCAGAGCAGAGCCAGAGTGTAACACAACAGGATAGAGGCAAACAGGAGGTGTACAACATTCTGACTCTTTCCAAGGGGAAACAAAATGCTGGTAGGATAACCTCACACACACTCCAACATAACACCTCTCTGTCTTTCTCTTTTAAATAATCAAACAACATATCAACTCCTCATTGTTTTGTGAGGCATCCACTGTAATGGCTTCTTCATCCTGTCAGATACAGAAATGGCAGCTGCTGAAGAGTGGCTTCTACTGCCAGAGGTACAGAAGGATTTATGAACATCCTGGGGCAAAGTTGTATATGTACAGGTGGCAGAAAGAGCCCCTGAGATGTGGGATACTCAGGACATAGTCCTTCCACACACCCTAACTTCAGATTTGCACCAAGTATTTTTGAAAAGGATGAACCAGAATGGGAGCTCACACCACACTCCAACAAAGCTCTGCTCTTCACCAGGCCTTTATCATTTCATGAAGCTGCTAACAGATGTTCCTCTTTAAACCAGTCTTGTAAATAGCCTTCTGTTTTTTAATGCATGTAGCCCATACATGGGCTATGCTCCTACTTTCAGACAGAAGCCAGTGCACTAATGCATAGCTTCCCAGGAATTTGTCCTCCTCCAAATAGTATCAGAAGGGACTGACACAAGCAAGCTGCAGGCATTTTCCCTACCTGAGTACAACTACCTGAAATTCATAGGTACTCAATCAATGCACATTGTCAGATGTATTGAAGTCCCTACCGTCATCAGGGTCCTGGGGAGTGAAGCTCCTCTTTTCCACATCATCTAGTACCTCAGAGATGATGCCTGATGGGTAAAGATCAACTGCAGGACAAACAGACAAGCAACACCACATCTCAGTTGTGCTAAACACTTTGTTAGTGAAGAGTGTCAAATATAATATGGGAAGGGAATCAAAAGCAACATGATTTCAAACAAGTGTGATGGTTCTTGTGGCCCTCCACACCAGCTGCAGTTTTATTTGCTCTAGAATTTGCCCTGTCAGTGCCAGATTACCACAGCCCAACAGGACAGGCTCTGAAAGATAAGCAAAAATCAGACCCAGAGACTCCAGAGCAGTTCCTCTATGTTTGTTAAAACACAAGGGCTGCACTTATGACTCCTGTGTCTATTCTCTTCCCATACTCACTGATTTTTGGCTAAATGATCTCCTTTAGCAGAGTCTCAATGGTCTGCCCTCTTAAAACAGCTGGATGTGAAGACAGCTCCAAGGCACAGAACTTGCAGAGAAAAAGAACTCCTGTGCAATTTCATAGATTGAGCCACTCACAGGAAAGAGCTCACACACATTGTAGTCAGATCCAGCCTGCAGAGATCAAGGGGCATTTGGACTTCAGCTCTATCAACTTGTAGCCACAAATAGAAAAGAAATGGGCTTTCTTTCCAGTTCTGCCTGTTCTCAAAACATAAGGACCCTTCACTCCCTGTAAGAGGTTATGACTCTCTGTAGCTTTTTCTTCACCCCTGCAGAATCAAGACTGCACAGGTAACACTAGGATTATACATATAGGAGGTTGTCTTTCTGCAAAGCATTTAAAGGAGCTGCCCAACAGGACACCTTCATCAACAAGATGATATAGCACATACCTCCTCTATAGAATATATACAGAAGATGATCATATGTTGCAAGGCTGGGCTCTGAAAAGCAAAAACACTGAAGTTACTTCAACATTCCTGGTTGAGGTATCTGCCTGAGTTATTATTCACAGCCTCTAGCCTTTCCAGTCAGGCACCATCTATGAGTTCACTCTATTTCTCTCCCCATTCACCCTAATGCTGGGCCAGACCTCACATACACACGTTACAACTGGGAGAGATGATATCTGAGTGTGAACCACCAGATGAAGAATCATGTTGCTCTAGGGCAAGGAGTCAAGTTTCCCTGCTGTAAATCAACAGCAAAAATATTTCATAGCTAGTTTCCCTTCTGCTCATGAACATATCTTTAGCATGTCAAGCAGCATGTTACTGGGGCAAAGCACACTCCACGAGAACTCCAGTGAGTTGTGCAGATACTCCCTGTCCTTGCAGTGTTTATCTGACATCAAAAAACATCACCTAGATCAAAAGCTTTTTTTCTGTAGAGATGTATAGACCTGAAGTGGCTAGTGAAGTGCATTTCCTTCACCTATGGGGAGATTACAGACTCAGCTGACTGCTGCAAATACATACTGACATTATTCATTATTCCTACAGCAGCAGTACAGTAAGGATCCAGGTGAGAAAGAGGCTGTGGGCCAGCACACACTCCCCCACTGCATAAACACACCTGCCCTTGAGTAGCTGGAGGTAACTACAGGTAAAACTGTAATGACAAAACTTCTCTAAAAGAATACAGCATCAAAATTCATTATTTGAAGCTAGGTGCAGCCACTATACTGTAATTAGCAATAAACACAGACTCTGAAGATGCTGCTTCAATCTGAAACCCACAGGCACTGGCTTGCTGAGTGGCCACAGCTCAGTACTCAGGCATTTTATTTCTCAGTTCTTTTGCAGAAGGAAACAAGTAGTGAAGATGTGAACACATTGAGAAATGCTTTTTTTCCACAACCCTTGGACTTCTTCCCTGCAAACAGAAGTCACTGGGTTGTTTACTGCTGAAATCTTTACAATAACCATTCTGGTTCTCTTACCTATATCAAGTGCTTCCATTTCCTTTATTACCAATAAAGACATACTTTTGCCTACACCACCACACCTTCTCAGAGTCTTCAGCAAAGCATTAAAAGTTAGCAGATTTGGTTGCACCTCCTGTTGAACCATGTGATTCAGGAAGACCTTAAAACAAAATCCCCAAATCCTTAGTGCCTCACACATTATGGATCACAGTTCAGCTTTCAGACAGGCATTTACATATACATGGCCCCAATCCAATTCTTCTCACCCCCTTCAAGGGAATGACTGTACCTCAACTGATCATTTATTAAGGGCTTACCATCCAATTTTTAATTAACTGGAGCAAAAACCAAGACTGCAAAATTACATCACATTAGATCTTGGAAAACTGTGTCTAGACCACCATGGAGATTTACAACTTTACAGATCATTTTTCCTTAGTGATATGATGGCTTTAAAACTGGAGCCTCTAATGTTACCCTTCACAAATTTCATCTCCATCACACCACCATGAGTTCAAAGATTTGAACTGTTTGATCTCCCAGTGTAATTTCTCTGTTACTTTCTGTCCAAGGCAGTTCTTGGATCAGACATGCTCTCAAAAAGCAAAACATTCCACAAGGACAAGGATGGATTTTGTACATTTTCCACTCCCCCATAGCTAGTTTGTACATTTAAGCTAGAACTCTTCCTTTGCAGCAGACACTAATATCTTCATACAAAGTTCTTAAGTCTTCTAACAGCAAAATTTAACTGATAAAGCAGAGCCTTCCCCTTCCCCACCTCTTCTGCTGTACCTCCTTACCTTGGCTAATTCCCATCTTTCCAAGAACCTGTCCTTCAGGTAGGGGACTGCTGCGATCAGTGCATTGAAGGTGTGCACATCAGCTGGAAAATGGAACAGAACTCATTTGATCTGACAATTCTATTGCACAGAAAAAGAGTCTGCTCTAAGGTGGCTCAGTTTTTGGCGAAGTCTCATGCAAACCTGCTTGCAGTGAGCCAGCCACATGCCAGCTGCACTGAAAACAAGAGCCTGCATTCAGCTCCCATGATCCAGCTGAGGTCCGTACCCCTGCGCCAATCATCATCGCCAGGAAAAAAACTCTCAGGTACCCAACAAGGGCTTTATGTTACTTAAAATACCAGGAGACACTTACCCTTGTGTCTTTCATTCATCAGGTCTATGTACACATCATAAGCTTTAGCAAAAGCCCTATGCTGCAAAAAAAAACCAACAAAAACTCTCTTAATGTGTGAAACTTCACAAGCTGAACAAGAGTCCTCCCAGCACTGTAGGGAGAGACCTTTACCTTCACCATCCCACGGATCATTGTGCAATAGGAATGTGCATTCTTCTCTGGCATTATCTTAAATATCCTCTCAGCATTGTTGTTCTCCCTAGAATTAACAAATAAATGGAATGTTAAAGAACTCAAGAAAAGGTACCTTTAGGAAAAGGATTCATGAATATATCACTTGGGAGACTTCGAGCTATTCTACAATCGCTGTATTTCCATAGTTCCAGCAAAGATTAGGAAACACAGATGTATTTAACAAGCAATATCCATGAGTATGGGCTGCTAAAAACCTCATAAAGTCTGTTTGATAATAACAGTGCATGTGCACAACACACTGAACATGGCAATATTGGGCAACATTTACTATACCTCCACCGAGGGCCAGATGACTGTGAACCTCTCTGCAGTTGTCTCTTTGGAGCCTTTTGCTCTGAAGTATCCACCTGGAGAGATTTTTTGCAAAGTGGGTTTCTCAGAGTTTAAAGTTATGATAAAACAACAAAATGATGTGACTTGGTAACAACACAGAAGATCACCAGCAATTTATATGCTACCAAAGGTGTTTTTTAATGGGTTATAGTCATGTAACTTCTATTACAATGTTCAGGATGCAGTAACTAGATGAAGAGTACTGTTTGTGTTATTAAACTTATGAACATGATAAATGATATGTATTTGTGGAGTTGGTGGGAACTATTAGACTTAAGCAAATACTCTGTAAAGTCCTTTCTCCCTCAACAGTCTTCCCATGGCAGGTATTGTACAACACACCTACTACTGTACCCTGTGACCCGATACCCTGAGGTGACACAAGGAGCTCTCAAATTCAATGAAACTTAGTTAATGGTTCTGAATGGTTCAGACTGAAGAAAACTACACTACAGGTACTAGAGGTCTTCTTTGCAGACAACTATAAAAACACAGCTGGCAATGAGAAACAGTTGCATGTGTTTCTGTCTCTCTCTGGGAACACTGAGTGCATCTGACCCACCTCACAACATCTCCCAGGCAGGCAGTCACAGTACAAAAATCTTGACATCACCTTGACACAATGCCTCTGGGTTTGAAAGAAAAGATATCACAAGAGATTACCAGTTTTTCCATACCTCTGGTTCTTCCAAATCCCCTTTTTCTTCTTCTTTTTCCAGGCTAGCTTCTTCATCTCCATAGAAGCATAACAAATCTAAAAGGCTGTTTGTGGTCTCCAGGGATAAAGGGGTACCTGTAGAGAATGTGCAACAGTCACAGAGAAAGTAAAGCATCAGAAAACTTTCACTCAGTCAGGCCACTGTGTTCTCTTCTTTCACCACAAATGTGTTTTCTAGCAAGTCCGTAAAACCTGAGTGTGACACCAACACCTTCACAAAACCACTCATAGAGGGCAAGAGACCACTGTAACACTGAACTAGAGTATCTGTTTTTCTACAGCAGCCACTGAATGGGTAGAGTTTTGCTGACCAAGTGAGGAAAGGAAGTGGCTTCTGGCAGCCAAAACTGTGAAGCAACACATACCCAACACAACATCCAAAGTTTCCAGTGCTTTTTCTAACTACTGCAAGGATACACCCTGCTGGGAAGATCACTTGGAGTGTTTCACTTTATAGGAAACAGATTCAAAACTAACAAGAATCTTCTCCTTTCCATTGTGTGGTAGATAGGAGAAGGTCTCTCATTCCCACTAAGCCTTCCTCCTTCAGAAGCTGTAGCAGTTGCTTCTTTCTACTGCCTCCTCACTCATCCATGAGAGAGAGAAGGTCCAAATTATGGAAGAACTGAGAAAGACTCATTTATTGAGAGCATGTCTACAACAGGGGTCCTCAGCTGCTATGCTTCCCCAGTCCAACTCAGCAGCCAAGTGCTCAGCACAGGTGTACCTTACACCAACCAATATGCCAAGGCACAGGGGCCGTGCAGGCAGAATGGCACCACCCAGTCCCAGAGCACTGCTCTGCTCCCACAGCAAGCCCTGCTCTACTGCATCACAATTCTTCTACTTTAGAAAAACAACAATTCAACACCTTATCATCTGCTTCTTGATCAAGAAATCATTTGCTCTCCTTATCACCACAGTGTCCTGTCAGACCAGCACTGGATACAGAAGGCCCAATAATTCTGGAGGACCACTTCATCAGAGAACCACTTCACCAGACCAGAGACCAACCTGTGCCAGCTACCAAAATATTTTTGGCACAATTTAAGTAGAGCTCTGTCACAGAACCTGGCAGATGGCCACATACCTGCTTGTACAAGCTGATCAAACAGGTCCACAGACTCTTTCACCATTCTGAGGTGGATACGCTCTTTTAGAGCTTCCTCACTCAGTCCTTCAATCTGAGGTGTAAGAAACTCTGGCATTAAGCACTAAAAGCAAAGGGTGTAAGTTAGTCACAGGCTCAAACTATCTCAAAACCATTCCTAAAACACTATCCAAATATCCTTACTCCTCACCCAGTAAACTGCTTTGATAATCTCCACACCTTCCCAGTCAAACTCAGTCCTTTAGTGACAAAGTATTCTGCATCCTGATCTCCCACTTCATGCTAATAAACCAACATCTAAATGGCACTTCTTTTATTACTTTCATATTGATATTGAAGATATGGAATTCTTAAGGAAATTCTTAAGAAATTATTAAGGAGAAATGTTCACTTGAGAAACACAGCACTGTTTTCATAGCTATCTGTAAAAGGGTTACCAAAACTATCCTTCTGTGTTTGTTTTGGACCAGTCTAACAGTTGATTTCAGTACCTGACAAAGCACAACGAAAATGAAAAGCAGAAAACTTACTGACACATTCGGCTCTGCAAAAGTCTTGTCAAAATATTGAGGAAATTGCTTAATGATGTATTTAGCAGCATTTCTCCCAGATTCCTTCGACAACGAAAACAGACGCTGCGTGGGAATGAGAGAGAACAAGATGAAGGAATGTGCAAGTAGAAGGCTGAGAGTGAGACAAAACATCTTCCATAACACTGAGCATTCTGATGGCATCAAATTAAACTGATGATAGGATTCTATGATTTTGCTTTGTTTTTAACTCTTAGTAAAAACACAGGCATGAGACTACCTGGAATATCTTTATACCACTGTAAGAATGTCTGCTCTTTAAATGAGACTGTAATTTACCTCCTTGTTAGTTAGTCAAGGGACAAAGTTCTGTACCAGACACCTGAAACACTGCAGTACCTCAACCTCAAAAGCATCTTTTGTTAGTTATAGCACTTAAATGTTTCTCTACTCGACTGGCACTTCCAAGAGCATCACTCAATTCCCATTCACTTTGTTCCCTCAAGTTCTGAAGACAGACCCTCATTGCATAGAATCATAGAATGGTAGGAGTTGGAAGGGACCTTTAGAGATCATCTGGTCCAATCCCTCTGCAGAAGCAGGTTCACCTAGATTAGGTCACATAGGAACTTGTCCAGGTGGGTCTTGAAGACCTTCAAGGAAGGAGCCTCCACAACCCCTCTGGGCAGCCTGTGCCAGGGCTCCCTCACCTCAACAGGGATATAGTTTTGTCTTATGTTTAAATGGAACTTTTTGTGTTCCAGCTTCATCCCATTACCCCTTGTCCTGTTGCTAGCTACAACAGAAAAAAGGGATGTCCCAACCTCCTGATACCTACCCTTTAGATATTTACAAATGTTAATAAGATCACTCCTCAGTCTCTTCTTCTCCAGACTAAACAGCCCCAGTTCCTGCAGCCTTTCCTCACATGAAAGATGCTCCAGTCCCCTGATCATCTTGGTGGCCCTGTGCTGGACTCTCTCCAGCACTTCCCTGCCCCTCTTGAGCTGAGGAGCCCACAACTGGACACAGGACTCCAGATGAAGCCTCACTAGGGCAGAATAGAGGGGGAGCAGAACCTCCCTTGACCTGCTGGCCACACTCTTCCTGATGCCCCCAGGATGCCATTGGCCTTCTTGGCCACGAGGGCACATTACAAGGGCTCATGTTCAGTTTACTATCAACCAGCACTCCCAGGTCTCTCTCTGCAGAGCTGCTCTCCAGCAGGTCAATCCCCCAGCCTGTACTGGTGCAGGGGGTTGTTCCTCCCCAGATGCAGGACTCTGCACTTGCCCTTGTTGAACCTCAGGAGGTTCCTCTCTGCCCAACTCTCAAGCTGGTCGAGATCCTGCTGAATGGCAGCACAGCCTCTGGGGAATCAGCCAGTGCTCCCAGTTTGGTGTCATCAGGGAACTTGCTGAGGGTCACTCTGTCCCCTCATCCAGGTGGTTGATGAAGATGTTGAACAAGACTGGTCCCAGAACCCATCCCTGTGGAACTCCACTGGCCACAGGCCTCCAACTCGACACTGTGCCATTGATCAGCACCCTCTGGGCTCTGTCATTCAGCCAGCTCTCGATCCACCTCACTGTCCACTCATCCAAGCCACACTGCCCGAGCTTTCTGATGAGGATGTTATTGGGAGACAGTGTCAAAAGCCTTGCTGAAGTCAAGGTAGATGACATCTGCTGCTCTCCCCTCATCTAGCCAGCCGGTTATGCACTCATAGAAGGATATCAGGTTGGTCAAACAGGATTTCCCCTTGGTGAAGCCGTGTTGACTCCCCCTGATAACCGTCTTATCCTTCATATGTTCAGTTATAACATTCAGGATGAGTTGTTCCATCACTTTTCCAGGGATGAAGCTCTTTTAAAACTCTCTGCATTCAGCAGCTGCCTTCAGCCTTCCCACTCGCTTCACCTCTGGCACGTGGAAGAGTTAAAGTTCTCTCATGGCCATATCACTGATTTGTGATGACACATCTCAGTCTTCTCTCCCATCACACACAGCAGTTCCTTCTTCCTTACACTTCCAGTTTTGCTTTCTCCTGCCTCAGCTTCATGGCCTTTAACATTACGCCAAGATAACATTGGGGTGCACTCCTTTCCTCCTTCCTTTCTGTTATCTTCTCAATATCACCATTTCCATAAGCCTGAGTTACCAAATAGTTGCTCTTTGATAACAATAAAATTCCTGGGGCTTGGCCAGGACAGTAAACTGAGAGCATGCAGTCTATGTAGTAACACACACACACAAGTAACCTTGTGTCTTTTAACTCCTATATTTAATTCAAACGTAACTAAACCATAAGCACAAAATCTCAACACTTGCAGCCCCACACGTTCACAGTCTGCATCTGAGGTATGTAACCACAGTCTTACCAGGACGAATGTCTCATCTAAAGAATTACTGTTGGGAGTTAACAGACTAAGGATATAGAGAAACAGAACAACTTGGCAGGTAAGCCAGTAACTGGCAGGAATGTTAACAGAGCTGTGTGAGCTGGAAGGCGTCTACAAGGGCAGGAAGAAGAGAGAACTTTGTGTGTGCACAGTGGATTTGTGTCATGATGTATCCAGAAATACACAGAAAACTCTGAAAGAAATCTGATACTTCATTTTCTTTTGTAACTGAAACTCCAATCAGAGAGGGTTTTCATGACCTAGATGAAGGAAGGGAAGGGGGAAGCTATCAAGGATTTGAAAGGAAATACTTACGGAATTGGCTGCATTTCTTGGCATAAGGAAAGGGTCATCCTGGAACATGTAATGAGCAGCCGTAGGATCCTGTAGGAAGTAGAACCCAGGACTGAAATGTTTCTAGTTCTGTAAACAGCCATGCTGTAGGCACATCACAATGCCTCATGGAATTTAAGGCACAATGATCACTTCCATCATAAACATCACCTGGTGCCCATTTTACAAGTGTTCCCCTTGTTCAAAAGGGTTTACCTTGTCTGGAAATAGTCGAAAAAGCATTTCCATCTTACACAAACACACAGACAACAAAGCAAGAAGGACTCCAACTGTAACAGTCTTGAGGGAGCTAAGGAGACTTGTAGGATCAGATTCAGTTTCCAGAATTCAAGACAGAGAGGACTAAGAATGGCACCGCAGGATTTACAGCTGTTGTCTGGCAAGAGCAGACACACTGCAAGGCTTGCTTTCTGGACTGAGACTGGGAAGAGGCAGTCTGGATTGGGAAGCTGAACTGGTAAAAGAACTTGCTCCTGATGTTAGCAAAAGCCTTATCAAAGTATTACAGGTTTCAGGCTTTAAGGACACAGCAAAATGTGATCAAGAAATGCAAAAACTCTGTAAAAAATGGATGTAAAAGCTCCATCTTTCGTTTATGACCAAAGTAAAACTAAGAGCCCCTGGAGACTATTGCATGAGATGGACAACTCAACTAATTCCCATGATCAACAGAACTACTCACCCTGTTAACAGTAGAAGCCAATGTCTGAAGAACTGCCAGCTTATCCCTAAACATAAAGGAGCTTTGATTAAACCTCAGTTGCAGACTGAAAGACATCCATTACATTGGATGCAGAACTGGCACAAGATTATTTTAGCCCACAAGGATCTCCAGTTCCAGGAAACAGTGGTTTTCCTGCACTTAGAAAATACCACTTTTTGCAAAGAGAGGGAAAATTCACCTGCAAAAACTGTTTCAGTTCTGGAACAACCACAAGAAAAAGGAAAGACTTTGAGGAAAACTAGAAAAGCAAGCATGGCTGTTTCCTGTTATCACTCCTGCCCCGTTTCTGACAGAACACAGGGAAGAGACACAGAAAGAACTCCCTGGAATGCTCCTCTCAGAGCCCCTATCTCTGAGAGATGGATACAAGAGTCCTTTTCCAAGACAAATTTGGGGAGGAAAAGAAACCAAAACCAAAACTAGATTTGTCAGGACTCCTGTGCCCGTGGATCCTCTGGTTGTTTCATGCAAAGAAGAAAAGGCCAGTGAAAGCGTTAAGGTGGCCTTATTTCAGGTTTACATGCAAACACCCTATGGCCATAAACTGAAGTTTCTGCTGTACAGTCATGCAGTTTCATCTTAAGTGCTTCCAACAAAACAGCTTTTGTTCAGCTGCATAACTGCTAAACAGGATTTATTTAGCCAGTCACCAGTGCTCAAGTTCATTTTGATGAAAGAAACATATCCATCCACATGCAGACAGGCAAATGAGCTTGGTGATACATATTTCTAGCAAATGTGATCTTTTACAAAGAAACAGAACTATGCTTAAAAACACAGTCCTTAGAGCTGCTTCTACATAAACTCTAAAGGACAGGAACAAAGTGGATATACTCTGCACAGAGAGTAAGGGTCAAGGATATTCCCACAGTAAACACTCACCAGGTTTTCTTTCGGGGGAGCACAATTTCTTCTTGAGTAACTGTGAGAAACAACATTAAAACTGTTATTAGAAACAAACAGATGTCCAAAGAAAATCTTGACCTCATGAAAATTGATGATTTAATCTCATCCAGATGAGTGTACTAAAGTAAGGACTTTAAAATCACAGCCTAATGTAGGCCACAATTTATTGCAATGGTAACAGAAAAGCCTTGCAAGGAGACTGGTGTTAAGACAGATGTGATGGAGCAAGACCAGAGGAGGCCACAATGATCAGAGAGCTGGAGCACCTCTGCTATGGATACAGGCTGAGGGTTGGGGTTGTTCAGCCTAAAGAAGGCTGCAGGGAGACTTTATAATAGCCATCCAGTACTTAATGAAGTCTGTAAATAAGCCAGAGAAGGACTTTTCACATGGGCCTGGAGTGACTGGACAAGGGATGATAGCTTCAAACTGAAAGAAGGTGGACTTTAGATTAGATACTAGGAAGGAGTAGTTCCTTGTGAGGGTGGTGAGGCACTGGAACAGGTTGCCCAGAGAGGCTGTAGATGCCCCATTCCTGGAGGTGTTCAGAGCCAAGGTGGATGGGGCTTGAAGCAACCTGGTCTAGTGGAAGGTGTCCCTGCCCTCAGAACACCGTTTGTGGTGAGGGTAATCACGTTTAGCCAGGAAATCTCTGCGCAATGATGACAGAGAGCAGAAAATCAAAGGGGAAAGAAGACATTCATGTCTTCATCTCCTAATACACTATGTTGCTTGAAGAATAAACAAAACATAGGTAAGAAACTAATAAGACATCATACCTTCTGAAGTGTCTGCTGCCTTCTCAAGAGCTGTGCTACTGGAAGAGCACCTATAAACCAATCAGAGTTTGGATTTTATGTCACATGAATACAGCGAGAGTAGATCAATGAAATTCTATACTACAGGTCAGAATTAAAACATTAGAGGGGAAAAGTATCTGGAAATGATGCACTGTCACTAACCGAAAATCATTACCATAACACTTGTATCTGATGCTTCTCCTAAAGCCCTCATTTCAAGAGGCAGGAAGCTATACACAGAGAATGTCATATAAAATTTGTACTTCTCTGGTTTTTGACACATCATGGCTCTAAGGTATGTTTACCAGTAATGGATTCAAAGTAGTTTACAGTAATTACTGGAAAGAAAATCCTAAACATAAATCAGAAAAGACACTTTATGTTTTAGTCCTTTTATGAGCAGAAGATCCCTGGAAGTCACATGTGTTTAGCTCCAGAAGCTGAGTCTCTACAGAGCTGCCGGCAGGACTTTCACATCACCCCAGCTGGAGAAGGCACATCCACACAAACTTGCTTCTGCTATTGCCATGCAGCTGCTTTGTGCTCAGAGTCACAAGACACTGCTACAAGTCTGTCTTACAATCGTTCACAGGTTATTGTTTTTAACAGAAATTAAACTTTACATTAAAAGACTTTTTATTTGTGCTCCTAAAGCAAACACCAAAGCCTTAGGGTAACTCCAGCATTTGCATGTGCATCCACACTGACCTTGACCCAGAGGGAGACGCTGTTCCCGTGCATCCATACCTCTTCCTACACGTCACATGAGCCTACCAGGTATGGTTCTATCATCCCAGATGCGAGTTATATTTTGCCTACAGAGTATCCAACGGAGCAGGCCCTTTTCACTTGAGCCATAAAGCAACTCCATCCCTTCGTCTGCGTTTTAAGCGAGCTTTAGCTCCAGGAATCACACAGCAGCTCAAATTCACTCTCAGGGCGTCTCCAACCCGAAGAGTCCACCAAGAAGCAGGGAAAACCCGAAGGGAAGCCCATCCTCGCCCCGGCCCGCGCCCGCGTGTTCGCCAGCAGCGCACGCGCCGATCCCTCAGCGAGCCCCCGCCGCGCCTGCGCGCCCTTTCGCGCCCAACATCCCCCCCCGTCACCCCATCCCAACGCGGCGTCCCCTCCGCTGAGGGGACGGCGGAGCCTCACCGGTAGCGCTCTCGCGTCCCGCCCGGTAAGCAGCACCGCCTGCTCAGCCATAGCGCCGGCTGCCAGGAGCCGCCCGCCAGCCGCCGCGCCGCCATGCCGGCCCTCGCGCGGGGTGCTGTGGGAAGGAGGGCGGTACCACCGCGGCGGCGTGGGGGGGAGGCTGTTCCTCCGGCGCGGTGGTACCGCCCGGCTCCGCCCGCGCCTCGTTGCCGGGACCGCGTGGTGGTTCCCGTGGCGCGGCGGCTTCGGCCGCGCGGAGGAGCGAGGCGTCCGCCGGAGGAGGCTCAGTCGCTCACCATGAGGCCGCCGAAGGTGGTGCCATGGCGGCGGCTGGTTGGGGTCTCCTTCGGGATGTACACGGCCGAGGAGATCAGGTAAGGATGTGGGTTGGCCTCCTCCCCTGCCTTGGGGGTGCTGGTGAGGACTACGACTCCCGGCGTGCCCCGCGCCGGAGCGCCGGCAGGTCTCTGCAGGCTGTGAGCGCGGCGCCTGCTGAGACATGTAGTCTGGGGCCTCACCAGCCACTGCCATGGCCGCAACGGAGAACCCTGCGGGGTTGAGGGGCTGCTGGACTCTCTGTGGGCCTCCCAGCAACATTGCCTGGCATGGGGCCGCCACAGGTCTTGAAGGACTGGGGAAAGGCGGGAGGGGAGAAATCCTTGTGCGGAACTGAGGGAAGGGGTCAGTGAGGCGGCGGCCGCGATCCTCTCCGGAGAGCCCCTCGCTGGCGGCGAACCCAGGGGGAGTGTGGCCGGTTGCATGTGATACCAGGAGCAGGTATAAACTCCCTTTGTGAAGGTGAAGGCTGCACTTGAGGGAGTGTGGTGGCTTCACAGAATCTTAAAGGCCGGAAGGGACCTCGAAAGCTCATCCAGTGCAACCCCCCTGCCAGAGCAGGACCGCCTAGAGTAGGTCACACAGCAACTCATCCAGCTGGGTTTGGAATGTTTCCAGAGAAGGAGACTCCACAAACCATCTGGACAGCCTGTTCCAGGGCTCCCCGACCTCAACAGAGAAGTTTTTCCTTGTGTTTCTTTAGAACCTCTTCTGTTCCAGCTTGTACCTGTTGCCCTTTGTCCTATCATTGGCCATCACTGAGAACATCCTGGCTCCATCCTCCTGACACATGCCCATTACTATTGGTAAACATTAATGAGGTCACTCCTCAGTCTCCTCCAAGCTCAAGAGCCCCAGCTCCATCAGCCTTTCATCAGAAGGAAGATGCTCCGCTCCCTTCATCATCTTTGTGGCCCTGCACTGAACTCTCCAGCAGCTTCTGGAACTGAGGGGCCCAGAACTGGACACAATATTCCAGATGTGGTCTCAGGAGGGCAAAGTAGAGGGGGAGGAGAACCTCTCTCAATCTACTGCCCACAGCCCTTCTAATACACCCCAGGCTGCCATTGGCCTTCCTGGCCACGAGGGCACATTGCTGGCTCATGCTCACCCTGCTGTCCATCAAGAACCCCAGATCCCTTTTCCCCTACACTACTCTTTAAGAGTTCATTCCCCAACCTGTACTGGTACCTGGGGTTCTTCTTTCCCAGATGCAAGACTCTACACTTGTCCTGGTTGAATTTCATTAGATTTCTCTCTGCCCAATTCTCCAGCCTGTCCAGGTCTGTTTGAATGGCAGCACAGCCTTCTGGTGTGTCAGCCACTCCCCCCAGTTTAGTATTGTCAGCAAACTTGCTGACAGTACCCTCTATTCCCTCATAAAGATCATTAATGTATAGATTGAACATTACTGGTTCCCCTCACCGCTGCCTGGAGAAGCACTGAACTTGTTCCCTGGCAGACACACCCCAAGAAACCTGCCCTGGGATCTCGTCTGGAGTATCCATCAAGGAGAGAAATACTTGCTATGGTATGAATGATTGTACTTGGACAATGAAATCAATGAGACAGAAATTCCCATTGCCTACACAAAGTTCCCTTGAAAGGGTGTTTTCATCCATTAAAGAAAATCATACAGGTACTAAACATCAACACTAGTTGTACTATTTGAGTGCATATCATGTGGGGTTTTTTTTTCTGCCAGTGATTTTTATTCTTTTGTTTCAACCTCAGGAAATTGAGTGTAAAACGCATAACAAATCCTCAGTATTTGGATAACATGGGGAACCCAGCCACCAATGGGCTATATGACTTGGCTTTGGGACCACCAGACTCCAGAGAAGTGTGTGCAACTTGCATGCAGAACTTCAGCAACTGCCCTGGTCATTTTGGCCATATAGAGCTGCCTCTGACTGTCTACAACCCTCTGTTTTTTGATGTATGTATGCTTAATTATTGTCTTGCTGGCGAAATGGGTGATGTTACTCCAGCTGTCATATAGTCTGTAGTCCTTGAAAAGGGTAAAGGTGCTAAAATCTGTTTTCCAAGTTGAAGTGTCATAACAGCAAATGTAGTAGAAAAAGTTTGTTGTGTCATGATAGTTCAATGCAAATAGATTCCTTAGGCTTTTGCAGAATATGCACTTTATTGTAATCATTATTTTACTCCATATTGATGAACAAGAGAGGCAGAATGTTGATCACTAAGCTGTATGACTGACTGTAGGGTCTGATGCCTTAATTAAATGGCACACTAGAAATTATTACTTGTTTCCTTTAAAAGGCTACTACAAGCTTACATGAACAGCTACCTACTTTTATCCCAGAATCTCAAGTGCTTCCTCAACAGTCAGGGTTTGGTTTTACCCCAGTAACCCATCCAGTAATATGCTGAGTGACATGTGCTAAGTAAATGGAAGAATGTGGCATTGTAAGTTTGATGGCAGCAGAGCTGAAAAATGCTAAGCTGTGTAAAATCCATCAGGCTTTGATAAAAACTTAAAAAGCTGCTGTCAAGAAGATTTCTTGCATCTGGAAGGTGCTTCTCATAGCTTGACAGCTGTTGCATTTACATGGTGTGAAGGATACCTAATGTAGAGCAGAGATTTGACTTGCTGTGCCTCTTCTGGGACAGATCTTAAAAGCTTGTTTTGAAAGCTACTGGTGGTGGTGAAACTGCACATTTCTCCCAAGTGCTTTATGTGGGTGTCTTTTCAAAGGGTTATTTTTTTAAATATGTAAGGATTTCTGGGTTTAAAAGCAGGATTTGCCTTATTTTGGTCTTCTGAAAGTTAGATGCATAATCTTGATTGTACTTTTTAGCTCTTTCTGGAGTCTGAGGAATGAGGCTGTTTGTAGAGGTAGACTCATCTAGCCATATCACAGCAACTTGAGCTGGAATGAATTTCTCTCCTGAGGTACTGATCTCCCCAGTAACAGTAGCTGGCTCCTGCATAAGCTATTAATTGAGATCAAAAGCTTCACTTTCAGATGGCTCAAGTTAGATGAGGTCCATCCCACTTCTAATCTTGTGCCAGCTTTGAAGTAAAATACTTGTGTTTGACCAAGGAATAAAGTCATGCAGCAGTAATTCCTCTCCTTCAGGCCACTGGTGCTATGTGCAGCTTGGGTGAGTTGTGTGCAGAGCTATGCTGAATAATAAAAGCTAGTGATATTTGCTGAAGCTTGAGGAGAATATGGCTGCATGAAGAATCTTGAGGGACACTGATAGTACTTGTGAGCAGAACGTTTCATTGTGGTGGTGGGAGTTTTGGGTGTCACATTGACCTTCATGGGACAAGCTGTTAGAAGTCACAGTGCTGTGTAAGAGCAGCCTTGGGCCCAGAGTTGCTGTAGGCAGGACAGGCTTTCCCTGTGTCAGTTATGTAGATGGTCTACAGGTAGTTTGTCTACAGATCATGCTTTGCATATGAGTTTTGGTTGAAAGAAGTCCAATTCTACATGATTAAATTGAGCAATTGGTCTAATTTCTCAACTATAGTAGCACGTTCTTCAAGTTCAAACAAATCTATCCACTTGCTTACTGTGCAGGCCAGTAAATCTACCAGAATAACTTTTTTTCCCATTTTCTTTCCAGAAATTATACCTCTTAATTCGAGGTTCTTGTTTAAACTGTCACATGCTGACCTGTACTCGAGCTGTGGTTCACTTACTGCTAAGTCAGCTGAAGGTTCTGGAGAAGGGATTGCTTCATGCTGTCCATGATCTTGAAGTCATTCTGAATAAGGCAAGTACTGTGTATTTCTCCCTTCCTTTTGAGTTGATGGTCCTGTAACTATAGAGCTATCCCCATTTCTTTTTGGTTTGTTTGTTTCTTTTAGTTTTTAGAGCAATGTGCTGATGCAACAGGTTCAGAAATTGAAGAAGAGTTAGATCACCACGTTCAGGAAATATTACAGAGTTACCAAATGAGTGATCAGTGTTCAAATGTAAGTACAACTGGGGCTTCTGGGATCTGAGGTTTTGTCTTCTAGAAGAGTAGTGTTCAGGGGAAAGCCTATCTTAGACTGTGCAGACTCTAGATTTTGTCCTGAGGGCTTTCTGGGTGAAAATGAAACTTAAAAAGATTCAGTATAAGGTTTCTGTGTAGGAAAATGTTTTGATGGTGTAAATACCATACAAAATGATCTGATGCTGCTGTCAGTACATTACCTGTGGATATTGATACTTCTCTGTATGATGCTCCAGCTGTTTGGAACTGCAGAACAATTTTGGAGAGGTCATGCATCCAGCAGATTTGCAGAATTATTTGCAGAGAATTGTTGGAAAGAGTTAAGGAATTGAATTCTCATTTCTATTTAAATGCAGTTTTAATGTACTTTATTAGTCATTTAAATGTTAGATATTTAAAGGCCTAACATCTTAGAGCATATTTCTTTCTAAGCCAAGTTTAATTCCTTAATCACTAACCTTAAGCATTTTGAAGTCCCCCATTCATGAGCAACCAGGAGTTTTTTATCAATCTTCTGCCTTCAGGAGTCATCAGTGTAGAAAAGCTTTAAAATTCATCACAGATTTGAAAAATAAAGACTACTTATGAAAGAAAACCCCTTTAAAAAGGAGAGTGGTGAGCAGTGAGGGGTGTTTCCAGGAAAGATGATGGAAGAACACTAGGGCTCTATCAATACAGGGATGTGGGGACATTGATACTAATAATGTTTGTGTTGATAGTTAAGGTTAATTGTTTAATGAATTCTGCATATCAAATGTTTGAATTGATTTTTTCACTATTTGCATTATTTTTAAGAGTGGGGTTTGTTTGTTTGTTTTCTTTATCAGGTCAAAAATGTGTGTGAGTGTAGAAATAAACTAATAGCACAGTTCTGGAAAGCACATATGAATTCAAAGAAGTGCCCAAACTGCAAGTAAGTTCAACTACATGAGGAATTCAATAGCTGGTGTAAAGTTAAATATTGTGAGCATTTGTATTAACTTTCATCTGCTTTTCTTGTATTTCTTTTTCTTTCCTTTAAGATCTAGGAGATCACTAGTGAGGAAAGAACATAACAGCAAGCTGACAGTAACCTACCCTTCTACAGTGTACCATAAGTCAGGAGAGGAAGGCATTCTGAATGAGCCAGCAGGTAAAACATTTGTCTTCTACTCAAATATGCTTGCATATTTTCCTGTATTTAAGTTGCACAGATTCCTAGCAGTGACTATGAACTTGTGACTCATTTATTAAATGAAATAAAGCAGTAAGCTCAGCAATAGCTGGGCTTCATTAAATGTCTCTGTGAGCCTTGTGTGCTTTTGCAGCTTCAAGTATCTGTATGCAAGGAAAAGAAGTACAAAAGCACGATCTATGTTGACTATCATGTTAACATTTCATTTTAGTGGGTGGATGATTTTCTGCCAGATTCTTAAAATAGAGAAATTAAGTAAAGAAAATTAACTAGGAGGAAGATGGCTAACTTGACTTGAGAAAGAAAATCAGGTAATCCTAACTCTTATGGGAGAATTCCCATTTAAAGATGAAAAGCAAGTAGATGACACTTTCCAGCCTTAATTAACCTAGGGCTTGAATCACTTGAAACTTCATCTTTTCCTCATGTATCCTTGATCTTCCCCCTGTCAGTGTTCAAAGAACAAAGTGGCAAGACCACTTGATTACTTTTGTTAGAGTGAGGTATTACGTCTGAAATGGGATGGGCTGTGATACCTTCTGTGTCATGGTTGCTTATTGTATTGAATCTTGGCTTGAGTGCTTTTAACCTTGGCATTGATGCATTTGTGTTTGAGGATTGGGAAGGTTTTCTATGTGAAGGAATGGGGAATTCAGTGTGGAAAGATCTGGATTTCTGGACCTTAGCCAAAAGAGGAGGGAACTTCATCTGAGGTCATGGGAAAATCGCTCTTAGTTGAGCTATGTACTCTGGCTTCCCTGGGACATGAGGGGCTGGCCTGCAAGAGAAGTGGGAATTGAGTCCCAAAATCTCTGGCTTTTCTCCTCTTTTTTTTTAAAAAAAATAGCCATCTTTCTGCTTTTCAGTAGCAAAACCAGGTGTTTTCCTTCCTCACCAAGATACAGCTGGCCCAGACTCTCAATTATAATATAGACAGATTGCTGACACTTGCCGTTGTCTCATCCACTTGGGTATTTCACTGGAACCTTCATCTCACTGGTAATGCTTCAATCCCACTTTGGTGTTCCCCAGCTGCAGGTTAACTCTTGATTTGTGTTTTGTTCAGTGGATGAGATCATTTGAAGGAGTCCAGCTCACCATTAATCAAATGAAGTGTATACCTTAGATGTTGAGTTTTGTTTCAGTTATTCATATTGATATCTATTACTCACAGAAATGGCTTTTTTTTTCCATGCTGGGAAGACTCTTACTTTAGTTACTTTCATATCCCCAAAGCAAATGTATTAGTGATTCTTTAATGTAGTTGTCAGCCAGTATAGCTTGTGTGTGTTTCCAGTCTGAGCTGGATGCATTTCATCATTGTAAGCAAAAAATAGCCTTTCAAAGTAACTTCTTGTGATCCTTTTAAATGGAAATAATTAACAGGTAGTATGTGCTTAATTATTTACATTATTAGCTTTATTTTGTGGTTTTTTTCAGCTATTGATGAAAGCCAGTTAGGGAAGAGAGGATACCTCACACCCATGACTGCCAAGGAATACATCCTGGCTCTGTGGAAGAATGAAGGTAATGGTTGTTAAGTCAATTAGTGGACCAAGTCTGCAGATGTTCCCTTATGAACACCTTGGCAAATCTTTGCCTTTAGGGCTCCTGGCTGCAAGATAGCTTTTGTGGCAGGAAGAGTGGTAGCTAGTGAAAGCAGAGAGCTGAGTTCAGTGAATAGTTTGATCAGCTGTTCTCACATTGTGGCTCCCTACAAATCACAACTGCTATTTCACACAGTTTGGTGTTTGTGTGATGCTGCACCAAATAGTCCCCACAGTTACATCGGTTAAAGACTGAGAATGTATTTAGCAGCCTCTTCTTTTGTGTCTTCTGTACTCTATCTGCAGTTGCCAGGGAAAACCAAAGCAGTTTTGTGTATCACTCACTGCTAGTAGCTGGAAACCAGCTGCAGTTTTGCTTTTTCCTTTCGCTAGACTCTGTATTTCTGCTCAGAGATGTTTCTAAGAAGACACATATGTGACTAAAAAGAACAATGGCAATTCTTTCTAAACTATGCCTAAATGGTTTTTGTTTTAAACAGCCTTGATAATGTTGCTTTGACTTGATTGACTAATTGCATCTGGGGCTTCCCAAACAAGGGCAGTGATAATGAGGTTGTCTTTTCTCTTGGGTTGTCTTAGGTTTCTTTTTGCGTTATCTCTTCCCTGGGATGGATCTTCATGAGAGTTCAGGATTCAGTCCAGACTTGTTTTTTTTAGATCTACTTGTGGTTCCACCTTCAAAGTAAGATTTCCCTCCCAAAAAGCTTTTGTAGAAATCCTGGGGTTTAGGAGGTAGTTTCTGCAGGAGTCAGAGATGCAAACACCTATGGTGCAGGCACTGCTCTGCTCAAGGGTCAGCACAGTGGTAAGAAAACCTCACAGCAGTATCTGATGATAAGTTTTGTTACAACTTGAAGTGAATATGTTTAAAGGACTAAATACTAACTATGAAGAAAGGTAGTTTTGTGTTAGTATGATAAATGATCACAGGATATTCCACCTGTGTAGTAGTGGTAACATTTCTTGTTAGGGAATCATTCCTCTTTTATCACTGTCCCAGTATAATAAATTAACTCTTAAATGCTCAGTGTTAGTTTGCAATGATTCTTTTTAATGCATTGAAGACTTGGCTTAGAATGTTGGAGGTTTATCCTGCTGCTTTTGGTTGCTTTAATCTTCTGAAGTGATGTTGATGTACTGTAGGTATCGTCCCGTGAATCGTGTTGGAGACCGGCTGTTTACGAATGGCCAGACTGTGAACTTACAGGCTGTCATGAAAGATGCCCAAATGATCAGAAAGCTCTTGGTTTTCATGGCAAAAGAACAGTGTCAGCCCATAAAAATCACTGAAGAAATCCAAACAGTAAGAATTACTGGTTATCTCACTCTTTGCTTTTTGGATATGTGGGTTGAATTCAGGTAGGCTGCTGTTTAAACTGTTCCAGGAGCAGCTTTTTCCTGAGCTGTTGAAGTGTGTGCCTTTGGAGATGTTCTCCACAGCTTGGTTTTAATGTTGTTATCTTCAGTTTTTTCCACTCCTTTCCCCTCACCCACCTAATACAAAAACATTTTACCCAGATTCCTTTAGTCTTGGGTTTTTTTCTACTAGATTTACTGTATGTGAGACATTGTGGGCTCCCATTAGTGGAGAATGAAATGTGTACAGCACAAACAGTTTGCATCTCATCGAGTGAAAAATGATGGAGCAGGGAAAAAAGCCACTTTATCTTTTAATCCTAGTGGAGCCACTTGTAATTGTGGTTATTTTTGATCATTAATGTCTGAACAGAATCAAAACCTTCACACCTAACATTAAGTAGTAACAATGGTTGTTTGCTACCAACCAGTTCAGGTGGTAATAGTGTGATAATTAATGATGTATATTGATGATGTATATCACCATGCCTCTTCTCATGGTGGCTCAGGAATTGTATCATTGAGGGTTCTTTGATACTCGGCTTAGTTTCAGCTCCACTTGTTTTACATCTGAATTTACATTTGCTTTACATCTTTGTTTACATTTTGGGACCGTTTTTAGCTACTCAGGATTTAGCCACTAGGTGGAGATAGCTTCTCAACTTGAGGTGGCAAGGTAGTGCTTTCAGCTGTGACTGCTATACCGACTGTGAAAACAAAGTGATGTAGGTGATAAAAGCTCTTGGACTTACATTATTTTTGTCAAAAAAAAAGTAGGACTTTCTGGTAACACAGTGATTCATAGCAGAGACTGGCTAAGTCGTGACATGTAATTTGGAAAGAGGAATGTTACCAAGAGATAACTGATTAGCAATTGTCTTTTAAAACCATACTGCTGTATGTGGCTGTGATGTTTGGAGATCTCCCATGCAGGTCAGTTTCTAAAGCCTGACAGCAGACCTGAGGCACGTGGTTGTCATAATTTGAGTGTTAATTTTACATTGCTACTGGGTTTTTTTGGTTTGTTTCCCTTTTTTGGATGTGGATGTTTAAGTAAATAAGAGCACTATACCTGGTATACAAGTTTCTAACTTCTGTTTCTGTAGGAGACAGGAGAGAATAATGAGCCTCTGGACCGTTCTGTCCTGACAATGATTCCAGGACAGAGCCTTGCAGATAAGCTGTACAACGCTTGGATTCGTCTTCAGAGCCACGTCAACATCGTGTTTGACAGTGACATGGACAAACTAGCGACAGAAAAGTACCCCGGTATTCGGCAGGTGGGTGGCAGGCAGGATGGGAAGAGACCTTGTGTGTCACAGGCAGTTAAAACAAGAGAAGTTGATGGAATAAGAAGTGAAACAATTGCATGCTCTGAGGTTTTAATCTTTGTCTTTTCTGTTCCAAGCTGCTGGAGAAGAAGGAGGGGCTGTTCCGCAAGCACATGATGGGCAAGCGCGTGGATTTCGCTGCTCGCTCGGTCATTTGCCCCGACATGTACATTGGTACCAATGAGATTGGCATTCCTATGGTAAGAAGAATTAAAGGAGTGTTTCTTTTTTTGGTGCAGCTGGGGGTTGAACTACACTGTAAGGTTTTCAGCTGCATAGCAAGCAGTTGAAAATGTAGAGATTTTCTGACTCATCTGGACACTTTCCTCCCCAGTGTGTGATATCTGTGTGTTACTGCTGTGTGTTAGTAAAGGAGGAGCACTGAAGAGCAGGGAATTCTTAACTTTACACTCAACACCACATCTGGGAAGGACAATAAAAAGAGAGCTGTAGTTGTTTCCTGAGATTATGTATTGGTTGCAGACTTGATAAGTAGATCCTGTTTATTGTGTGATCTTTGTACAGAGTGTTTTGTAAGAGCTATGGCAGCCTTTAAGGAAAGGCTGTAATGATTTCACCAAGTTTCATTCATGCTTAATGATTTTTAACCACACAGAGATGACAGAAAGCCTGAGTTTGAGCTTTTCATTGTATGATCTTTTCTGCTTGCCTGGCTGTGAACAGTGGACCTGGTGATAATGCACTTTGTGCCCATTTGTTTGCAGGATCTGAAATCATGGGGTTTTCTTAATTGCTAATTGAGTTTCCCTCTTCTACTGCAGTAGAAAAACATAGAAAGGAAATAGTTTCCCTTCTTATGGTAGAGGATTTTAAACCAGGAATGTATTTCTTTGGCATGTTGGTAAATGGAGGAGGAGATGCATATGAGTTAACACGTGACACTGTTTTCTAAGTGACTTAGAACTGCTTTGAGCCAAAGTTGAACAACTTATTACTTCTCACCTCTTTTTTTCCCACCTGTCTCTAGGTATTTGCTACCAAACTGACTTATCCTCAGCCAGTCACTCCTTGGAATGTCAAAGAGCTGAGACAGGCTGTCATAAATGGCCCACAGGTTCACCCTGGGGCCTCCATGGTCATCAATGAGGACGGCTCCCGGACGGTGCTGAGCGCAAACAGCCTGACCCAGAGAGAGGCCATAGCTAAGCAGCTCCTCACTCCTTCCTCAGGCGCTCCCCAGTCAGGACTGAAGATTGTGAGTGTTTCAGAGGGCTTGTGGGAGCCCTCCTGGGGGTGGGTTTTTAAAGTAATTGTGCTACTCTCCTTGCTGATGATTCCAGTGGGCCTGCTCATAAAGGCTCCTGAAGCACGGTTATCTTGTCTTGTAGTAGGTGGCTGAGGAAAAACCAGGGGCATGGAGGAAGAAGGGCTTGATACTTTTTCAAATTGTAAACCCCATTTTTACTCCTGAGTTTTACTCTTCACTCAGTGTGCAGTGTGTGGCATCCATCTTGCCAAGATGAGGAGTAGCCTTCCTTTTGCAGCTGACTGTTCTTGGAAAGCCTTATGGAAGATACAATTTAATGGCAGATGAGTTTTACACCTTTATGTAGTTCTGCCTCCTCCTTCTTCTCAGCAAATTCTACCTTTTGTCCCCTCTCCTTTTAAAATCTTAAATAGGTTCTGTATTTGGATCAGTTTATTGATTATAGTTCTGATGGCTGAGTTGGGGATAGTTGTAGAGTAGGTACAACACAGGCAGTTTGTGTGATGTGTCTTCCAGTCATACACGAGTATGTACCAAGTAGAGTCCTCTGTTCTAGGCCAGTTGTGCTGGTAGTGGCACTGACCATGGGAGGACTGGGCTGTGTTTTAGCTCTGCTGTAACCCAGGCTCCATCTTCCCATGATTATCTTGTTTTACAGCTGACAAAAGAAACAGCCATGCTGAAGGTTTTCAAAACCTACCTTGACATGTTCCTGTGTGACCTGATCTAGGTGACCCTGCTTTAGCAGGGAATTGGACTTGATGATCTCTAAAGGTCCCTTCCAATTCCCACCATTCTATGATTCTGTTATTCTGAAGCTTGGTGCTTGTAACAGTTGTTTTGCTGGAGCTGCTGGAGGGTTTGAGTTCTCTGTGCTCCAACTTAGCCTTTGAGACTTCTTGCTAACTCATACCTCTGTCCCTTGTAGGAGTTACAAGCTTCTTATTTAGCTGCTAGGGCAAAAATCTTGGTGGTGAATAGTCCTTTCACAGTGTCTGTTATGTATACCCTTGTCTCTTAACAGGTGTGGCAGAAATTTAGTATTTAAGACTTGAGTATTTCTGTGGTGTGAGCTCTCTCAGAACCTATCCCAGAGGTAGACATAACAGTGTTTAGACTGTACAAGCTGCTTACCATGCTCTTGTTGATGATCACTTAAATGGCTCCATGGGTGTTACTCACAGAGAAATTAAAATTAGGCTGTTTGAGAGACTGTTCTAGATAAGAATCAAACCTGAAACTATAACTCAAATATCCATGGTCTCTGCTTCAGCTTCTGGGTCACATTGTTACCTCATTGAGGGACATCCAGTGCTGGGGGTGTGGTGACACATGTCAGTGATTCAGCCCAGTAGGTTTGTGACTAAATAGTTTATTTTCTCATTTACAAGTGGCATAGTCTTCTTTTTCAGTTTTTAATCCTTATATTGCCAAGGGAGAGAAGTGAAATTAGTAGAGCGTGGCGTGCGTGGTGTGGTCACTGTGGTTTGTGGGAGTTAATGGAGGATATGCAGCTTTAGAGTGTGGTTTGCTGGAGAGCAGAAGGGCGTTCAGGGGCAAGTCGTCTCCGTTCTCTTCTGCACAAATGGTAACACTAGAAAGAAAATGTTTGGAACGTGTGTATATTTTAAGATTCAATCTTTTCAGAGACATGGAAATGCCTTCTAGGCAGCAAGCCTCAATTCTCTTGCAGGTGTGTCGACACATTAAAAATGGAGACGTGCTGCTGCTGAACCGCCAGCCCACCCTGCACAGACCCTCCATCCAGGCTCACCGCGCACGCATCCTGCCCGGAGAGAAAGTGCTCAGGCTTCACTATGCCAACTGCAAAGCTTACAATGCTGATTTTGATGGGGATGAAATGAATGCCCATTTTCCCCAGAGTGAGCTGGGCAGAGCAGAAGCCTACACCTTAGCCTGTACTGATGAACAGTATCTGGTTCCAAAGGTAAGTAAAACTGGCCGATAGTTTTATTCCTGTGCAGAATCACTTGGTTTTGATTTGTCTCATGATAAATTGCAGGGAGATTTTTCTTTTTTAACTTATTCCTGGTTTCTGTCTCCTCTTGTGGTTTTCTTTGTCTGAAGAAGGCCCAGCACATCCAGATAACCTCATTCCTTATGTCAGTGTCCAGAGGAGATACAATAGAGTCGTGCTGTGGTGGCTAGTTGTTTACAAATGACTTTTAGTGCTTTTATCCCTCTGGAATGATTTGGGGAGCAGCTAGCACATCATTTATTATGCCCTGCACCCATTTTATTTTCTTCTTATATCTTTAGGATGGGAAGCCACTTCCTGGCTTGATCCAGGATCACATGATTTCTGGTGTCAGCATGACGCTCCGGGGCTGCTTTTTCACCAGGGAGCAGTATATGGAGCTTGTGTACAGAGGACTAACAGACAAAAAAGGAAGGATCAAAATATTTCCTCCTGCCATTATGAAACCACAACGATTATGGACAGGAAAGCAGGTAGTTTATAATTTATTGGGTTCAAGAATGCTGGTGGTTCCAAAGTAAGCAGAATGCTAATGTTAAAACCAGTGTTGCTGAAAAGTCAGATCCCATCATCTCATCAACATCACATAGACCTCTGTGTGTGTTACTGAGCCATAAGAGTCGTCTTTCATTTGAAATAATGTTGGAATGGTGCTTTCACTTGCTGCTGAACAGTACTGCAGAGAGAGGTATAATGCTGCAGTTTACAGGCATGAGAGCAGAGCAGGATATGCCAGTCAGTTCTTGTAAATCTCTCAACTTCAAGGCTGTAGGTAAATATTCTGATGTTTGACTTTTTGATTGAGATCGTCATTAGGTTAATATAGTATCTGGGAAGCCCAAGTGAGTGCTTCATTTTCTACTATTTGAGAGAGTTTAACAGTCAGTCTAGGAATTATGTCTCATAGCAGAGCAAGGGAAATTCCCCTCCACTTTTTCCTGTGAGACTTAACAGACAACTCTTTAAAGATTGGTTCATATCTAATTATCAAAAAAATCTTGGGTGCCACAGCTTTCTGAATAATTATGTGTCTCAGCTCATGGACCTTTCAAAGGCTGGAGCAGCAAGAAGTCTTGTAGACTTCAGATTTCTGAGCATTTGAGGCTTTACTGTCAGTGGAGAAAAAACATGCCTATAGGATGTTGCTTTTCTCCTCCATGCCAAATTCTTTCTGTTGAGAAGGGAATATAGGAAACAAATAGTTCCTGTCACTCTTCCTGCTTTTTTCTAGGTTGTTTCTACATTGTTAATAAACATCATTCCAGAAAACCACATTCCACTGAATCTGACTGGGAAAGCTAAGATCAGTGGCAGGGCCTGGGTAAAGGGGCCTACAAACAGATGTCCAAGTCTTGATTCAATGTGTGAATCTCAGGTATGCTGGGGCAGCAGCTCTGGACTGGAGGTTGGGCTGGGCTGTGTTGTAATAAGGTTGTCTGTGGAGTAGAGGAACAGGAAGGGGAGTGGGTGGATGACAGCTCAAAACAGATATTCAGCAACAGTTACTGCCAGAAGGTGGTGATTAGAGGATGGGCCTGGGGAGTCAGGGAAAACTTCTCATCTTGACTGATAGAGATTCCATCTGGCTTTGTTAGACACATCAAACAGATGGTGTTAGAAGTTTTGTTTCTGTTGTAAATTCTGGAAGGGTGGCTAACCTGATCCTGTTCACCAAGATGTGGGTTTCAAAGCTTGTTTTTATGTAGATTACACAGAAAAAGCTGTAGAGATAAAAAAGCTGAACACTTCTGTTTTCCTGAATAGCTGCATTTTCTTTTTCAGGTTATTATTAGAAATGGGGAATTGCTATGTGGAGTCTTGGACAAAGCTCACTTTGGCAGCTCTGCCTATGGCCTGGTTCACTGTTGCTATGAAATCTATGGGGGTAAAACCAGTGGGAAGGTGCTGACATGTCTAGGACGCCTCTTTACTGCCTACCTGCAGCTGTACAGGGGATTTACAATGGGTGAGTAACACAAGGACTAATTCACCAGTGCCATGGTGCAGCACCTCCTGAGATATAAACCAGGCATTGGTGTGGACATCAGTACATGCTAAGAATTCTGTAAATCAAACTTGGCAAGACTCTGCTTAATTGGGATAGCTGTTTGCCACTCTTCTTGTTTTTTGTTCTGGTTGGGGCATAGCTGGCTGTCTGAGCATAAAGAGAAAGTTTAACCTTGGGTATGTCTCTCTTCTGTCAAAGTGTAGGCAGTCTAAATGTGTTGTGTTGAAGCATTGTTTGGATCCAAACCTCCTGTGAGTCTTGGTTGGTTTTACTTCTATGAAATAGAAATGTTGCATAGAAACCAGAACAACTGATAAATGAAAAGACTTTGAGAGCTCACTAATCAAGTCTGGCATAACTCATTCTTCTCTAAACCTTTTGGTAAATAAATGTTTGATTTTTCATTGCAGCTTTGAAACCTCATCCAAAAATGCACTTGGTGTGGAATCAAACTTTTACCCTCACTGTGTTGCTCTCTTCTTGTAAGAGCTGAAGTGTTTAAAATTACCACATAGAACTTTGTAAGTTGTTTTTATACTGATGAAATACAGCTTACAGCAACAGGAGGGCTTAAACTGCCTCTTATCTGAAGGCACACTATGATCACTTAAGAGTTATGTAGATCTGGTCAACTGATAGCAGTAGTGAGGAACCAACAGACAGGCTGCTGTTAGATAAGGGAAAAGGAAGGAGATCTTTTGAAGTGAGGCAGGTAATTAATTGACTGTGAGAAACAGAAAATACATCTTGACAACTGGGGTGTGAAAACAAAGAGGGGAAAGATAATGAGCTTGTGATCTCTGGGTAGTTGAAACATCAGAAGAGATGTGGGACTGGAGCAGGAGTCTGGGATTTGGTGAACATGAGATGATTTGGGCCTGAGCAAAAGGAGACTTTGGAATGTGATGAGTAAGGAAATAAAGTAGAAGAAACAAGGTTGTAATGGGAAAAGGAGAGCAGGGCTGGACAGAAAGAGTGAAGATAGAGGGGCATGTGATGGGGCTGTAGGCTGCTTTACCTTGTAGACTTGGGTGCAACTCACCAGTACAGTGTTCCACTTGTTCCCCTACACCTGCTGGACACTTAACCTGCAAGGAATCTCTGGAGTGATCTAACACAGCTGTGCTCAGAGCAAGTCCAGGCAAGAGGGCTTGTGCAGAGCTGTGTCCACTCAAGTCATGACTGTCTCCAGGGACGATGATTGTAGGACCTATCTGGGGCGCTGTGCCGTTGTTTGAGCATACACATGGTCAACATTTTCTTCCTCTTGAAGATAACAGTCAATATTTTCAGCTGTCTGTTTCACAGAGCTAGGAAATGACAGATTCTGCCACGTTCAGCTAATGGGAAATTTGAGGTGGATGGAAGAGCAAAACCAGTTTGATGTGACTGGCCTGTAACACACTTGTTTGTGCAAGTGCACTGGTTAAGATTTTATAGACACTGTTGCAGTTGAGACTTTTTAATTTAGGGACTTGATTTTGCACCCTTAATGCTTAGTTTAGTTGATGTTAACATGTGTTTTTTGGCAGCCTGTGCCTTCTCCCTCAAAAAGCCCCTCAGGATATTTTTTCTCCTTGCCAAACTGCAGTTAGCCTGATTCTTTAACAATCACTAAATCTTTGAATGCCACTTCCTTTTCCAGTATTTTGCTCTCAAAACCCCTGACACCAAATGTGCTTCCTTCCTCAATTCTCCTTCAGTTTGCATCACGAGGTGCTCTGTCTCCCTTCTTTTGACAGGGATAGAAGATATTTTGGTTAAACCTGAAGCAGACCACAAAAGAAAAAAAATCATTGAAAGGTCAAGCCAGCATGGTATTGAAGTAAGTCTGTCTTGCAGATATTTCCTCCTCCACCCCATACTTAAAACCTTTTGAAGTCCTGCTCTGTTTAATCATACCTGCTCAGCATCTAAACCCCCTCCTCATATTTTACTTCCAGGCTGTTAGAGCAGCTCTTAATTTGCCAGAGACAGCATCATGTGAGGAGGTCCAAGGGAAATGGCAGGATGCCCATCTCTGCAAAGACCAGAGGGATTTTAACATGGTTGATCTGAAATTCAAGGAGGAAGTAAACAATTACAACAATGAAGTTAACAAGGTTGGCATCGAGGCATCTGTGTGTACTAATCTTGTTTGGAGTCTGTCTTATTAAGTTAATCTAATATCCAAGAGGGCTGCCTGACTGTTCTGGAGGTTGAAGCTTTCCATCTGTTCCCAGCATGAGGCTTCACATAGTGCCTCACCACCTCAACCTTATCCTCCCTGAAGGAGAAGATGGCTTATTGTGCTGCTTTAGAAACTGATGCTTTAAAAATGAGAAATGGGAATGTTTGTGATTACTCCTCATTTCACTTTTTTGAAGCCTTCAACAGGAATTGCTTTGGTTGATTATTAATAAGGGTTTGGTTTTGTTCCCTTCACCACGACTCTTTAGGTTTGTATGCCCCTTGGTCTCCACAGGAGCTTTCCAGAGAACAATTTGCAGTTGATGGTACAGTCAGGAGCCAAAGGATCCACTGTAAATACAATGCAGGTAATGACAGTTACAATACTTAGCAGCTACCTGTGTTGATGTGATTTGTCCTGGACTATAAGCTCTTGAGGAACTCCTGTCTGGGTATATAATACCAATGCAAGATTTTTATCCTGGGCTTTGGGAAGAGAGGCTTTTTGGCATGGAAAATTTTAGAAGTATGTAATAAAGACATCAGTGGGTGATGGAGAAGAGTCTGTTTATTATAACCTTCTATTTTTGAATCAGTTCTTAGTCCATTAGGGTTTATAGAAACAGACCTTTTTAGTAGTGCCTCAGATTACACAAACCAACCTCCTGCAGGAGAAGGGTCTTTTCCTGGCCTCTGTTGGAGACTGACCCCTCTTTTTCCGTCTTCCACTACTGAATAGGAACAACTAAATCTTACTTTGATTTTGACAGAAAGGCTGCTTTTTCATTTTTCCTCCTGCAACACAGACACCAAGCACGAAACACTGTATAAAAGGCCATCAGACACTCTGTGTCTGATAATAGAGAATGACCAAAGCTCAGGAGAGAGGAGGGGGTTTTGGTTTGGGGTTCTTTTGTTCAGTTTTTTAGTACACTTACTGGGAGATGATGAGAGTCATGTGGGGAGCTAAAATGTACTTACAATAGTTTTAGTTTCACATTTCTTTGCATGAAATATACAGAATGAGAATGGAAATGTTGAGGATGAAGGAGGGGGCTGGAATAACTGAACTAAAAAGAGCAGATGAGATGTACCTGCCTTTTGTTCCCATCAGTAGAAAGAACATTTAATGAACATTGAGTTAAAGAACATTTAGTGCATGTTTCAAATGTTTTGCTCCCTGTTTTTCAAGAGAAGTTGTACTTCTGTGTGCAAAAGGTTGGATGGAAAAGTAATGCTGCCTTTTTTCTCCTCCACATTTAGATTTCTTGTTTGCTGGGCCAGATCGAGTTGGAAGGTAGAAGACCCCCACTGATGGCATCTGGCAAATCACTGCCATGTTTCCAGCCTTATGATTTTTCCCCTAGCTCAGGAGGATTTGTGACTGGCAGATTTCTCACTGGGATCAGACCTTCTGTAAGTTTAATCCTGCCTGTGCTTATACTGAAGTTTATTTGAAACTTGGTATTTTAATACAGAGTATCTGTAATTCTAGATGAGTTGACTTTGTTCACCCTACTTACATGTGTAGCTTTTGGAACAAGAGCATAAATTGCCAGCCTTGGTGTGCTTCTCAGCAGAATTCTGATGGTATTGTGCTTGTGTTCAGGAATTCTTCTTTCACTGCATGGCTGGCAGGGAGGGCCTCGTGGATACAGCTGTCAAAACCAGCCGTTCTGGCTACTTGCAAAGGTAAGAGGCTTGGGTTAGAATTTGAGCCTTTAAAAGATCCTTTTGTTTGGTTGGTTCAGAGGGGTTTTTTTTCAGCAGAGCACTGTAGACTGGAAGAAGTGCCCATATTGCTTAGATGAACGTGCATGTACTTGCTTTTTAGAGAAGTGTTTACTGTCTGAGTGGTGAATGTTAACTCTAAGGCCAGCTTTCTAGAGGATTAGATCAAGTGGAATCAAGTGTCATCTCTAACTTACCTCTGGTTTGTAGCCACAGCAACTTTTCCTTTTGAATAAATATTTTCCCTGCAAAAAAGAAAGATGTACCAATTCCAAGCAACTCTAGTTTGTCTTGGCCACACTGTGTGACCCTTGTCTCTGTTCAAGGAACACCTCCAGTGTTTAGAAGAAGATGGAACTTTTAAATTGTTGCAGAGGAGAGTGAGTGGTTCTAAAGAAGGGATGCTCCCTTCCTTCAGACAACTTCCTTCAGACTGAGGGGGATCTCATTAATATTTACAAATATTTAAAGGGTGGGTGTCAGGAGGTTGGGGCAGCACTTTTTTCTGTTGTATCTAGCAACAGGACAAGGGGAAATGGGATGAAGCTGGAACACAAAAAGTTCCATTTCAACATAAAACTATTTTACTGTGAGGGTGAGGGAGCCCTGGCACAGGCTGCCCAGGGAGAGTGTGGAGTCTCCTCCCTTGGAGATCTTCAAGACCCGCCTGGACACATTCCCGTGTGACCTGATCTGGCTGGGCCTCCTTCTGCAGAGGAGTTGAACCAGATGATCTCTAAAGGTCCCTTCCAACCCCTACCATTCTGTAATTATATGAACTGTTTAAGATTGGCAGCAGAAATAGGCTATTTTGGTTTAAGTTATGGAATCATAGACTTGTCTGGGTTGGAAAAGACCATTAAGATCATTGAATCCAACTGTTCAGGACTGCAGAAAGCTTGCCAGTGTCATTATACATTTCACTTCTGTGGTGTCTACATGTTTTTTGGCTTCCAGAATTCCTGATCAGCCCTTAGATGCCCTTAGATATTTATTGTGTTTTGTTTTGTTTTCCTCTCTGGCACAGGTGCATCATAAAACATTTGGAGGGCCTGGTAGTTCAGTATGACCTGACTGTACGAGACAGCGATGGCAGTGTGGTGCAGTTTCTGTATGGAGAAGATGGGCTTGATATCCCTAAAACTCAGTTCTTACAACCTGAGCAGTTTCCTTTCATTGCAGAAAATTATGAGGTAGAACACCTAAATCTTAAGTATGTATGTGGGTTGAAGGGAAACATCTGGCACTCTTTGTTAGGAGTGCAGTGGTATAGTTGTTTCTCTCTCTTCGTCAACCACCTGCATGAGGGGACAGAGTGACCCTCAGCAAGTTCCCTGATGCCACCAAACTGGGAGCACTGGCTGATTCCCCAGAGGCCGTGCTGCCATTCAGCGGGATCTCGACCAGCTGGAGAGTTGGGTAGAGAGGAACCTCCTGAGGTTCAACAAGGACAAGTGCAGAGTCCTGCATCTGGGAAGGAACAGCCCCATGCACCAGCACAGGCTGGGGGTCGAACTGCTGAAGAGCAGCTCTACAGAGAGAGACCTGGGAGTCCTGATTGATAATAAGCTAAATATGAGCCAGCAATGTGCCCTCTTGGCCAAGAAGGCCAATGGCATCCTGGGATGCATCAAGAAGAGTGTGGGCAGCAGGTTGGGGGAGATTCTTCTTCCCCTCTACTCTGCCCTGCCTGGTGAGGCCTCATCTGGAGTCCTGTGTCCAGTTGTGGGCTCCTCAGCTCAAGAGGGACAGGGAAGTGCTGAAGAGAGGCCAGTGCAGGGCCACCAAGGTGATCAGGGGACTGGAACATCTTTCATATGAGGAAAGGCTGCAGGAACTGGGGCTGTTTAGTCTGGAGAAGAGGAGACTGAGGGGAGATCTTATTAACATTTATAAATATCTAAAGGGTGGGTGTCAGGAGGTTGAGACATCCCTCTTTTCTATTGTATCTAGTAGCAGGACAAGGGGTGATGGGATGAAGCTGGAACACAAAATGTTCCATTTAAACGTAAGAAAAAACTATTTCACTGTGAGGTGAGGGAGCCCTGGCACAGGCTGCCCAGAGGGGTTGTGGAGGCTCCTTCCTTGGAGGTCTTCAAGACCTGCCAGGACATGTTCCTATGTGACCTGATCTAGGTGACCCTGCTTGAGCAGGGGGGTTGGACTAGATGATCTCTAAAAGTCCCTTCCAACCTCTACCATTCTATGATTCTCTCACTGTCTCACTCTCAGACTAACTTAGCTTTTTATTTGCCATTGCATTCAAATTATAAAAGCAAATCTTAAGCCTGTGGCAGGATTTAATCAGTCTCAATTTCAACAGAGCACTAAACTCTCTCCCTGTTCTCATCTGTTCTAACTCCACACTTGGTTTCAACACAGATGACTTTACTCTTTAATCTGTCAAGTTTGATTAACTTCCCTTTAGCAGTATCGTCACTGCTTAGTAATGAATGGCAAAAGTTACCCAAAGATAGGAGGAGATTTGTCTCAGATGGGTTGAAAACCAGTTTTGAGAATTGTTTTACAGCAGCTGAACTTTCTGAATGGCACCAGATAACCTTTTCAATTTGCTTTGCCTTCTCTGCTACAGTGAGCACAGAAAGAACAATAATCACACTTTCTTGCAGGTAATCCAGAAGACAAACCATCTGGATGAAGCTTTAGCAAGGATGGAGTCTCACCAAGCTAACCAACAGTTCAAAGGCATCAAAAAGTGGCGAGCCAGGCACCAAAACTCTGTGCAAAGGGAAGGAGGCTTTCTGTTGTTTTCCCAAAAGAAAATGGCAAGTTTAAAAGCACAGATTCCAGGGGGAGAAATCAGAAATGGAAGAGATCCTTCTACTTTACAGGTAACATGGAAGCAGCTGAATGGAGCAAGCCATTTAAAAGAGTTGCAGCATTCAGTGATTTCTTTTCTTTAATGGCTTTTTACATCCCAAAGTGTTTCCCAGCCTCCTTATGCAAGTTACCTTTTTGAAGGGATCATGTCAGTTGTGTGGGTGATGAAGCTGAGATTCATTTATTAAAGTCTGTGGGTCTTAGTGTTAGGGCAGAGGCCAAAAACTCTGAGGTAAAAATGCTTTTAGAAAGCAGCTTATGTTTGTGGGTGGTTTTGGGGATTGGGTTGGTTGGTTTGTCTAGGGACAGGTTGGGGTTTTTTCTTTGGTTTATCTTTTTTCCTGTACACAGGGTAGATTTCTCTTGGATGGACAGACATCTGCTTGCTGGGTGAGAGCCTGTTTAAATACAGAGGGTTGAGCCAGCCTTGCCTAGTGTTTCTAAAAAGCCTCTTGTACATCAGGGCACTGTTCTATATGTTCTGGTTTCTAATGATTCTATGTCTGGATGTAACTTGCAAGCAGGGGCTGCTTCAGAGCTTTGCTTTCACAGGAATTCACCCTGCTAGCATGTGGACAGTTAGCATGACTGACTCCAAGTTGAAGGTGTTGAGTTAGGTAACTGTGAGCTTGTCTGCAAATGTGCTGCCTAATCACTGGGTCTTTATTCAGCTCCTAAGAATTTGTGTTGATCTTGGCTCTTTTGGTAGCATTCCAAACAGTTTCGCCTGGGGATTCTTTACTGTTTATTCAAAGATGGGCTGATGAAGGGCACAAGTCTGAGGAGCAGCTGAGGGAACTGGGAGTGTTTAGCCTGGAAAAAAGGGTTCTGAGAGGAGACATGATCACTCTGTACAACTCCCTGACAGGAAGTTGTGGTGAAGTGGGAGTCAGTCTCTTCTCTCAAGTCACAAGACAAGAGGAAAGAGCCTCAAATTCCACTAGGGGAGGTTTAGATTAGAAATGTCATCGGTGACAGGGTTGTCCAGCCCTGGCACAGGCTCCACCCAGATTGTGGAGTCCTCATCCCTGGAGGGATTCCACAGCTGTAAGCTGTGGGGCTGAGGGCCATGGGTTGCTGGTGGCTGTGGCAGTGCTGGGGAACAGTTGGACTCAATGACCTTAAAGGTCTTTTCCAACCAAAACGATTCTGTGGTATTTTTCTTTCAGTAGGTAGGTAGGACACACATACATGTTTACCTCTGTCTCAACGTGTTACAAAGCTGAGTGAGCATGACACAAGCCAGTTCCTCTTTCCTGAAGCAGCAAGGCATTTAAAAGATAGGTTCAGCTCATTTCCTCTGTTGATTTTCTCATCTTTTTTGGAAGTCAGTGTTTTTCCTGTATTGAATGCAGCACTTGCTAGCAAAATCAAGAAAAACAACTACTCAGAAAGCATAAGAGGCAAGCTGTGTTTAAGGTCTCCACTGGACTATTGGGCTGGAATGCCAACAGCTGAAAGTCAGAGGAGCTGCTTTGTCATGCCAGCTTCTTGAGAGGCAAGGTGGTGGTTAGCTAGCAGTAAAGACTGAGGTATGGCGAGGAGCTTCACTCCCATGTTAGAATCATTCTTGGAGGGCTGTGTGTGATTGATTTCTGGAATAGCTGCTCTGGATAGATCAGTCTGACTGTTTCAGTCTTGTAAAGAATCTTGAAGTCATTTGGGATTAAACAGAAGTATCAGAAGACTGAGAACATCTTTGTAGCAAAGATGTTTGGTGTGTTACATACCCCCTTAAGTTCTACACAGCTAATCTCTTCCTCCTTTGCTATTACTTGATTGCTGGTGGAAAAAGCAATGTTACTTAGTTTGGTTCTTACTGTGGATAAACCAATCTGCCTACAAATCTCCTTTTCAGCTGTTGAAGATGTGGTATGAACTAGATGAGAAGAAACGAAGAAAGTATCTGAAGAAGACAAATAAGTGCCCTGACCCCTGCCTTGGTGTTTGGCGTCCAGACACTTACTTTGCATCTGTTTCAGAAACATTTGAAAAGGGAGTTGAAGATTATATCAACAAGTGGGAATCTGAGAACAGACAAAGTTATATACACACAGCACTTTCTTCTGATAGGTAATAACTTCTGTGTCTTTACTTCTTTGCACTGAGCCAAACCCCAAATTACCTAATTTTGGACTGAGTTTGCTGAAAATGAAAAGTCTTTATCAAGTCTTTCTTTTGTCAAGACCTTTGTGAAACATAGTAGTGGGTTTCAGAATGGTTCCTGAAAGCCAGATGTGCTCAGTGTGCAGTGGAGAGACCCTGGTGATGTGTTTCTTCCAGACCTGAATTTTCAGTGCTACTAAGGGATTTGCCAAAGGCTTTATGGAGTAACAGCAATGTCTTGCTGTCCTCCTACATATAAAACACTTTACAGTAACACTTAAGAAGTGTTAAGATGAGCAAGTGGAAGTAAATGGACTCTATTTTGACCTTCTGGGAATTAGCAGATGTAATCTATGCTTTGGCCAAGGCCCCAGTTCTGTGTTAATGGGCTGTGTTTGTCAGATCAGATTGGGATGGACCATTTTACAGTTCCTGGAGTGTATTTCTTCATAAGCTACCAGGAGGAATTGGCTGAAAGAAGTAACTTTATTGAACTGAGCAATGTTTCAGTCTCTTCTGAGTTCTTTGTTTTGTACTTCATGCAGCTAAACCTTTTCATTTCAGATTAAAGGATTTGTTGTATTTAAAGTGGCAGCGCTCTCTTTGTGACCCAGGAGAAGCTGTGGGTCTTCTTGCAGCTCAGAGCATTGGGGAACCTTCCACACAGATGACTCTGAACACCTTCCACTTTGCTGGCAGAGGTGAAATGAATGTTACTTTGGGTATTCCCAGGTGAGAAAACTCTTCTCAATGGTCCTTTGCCATTTTTGTCACTTATTGCTTCGTTTCACTGGTGGGAAAGCTTGAGGGCAAACGATCCTTCAGTGGAATTGTACATTGTGCCTGTTTAGAACTATTTCAACTTTTTACAACTTTCCAGTTGTTTTGGTTCAATTCCCAGATACAAAATACCTGTGAAGGCCCCTCACTCTTCTCTATACAGCAAATGGCATGTTTCTTTGCTTCAGTCAGCATAGTGTAAGCTGAAAGAAGTGGTGCTTTGTGAGATTTCCCTCTCCCAATCTCTTCTTCTCCCTACAAGCATTTAAACTGATTTCTTTCACACTCCAAATTTTTTGCTGCAACTCTGATGTCTGGTGTGTTTAGACTTATCACCTATGTAGAAAGAAACCTGTTTTACAGCAGCCAGGTTTCCCTTGGCTCTTCTGTTTGGTGGCAGTGACTTTACCAGCACACATGTGCTTACCAGCCAGTCATCAGCGGGTTGTAACACGAGTGCATAGGTGCAAGGTCCCTTATGTGGGAGCTGGCCACGTTACTTCTGAGAAGCAGGAGAGAAGGGGAAGAAATGATGAGAAGCATACATTATGCTTCTGTAGGAAACAGACTTCATTAGTTCTTCTGTTCTTGGAACAATTTATTACCATCTCTCTTCTCTTCCTGTAATTGGGCATAATAGAATTGAGGCAGCAGAGCTACCATTGTGCTGTGTCTGATGGGGAACCAGGGGAGAGGAGCAGTGCAATGGTAACCACAGCTCTTGATGCATGTGGCTTTGGTAGAACTGGCAGTTGCTGCGTGCTGCCTAATGAAATGAACTAGATATTTATTTGATTGCATAGGGCTTTTATTGCTTAATTTGAAAGATGATTCTTTATGTAAAGGTTGCGGGAAATATTGATGGTGGCCAGCGCAAACATTAAAACACCAACCATGAGTGTTCCTGTCTTCAATACCAAGAAAGCTCTCAAGAAGGTGAAACAGCTTAAGAAAGAGCTCACAAGAGTGTGCTTAGCTGAGGTGAGCCTCCTATTCAGCATCCTTTGGGAGTCAGCAAAAGGAAGTTTCTTTGTTGAGCTCATCCCTTAGTCTGGCTTTGTAGCAGGTTCCGTTTCTGAAGGCCTAGCTGTGGCTGCAAGATGAGAGGGTCCTTTCTTCTCACCTCTTGCATACTGAACCTGTAGTATCTGATAGGAGGAGGAGCACTGAAAGGAATTACACTTACTGTGGCTGTTTGAGACTTAAATTACATTTAAAAGCATAGAATCACAGAATGGTAGGGATTGGAAGGGACCTTTAGAGATCATCTAGTCCAACCACCCTGCAGAAGCAGAGTCACCTAGATCAGATCACACAGGAACGTGTCCAGCTGGGTCTTGAAGACCTCCAAGGAAGGAGTCTCCACATCTTTCCTGGGCAGCCTGTGCCAGGGCTCCCTCACCTCAACAGTGAAATAGTTTTTTCTTATGTTTAAGTGGAACTTTTTGTGTTCCAGCTTCATCCCATCACCCCTTGTCCTGTTGCTAGATACAATAGAAAAAAGGGATATCCCATCCTCCTGAGGGCATAGTAAAGGACACAGTAAAACATTGTCACAGGCTACAAACTGTAGAATGTAAAGGAAGAGGAATAATTCAGACATAGTACTATAACAGCAGGGAGGAATTATGTATGCTGCCATAGCCTTGGTTTGGCTTTTACTCAAGCTCATTTTTGTCAGCCTCTAGAATTGTTTTTGAGACAAACTCATCTATCTGTAATGGGCAGAGCAGAGACTTTTCTGCTTGTCCCCCTTCCCTTTTGTTATCATACAAGTGGCTGTGCTCAATAAAAGCAAAACATTTCTCTCCATGGACAATGGACAGACTGAAGTCTGGTGTGTTCTGTGCTCCCTCACTTCCCAGGAGTGCAGCCTTCCTTAGGCTGTCCTGCACACCCTACCCTCTTCTGCCTTGTTTTTCCAAGTTGAAGGCAGGAAGCACAGAGTTGACTCAGCCCTGTGCTGAAATACTGGCATACTCGATGAGCATGGGTCACTAAAATGAAGTTCTTGGCCCACTAAGAAGTGTAGCCTCTGTGAAAGAGCCAGGTAGGAGGTGAGACTCTTCTCCCAGCATTGTTCAAGTTGATTGCTGGGAGGAGATTAAGTCCAAACCGGTGCAATAAAGTCCTTTTGCCCAGGAGCTGCCACAAAGCCTCTAGAAAAGTTTGCAGTTGCCTTTGTGTCTCCTGTGGAAAGCATTGGAATTGCAGGAGGTAACTAAAGGAGTAATGTTGGGGTTTTTGTAGGTCCTGCAGAAGGTTGAGATAGAGGAATCCCTGCACATGAAGTCCAAGCAGAACAAGTACCGCCTCTACAAAATCAAGTTCCATTTCTTGCCCTACGAGTATTACCAAGAGGAGAAGTGTGTGAAGCCCAGGGAGATCTTGCACTTCATGGAAACGAGGTGAGTTTGCTTTCAGATGCTTTAATATTTGCTCTTCTTTTGCCTTTCCCTGGGCTCTGAGGGTTGCTGCGTGTTGTTTTGGTACTGCTGCTGTGGCTTTCGGAGCAAGGGCTTGCTGCAGATGTGCTTGCAGAGGCATCTACACAGTTGCTTTTCATGTCTTGAATAAAACTGGGGCATGGTGACAGGACAGAATTGTATCAGTGTCTCCCATATACTTGGAGAAAAAGGCTTCATTGATTTCTTTCTCCTTCAGGCTACATGAGTTCAGGCTGAGTCCAGTAGAGAGACATCTCTTCTGGAGGTCATTTGGTTGTGTGTCCAGATGAGCTTGTAATTTTAAGATTTGGATGCATGGCTGCATCTGTGATTGTAAGAGAGGTGATGCCAACCTTTTGATTCCTAAAGGAACGGGAAAGGGATGAGAAGTACAAATATTTGCCTTCTCCTAGAGGTACTTTTGCATGTACTAGAGATTGTGTCTTGTCATGAGTGGAGTGGCTTCTTAAGATAGGTCAGTTTTCTGACAACTCCAGATTGACTGAGGCACTGCTGAGCTTTGACATTTTGGGTTGATTTTTCTTACAGGTTCTTCAAAATCTTTCTGGAGGCAATTAAAAGGAAGAGTGCCAAGATGGCATCTTTTACTGAAGTCAGCACCCGGAAGGCAACTAGGAAAGATTTAGATGGTGACCAAGACAAGGTACAGGAAAACATTCCCTGCAAAATGCCTCTCTCCCTTTATCTGTTTTTGAGAGCAGAGTTTGGAAGAGCAGAGCTTTAATATGAACAGAAAATGTGTGAATACTCCATTACTTCTTAAGTGTTTCCTTTGGGCATAAACTGGCTTTGAATTCTCCTAAAATTTACTAGGAAATTAAAGCTATTTTGTATTAAATCCTGATAAGACTGTACAGTGCCTGTTGATTTTAGCTTCAGTGCGATAAAAGCATGTTACTCTGCTCCCAGAGCAATGTCCTGATGTTGCAGTGGTTGGCAAAACTTTGAGGCAGAGCCTTATTTCATTAAAAGGGTTTTGCATGTTCGTTCTGCCCCTCCTCTCCCAGCAAGGACTGTCACATAAGCAGGCTGACAGCCTGTCTGTCTTCAGCATTAAACAAGAATGTCTACAGGTTCACTCTTTCTTTCTAGTAATGGTCTCATGGAAATGAATTTGTCCTTAAAAGTGGAACATCAAAGGATTGCTAAATTCCAGGTGTTTGACTGAAGGCTTTTAATGCAGTTATTGCTTCCCAGCAGTCAGCTCAATTATCTGATCTCTCATGGCTTTCTAGACACAGAATAATCAGGAAGCAGCAGCAGAGGAAGAAGAGAACATTGTTGATGCAGAAGCTGATGAAGGAGATGGTGATGCTACAGAAGCAAAGCGGAGGAAGAACCAGGAAGAAGAGGTGAGGATTCCATGGGAGCTCAGCACTGCACTTGAGTTCCCAATTGCCTCTGCCTTGGTTGGAGTTGCAAAGGAAAGTTTCCATTGAAACAACATACTAAAAAACCCCAAACCCCACTTGAAAAGAGACAGGAAAGTCTCTGCTTTGTGCTCAGCAATGAATTGTTTCTGAAACTTCACTGTGGTGCTTTATCAGTCATAGAATCATAGAATGGTAGGGGTTGGAAGGGACCTTTAGAGATCACCTAGTCCAACCCCCCTGCAGAAGCAGGGTCACCTAGATCAGGTCACATAGGAACATGTCCAGGTGGGTCTTGAAGACCTCCAAGGAAGGAGCCTCCACCCCCTCCCTGGGCAGCCTGTGCCAGGGCTCCCTCACCTCACACTGAAATAGTTTTTTCTTATGTTGAAATGGAATTTTTTGTGTTCCAGCTTCATGCCATCACCCCAATATTCTCCCTGGCTCTGCATCTTTCTCAGTGTTCACTGCTTCATTATTACTTCTTAAAAGATGGGTTGCTGTGATTCCAGCCATTTCATTGGCCATCATCAGAGTTGGATTATAGGAAGAGCCTTTTTTAGGGGAAGGAAACTAAGTTCTTCTGCAGTGCCAGTGAGCTGTAGCATCCCAGACTGTATTGAGGACTAAGGCAAGATTAGGCAGAAATGGAACTGGAACTGTTGTATTATTTTCTTCACAACAGAATTGCACTTTCATTGTGTGAGGTGAGGTATTTGCAACTCAGCTCTCAAGGATATTCATGTTCCTGGTGTGCTTTGTTTCTGCACATGTCCTGACTGAGATGCACGTAACGTTCTTTCTTTGCAGGTTGATTATGAGAGTGAAGAAGAGAATGAGGAAGAAAACGTTGATGAGAATCCAGAAGATGAGGGGGCCGAATCTGATAAAGAAGAGAAGACTCCTGGTGCTGAGGAAGATCAGCCTGGAGCAGATGGTGATGAATCTCAACACCTTTCTTTTGTGTCTCAGACTAAAAAAGAGAAAGGTCGATTCCTTCAGTCAGCTGAGGCACGAATTAATGCTGTTGTGGACAGCCACCCTTCCATCCAGGATTACACATTTGACCCTGAGCATGAGCTGTGGTGTGAGGTAAGGTGATGGTGCCTGGAGCCTTCTGTGAGTGGTTGTGCAGTGGCTGCATGTAGCTCCCCTACCAAATGGATCTTTGCAGTGCAGTGCTGCTGTCTTGTCTCAGCAGGTTTGTATTAGTACAAAGAAGTGACAGTACAAATGTATCTCTTGATGCCATTTTTAGGAACTTCTAAGTTCCTAACCTAGGAACTTCCAACACCTGAGGAATCATCTTTTTACAACCAGCATTTTGACAGGTTTATTGTGTTTTCCTCTTGAGACACGTTACCCACCACCCTGTAGCTCTTGATGACTAAAAGTGAGGGCTGGGCTGTTGAAGTCTGAACTTAAAAACCAGTCAAACAAAAGACTCAACAAACACCCTACTCCCCAAAAAGCCATCCCCCCCCCCACCCCCCATCAGTGTAAGCTCAGAGATCTTGAAAGCAACGTGGATGAATGCTGCTGAGACATGGTGTTCACATTGGGATCATCCAGCTGCAATTCTCCCCAGACCTTTATGTTCCTAATTCCAGCTGTCTACTTTTGCCCTAGAAGAAATAGGCTGGCTATTGAGCTTAAGCTTCCTTCCAGAACACCCCAACACTGTCTGTTTGTCTGTTCCCACTCAGGTCTCCCTGAGGCTCCCCTTGATGAAGGTGTACTTTGACCTGTCCTCCCTGCTCACGTCCCTGGCCCGCAGCGCGGTCATTCACGAGGTGAAGGGGATCACACGGTGCTTATTGAATGAAAGTACCAACAAACAAGGAGAGAAGGAATTTGTTCTGCACATAGAAGGGATAAACCTCTCTGAGCTCTTCAGATATTCTGATGTAAGTCATTGCTCTGTAATCCCAAACCTGGAGGATCTTTTGTGTTCCAGGGAGAGCTGGTGGATGACGGGTGCCATTTGAATTTAGCAAAGGTGACGTGCAGCCTTTTCAGCTCTTAAACTCTCTTCCTCCTGCTTTTTACCCTCAGATGTGTTCAGAGCTCAGCAGAGCCTTTTCTCAAGGGTGAGTGGCAAAGCACTTTGTGCAGCAGCCCAGTGTCCAACGACAGAGAGTTTCACACCACTCTTCTAACTGTCTCAAAATGTTACTTGAGGGGGTTCTTCCATTTAAATGAGTTGCAGCACTTGGAGATGAATAGTTCTGTTGTGCCATCAAGCCTAGAACTCTACAAACACAGGATTGTTTTAAGCTACATCTTCCCTACTGCTTTTGCTCAGCATTCTGGCTGGCTGAGATTGCCTGGGCATTGCATTGTGTTGCCTGGAAGAGTTTAACATGTTCTTCTCCTGCTTGGGTTTATTTATTTGCTGCTTCTAGTTTCAGATCCCTTTTTTTCCCTTGTGGTGAGTTTTGTTTCTAGTGCTCTTATTCATGTGTATAATGCTGTGATCACTACCTTGAACACAAACCCCCAGAGTAATTTCTGTCTGTATTTAACTCTGGGCTGCTGCCTGGTTCTTTTGTAACTGTTCTGCTTCAGCTAATGAGAAATGGAGGGGGGAAAAAAGCCTCTCTTGGCTTAGTTAAAGTTAATTGGAGATAGAGAGTAACTCATGTGTGAACTTCTCTCTGTGGCCTTTTGTGCTTTCAGATTTTGGACCTGAACAGGCTTTATTCCAATGATATTCATGCCATGGCTAAGAATTATGGAATTGAGTCTGCCCTGAGGGTGATCATAAAGGAAATAAAGGATGTCTTTGCTGTATATGGTAAGATTTCTTGGTATTTTTAGAGACAAGCTTCATTATCATCAGGACAGGAGAATCCAGCCATGGTGCTTACAGAGTTTTGCATGATCTTCATATTGATGGAGTTTTAACTTTCACTTTTTCACCTTTTTTTTTATCCTTAGAAGTGTTTCCTGTGAAGACCTCCTTAGTTAATAGTTAAACTCCTTTTAGTCAGTGGGAATAAAGAGTGGAATTTATCCCCCCTTCACAGAGCTTTTCTATTCTGGTGTGTTTATTTTTTGCAAGCTGGAAGGTCCAAAGGAACTATTGACCTCTGAGGAAGCCAAAGGTTGGGCTTGAAGAGTGGCCCTGAGAACAGGAGTGATCTTGCCTCACTCTGGTTTTAGTGATGGGAATGTAGGCTCCTTTGGAGTTGAGATTTTAGTTCTTTCCTAAACTAGCTGTGCTGCCTTGTCTGAGTGTTCTCTCTGTATGTGTTCAGAGAGTCCTGGCTGGGGGAGGCTGCTCATGTCAGGCCTGTTGAATTTGCCTTAAGTCTCACTATGAATTAAACTATTCAAAAGAGGGAAGATGGATACAGTGGGAATTTCAGCAACTGGTTATATCAGAGAGATTTACCAGCTGGCAGCCCAGAATGGTCTGACCTTCAAAGTGTTCAAGAACTGCCAGGTACAGGTTGACAGAGCTGTTAATGATCCCCCATGATACCAATTCCACAAGTGTTACTTAAAAATAACTTCTTTTTTAGCCTCAGTAGGTTTTTCTGTGGGTGCCTAATGTCATGCACAGAAACTCTGAGAAGCTTTCTGCCTCCAGTGCCTGGTGGGTGCAGGGACTGGAGCTCTGTCCCATCCCAAACAGAATGTTGTGTCATCCTTTTCTGTGTAAATAAAGGTGCTACAGACCTTCCTACTTTTATGGTTTATGTTCTAGTGAGCTCTGCTTCCCTTAGGTATTTGAGAGGAGCAGTTAAAGCAGCTCCTCACAAAGAGGTGTATGTTAATAGACATGTTCTCTGTGTTAATTAGACCAGGGGGTTTCATTTACATCTGATGTATATTCCAAACCCCTCACTCCTTAGCCCTTGACTGCTCTGATGATTGCTGTCCCTCCTGTTCTCAGGCATTGTGGTGGACCCTCGGCACCTTTCACTTGTGGCAGATTACATGTGCTTTGAAGGGTTTTACAAACCTCTGAATCGCTTTGGCATTCAGTCCAACTCCTCCCCTCTGCAACAGATGACATTTGAAACCAGCTACAAATTCCTGAAGGAAGCAACAATGATGGGTGAGTGGTTTAGTTTTGTGATACACTCCTGCAGCATTTCCCCTGTGCTTTGTTTTCATCATTAATGCATAATTGCATTAAAGAAAGTGCCAGAGGCTGAAGTTTTAATGAAGCCCTTGCCTAGGATAATATTCCAGATGTTGTTAATAATATTCTGCCAGCTTAAATAAAGTCAGCTCCCACATGTAACTTGTGGGGTCTGGGACTCCCTTTGAGACTCAGATGGGCTTTTCTTATAGCAAACCTGAAGACTATGAAGATTTGCCACAGCAAGGCCTTTTCCCAGGCTCCTAAATCTGCCTTGTAAAGATCACAGGGCTGTGTGGATCATTCAGGGCAGCACTGGCAGGGGCTGCCCAGATGGACTGTGGAGTCTCCTTCTCTGGAGACATTCAAACCCAGCTGGATGAGTTCCTGTGTGACCTACTCTAGGTGGCCCTGCTCTGGCAGGGGGTTGCACTGGATGATCTTTCAAGGTCCCTTCTGTGATTTGAAAGGGCACAAGGCATCTACCTTTAAGAGTCTTCTCCAAAAAACTCTCTCCTTGGAAAATTTGCTTGATCTCATGCTTTGGATACTGATCATGTTCTGTTTTGCAAATGGTCTTGGCTTCTATCACTTGCTGGTTGGATGCACTCCTGGATACTCCTTGGATGTTCTTGTGCTGCCTTCCTCAGCCAATATCAACTGTCTGTGCAGATGACAGATAGACTTTTTATCACCTTTTTTGTTAATGCTGTTTTATACCTTTTCTGGGAAGAGAATTTGGGGTTTAATGAATAATGTTGGTTACAATTGACTTAAAATTCATCTGAAAATCAGAAAGGAAAGTGTAAATCTGGGGTGAAATCGAATAGGAAAGGATGTTTTGTTCACAGTTCTCCCTGTGGATCTAAGTCATATCACATATTGACTTAGAAATAAAGGTTTTGCCAGGTGAAATGTGATTATATTTATGGATAATATTATGAACAAAGAGATGCATAGTGCCAGAGGGCAGGGTGAACTGGCAGCAGAGCTACACCTGTTACAAAGGGAGGGATTTACTGATTTCACCACAATAGGAATCCAAGTCCTATTGTGGATTGCAGCTGTCTTCATCTGATTTCTTTTACTGTGACTGTACAGTTGAGATGGTGCAGGCTGTGTGCTGGTGGCCTCAATCCCTGGTGAGGGCAGCACAGGGTGTGTGGCTCCTGGATGGCTCTACCAGAGAGATGCCATGGACCAGGTGGGGCCAGACTTCAGTCTCTGGTGCCCAGTGACAGCACAAGGGGTAACAGGAACAGGCTGCAACACAGGAACTGCCACTGGAACAGGAGGAGAAACTTGTTTGGTGTTGAGGTGAGGGAGCCCTGGCACAGGCTGCCCAGGGAGGGTTTGGAGGCTCCTTCTCTGGAGGTTTGGTTTTGTTTAATGATCTAAAAAAGGAACTTATGTTTTGGTTCAGTTGACACATTTACAGAATCCCAAATGGTGGGGGTTGGAAAGGACCACCCAAGCTCCTCTAGCCCAGCCCCTGCTAAAGCAGGTTCCCCTGGATCAAGGGGCACAGGAACGTGTCCAGGTGGGTTTGGAAAGCTCCAGAGAAGCCTCCACAACCTCGCTGGGCAGCCTGGGCCAGGGCTCCTTAACCTCAGCACCAAACAAGTTTCTCCTCCTGTTCCAGTGGAATTTGCTGTGTTGCAGCTTGTGCCCATTACCCCTTGTCCTGGCACTGGGCACTGCAGAAAAAGGACTGGCCCCATCCTCTTGACACCCACCCTTTGGGTATTTAGCAGCATTGATGTGGTCTCCCCTCGGCCTTCTCCAGGCTGAACAGCCCCAGTTCCCGCAGCCTTTCCTCATAAGGAAGATGCTCCAGTCCCCTGATCATCCTGGTGGCCCTGTGCTGGACTCTCTCCAGCAGTTCCCTGTCCCTCTTGAGCTGAGGAGCCCACAACTGGACACAAGACTCCAGATGAGGCCTCACCAGAGGAGAGGAGGAGAACCTCCCTCGACCTGCTGCCCACATTCTTCTTAAAGCACCTGCATTTAGGAGCAGTTCTTTGTTCCCTCAGCCATAACTGTGATGGGAGCAGACACACAGTGTGCTGTGGTGCAGCTCCTCCCTCCATCCCCTCTATGTCAGAAACTTCAGTACCTTTTGCTCAGTAGCACAGAGATGGCCCAAAGCTTAAAGATTGTATTTCCAGTCTTCCAAGTGCTCTAATGACAAAATTCCAGCTTGCTGGGGTAAGAATGAATGAAAAAGCCTGGGTGCTTATCAAAACAGTGAAAGCAAAACATAGCTTAACCAGACACAGCACTGGGAGAGCTTCCAGATTTCTCTGTCACTGTTTCACTACAGTGAGTAATCACAACCTCAAAAGAATTTGTGGAATGTCTCTCCAGTGAAAAGTTCTCTTCATATCTAGCCAGAAGGATTTAAAATCCACATTAAAAGGATTCCCTCTAACAAAGGGCAGAGGCAGCAGTGAAGAGGGAGTCTTTGGTTCTCTCCCACTGATGTGTTGTTTTAGTGATCTATTTAATCAGCAGAATGTGTTCACTGGAAAGTCAAATCTGTGCTCTCTTAGAATTCAGGACATGCCTTTTCATGCTGAGCAGGGAGAGTTCAGCAATGTGTGGCCTAATTCCTTGCACAAAAGGATTGGGAGGAAGATAGTAGTTGGTGTAGGAGGGGCAGGAGGAGTTTTAGACTCCTGCTCTCAGAAATATAGATGGCAAGGGAGCAGTTAGGGGCAGTGCCTTTCAGAAACTGGGGGGGGAACTAAACCAGATGACTTGTTGCTTGACAACTTTCTTTTCAGGGCTGAGCTCTGAGAAGCAACACCCTGGTGTGACTGTGTTGGAATTGTGTTGCAGGTGCCCATGATGAGCTGCGTTCCCCTTCTGCCTGCCTCGTGGTTGGAAAAGTTGTGAAAGGAGGAACTGGTTTGTTTGACCTCAAGCAACCTCTCAAGTAGGGTTTTTGGTTGTCACTCCAGGACTGTGATGGAGATGCCCATCAGAAGAGAGAGGAGTGACATGAGCACGTGCTGTGTGCCCCCAGCCATCTGCCCTGTGCCAGCAAGGTTGGTGCTCTGGGTACCTGATGAGCTCAGTCTATTCACTGGGAGTGGCTGCACCTAGAGGAGCTCTCCTTTAATCCAAAGAAACATTGATTTCCTCATCATGATTGTAAACAAATGAGATTATTAGTTTATATGGAAAAGAATAAAATGAAGGAGACCTTTGGGTCTCCAACAGGCAATGCCACAGCAAGAGCAGCCAGCAGAAGCTCTTGGTGCTGTCTGTTTTTGTGGGCAGTGCTGCTGCCACATGGGCTCTTGGGTTGCAGTGGCAGTGAGACCTGGCCAGAGGCTTCACACAGCCTCAGGTGTGGTGCTTGAGGTGTGTATCCTCCTGCTGGGCCTCCCTGCCCTGCCTTGGCTCTTGTGAGCTGCAGAGGATGCAGTTTCCTCCACTTCAGTAACAGTTATGTGTCTATGACACAGTTGTTACATTTCTTTAGTAGCCCAAGACCAGAATTCAGAGTTTTTATGGTTTCTGGAGGCATTTCCCAGTAGCTGCTCTCAGGATTTCTGTGTGTGGAACAGCTCTCTGCCTGGTGAGAAACCTGACCTTGGCTAAAGATCTGTTCCCTCCCTGGCCCTGTGAGCTGCTCTAACAGTGACTACATAAAAGCCTCTTGTAAGAATTACCAGAACAGAGTTTTAAAACTATTTTTGCTTAAATATTCTGTATCAAAAGAGGATATTGAATAAAGGACATTGCAAAGGAATATTCTGTGGCTGTGTAACTGAGGGCACTTTGTCACATAGCCCAGAGCTGGGAGCCACTCTACAGGAATCACTGGCTTTTTGTAAAGGTTTTAATCAGAATGAATCACAGAATTTCACAGGCTGGAAGGGACCTCATCCAATGCAACCCCCCTGCCAGAGCAGGACCACCTAGAGTAGGTCACACAGGAACTCGTCCAGCTGGGTTTGAATGTCTCCAGAGAAGGAGACTCCACAACCCATCTGGGCAGCCCCTTCCAGTGCTCCCTCACCTCAACAGGGAAGAAGTTTGTCCTTGTGTGTCTTTGGAACCTCTTATGTTCCAGCTTGTCCCCGTTGCCCCTTGTCCTATCATTGGCCATCACTGAGAACAGCCTGGCTCCATCCTCCTGACACACACCCTTTACATATCTATAAACATGAATGAGGTCACCCCTCAGTCTCCTCTTCTCCAAGCAGAAGAGCCCCAGCTCCCCCAGCTTTTCATCAGAAGGGAGATGCTCCAGTCCCTTCATCATCTTTGTGGCCCTGAATGAATGTGAGTTGTTAAAATGCTTTGGAGTTTGTACACTACCATCTAGGCAAGTTTCCTGACAGATTTGAATCCCTGAGGGTTCTCAGTGGTGCCTCTCAAGCAAGTGGTGAAGTGCTGAGGAGCTCCTGCTTCCAGGGTAGTTGTGCTGAGGGAGGCCACAGCAGCCAGCAGGAGCCATTGGTGGGGAGTGCAGTGCAGTGTCTCCATAGGCTCACTCCTGCCTCAGCCTCTTAAAACCATGTCACGTGTTCTGCAAGTTGTGCTGAGGCTTAACAAATGCATTAGCTGGGTGTAGGTCTCTGGTTTCACTTCACCAGACTTCACAAAAGGTTTCCTTCTTTCTCCAGCCTCAGCAGCTGCTGTGAGTTTCTCAACAACACCTCCTCCTGCAAACAACTGGGAAGGAATCAGTTGGATACAGTTTCACCAATGGCTAGATGGGAAAGAACAAATGTAGTTAACAAAGAGATTTTTCATTTCAGGCTGGAGTCTCTCCTGGTTCAGGTGCTTTGCTGAGAAGGCTCCCCAGGAGCTGTTTGCAGTCCTGTACTGAAGGGCACCATGTTTTCCTTTCATTGTCTGAAGAGTCTGACCTAAATAACTCCTATATCCAGGCCTTCCTGCTGCTTCTCTGTGAAGCTGAAGAGGTTGCTTTAATGTGTCATGGTAATGAGTTGCCCTCAGAGTTATGGAGCCATGAAATACAAGAAGATTTGCTGTTCTTCCATCTGGGCATAACAGATGCACAGATTCTGTGTGTTAGAAACATGTGTGTGAAATGACAGCTGAGATGGGATGGAGGCTCCCAAGCAGCTGGATGGCCATTTCTGGACACTGGCTTACTGTTCTGCTGCTGGCTGAAGCTCCCCTGGGCAGTATTGCCAGCAGCAATCCTGTTTAGAGAAGTTGTCCTGTGTGGTGGACACACTGCCTGTCAAGGGCTGGTTCTTGTTCCCTGCAGGAAAGGGTGATGAATTCGGGAGATGGTGAGTCAGTCCTGCCCCTGGCTCATCTGATACTGATGGCCTTTAGGAAAGTGTGCTCTGGCTGTGATGGGATGAGCCAACCTCCCCTTTCAGTTTGGAGTTGTGTTTAAAATTTAGGCCCAGGCTGGGGTATGAAACACTGCTCTGCAGTGAAAGAGCTGACACTGCAGGGAAGCCCCTCACGGTGCACTTGGGATCTCAGCTGACATCTGCTTTGGCTGTTCCTGGTCATGAATAAAAGAGAGGGGGGATATAGGACAGGACTTCAGATGAGAGCCTGTGTCCCCCAGGCTGGAGAACAGTACATATTTTGGCATATAAATGGGCTGAATTGATATAGTGTGAAGGACAGGCAGCTGAAGTAGCAATTGCTCCTCATCCCTAACGTGAGCAGGGTGGCTTGAGAGTCATCTGAGCTGCCCTGGCTGAGCCAGGAGTTTGGGTTCCTTTCAAATTCACGTGCCTGGAGAAAATGGAGACAGAAGAAACATCCTGCTTCCTGTGGTCACAGGACTTGTGTTTCTCTTCAGGCAGCTTGTTCCTCTCTGCAGCTACATCAACTGCTTTAGCTTCTTTCTCGCTCCTCCCACTGATTGCTGTCACTGTACAGTTCCTTCTCGGGAAGTGTGAGCTACTTCCCCTAAACTGTCTTGGGCAAAGCTGTACCAGTGGTTGGGGCTCTTGCTGCTTTCTGTCAGATAGCAACCAGGTTTAGACCTAAAAGACCCCAGTAGATGTGATTTCCTAGAGGAGGAGATCCTGGCTGGAAGGCCTGAGGAAGATGCCCTTGGAAGAAGCCCCTTTGGAGTGTGAGGATGGAGCCTTGCAAGGACTTACAGAAGGTGGAAATTCCCAACTGGAACTTCATTTTTCTTTCTTCCTCTCAAGTAATATCTTCCAGCTCTGAACCAGAATTCAGGGGGATTTATTTTGCTGCTGGTTCTCTCTGGTGGCAGACCAAAGTCAACTAGTAAGAAGAAACAATAACTCTACATTCCATCTTGGGCTCTTCTCAGCAGGCTCCCTTTGAATGCACACTGTGTACAAGTCTGTCCTCAAATGCCCCTACCATGAGTTTGACAACTATCAGAAATAATGCAAAACTGATAGTGAGCAGTGAGAGCTTGTGGGGATTTGCTCTGGTTTGTGGATGTTTGCTGCATTTCTCTTTGGAGGTGATACAGAAATCAGATGCAGTGCTGGCACTGCCGATGCTCGTAGAGTCACAGAGTCATTTTGGTTGGAAAAGAGCTTTAAGATCATCAAGCCCATCACTAAGCAATGTCCCTCAGCACCTCAGCTACCTGTCTTTTAAATATCTCCAGGGATGGGGACTCCCTGGGCAGCCTGGGACAGCGTCTGCCAACCCGCTCAGGGACAAAGTTCTTCCTAGTGTCCAATCTAAACCTCTCCCTGTGCAACTTGAGCCCGTTTCCCTGTGTTCTATCATTCATTACCAGAGAGAGGAGACCAACCCTCACCTCACCACAAGCTCCTGTCAGGTAGCTGTAGAGAATGATCATATCCCCTCTCATCCTCTTCTTAATGCTCCCACTCTGGGAACCATCCCTTCTCTTAACCATCTGCTGAGCTGTGTGGTGCCAACATGCCGTGAGACTGTAAACATGGGAGGAAGGAGGGAAGAAGAGGTTGCTTCCACATTTGCTTGCTTTCTGTGCTTTATCTGTTAGTAGTAGCAAAGGATCAGGAGAGCCTGAGTTTGATAAGCTTGACTATGCACTCCAGGAAGGGGGTGGTTGGTGTGTGCAGATGGGAGAGGTTGGGGAAGAGGCTGCTTTAAAGCTGTAATAGAAGCACTTATGAGGGTAGGTTTAGATTACATACCAGGTGGAAGCTCTTCCCTGCCAAGGGGGGATGAGACACTGGAACAGGTGCCCAAAGAGGCTGTGGCTGCCCCATCCCTAGAAATGCTCAAAGCCAAGGTGGATGGGGCTTGGAGCAACCTGGCCTAGTGGAAGGTGTCCGTGCCTGTGGCAGGGAGTTGGAATGAGATGAGCTTTAAGATCCCTTCCAACACAAACCATTCTGTAATTAAGGCAGAATGAGAGGCCATGACCCTCACCTACTCACACGTGCTTTGGCAGGCAGGGCATGTAGTGTGGGTTTTGTCCTGCTCATGTAGTAAAACCAGCCACTTGCTGATGCAGATTTGTTGCCTGTGAGACAGGGGTAACAGATCCTGCCCGTGTGCTGGTAACAGTGACTCAGCTCAGATCTGCACAGGCAGTTGGAAAGTGACCTGTGTCCAAGCTTAATACATCACAGAATCCATGACAGAATCTCAAGGGTTTCAGCTGGAAGAGACCTTTAAGTTGATTGAGTCCAGCCCTTGTCCCAGCCCTATCAACCACTAGACCATTTCCTACAGTGCAACATCCACCCAGCTCTGAAACCCCTCCAGGGACAGTGACTCCAGCACCTCCCTGGGCAGCCCCTTCCAATGCCTGACAGCCCTTGCAGCAAAGAAATTCCTCCTGACATCCAGCCTGAACCTCCTCTGGTGCAACTTGAGGCCGTTTCCTCTTGTTCTGAGGCTTGTCACTAGGGAGAACAGACCAACCCTCACCTTGCCACAACTTTCTTCCTGGTAGGTTTCAATACTTGTTGTATGGGGTAGGTGTGAAGGCTGTGGTCTATGGGTGTGGAGATGACTGCTGTGGGAGAGATAGGCACAAGACCTGCCTCCTCCTGCTTGCCCCAGAGCAACCTGCTGCCTCAGCCAAAGACAACAGTGGCACCTTTGTGCATCTTCAGCCTCTGCTCCTTGCTGTCTATAGAGCACAATAAGCAGCATGGCTGGTGCTTCACTCTGAAGACTCCCAAGATTTGTTTAGAAGATAAATGCATAATGATACAACTAAAAGAGAGCAAATGTGCCTTCTTGAAGCCCAGGGAAGGGACAGTGAACTGTATCTAGTCATGCCCATGAGCCCAGCGTTGAGGGCAGCCACAGAGGAGGCAGGAGACCTGCTTTGGGCTCTCTGCCAGGGCTCTGGGGGCTCCAAAGCCACCTCCTGATTGCATAGCACAGAGACACTTCACCTTTCATGCTCTGGAGCTTCTTGCTGCTGCTGGACATCATGTGCTGTTTGTAGGGATAAGGGAGGGAGGAGGTCAGCTCCATTCCCAGGGGAAGGGAGGGGAAACCAAAGCTTTCTTGCAAGACCAGAGAAACCTTTCTCCTAGTGTTTGTGCAGCCTCACCCAAAAGGGCAGAGAGAAATCCTGCCTTGAAACAAGGTTGCAGCCATCTCTTTTTCAGGATCTAAGGTATTTTCCTGCAATGTGACAGGTAGGGGTTGGAAGTCCCTCAGGCAAAAGAGAGTTATGAAGCCCTGTTTGATGGATGAGCACTGCAACCCTCAGGCGAGGCCACCAGCAGCTCCTTCAGTGCTGCCTGTGTGTTATTGTTTCTGGTTTGCCCTGAAGTGAGGTATGGGTTTGCAGGGCCCTGAGGATGCTCCTGGAGGGAGATGGACACTGGCAGAGCAATGTCCCAGCCAGGATGCTGAACTGGAGGTGCACAAGGGTATGATGGGGTGCACAGAGTGCTGTAGGGTGAGAAATCAGGGTACCTACAGAGCTCTGCTGGCTGCAGGGCTAAGGGGTGGCTACAGGAATGCAAAGTTGATCAGGGGAGGCATCATGAGCACTAGAGTCAGCCCCATAGCCCACAGGCAGCTCTATGGCCCAGAACCAGCCCCACAGCCCTTTCCCCCTCCAGGTTCAATGGGTGCTGTAGAGCCAGCATTAAGCAAGCTGCTCGCTCATAATACTTTACAGCTTTGTGGCTTGGATCCCTTGGAAGAGTTGACTGTCCAAATTGCCCTGGAAAAGCTGAGGTGTGAGCACAGAGCTGGAGGGATTGTAGGGCTGTTCCTGTTTTCCTGGGTGCAGGGTGCTCTGGCAGCTGGGGGAAGAGAAACAATCCCCTGCCTCTCGTGTGCTGGGGCTGTGGCTCGGCCTGCAGTGACAGTGCTGCTGCTGTCTGGGTTTTGGAGCCCTGCCCAGCACTACAGGCAGATAACGAGTGATCAAGAAGTAAGAGGGGAACAATAATGCAACCTGCAATAAATCCAGAGATGCATTATTAATGGGACATTAAAACCAAAAGGGCAAGTAGAGCAAATCGTCTGCTGATGGCCCAACAGCTCTGCAGGAAAATCCCAGGGCTGTGCCTTGGGAAGAAGTCAATGCTCAGCCAAATGCTTCAATACAAGGTTCTTCTGCTTTGCTTTAAACTGTGTTTCCTCTGCCTGGAGCCTGGAGTAGTTCTGGAAGATGCAGAGTTTGAGGTGTGATTTAGACCCACAAGCCTGGTGAATGCAAGGAACTCCCAAACCAGGGCAGTGCCCGGAGGCTCTGGCAGGAACCCGCTGCCGCTCGCTGCATCTTCTTCAGCCCTGGGTAAAACCACACAGCTCAGTTTTTACAAGAGTGGAGAGACTCTGAAAGAGCCTCAACTCCTGCTCCTGCCAAGCTCGGGCTGGGCAGGAGTCTGAGGGTGGACTCAGCCTGGTGCTGAGTGAGGGGCAGCAGCAGGGAGGGTGTTTCAGCCTCCCTTTGCACAAACATCAGTGCTGGGGAGGACGTTCTGTCATTCTACAGGAACTGAAGCTCAGGCAGCAGCCTCATGGATCCCTTGGAATCGTCCTGGTTTAGCAAGGAGCAGCTTTTGCTTGGTAACAGGGGGAGCAGGTTGCAGTGAAGACCCGGTAAAGAGTTTGTGGACTCTCCCCTGGCTCCTGGGTTCACACCCACCTCCAGCCTGGCTGGGCCAATCTGGCGCCTCTGCCAGCACTATTTGGGGAGGGGAATTTGAAGTGCTGGCAGGAGGTGTATGGGTGATACAAGATGGTGACTATGCGGACCCTACAGCCAGAGAAGGAGGAAGGAAGGAGAAGCACCAGACCAGAGACCCCTCTGCAAGCCGTGGTGAGAATGCAGCTGTGCCCCTGCAACCCCTGCAGGGCCATGGCAGGACTGAGAGTTACCAGCAGCTCCGTGTGAGTGAGCCCGGACGGGCGAGGGACTGTGTGGGGAGGGGCCATGGCCCAGGCCGTGCTGGAGCCTGCGGGCCCAGAGCAGCCCCACACGAGAGGCAGAGAGGAGCTGCAGCCTTTGGGATCAATGCACATTGGAGCAGCCCGGGCAGGGCTGTGTGTGTGTGAGGGACCCCACGGACTTGCAGGGAGGATGGGTGCAGAGCCCACCTGTCCTGAGGAGGGACAAAGGGCAGAAGCCATTGGGAATAGACTGACTGAAACCCCCACTGCCTGCTCCCCTGGGCCGTTCAGGGGGAGATGAGGTAAAAACCCCGGGATCAGGGCTGTGAGCCCAGGAAGGTGTGGCAAAAGGTGTTCTGAAAGGGCTGGTCGGACTCTTCATTGTTGTACTGCTCTGTGTTGGTTTATTTTGGTTATGTTTTGGGTTTAAGGTTGTGTTTTAGTTGATGTTGCATTAAATGATTCTCTGTTTCCCTCCCTAAGCCCAGCAGCCTGGGCTGTTTTGTCCTGAACCTTCAGCAGCAATGGAGCTCTCCCTGCCCTTGGGCAATTCTCAGCCTCTTCGGTACTTGAGGCTAATCGTAGTCTTTGTTCCCTGATGGGCCTAAACCACTACACTCATGTGTTGGGGCTGGGCCAGGGCTCTGGGCAGGAGAGTGTTGCTGAAACAGCTCTTCTAAGGTGCTGATGCATCTTTTCCTCCACCCACTGGGCTGTGGGTCTGCTGGATTAGTTCTGGTAGGGCCAGATGACAATGAGCTCATCTTCCTCCATGCTCTTGGTCCAGCAGCACCTGGATGCCATGGTGAGAGCATGGGCAGGATCTGCCCCGTTTCCCTTGTTCCTGTGGGGTCCCGTTGACTCAGATCTTTGCCACTGAGTGTCTGGGGTCTCTGACTTGGCCCCTTGAAGCCAAATCCTTCCCAGGCAGTGCTTTACCCATCCTTTACAGAGGTTTTGGAGGTGTTGCTTTGGCCTGCACAGACAGCTCTTGCAGCTGAAGCTGCAGCACAGCCTTGGCTGTGTCCAGCTTAACTGTCTCCCCCCACTATGCCCCCAGTTTCCCAAGAGCCTCCCCCATGTTTGGTTGGGGATTATCCTTCCCAAACCTTGTGATGAGCTTGCAGCTCATCTGCCCCATGGTTGATGTTGCCTTGCCCAAGTGGGGCTGGTGGTATGGGGAGGGGGAGGGTTGTGCTCCGTGCTGCTGCCAGGGAGGCTGAGGATGGGTATGAGTTGCTGCTGCCTCCCTCTCTGCCCAGCTGCCTCCTTTACCTGGGATGTGTGTCCCTCCATCCATAGTGAATCCAGGCCCTCCCTCCCTCAGCTGTGTGGCCTGTGACTGCAGAAGGTCCCTGCTCATTCTTGGCTCTGGGATGGTTACAAAAGCCACAGCTGACACCAGCTGCTTCCCCCTCCTGTACAGGGGAATTCCCTTCCTTCAGATTCAAGGAACTGAAATGGTTTGTTGTGGTTGTTTTGGGGTTTTTTTTCTCTTTTCTGACAACATCTGTCATCCCAAACATTTTTCCACCCTGAGCTATTTAGGGGAATGAGTCTCTGCTGGTTCCTTGTGGGAGTGGGATGGGAGACCAGCACGGAGAGCAGCTGACCAATGGCATATCCATCTGGTCAGGCCACAGGGTGTAAACCAGTCTGGGATCCATCTGTTGCAGCTAAACCCTGAGGTGACAGCCTGGGGGATGTGCCACAGGGAGCTGCATCTCCAGAGCCTCTCTGGCTGTGAATTGAAGCTGGCAGCTGGGACTTTGTTCCACACACTCATTCAAAGCCACGTGAGGCAAACGTTTTCTCCTCCTGGGATTTGGAGGTGTTTTGTAAAGGAAGAGTTGAAAATCAGACTAAAAGAGTAACTAAAGAACTGCTCCTAAGTTCAGGTGCATTAAGAAGCCAGAAGGTCAAGGGAGGTTGTTCTTCTCCACTGCTCTGCCCTGGTGAGGCCTCATCTGGAGTCTTGTGTCCAATTCTGGACTCCCCAGCTCAAGAGGGACAGGGAACTGCTGGAGAGAGGCCAGGGAAGTGTCACCAAGATGCTGAAGGGACTGGAACATTTCTCTGATGAGGAGAGGCTGTGGGACCTGGTGCTGTTTAGCCTGGAGAAGACAGGGGGTGACCTTATCAACCCTTATAAATACCCAAAGGGTGAGTGTCAAGAGGATGGGGCCAGTCCTTTTTCTGCAGTGCCCAGTGCCAGGACAAGGGCTAATGGGCACAAGCTGCAACACAGGAAATTCCACTGGAGCAGGAGGAGAAACTTCTTTGGTACTGAGGTGAGGGAGCCCTGGCCCAGGCTGCCCAGGGAGGGTGTGGAGGCTCCTTCTCTGGAGGTTTCCAAACCCACCTGGACACATTCCTGTGCCCCCTGATCGAAGGGAACCTGCTTTAGCAGGGGGTTGGGCTGGAGGAGCTCTGGAGATCCCTTCCAACCCCCACCATTCTGGGATTCTGTGATTCTGTTTCCAGGGATGAGGCATTTACCACCTCTCTGCACAACCTGTTCCACTCTGGTCTTGATACAGGTTCATTTAATGCATTGAAGCTGGAGCAACTCAGAGCTTCCCCTAAGAAAAAGACAAAAACTGTGTGGTTAAAGCAAATGTTTTCATCACTCACAAGATCTGGGCTCTGTTCCCAGCTCAGAGGAAGATATCTTATGAGCTCAGACAAATCACATTACTCCCCTATGCATGGGGGGGCCACATCAGTGACACAGCTGAGAGTTCTTTAACACAGGCACTTTGCAGCACTCTGTGAGATCTGCTGGCAGAAGTCACTACTCCTACATAAAGGCTCATAAACCTGTTCCCTGACTGCATTTGCTGTCTGCTTCTGTTTCATTTTTGATCCCCTCAGAGACATGTGATGCTATTTTTGTTGACTCTGAGAGCCCCACACAGAGCTGGCTGGCACTTTTGAGTCAGCCCTTGTTTTAGCACCCTGCAAACCACAGTCTTCCTTTTTGCTTTTTTCTCAGTGTGCCCAGAGCAGAATTATAGTTGGGAAGCAGCCTGACCAAACTGTCCTTGCTACAGTGTCCTGTTTAAGACAAGAGAGACCATAAACATTTCTGCTTTCATCATGCAGGAGTCCTCTGCTGTGCTGGTCTGAGGAAGACAGAACATTTGCTAGCACAGCAGCTCTCCAGCCGGCTGTAAGCACAGCCTGTGCTTTTACCATATGGTTTCTCAGTCTGCTTCCCTGCCTCATGTCCACAGGGAGCAGTCAAAAACCATCCAGACCTAAAAACAATGGATGCAAGGAGGACTCAGAGCTTGGGGTCCTCCTGCTTCTTTGCCATTCCGTTCTGGGTCAGCTCAAAAAGCCCCTGGGATGTGTGATGCTATTTCTGCAAACCTTGGGAGCGTGGCAGAGGACTGGGGCATTTTCTTTTGGCACTACATACATCAGGATCCTGCAGCCTGCTGCTCTGCTCTGATGAGAAAAGCAGTATGTTTGGGAAGCAAGCAGCACATCTGAATGCAGTTTCTATCTGCCAGATAATCCCCTTTTGGGAGAGGGAGGTGTGGTGATGCACTGAGGAGGTTTAACTCAATTCCCAGGAGTCAATTACACTTGATCTCACTCGTGTTTTACAGGCTCCTCACACTAAACCTTTCAAAAGGCAAAATACCCAGGAAGCAACCAAGCCCCTGAGGGAGAGGACCAGGGTAATGCTTTTGGGTTTCATCAGTCAGTAGAACCATCAGTCTGGTTCTACCAGACTCACCAGCCCTGTCTATACCCATCACAGAATCATTTTGGTTGGAAAAGACCTTTAAGATCATCAAGCCCAACCCCTCCCCTCACAGTGCCAAGCCCACCACTAACCCATAGCCCTCAGCACCTCAGTTCCATGGCTTTGCAATACATCCAGGGCTGGGCACTCCCCCAGCTCCCTGGGCAGCCTGGGACAGGGGCTGACAGCCCTCTCAGGGAAAAAGTTCTCTCTCAGCTCCAATCTCTCTCAACCTCCCCTGGTGCAACTGGAGGCTGTTTCCTCTTGTCCTATCACTCATTACTTGGGAGAAGAGACTGACCCCGACCTCACCACAGCCTCTATTCAGGGAGTTGCAGAGAGTGATCATGTCTTCTCTCAGCCTTCTCTTCTCCAGACTAAACACCCCCAGTTCTCTCAGCTGCTCCCCATCAGACTTGTGCTGCAGACCCTTCCCCAGCTTCAGTGCCTGTTTCTGGACACACTCCAGCACCTCAGTGTCTTTCCTGTAGTGAGGGGCCCAGAACTGAGCACTGCCTTGAATGCCTGTGTATATGTATGTAATGTTCTATATGTATGGTAATAAACACCTGTTTTTGATGCATCCCTACAACTTTTCATGAAAGACTGAGATGCAAATAGTATTCCTGCTGAGTAAATCAGAAGTGAATCCAGCTTAAGTGAATCCATTGATCCAGCTTTAAACAGACAGTGCAGCTCTGAGAGTCCATACAATCATGCAAATAAATACAAATACAAAGAACTGAGTCCACTCAGTAACAAAGAAGCCAATTGCAGCAATCTCTGCAGAGTAAACATAACTTATTCATGCAAATTTGCCTTGAAATTTGCCTTGCAATTGCTCTGACATTGGGTGCACTGAGGCAGTTGTATTTTTTCCCCTGAGAGGGTTATTAGACACTGTCTCAGACTGCTCAGAGAGGTGGGGGAATCCCCAGCCCTGGAGATATTGCAAAGCCGTGTAGCTGAGGTGCTGAGGGATGTGGTTAGTGGTGGGCTGGGCAGTGTGAGGTGAGTGGTTGGACTCTATGACCTTAAAGGTCTTTTCCAACCAAAAGAATTTGATGTTTCTGTGATTTGTGGTGCCATTGCAGGGCTGTGACTGAGCAGTTGAGAAGCATCTGAGCCCCATGGCACTGCACATGTGGTTGTCTTTCCATCCAGCTCGACAAACAGGCAGAGCAGGGATTTCCTCCGAGGAACTTCATGCTGCAGCTTTTCTGGCTCTTCTAAGGATGGAAACCCAGAGCCCTGAGTTGGAAAAGACACATCCCAGTGATGGAAAGCTATGGGAAATGTGATTTATGAAGAGGTTTAAATGTTGCAGCTGGGAACTTTATCTGAGGGTAGAGGACAAACCGATCCAAGCACCATGAGAGGAGAGAGAAAAAGCACACTGAAGTATTTTTCCCAAACATTTGTCTGGCTGAGAACTCAAACCCACCACAGTTCTGGGTTAAACAGATCAATTATTGACTAACTATTTAGGAAACACTCCTCTGTAGTATGTCTCCCTTCAGTGGAGAAACATACACCCCAAAACCATGCAAAGTTTGACCTGGGTCATTCTGTCTTTTCCCCTCAAATGCAGTTTGGATGAAATGCCCAGGCAGAGAGGGATGGGTGCAGCCCAGCAGTCGCCTCTCCTGTCCCCTGCAGCCTCTCCCCCTGCTGCTCTTTCACCTGAGGCACCAGATGAGTGAGTTCCCAAATTCCCATTTCTTTTCCACTCAGATTTGTGTGGAACTGGATCCTTGCCCTTTGAGCCTCCTTAACTGCAGAGCAGTGCTGTGACTCTTGCCTGGGCACTCCATGCTGCTCCTTCAGAGGACACTGGCAAGAGGCAGATTTAACCACATAAAAAGAAGCCTTTTCACCCACAGCAGTTATTAAACCCTGGGATATGTCATGAGATACATTAATGAAGAAAAGTCATAAGGAGTTTAAGAAGAGCTTAGGCCAGATCAGAGAGGAGAGGGTCCTCTGCAGCCCTGGGGCACGTTGGCCTATTTACAGCCTCTGCTTCAGGGAATCCTTACGCTGTTTATTGCCAAGATCTGAGAAATAGGAACAGAGAAAGGATCACTCTTTACCTGTCCTTTCATTACTGTCACTGCTGGGAAGCTGTCCTGAGCTAGGGAGTGTTTTGGCTTGGCTCAGTTGCTTTTATGGTGTCACCAGACCCAAGCCCTGTGCTTGAGCCTGCTGCACGTGGCTCTCTGCACCTGTGGTTATGAGACACCAGGCTGATTTTACAGTGCTGTTTGATATCTGCTCGATACTGGCACGTCTGACTGGTTCAGGGCAATACCAGCTCATCCAATACATGCCAACAAGTATTCCCAGTTCATAGCACTGCTCAGCTGCACTACAGTGGTGCCAGGGAGTTGCTCCTGCTGTATTCTCTCTGAACCAAAAGCAGTTCCTGCTCCTTGACCCACCACGAAAACTCAAACTCTTTTAAATCCAGACGTCATCTCAATATTTTCTTACTTTTAGCATTTTGGGTGATGTCAGGCTGTGGGCAGAGTTGAAATGCAAGGAATTGTATCTTTACTCAATGGTTTTTCCTTCCCAAGTTGCTACAGCTCTGGGGGAAGGTGAGTTTTCAGAAGGACGTCTCTATGCTGGGATGCATTGCATTGGTCTCTCCTGACCCTGAGGTGTGTGACCATGTCCCAGCAATGAGCTGGTTGCCTGAGTCTTCTCCTTGATGGTTTTGCCTTGTGCAGCCTGTTGTTTTCCTGACTTCCTTTTCCAAACTGCTGGGCTGGAGGAAGAGAGCTACAGAGCTTTTGCCCAGTGGTCCTCATGGCTTCTCCTCCCCATTACCTTCATCTCCTTCCTGGCAGGTTTAGCTCTAGCTAGTCGCTCTTGTGTCAGAAATGCCGTTGCTGTGGGTCAGCCCTGGCTTCAGGCAGGAGGTGGAACAGATGATCTCTCACAGTCCTTCATGCTGAGCTTCTATGATTCTTCCTATTTAGGTTTTGTGGTCCATGAACTGGATTATCCCTGGCAGTGAAGAGTGAATTCAAAGCAAGTGCTATCTGATGGTCCCCACTGCCTCTGGATCCACCAGCATCCCAGTGCAGTGCTGGGGAAGAGCTGCAGAAGCAAGTGATTCTGGAAGTGCTTTCTTCTAAGTCACATTGGAGGGCCATAAGGTTGCTTTCACCTTCAGGTCTGACCTTCAACAACTTTACCATCAGGTTGTTGGCAAGAAAGATGCATCTAATGCAGGGTAGTTCTTGCTTCAGCAAATGTCTTGGTGGAACAAAGGCCTGGGGCAAACCCACTGGGTGTAGGCTCTGCAGAGGGTCACAGACTAATGCCAAGGCTGCTGACTCCATCGTGGCTAACAACACCTCTAGCATGAGACAAGTAGACCAAAGCCAGTCAGGCTTGGTGGGAGGAAACCAGGCAGCACAGTAGGAAGAGCTGTTTGCAAATTCAGCTGATTTCACACCCAGCATATATTTATGGTCCAGCACAGCTGGGCTTCCCAAACCCATACGTTTAGGTCAAAGAGACCAAATGACATCTTGGCCATATAAAATGATGAACTGATCACTCAGTGACTTATTTTGCTCTGTCATCATATCTAGATTCTGATCTACAGGTGCAAGTTTTCTAAATGGGTTCTAAATTGACCTAATGAAAGCAGTAAGAGCACATAATGGAGATAGACTTCACCCAATTGAACCTTTCCTTAATTCAGTTACAGTAGCATTTAGTGATTTGCAGGGAGAAGCTAAATCAATTTAAGAAAGAGAGACAGGTTAAGTACCCTTGTAGTGCAGGTGGGCATCACTTTAGATGAATGAAACCCTAGTGCATGTTGTAATGTCACCAGACCACAGCCAATGTCACCCAATAATACACATTTAATTGATTCAGGTGCTCCAGCTATTAAGGCCAGGAGTGGCAATCACTGCCAGGCTGTCACTAGCCATCACATCTCATTTTGTTCCATCTGTGCTGCTCCCACTACTTAATGTTCAAGTAAATTGATCATGCTGAGCTCATCTTCTGTAGGAACTTGATGGCAACCTGAGGGTTTTCTGCCCTAGCCTGTGATTTGTTGTGCTCCCATCCCATGTGGACACCACACATGACCTCCAGTTGACAGACAGGCTGCCCAGATGGGCTGTGGAGTCTCCTTCTCTGGGGTCATTCCAAACCCAGCTGGATGAGTTCCTGTGTGACCTACTCTAGGTGGTGCTGCTCTGGCAGGGGGGTTGCACTGGATGAGCTTTCGAGGTCCCTTCCAGCCCTTAAGATTCTGTGTGACCTTACATGAATGCCCCACGATGAGGATGTGATGGCATGTGATAGTTGTATGACAAGGCATGTGGTGTGGGAGAAACCATTGGGCCCCAGGGGAAGAGGGCAGCAGAAAGCCACATCTTGGACAACTTATCAAAACACTCCTTTCAGGCAGCATCTGTCTCAATCTGAAGACCTCAGAGGAACAGGGAACACACTGGTGCAAACTACCCGTGGCTATAGCTGCAAACATCATCTAAGCTTCCCATCTGAATTAATCCAGCTTCAGATCACACTTACTGGCTCTTCTGCTGCCTTTTCTTTGTCACTAAAGTCCTAAAGAGCACTTTAATTATTGGCTTGCATTTTTTCCCCTTCCCTGTGAAGCTACATCAGCTCTTTAATCACTATGAGCAATGTTGCCATCAGTAGTAAGTGACTGGATACTGATTTACCCAGTCCCTCCCTCTCCTCTCTCCAGCCAAGTAGCATCTCTCTCTGCCAGAAAACAGTAAGAGAAACACAAAGCCAAGAGAGAAGTTGTAAAGCCAGCAAGGATTTTCTAGGAGGCCAAGTATGTGAAGATAAAGCCCAGGAGAAACAGAAGCAGGCAATGAGTGAGGAGGAGACAGGAGCAGGCACTGGGGCACTCAAAATAGATCCCAAAGAGACTTGTATCTGCTGCTGATCTCAGTAGGAAAGCACCTGGACAGGCAGCTGTGGCCAGCAGAAGCCTGCAGCCTGTGCCCATGGCAATGTATCAGTGGTACATCAGGCAGAGCATTGCCAAGAGCAGAAGGGAAACCTCATCCTTGTGAATAGGACAGAAAGCAGGTGGGAAGAGGTGATCTGGGAGACAGCAGTAAGGGAGGTTAAGAGTCAGCAGTGCCTTTTACAGACCACAGCACTGCTGGGGAGGTGAGGACAAGCATTGGTCTACTCTGTGATCAAAAGCAACATCAGAGCAGTTCAACAAGATCCTGGTACTGAAAAAACAGGTGCTGGTGGGATGTTGTTCTTGTTCATGGAGAAAATGAACTGGGATGAAGAGACGGTGGCAGTGAGTCACTGCTGCTCAATAATCCCAGAAATGCAGCCTGGGCAAGGCGGTTTAAGGAGCAAGGCTGTTGCTGCAAGACTGGTTGCAAGACTTTTGACGCTGTCTCAAGGCTTTTGACACTGTCTCCCAATAACATCCTCATCAGAAAGCTCAGGCAGTGTGGCTGGGATGAGTGGGCAGTGAGGTGGATGGAGAGCTGGCTGAATGACAGAGCCCAGAGGGTGCTGAGCAATGGCACAGAGTCGAGTTGGAGGCCTGTGGCCAGTGGAGTTCCACAGGGATGGGTTCTGGGGCCAGCCTTGTTCAACATCTTCATCAACCACCTGGGTGAGGAGACAGAGGGACCCTCAGCAAATTCCCTGATGACACCAAACTGGGAGCACTGGCTGATTCCCCAGAGGCTGTGCTGCCATTCAGCGGGATCTCGACTGGCTTGAGAGTTGGGCAGAGAGGAACCTCATGAGGTTCAACAAGGGCAAGTGCAGAGTCCTGCATCTGGGAAGGAACAACCCTCTGCACCAGGACAGGCTGGGGGTCAAACTGCTGAAGAACACCTCTGCAGAGAGAAACCTGGGAGTCCTGAATGATGATAAACTAAACATGAGCCAGCAACGTGCCCTCGTGGCCAAGAAGGCCAATGGCATCCTGGGATGCATCAAGAAGAGTGTGGGCAGCAGGTCAAGGGAGGTTCTGCTCCCCCTCTATTCTGCCCTGGTGAGGCCTCATCTGGAGTCCTGTGTCCAGTTCTGGGCTCCCCAGCTCAAGAGGGACAGGGAAGTGCTGGAGAGAGTCCAGCACAGGGCCACCAAGATGATCAGGGGACTGGAGCATCTTCCATACGAGGAAAGGCTGCGGGAACTGGGGCTGTTTAGTCTGGAGAAGAGGAGATTGAGGGGAGATCTTATTAACATTTATAAATATCTAAAGGGTGGGTGTCAGGAGGTTGGGACATCCCTTTTTTCTATAGTAGCTAGTAACAGGACAAGGGGTGATGGGATGAAGCTGGAACACAAAAAGTTCCACTTAAACATAAGAAAAAGCTATTTCACTGTGAGGTGAGGGAGCCCTGGCACAGGCTGCCCAGAGGGGTTGTGGAGTCTCCTTCCTTGGAGGTCTTCAAGACCTGCCTGGACATGTTCCTATGTGACCTGATCTAGGTGACCCTGCTTCTGCAGGGGGGTTGGACTAGATGATCTCTAAAGCTCCCTTCCAACCCCTACCATTCTGTGAGTCTATGAAAGACAAATTAAATTCTAAAAATAATGTGTTTAGTTGTTTTTCTTCATCCTTTGACTGGTTGATCAATGCACCTGGTCTACAGCCAAAGCATGAAAGGAGAAAGTTAAATTGTGCAGCAGGACAAATACAGCAGGCTGAAGGCCAACAGAAGGCACATCCAGCAAGCTGCTGGAACTGGAGCCAGGCTTGCACGGTGGTCTGTGCAGAGCAGAGCCCTTCACACTGTGCAGGCTGGGAAGCAGCATGATTAATGCAGGAGGCATGAACACAGCAGTAAAACCAGAGGGATGCTGCCAAGCTGTGATGAGGAAGCAAATGGCATCGGGAAGGTGAGATTTTTTTTGCCTCAGTTGTACACTGAAATTTCTGTGTGCATCCTTCTAGTGCTGCCAGAGACTTAAAAAGTGGCTGTAGGCAAGTCAAAAATAAAACATCAGAGCACTGCATGTGCTCTACCTGGCAGGTCTGAACAAAGTGAACTCTTTCTTTAATAATAAAGATAAAGACAAGGCTGACCCTTCAATTATTTTTAGTATTGTTTTCACAGAAACCACAATAACTGTTGGGGGGAGGGACAAAAGGAGCCAACTGTATTACAATAGGAACCCCACTACCCTAGGGATGCCATGTCTCACCTGCCCTCAAAATAGGGAATAGAGAAGGATGTGGCCAGCTGAACACAGAACATCAGGTAAAAGTGCAAACCAGTGAAGTGATTGTTGGTATGAGATGTCAAAGTGGCCTCACAGCTAAGTCTTGTGGTTACAAATATTTTTGGCAGTGTTACTTCAAGCAGAGAGCCAGAGAGCAATATACTGGTTCTATCACAGTTTGCTTCAGGATGTCACTTAAAAGGACACAACCAAACACAATTTTTAGTGCACTACTGATGGTAAAGGAGCTTAAAATGGAGAAGATTTTGTTTGGGTTGTTTCATTGTCTAATGAAAATCTATGGCAGATTCACTGACTGTAGTCAGCTGGGGTTAAAAAGAAAATGAAGCTGTTGCTCTCGAGTGCTAAAAACAAGACATATACCAACAACAGCCCTCTTTACTCTGCCTGTATTTGGGTACACAGTGGGTTTATGAAGCTGATGCCGAGAAGCTCACATGGCCCAAGACCTCTAGGCAAAAATCTCTTCAGCTTACCTTCATCTCCACACATGAAGAATGTCAAACCATGTCATTTCCAAAGCCAGGAAGCACTCAGGATGCCCCAGCTGGATTAAATTATACCTCAGGTGACCTTTCAGAAGCTTTTCTGCTGTATTAAAAGCCCATTTTGTTGCTAGCGATAGGTAAAGGTGGCTGGGGCAAATAAACTGAGCTCTGTTTTCTTACCACTAATGAAATAGCAGCAATATTGATTTAAAAGAAAGCCAAAGACCTCATTTTCTGTAATAGTTATCCACCTTACTCTTCATATCTTTCATCAGAAGCAATAAAACACTTACCCTCCTGAAGACAGAGGAAGTGATTGGAAGAATATAGGTATGTATACAATGAACAGACACTATGATTACATTATTACATGCTATCAGCAACATTTCTAACTCTGATTTGATTTAAACAGCCATATACCATGGCTTTTCTGTGTGGTTTGCAAACAGGCTGCTCCCTAAGAACTCAGATTAGATTTTACAGCTATGCTTGCTGCTGCTGCTGCTGAAGAAAAGCGAATAGGTGACTCACAGCCACATGAGCCATCTGTAACATCACATTTTTTCATCTCCAGTTCTGCACATCCCTGTTACTATCCATCAGAGGCACTAATGCCTAATTAAATGAGCTTTTTCTTCCCTCTGCTTTCTTTTCCACTCTAGGCTTTTAATACCATTCAACCTTGCTTAAGGCAAGGTCTGTGTATCTGCTTGCCTGATGATGTTTATCTGAAATTTGATGCTGTTTTCCCCTGAGGTTCATCTGACCCAATCTCCAGGCCTCCCACAGCCATGTGGATATTTGAGCCAGATGCTCTGGGCTTCCTTTGGCAGCAGCCAAAAGAAATAGGCACATTTAAGGTAGGATTCACCCTCCTTCATGGAGCAAGGTCTGCAGCAGGGTGAACAGATTCCACCACCATCTGTGACTCCATCAAACATCTCCTAAAATCAATGGAGACTTTTGCAATAATTTTTATAAGGGTTTTTCATTACAGGCTATGGTAGAAACAATAGTTAATGTAACCACAGCATGTGCAGTTACTGCAGGGAGAAGATACTCCAGCAAATGCCCTGAGACAGTCATCTCAGCCAAAACAAAGTCAAAGAAAACACCTTTTCACTACCAAAGCTTAAAGACTGAGCCTGGCCCCTGCAGCCAGAGTGGTGATGAAAGTGCTTTTTGTTTGTTGCAGAACAGAAAGGGAGGATAATACTGAAATGCTGCATTTCCTCTGAAGCCACTTCACCCTTGTGCTTGTTAATGCATTGCTTTCTAATGCTTTTAAACTAGTAAACTTCAAAGCAGTAAGTATTTAATAGTGATATAAGTGCACTTCCATTTGGGGAGGGAAATAAACTATAATGGTATGTGAGAGTGTTTGTACTAAAATATTTGTGGTTTCTCCTGGTAGGATGCCTCTGTGAAAAGAAACCCCAAGCAAACAGGAAAGTTCATACCCCTAATTAATGCAGTTACCATCTTTATAACGGATTACAGCACCAAAGGCCAGACTGACATGCCCAAATCCTCCTGATAAAGCTTGCTGCCTGTTGCCTTGCTTTCAACAGTGCCAGAAAACCTCTTGAGAAGTGAGCTGGAAGCACCTGTAGAGGAAGAACCACAGTGTCATTGAGCTGTGGTATTGGCAGCACCACCGTGGCGATGCTGCCGTGCCTCAGCTCTGCTCTGCAGCACTGGCTGCTCTGCTTCAGCTGCTCAGTGCTGCCCCAGAGCTAGAAAGGGAAGTCTTTATAGAAATTAATTTTAGGGATAAGAAAGTGCTCACTGGTCTCCAATCAGGAAAGTCTGTAAAGGGGCATTCAAGCAACCAGTCTCTCTTCCACCTTAATATTTCCCATAGGTTTTGGAAAGCTCTCTCTTCCTGCTAGTGTTCCCAGCACACAGATTCCCAGCCAGATAAAGCCTCAGCTAAAAATAAAAAAGGCTTGGGTTAACCTTGGGTTGCTTCCTAAGGAAGGAAATGTCCTGGCTCAGCTCAGATGGCCAGGGAAGGGAGCACTGTGGGCACTGCCAGAGGGATGGAAATTGCTGTTTGGATTGATGGGATAATGGGCAAAAAGGGATCTGTCAGGCAAACAGAAATGTTTGGGCACAGTTGGTCGGTTGGAGGTCAATGATCCCTCTTCAGTGTCTCCCATGAGCAAAAATCCTCCTCCTCCCAAAGCAAAGCTATAGAATTTGATTTCAGGGCAGCTCCCTGGGACCTGCTCTGCAGATGTGACTGCAGCAGGGCAGCTGTGGCTGGAGAAGGGGATGATATGGCAGCTCTGCTGGGGGAAAGGGAAGAGCTGGGAAAAGTCCTGCTCCCGCTCTCAGGCTTGGTACCGTGGTACAGGGCAGGAATGGGCAGCCTTTGTGGTACATTACAAGAGGCTTGGTGACAACCTTTCTATCTGGGAGGCAGAAAGCTCTCAGCAAACAAAGCCACATTTACATCCTCCCTGAATACATCAGTCCATCCTAAATATTCACCATGTTCCATAGTTGTCAGCTCACGGACACAACTCATGTCACCACGCAAGGCTTAAGAAGAAGAATCACATTCATTCAAGCTGAATGATGGTTCTTTTGGTAATAAACATTAGAAAAATAACAAAACAAGTTTCCATTTGTGTTTCAAAACACAGCACCCCTCCCACAAATTACTTTGGTGGTTTCTCATTCAATGCTTCTCTTGAAAGTGAAGACTAGACCAGCAGCATGGCTTCTTGGTCTGGCTTCAGAGCTCTATTTATCCTTCTGGTTCACTAAGGCAGCATCTGAACAGCCAGAAGCTTGCAGACTTTAGCCACTGTCTCTCAGAAACAAACCTTTCAGCAGAGTTCAGAAACCAACATGCATTCCATTTCTTCAACAGAAATAAAAGCAAAATGGAAACAAAAATAGAACAAATAGACAAATTTGAGTCAAAATAAAGACCTATCATGACACACTGAGCATCTGAAGCATGAAGAAGGTCCAAAGATGCTTCCAAGCAATCCTGCAACTGGCTTTTCATGTTAACAGGCTTTTGAAGGAAGAATTCTCTATGAATCTATTGCAATATCAAAACCACATCATTTCTGTTCCTCAGCCTAAAATGCCACATCTTAAGCAAGTTGTTTGGCAGCAGTAGGAAAGGTAGAAATGGCATGTGTTGGCTCAAGGCACTTGCTTTTAAACTGGCTCACCAGCTCAGCTTGGCAAATAACGTTCAACACCGTTTCCAGTGTTGATTTATCTTGGCCCAGGCATCTCCTCTGTTCTCTGGCACAACTTCAGCAATAATAGCGAGCGACCGGGATTTAACACTTGTACGTTTCTAGGAAGAGCAGCTTCATTTCTGCCATCAGGGTTGGATATCTTCCACATGTGGGAAGTGCTGGTGCTCCTGCTGCAGTGATGAGGTTGGCAGCTGAGTTCATCCTCGCAGGGAGGGTTCTAGGAGCACTGCTGAGCCCCCAACTCTAAATGCACACCCCTGTCTCCTGTCTCTATTACTAGTGCAAGTTATGGGTGCCCACTGGCCCTTGTGTAACATCCACCCAGATCTAAAAAAGTGGAAGAAAGTAGAAGGAAGCTCTTCTTCCCTGAGCTGTTGAATCAAAATAATCTGATTTAACAATGGCTTGGAGTGGTCTGCTTTTGATGAGTAATCCTCAGTCACAGAATCCTTTCTATTGGAAAAGACCTTTAAGATCATTGGGTCCAACCACTCCCCTCACACTGCCAAGCCCAACACTAACCTGTGTTCCTCAGCACCTCAGCTACATGGCTTTTAACTATCTCCAGGGCTGGGGACTCCACCACCTCCCTGGGCAGCCTGTTCCAATTCTTAAAAACCCTCTCAGTGAAAAAGCTCTTCCTCATTTCCAATCTAAACCTCTCCGGGCACAAATTGAGCTCATTTCATCTTGTCCTATCCCTTGTTACTTGTGGGAAGAGATCGAACTCCTCACTATGACCTCCTTTCAGGGAGTTGTAGAGAGTGATCGTGTCTCCCCTCAGCCTTCTCTTCTCTAGACTAAACACCTCCAGCTTCCTCAGCTGCTCCTCATCTGACTTGTGCTCCAGACCCTTGACCAGCTTTGTTGCCTGTCTCTGGACATGCTCCAGCACCTCAATGACTTTCTTCTGGTGAGGGGCCCAAAACTGAACACAGTGTTTGAGGTGTGGCCTCACACTGCATTCTCAGAATAGGGGGGAAGAAAGAAAGAAAGAAGGAGATGTTCTGGACCTGCTCAGAAGATGCTCTGGTCATACATGGGCTATATGCCTGACCACAGGATGGCAGACAGAAGCACATAGACGTGTCATGTGGTGGATCCCAGACCCCTCTGCCCTGCTAGTCTTGGCACTGGCAGGGGAATGTACATTTGCTGGGGTAAATGTTTGAGAAAATAGTCATGTTTCTGGAGAGGCAGAATCAGCCATGGGATTTCTATGCTCAGAACATGAGAAGTGTCAACACTGCCCAGTGCTGTGGTGATAAACCTGTGCTCTCAGTGCTTGTATCCCTCCCTTTCGGGCAGCAGTGAGCAGCCTCACATCTCCACAGTATGAAAACAGGACTGTTTTGCTCCATCCCTCATGTGGCTGCCATCTTGCCTGGTGTTTTCTTTCAAGCTTTTAAATTGTTTTGTCCTGCTTTGATTCCTATTAGGACACAGTGAAACTGTGTGTTGTGGACAGCACCCTTTATTTCATTTATTATGCAGTTCAGGGAAGTAAAAGAAACCCTTTAACAGATCCTCAGCAGACCTTGAAAACCCTGCATAAACTCCTGACACGACCAGGCACTATTTATTCACAACATAACACAAAGCAGGACCCTGTCTGCTCGTGGCACTTTGTCAAAATATGCTCTTCATGCTTTTCACAGCTGAGAAAAGCCTTGATGGGTTCTGGTAATTGTTCTTACGTCTGCCAGGCAATGCTAAATCAGCTCTTTCCTCCTTCTCATTACTCCTTTGGGCTCACAGAAAGCAGAGAAAATACAACACATGGCAATAAAACCAGAAGTGTTTGGGCATGTTTGGTTGGTTGGAGGTCAATGGTCACCCTTCAATGTGAGTAAAAAAATCTCCCCTCCTCCCAAAGCAAAGCCATAGAATTTGATTTCAGGGCAGCTCCCTGGGACCTGCCCTGCAGATATGATTGTGGCTCAGCAGCTGCAGCACTGCTGCCCAGTTGGGAGTTCTGTATAATATGGCCAGAGTAAACCTAGGGTGATTTTCTATTAGGTAAAAACAGTTTTTGGAAAGCATGCACTACAGCCTGCACATCTGCTCAGTTTCCCAGACCTTACCTCTGCTTGAAAAGAAGCTCTCTCAGCCCTGGAGCAGAGCTAACAAGCACTTTCCCCTTCTACAACAGCTTTACATCTTCTCTATCAGACTGACAGAGCTTGTACCTGGCAGCTGTAGCCCTCTCCATTTACCAAATGTGCCAGTTGAGCCTTACTTGTAGCAAGCTGCCATTCTGCTGCTCACACCAAGTATTTTTTGCCATGGCTCATCTTGAATACAGCCCAGGTACCAGATGTGCTCTTGGAGGCTCCAGAGAGGAAGAGGCAGGAGGTTTCTTTCAGTCACAGCCTTGCTAGCTCCTTCCTTTTGCACTCTTTCAATCACTGCATATCTGGTTTGCCTCAAGCAAAGCTGCTGGGATAATGGTGGTAGTTTTCTCAACAGTGTTTTTCTCTGTTCACAGCAGACTGAATCAGTGAATTCACCAGTTCTGATTTAGTATATTGGCACCCCAAATTGACTGTATTTTGTGTGTCTGAAAATGGGCATGAATGGACCTAGGCTTGCCATGACTTAGCTGCAAAATACTAATGTATCTCATTTAAATGTATGCATGGATGAAGGTCAAGTCAAGGGATTGCTTGTGAGAACTTGACACATCCACGTTCATGTACAAGTCCGTGGAACCTGACAGGCTGCAATCGTGGTGCTGAGAACTGGGTCATGTCCTTGCAAGGCTACTCTCTGTCATCTTTGAAAGGTCATGGGGATTGGTGGAAAACCCCTACAACTGGAAAAGGGCAAATGCCAAACACATTTTCAGAAAGGGCCAAAAGTTCAACTTGTGGGAAACAAGTGGGACAGTCTTGCTTTGGAATCTGGGAAAACTGTTGAGCATGGCCTCCTGGAGCACAGTTCTGGGCACCTGAAGGAGAAGGTGGTGGGGAAGAGATTGAGATTTAATGAGGTTAAACTGTGACTATCAACCTGATTCCCTTCTATGACAAAATAACCGGATTTGTGGATGAGGGGAGAGCAGTGGATGCCAGTTTGACTTTACCAAGCTTTCAACAGTGTCCCCAACAACTATCCAAGTTATGATGTTGTGGTCTAATGTGGGACATGAGATGGGTAAAAAAGTGCTTGGACTATCAAGCTCAGTGAGTAGTTAGTGAGGTTTACTCTTCCTGGAGGCTGCTAAAAAGTGCAGTGCTGCAGGGGTCTGTCCTGGGACCTGTTCTGTTTAACATCTTTATCCATCATCTGGAAGAGGTGACAGAGTGCACTCTCACCAAGTCTGCAGGTGATACCAGGTTAGGAGGACCGGTCCATATGCTTGAGGGCAGGGCTGCCACTCAGAAGGAGCTACACAGGCTGGACAAATGGGATGACAGAAACCTTAGGAAGTTCAAAAAGGACACATGGGAAGCCTTGGGCTGGGGAAGGAAGAAACCCTGGCAATCACACAGGTTGGGGAATGACTGGATGGGGATCAGCTCTGCTGAAAAGGACCTGGAGTCTAGGTAGACAGCAAGCTGCATATGAGCCAGCAGGGTGCCCTAAAGCAAAGAAAGCCAAAGAATCCAAAAGGATTATAGGCCATTGATTTAATGAGGCATCTGGAGGAGGCCACCAAGGTGGTTGAGGGCTAGAGCACATGCCTCAGGAGGAAAGACTAAGGAAACTAGAAACTTGCCCAGCCTGAAGAAGAGATTCCTAAGAGACCTGACTGCAGGCCCCAGCATCTGTAAGGAGGTCATCAAGAAGTTGGAGCCAGGCTCCTCACTGAGGTCAGTGGTGGGAGGATGAAGAGACAGCAGGCGACAGCTGAAACGTGAGAGGTTCTGATTGGATATAAGGTGAAACATCTTCACTATGACAACACCCAAAGAGTGGAGCAGATTGCCCAGGGAGGTTGTGCAAACTTAATCCTTGGAGATTTTCAAGCCCTGATAGGATAACAACCCAGTCTGACCACAAAGCTGCCCTTGCTTTGAGGAGCAGATTGGAAAAGAGACCTCCTGAGATCCATTTGAACCTAAATTGCCGTACGATCCTAACAGATGTTGTTTTAGTTTCTCTTCAGAGTAGCGTATCTAAAGGTGACAAGGTGACTTGAAAGTTATGCTTAAGTGATAAAGAATGGCACAAAAAGAGTGTGATCTGTGCTATGTATGTAAATAACTCTTTTTTTTATGCCCCTGCTTCAGAGCTATAGAATAATGGAATGGTTTAGATTGGAAGGAACCTTAAAGCTCATCTTGTTCCAAACCCCCTGCCATGGGCAGAGCCATCATCCACTAGACCAGATTGCTCCAAGCCCCATTCAACGTGGCAATATGCCAAAGTTTACAGCAGATTTGCTAAGTAAACAGGCTGCTCAAACCCACAGTGCTGTAATTCAAACCACCAGATGATAAGTGCTTATGTACTTTACTCTGAAGAAATCAACTAATCTGCCTAAACAAAAGTCAGCAAAACAAAAAAAAAAGACAGGTTGTATCAGTGATTTTAGTGGGTTTTAAAGATAACTGCAATGGGAGCTGCAGAAGAATGAGGCATGTTCTGGGATAACAAAGACAAAAATTACCTAAGTTCAAAAGAAAACTTGCTAAACAAACCTTCAGACTTGCTCCATTTGTTTGGTGTTTTCATAGAATCATAGAATGGTAGGGGTTGGAAGAGACCTTTAGAGATCATCCAGTCCAACCCCCCTGCTCAAGCAGGTTCACCTAGATCAGGTCACACATGAACACGTCCAGGCCAGTCTTGAAGACCTCCAAGGAAGGAGACTCCATACCCTCCCTGGGCAGCCTGTGCCAGGGCTCCCTCACCTCAACAGTGAAATCGTTTTTTCTTATGTTTAAATGGAACTTGTTGTTCCAGCTTCATCCCATTCCCCCTTGTCCTGTTGCTAGCTACTATAGAAAAAAAGAGATGTCCCAACCTCCTGACACCCACCCTTTAGATATTTGTAAATGTTAATGAGATCTACTCTCAGTCTCCTCCAGACTAAACAGCCCCAGTTCCTGCAGCCTTTCCTCATAGGGAAGATGCTCCAATCCCCTGATCATCTTGGTGGCCCTGCACTGGCCTCTCTTCAGCACTTCCCTGTCCCTCTTGAGCTGAGGAGCCCAGAACTGGACACCCGACTCCAGGTGAGGCCTCACCAGGGCAGAGGAGAGGGGCAGCAGAACCTCCCTGGACCTGCTGGCCACACTCTTCTTGATGCATCCCAGGATGCCATTGGCCTTTAAATCGATTCAGTTCCCATCTTAACACAGACACTTCCAGGAAGGGCTGGGACAAGGGAGAAAGAAGAGGTAGAAAAAAAACCAGAAGAGTCTTCCTTTTGGCTCAGGCTGACAGGACAGTATTTAATACTCGCAGGAGTGGCAGCTCACAGACAGTCTTGTGGCCAAGCTATGTCTCAGGGCCAGCTGAGTCACTGAGGACGAGCTATGACAATCTGTTTGTCACAGCAGGCTGGGTGCTCTTCCCAGGCTGCTTCATGTGCTCTTCTCTCTTAGATTTCTTAGAAAAACCCTTAGACACCTGCAGTCTCATAAAATGATTTAAAGTTGTACTTGCTCTCTATTACTAATGCTTTGTGGCATTAGATAATTGCTTAATTGAGCATTTAGGAAAGCATTAATATATTTTCTCTGCAAATGCATTATTAATATATACATTACAATCTGTGCTGTTAAGGCTTTGTACAATTGTTAATAGACCTAAAATTATACGAACTCATGAAAATATTTTCTTCTAGGAAAAAGAAACTCAAAGGGACACAAATTGTACCTGAACTATGATCACTATAAATTAAATATTTGTACTGATATTTCTTTACTCCATCAGTCCTAAGCCTGTCTGCACCAGTTAAAATGGGAACTATGAGTATTTCTATCCTGTTGCCCCTTAATTCACGAAGCCAACTTAGACATTTGAAGAGTAACAAACTGCTTTGCATCCACCCATTTTGAGCACTGACTTCTCCATAACACAATGTATTATTTTTTCCCTGTAGCAGCTATGTAGGGCACAAATCTGATGAGGAATGGCTGAGGGAATTGGGGGTGTTTAGTCTGGAGAAGAGGAGGCTGAGGGGAAATCTGCTTGTTCTCTGCAACTCCCTGACAGGAGGTTGTAGTGAGGTAAGGGTCAGTCTCTTCTCCCAAGTAACGAGTGACAGGACAAAAAGAAATGGCCTCAAGTTGTACCAGGAGAGATTTAGATTGGGAATTGAGATTTTTTTTTTTCACCAAAAGGGTTGTCAAGCATTGTAACAGGTTGCCCAGAGAAGTGGTGGAGTCACCATCCCTGGAGAGATTCAAAAGACACGTAGATGTGGCACTTAGAGACATGCTTTAGTGGTGGCTGTGTGTACCAAAGTTTGTAACTGCAGCAGCAATCAAGTTAACATTCAAAGATTGGGTCTAATTGTTCAAGCCCTCTGACTGGATTGTATTTGACATAACTGTATCACCTCAATCAATGACACTTGGTCTCATTTGACTAACAGCTGGTCTGACATAACCTGTTCAGAACTCACTGTACTCTAAAGGACACACTGTGTGGGTCAGCAGCGATGGAACACGGTCTAATGAGTTGCCAGTATGGGGGCCATGATGTCAACACACACCAGGACTAGTAACACTTTGGCCTCTCTGGAGAAAACAACTAGAAAACAGCTTCTTACACTAGCAATATGGGGATGGATCAAAAGGGAGTCAGAAGACCCATGACAACACCTCAAACCAGGAACTGTAGTAGGATAGGCTCTGGAATCAATTTTTACACCTCAAGTGACAGTGTTCCAGAATGGAATGATGCTGTACACCCTCAGCAGACAAATCAAAACATGCCTAATGCAACTCATGTTGGACTGGAGCAATTAAATACATAATTACAGCAACATCAAAAGTGGCTTTGCAAAACAGACTAACTCTAGACTTATTATTACTGCATGAAAATGGAGTGTGAGGATTTTTGACTCTGACCAATGATACTTCTTGTATCTGTACACCAAATGTAACTACAGATCTTAATAAGCAACTAGGCCATAGAAAGCATGTGGCAAAAGTCAGTAGAGATCTTAGAAGTATGGAGGGTGGATGGCTGAACAACCTTTTGCATGGATTTTTTCATTTGTTGCATGGTTTTCGTTAACAGGATGGCTACAAAGCCTATTGCAATCTTCAGGAGCTTCAAAACAGTGTCAGCAAGGCTACAATACCTGGAGCAAGACCCCTTTAATGTGCCTAACTGTGATAATGAGCTCAAAGAGATACATGCTAAACATATATGATTATGTTCCTCAACTCTCCACACAGATCATGTTAAATGTCATCCCAGGGAGGAGGCAGAGAAGTTTAGGGTATAAAAGTCCCCAGGGATAGGAAGACAGAGCCCTTTTAGCCTTTTGTTCTTTGAGTTCGTTTAGTGCCTTTAGCCTTTTGCTCTTCAGAGAAACTCTTATAGACTTCTGAGCATTTTCACTCTGCTTCTTCTCCATTTAACTTAGAGAAAGAGGTAGCAGGAAGAAAGAGACTGCAGCTCTAGATAAGACAGTTGATGGTCTGTACTGCTCCATCCAGACAGGGATGCCCTCTTGGTAAAATCATAGAACCATAGAATGGTAGGAGTTGGAAGGGACCTTTAGAGATCATCTAGTCCAACCCCCCTGCAGAAGCAGGGTCACCTAGATCAGGTTACAGAGGAATACATCCAGGTGGATTTTGAAAACCTCCAGAGGAGAATCTCCACCCTCCCTGGGCAGCCTGTGCCAGGGCTCCCTCACCTCAACAGTAGTTTTTCCTTATTTTTAAGTGGAGCTTTTTGTGCTCCAGCTTTTGTCCTTTATCCCTATCCTGTCACTTGAGACAACAGAAAAAAAGTGCCACCCCATTCTCTTGACATGCATCTTTTAAATCATAGAATCACAGAATGGTAGGGGTTGGAAGGGAGACCTTTAGAGATCATCTAGTCCAAACTCCCTGCAGAAGTAGGGTCACCTAGGTCAGGTCGCATGGGAACATGTCCAGGCGGGTCTTGAAGACCTCCAAGGAAGGTCTTCATAAATACTTGTGTTAATGAGATCCTCCCTTAATCTCCTCTTCTCCAGGCTGAGGAGCCCCAGTTCCCACAGCCTTTCCTCGTATGAAAGATGCTCCATTCCCCTGATCATCTTGATGGCCCTGTGCTGGACTCTCTCCAGCACTTCCCTGTCCCTCTTGAGCTGAGGAGCCCACAACTGGACACAGGACTCCAGATGAGGCCTCACCAGGGCAGAGTAGAGGGGGAGAAGAACCTCCCTCAATCTGCTGGCCACACTCTTCCTAATGTATTCCTGAATGCCATTGGCCTTTTGGGTAAGAATCGTGCTTTTTGCTCTGTAGTGAAGAATCCCCAGGGTAAGTGTTGCTGCCATTTTTATGCCATATTAGAGCGATTGCAGTAAGTGTATTTATCAACAGCAATCTCAAATCTCTTCTATCACTTTAATAAATTACCTATTCTCCAACCTTCTGAAATCGTGGTTCACAAACCAAATTCTCACCCTTGACTTTGTGAAAGTGTTTTCAGTGAAAGTCCCCAAGAAGGAATCTGACAGGCAAACTCTGTCACACTCTCATCCTTCACGTGACACCGTAGCAGTGCTGGGTTAACAGCTGGACTTGATGACCTTAAAGGCCTTTTCTAACCTCAATGATTCTTTGATTCTGTGTAACATTACACCTTCCATCTAGGTCATACTGCACTGACAACTTGCATTCCCCTGGCAGTGAGAAAGTACACCTACAAGCATTCATTTGTTTTTAATGCTTCTGGAAAGAATACATTAAAGATTTTAATGAGGGGGTTTTAAAATCAAACTAGTGAGCAGTGCCAAAAAATGCATGTGGGTTAATACCAAGGTACCTGAAACAGTGAAGGAATTATGGCAAAGAAAAAAATGAGGTGCAGAAATCCTACAGAATTATCTAATCACAGAATCTCAAGGACTGGAAGGGATCTCCAAAGATCATCTAGTCCAACCCCACTGCCACAGCAGGACCATAGGAACTCATCCAGGTATAGTCTGGGGGGATTGTAACAGTTGGATAATCTGGGGTTGGGAGGTAATATTATCAAGCTCACTAATAATAATCATTAGAACATGAAAACTGCTGCTGGGTCAGATGAAAGCTCCATGTAACAGCAGTTATTGGTATGTGAATAGAAAGACAGCAAGAGCAGGGCAAACATGTTCTTTATTTGCCCTAAATACCTTCCCAGCTTCAGCAACTTTCAAGTCAGGAACTTGTTGAGCTGGATCAAGAGTATTTGATGATATTTCAGATACTTTTTAAGCCTGTGCACAGTTTTGGTATCCACAATATCCTGAAGCATAAACTTCTTCTGGCTTAACTATAGACTATATTTCTGAGTTTCCCAAGATCTGCTTTCATTTGATGCACTTCAGCTCTCATGTCTGGTAAATTACTGAACAATCTTGATTCTGTGTAGGCATAAAGGTAGCTTGGATCAGCCAGCTTGAATAAAGATGGTAGGGACAAGTTAATGCAGCTGGCAAGCTACTGCCAATTATCAGAAAGAGGTGCTGCAAGTTAATCAGTTGGGCCCTGGGTGATCACATGGGCAGAAGCAGCATATAAGGAGGTAGCTAGCAAAAGAAGGGTGGCTTTGAGTGAACTCTGTTGGTTGTAGTATGTTGCCTGTGTCTGTCTCTGCATGTGCATTACCTAGATTCTCTGTCTTTGAATGACTATTGCTTGCACCACTACAACAATTTTGTTCCTTATTTGAACCGCTGAAGATTTGATACAGATTGTGATATTATCTCTCCTCCACGGCACACTGAAGAGACCCAACTGAGGTAGTCATACCCCACCTGGAAACCCTCCTATAATTTCTCATCATTCTATTCAATTTTACAAAACCTTCTCCAGTTCTACCACATTCTTTCTGAAATGGGGATCCTGGAACTGCACAGAGTTCAAGATGCAGGTGCAACAATGGCACAATTATTCTTTCTCTTTTGGTCTCTATTTCTCTCCTAACAGACTTTAACAATAAGGCTAAGAGTTCTCAGCTTCCTTTTTGCTCAAAGCTGAGCCCTGAACTGATGTTTTCACCAAACCAACTCTCATCACCCCAAGGCCTTTTTCCTCAGTGGTAAAAGTAAACTCAAATTTCCTCACTATGTATGCAAAATCAGGGTGTTTTTGCCTCATGTATTTTCTTTTTGATTTTAATTTTACCTGCCACTTAGTCACTGAACCTATTAGTAACATGAAATAATTCACAGTTTTTCTATTAGCCCCACCTTGAATAGCTTAGTATCATTAGCACATTATGGAAATCCCTATTCACCTCTGTTTCTATTACTTATTTCTCCACATTTCACATCCATTAGCAGCCTATTTTTTTTGCATCCTGTGGAGAGGAATCTTACTGAGTGCTTTTGGAAATCATCACAAATAGTTAATTGAATCTTCCCTAGCCCATGAGCTTGTTGACTTCTTCAAGGTAAGTGGGTAGATTTGTGAGATACTGATTTGTTTTTCAAAAGCCATGATTTCCCCTAACATGGCATCTTCTCCATGTGTCTACTAAGTCTTTTCTGTTCTAGCAGAATTTCTACTTATTTATCTAGTAAAGACACTGGGCTTCCAGGTCTACAGCTTCCAAAATCTTCTCTGAAATCCATGGTGTCACACGAGCAACTTTCCAGCCCCTCGATGTTGAGGCAGTGAGGAGTTAGAGACCACAGTTAGTACCTGAACTTCTTCATCTGTGAGCTTCTTGAAAAGTTTTGGTTGAGCATGATCTGGTCTCAGCAGTTGGCTGCTGCTCATTTTGTTAAAGGGTTCTTACATCTTTTCCACTTACACTTTAATCTGTTATCATGAGGACATCAGGGAACTGGAACATCTTTCATACAAGGAAAGGCTGTGCGAACTGGGGCTGTTTAGTCTAGAAAAGAGGAGACTGAGGGGGGATCTTATGAATATTTACAAATATCTAAATGGTGAGTGTCAGGCAGTTGGGACGTCCCTTTTTTCTATAGCAGCTAGCAACAGGACAAGGGGTGATGGGATGAAGCTGGATCACAAGAAGTTCCATTTAAATATAAGAAAAAACTATTTCCCTGTTCAGGTGAGGGAGCCCTGGCACAGGCTGCCTAGGGAGGGTGTGGAGTCTCCTTCCTCGGAGGTCTTCAAGACCTGCCTGGCCATGTTCCTGTGTGATCTGATCTAGGTGGGACCTGCTTGAGCAGGGGGGTTGGACTATATCTTTAAAGGTCCCTTCCAACCCTGCCATTCTATGTTTTCCCAAACACTCTCCTTAAAGAAACTTCCCAGTATTGGAGTTTACCCAACCTCTTTCATCCCATTCTCAAATGTAAAAGACCATTTATCTTTTCTTTTATGGCTGTGTCTTCTCCAGATGTTTCTTCTGCATCTTAATCTGTTTGCCTCATGTAGCAGTCAAACTCTCATAGGCTCTACGATTTGTTCAAGGAAAGACTTGTATCTTCTGCAAGTTGACCCTGAAACCTCTTTCTGGCTGCTTATCACAGTTCTGTATTTAACCCATCAGGTTATAACCTCTTCTCTTCCTAATTTGAACACAACTTCTGTTTGCTGAAGAAAGTCTTCTTCATCTAGTAATATCTCTTAACATGCTTTTTACTGTCTTCCTTTCAGAAATTCTCTCTTCTTGGTCAATTGGTTCTGCTTTCAGAACAGCAGCTTTAAACAGTCTCCGTGCTACCTGTGAAGATTCAACTCTTTTGTATGTTCCTTTTAGGCCCCTTGTAATGAAAGATATATCTTGTTCTATATTGCTTCCCTTTTTTACAAAGAAAGCAGAATACTACTGATTTTCTCAGTGCTACAAGGGTGTTGAATCTCAGGATATTTTTATCAATATTATTACACCATTTAGGACCATTTAGGAGTAGTTTCTAAACAGTTAAGATACAGCCTCACTCCCTCTCATGAAATTGACTCAACCAACTTTTGAGTCACAGAAGTCACTTATATGTAATACATAACAACTGTGATTGTTCTCTTTTCTTATGAGCTTTCAAAACCTGAGCCTATTTTCCCACTGAGATTAGTAATGTGGCTCCTGCTTCAGTTTGAAAGAAGATGGGCAGGTCATGGTTTCACACACTGTTCATGCCAAGGGGGTATATGCATAGTGCATAATTATTCCAGTAACTGGTCCTCTGTCAGCATAGCTGAGGTGTGCAGGTTTCTACAGTCAAGTCCCATCTCCATTACTTTGTCTGTTTCTAGAATTTATTTAGATTTCTTTGTGCTGGCACTAAGCACCTGTCATTAATGGAAACAGAAGTCATCTTCTAGGTAAGAGAGTGAGATTGGACATGAAGGTGATAAATATCCATGTGGTTTTGCTTGTCCATCATGCAAAATTGGCAGGTCCCACCTACACAGATGACTAATGTCATTATATATACTGTTCTAAGTATGCAATTTATGCCTAATCACAGGAGAAACTTCACTTTTTAAAACTTCTGTGGAGAACAGCCTGCATTTTTAGCAACAAACACCTCGTTACAAAAGCACTCTGTTGAAAAAATGCTTCTCCTATGAACTACAGGGGGACTATCTAAATATTTCTTCTCTCGTACAGCAGCAGTGTCACTAATTTGTAATTCATCCATCAATCAGAATAAACATTAAAGCATAACACAGTTTAATAAAGCCATTAGAGCTGTGCCACAGAAATAATTACAAAGAGAGAGCCATTTACTTAACTGGAGCAACCTTTTAAAGTGATGACTTACCTTACCCCACCTATCAAAGTAGGACAGCTAGAACATGGGAAGCAGCAGACACCATGATTCAGACTCTTTCCTAGAAGGTAAAACTGATGATTGAACTCAGAATGCATTTTCCTTGTATTGACTTAATTATGCTCAGAGCTGAGACCCCCAAGGTCTCTGATTCAGTAGCTGGTTGCTCCTCTTCACTGGTGAAAACTCAGTGGCATCCAGGGTCCCAGCTCTCGTACAGAAAAGTTTATGGAAATGGCTACACACAAGTTCACAGTTAACAGGTAAGTAGGTAATTCTAAATAACTCTCCAACTGAGACAACAACAGATGTGCACAAACCTTAAAACCAGACTCAAATAAAGAACTTTCTTTTAGCAGCTGGTGCATATGTCAAAGGGATGGCGTTTTCAGACTTGCTTAAATGAACAACTGAGGATAAATGTTGCGAGGCTTTCAGAAGGGTTCTGATGCCCAGCTGCCATTGATTCAGCAAAGTGCCCACATGCACTTAAAAGTCTCTTTCTGTGCCTGAACTGTATGTTTAAGCATTTAAACACCTCTGAGGGAATCACTAAGTCAGTAACCACAGATCTCAGAGATCACAGGAACTACTCTCACACAATGTCTGATGAGATGCTGCCTCTGTCCATCCACCCTTCCAGCACCACCCAGCAGCACGAGCTCCCGTTGCAGGTACCTCTCGCCTCCAAACCCCATCCCGTGGATCCACTGCCTCCCCTCACAGGACAGTGGGTGGTGTGTCTGAGCCCATCACACACACGGCAGGAGCTGCCAGCAGCACACGCCAGATAGATTTACTGCCATGATGTGCTACACGTCACTGTGGACACTGCTGTACTGACATACTTTCAGCAGCAAATATAGCAGTTGAAAACTGATTTGAACCTATTTCTAACACTTTTGCACTATGGTGGAAATGAACATATTCTGAAATGTTTTATGCTACTTCTTTTTTTTTTTTTTTCCTTCCAAAGATGCCATTTTTTCTCTTACATAGACGGTGCTTTTTTCCTCAAATTTATTAATGTTTTATTTCTGATCCACTGAGATCACCACTGTATTTTTAAAAACCAAATGAATATAATGCATCTTTGTTGCAGACATACTTCTTCAAGGCTGCTTGCAAAGCCTTGTTGTTTCCTAGCTGAAGCCTGACGTGATGTGCCCTGTGATACCCTTGTGCACACTTGGCTGTACAGTCAGTCTTTATTTACAACTTCTGGCATCATCTGGAAGTCCACGCTAATGAATAGTTGCTTGCAATTATGGAGGACTAGTGTTAAGAGCTAATCCTAAACAAATCTTCTGTCCTCAGTTATGCCAATGGATGAAAGAATGGAGAAGGATATGTTTTGTTTCTGTCACATATAGATTTTCTCTTGAATTGTACAAAAAGTCATCAAGGATCTGTGCTGACTACAAATCAAACCACCATACAGGCAGCAGAATGAACACAAAAGCAATATATCATCCATTGTAGAGACTAGGGGATGTCTTTTAGCAAGAACCACGAAAAAAACCACAATACATAGATAAAAACCACACTTACATTTATATTGCTTAAAACTGAAACGCATGTAAACCATCCTGCTTCAGGACATGAGTTCATCCCTTACTTGCAGTGAGGGAACACATGCACTCATCACAAAATCATATGTGTTGCAACGTGCAGCAGTCTCGTCATTGGGAAGCCATGTGTACCTGTAGCACATCATCCTGTTTTAACTGTGATTGACACCATGGGCCAGTTTTACCCCACCTTGTCTTACAGAAAGTCTACCCCTGTCTCTCGTCTTACAGCATGCCTTACCCCTGTCTCTCCCGACATGGCTGCTGTAGTGTGTTACTGTAATACCATCAACTCATATAGTAACAGCTGCTGCTATCTGGAATTGCTATTTCTGTTTTGCAGCAACCCCCTAGGTTAGGGAGCAACTTTCAGATACCATAGCAATAAGCCAGATATTAAACAAAAAAAATAAAAGAAGCAAAAAGCTTCCTAGCTGGCAGAGTCTGTAATGCCTTAATCTGTTTTCTTGCTTCATCAGCTCTCTCCCGCAGCTGGCGCCCCGGCTCTCCAGCTCTGCTCCAGTGGTTTTCCAGCTCTTTTTGTTTTTTTTGGTGGTTCAACTTGTGACTTCTACACCCGTGGCCAGGCAGGTCTCCAAGGTCACTTTTCCTCTCTTGCAAGTCAAGCAGCTGTTCGCTTGAGTCTGCCACTGAATCAGACACTTCTTTTTTAACGCTTATTGTGGTCGCGTTGGGGGAATCTTGTCAGGAAAACGAGGCTGCAGAGAGGCCCGATAACCCTCACGCGCCCAAGCTCCTGGCACAATAAAAGCTGATAAACTCCTGGCGTTTTGAGACCCATCTCGTATTTTTCACAGCGGGGAGAGTGAAGGAGCGGCACAGGCTGGGAGAAACGAGGTGAGGAAGAGAGGCGGCCGGGCTTGAGGGCACGAGGGGACGCGAGTCTCTCCCACGGCCTCCTGCCTGTGGGGGGGAGAAACCTCCACGCCTACAATTTCTCGAGGAACGAAAGGTGTCGAAACAGTTCATTTAGCGAAATAACGCCACGAAACGCCAGCGAACGGGGAGGTTTCGGCCCTGCTACCAGCAGCCCGCCGCTCCTCGCCCACCCGCCGCCTCCCCTCAGCACCGGGCAGCGCAGGCCCCGCTCCCCCGCCCCGCTGCGGAGCCGCGCTCGGCCCCCATTGGCTGCGCCCCGACACGTGCCGCGCCGCTCCCGCCCCCTGCGCCCCCCCCCCGGCCCGTGTTCCCCCCTCCCTCCGTCCGCCGGCTCCCGCTGAGCCGTTACCTGCGGCGGGGCCGCGCCGCCATCCCCCGCCCCGATGCGGAGGCGAGGCGCCCGGACCGAGCCCAGAGCAGGTAAGGCGGCGGAGGGCGGGGGGAGATCCGCTGCCCGCGGGTATGAGGCGACGGCTTTGGGTAATTTTAGGGGAAGGAAGGAAAAGGGTGGGTTTTTTTTGAGGGAGAGAGAAGGCTGGTGCGGCAACGCGGGGCCTGCGGGCGCGGGGAGCCGGGGTGCTGAGGGGGCTTTGCCCACAGAAGCGCCGCGGGGTATCTGTTAGTGCCGAAAAGCGTCTGAGGTGCCGCTGCGGCGTGAAGGCACCAATGTGTGGGGGTGTTTTCTGAGGGGGTGATGGGTCCCGGACGTATTTACGTGCCAGGGGGCCGCCGCTCCCTGAGAGGGCTGGGGGTGCCCGAAGACCGACGGGGTCATCAGGACCAGGCCACGACGGCCTCCCTGCTGCCGTGGGGGGCTGAAGTGTCGAGGATGTGCCTCAGCAGCGCCTGTACTTGGAAGTCTCTCCCGGGGAAGACAAGGAGACACCAGGACCGGGGAGGTCTAAGGGCAGTGAGGTGGCGGCTGCGAGTTCTTGAGATGGATGATGGAAAGTCAGGTCTGTCTTGGGCCCTTCCTGAGAGAGAGAGGAATGTAGCTAGGGCTGTCTTGAGTTTTTCCTCTCAGCTGAAATTTATACATGTCTGCGGGCTGCCTTTTGGTGGTTGACTTTGTCTTTTCCTGCTCTGGAGCGATACAAATGCAAAGTAGAAATAACTTAGGCTTGCCAAAACCTTCTTGTTTGCTGCAGTGTTGCTCAGAAAAGAGGTTTTTTTTTTTTGTGGTGAGCTTCTCTGTGGTTATTTTCTTGTTGTTTTCTTTTTTTTGCCGTTTCAGTAGATAAGATCAAAATATGGAGGAGAGATGTTTATTTTGTAGCTCTCTTTGTGAATACTTCCCATTCATTTCCATAACTAAAATTACTGAGAGTGAACAGGTTTCCTGTGGTAAATAGCTGTTTTTGTCTCATTCTGAGAAAAACAGTGAATAAAGATGCATATTTCTTACTTTTCTAAAGAAAACTTTAAGAGATAAATGCTCTCTAGGTGTCTAAAATGAATACACTTTTTAAAAACACAGCTTGTGATGGGCCTCTACAGATGCAGTTCAGAGTGGTGTGTGGTGTTCCTGCAGACTCTGTTGTTCCATCTGTTTTGCTGTAGCAAGATCATAGCATCGTCATGGTTGGAAAAGACCTTTAAGATATCAAGTTCAGCCACTAACCTCCCACTTTCAAGCCTGTCACAACCACATCACTCAGCACCTCAGCTCCCATCACTAAACCAAACCATATCCCTCAGCACTTCATACGTGAATATCTCTAGGGATGGGGAGTCCACCAACTCCCTGAGCAGCCTGTTCCAATGCTTAATAACTCTCATGGTGAAAAGGTTTTTCTTCATGTCCAATCTCAACCTCCTCTGTTGCAACTTGAACTCATTTTCTGTGTCCTCTCATTCATTACTAGGGAGAGGAGATCAACCCCCACCTCACTACAACTTCCCCTTCAGGTACTTGTAGAGAGTGATCATATCTCCCTTCTAGATCATGCAGCAAGAAACCTTGAGTTGTCTCCCAAGCCCTCTGCTAGCCAGACAAGAGGCAGCAAACGCAGGGAATTTCATTGAAAGGTCAAAGAGCAGCTGGAGATTCAGTGCATGCAAGCGCTTTGGTGTGTTGGCTGCTTCGTTGGGGCTGATAAGAAATGGGCTCTTCCTGCCTCTGGTTTCCTGGAAATTGTTGAGGTTTAGCATCCACCCTTCTGTAGGTTTTGATTGATTCGGCCAAATGACTGACAGGCAGTTAGGAGCAGGATGTAGGAAGACAAAGTGTGATGACAGAAACTTCCTTTCGCTAATGAAAATGGGCTAAAATACTTCATTTTATTTGCTCTACATTTATATGCTGAGGAAAGGCTGCGGGAACTGGGGCTGTTTAGTCTGGAGAAGAGGAGATTGAGGGGAGATCTTACTATCATAAATATCTAAAGGGTGGGTGTCAGGAGGTTGGGACATCTCTTTTTTCTATAGTAGCTAGCAACAGGACAAGGGGTGATGGGATGAAGCTGGAACACAAAAAGTTCCATTTAAATGTAAGAAAAAGCTATTTCACTGTTGAGTTGAGGGAACCCTGGCACAGGCTGCCTAGAGGGGTTGTGGAGGCTCCTTCCTTGGAGGTCTTCAAGACCCACCTGGACATGTTTCTATGTGACCTGATCTAGGTGAACCTGCTCCTGCAGGGATGTTGGACTAGATGATCTCTAAAGGTCCCTTCCAACCCCTACCATTCTGTGATTCTATGATGAATGTGGAACGGGCCAAGATGATAGAGTTGGGGTTATTTTGACGAGTTATTTTGTTTAGATAAGAGAGCCTGGAAAAGCTAAACAGGTCTTGAGCTTTGATAAAGGCTAACTTGCTGAACAAAACCCAGCCAACGCTTCAAACTTGTTATGGACTACTTTTTAAATTGCAAGTGAGTCTGAAAGAAACTGAATCAAACACAACAGTTTAGAGCTGCTATACGGGAAGTACGTCTGGTGCTTCAAAACTGCACAGTGGCAATTTGGACACAGGGCTTCTGGACCACAGAGGAGTCTCCCTTCTCTCATAAGGTCATTCACAAATTATTAAGGACTTTCTTAGGAATTGCATAGGCTGTTATTTTCTGGTACTTCAGTGGGAAGGCTATTTCTTTGCTGCTCAGGAATCTTTTGCTCTCAGCTTGTATTTATTTACTTATGACTGCTTTTTCTTGTGTGCTAACATTGTCCTTCTGAATTGTTTGGCTTCAGCTGTGGCATTTACATGTTTGGTGTACCTAAGGACGAATTCTCACCATGTTCTGTGAAGCTAGACAAGCCAAGCTCTCTGTTCTCCTGGCGAGCAGCTCTTCCTTCACCCATCCCACCAGCTCTCTACAACGCGTTAGGTCTGAAGTCTTAAATTCAGAAGTTAAGCACTCAAATTGGTACCAGCAACGTTCTTTGCTCTCTTGCAATTTCCTTTTAAGCCTTTTTTTCATAGGAAGCTTTTGGCATCTCCTCTTTTTCTTCTTTAGGCTTGTGTGATGGGTTTTTTTTTTTACCATAATCTCTTGGAGTGTTAGATGACATTGTGGTAAAAATGCTGCTGTGCTGTTAACATTGTTCCATAATTACCAGTTGTTTGGTGCTATTCTGCTGCATAATTCAGATGTAATATGAAACATCTTTGGCCGTGTAAGTCTTCTGGCATCTTTCCTTAGCCCAGTAAAGACTAATGCTATGCTCTGTCTTTTGCTCTCATTTCTTTTAGGGAATATTTATTCCTCAAACTTCCCATGTAAGGGGAAAGACCTCATTTGGTCTGGCTTCCTGCTGGGGGCTCAAATGTCTTTCACTTGTGCTAGATGAACTCGCCTGTCTAGTGATGGGCTGATACACTGTGTGCCCTTCCCCCCAGCCTGGCTGGTGTGTCTCTTCCTCAGATACCCAAATAGCAGAGTGGAGCAGCACATCCAGGAGTGCAGGGGCTGTGGGCCTGACGAGGAGGATGCGCTCAAAGGGCATGTGAGAGATGTGCTTTCTGAGTAGCAACTGCCTGCTGTTATGTTGCAATTCATCCTTCCTGTGTGTTTGCAAGCTTCAGCAGTTTCTCCTTCTCACAAGAGTGACTTACCACAGGTTCTGAACACCCTGATCAGACAGGCCAGTTTCCTACACAACTCATATAAGAACTGTTTTTTTTTCTTTTTTAAAGAAGGTGAGTGGGGTTCGGAAGGTTTGTCTGCAAGAAATAAACTGTTTTATTTAAAATGCCACACTATTCACAACTACAGTACTTTAACTGACCTGTTTCTTCCTGCTTGGCTGGAACACTGACTTTCCATGGCTCATTTGGGAGTCAGAGAATTCACCAATTCACACATTGTTTTCATCTGTCACAAAGCATCAGCTGTCCTCTTAAGTGCTGAAGCACATCTTGTTGATATTTCTTATGTTTATGCATTATGGATTTTTGTTGTTCCTTGCTTTAGAGCACCTGAAAGAGGTTTCACACAAAAGCTTTGAAAAGCTTTACTAGAGAAGAGTGTGCCAAGGCAGAAATGAAATCAAGAGGGAGATCCCTGTTTTGAATGCTGAACTATCGTTTAGAACCTCACTAAGAACGCTTTGCCTTATTTTAGTAGCACTATTAACATCCAAGAAGCCTTCTGTGAATGCTGCTGAAAGGAAGTGATGGTCTTGCACTCTGATAATTGGACAGGATTTGAGCTGCAACCAGTTGTTTTGTGTTCAGTCTGAATGACCCAAGGTTAAGAGCTGTATTTCTACTTCCTAAAGGAAATGAATTGGGCAGCAGGACACAATAATGTAAGATGATTAATGATTTCATGAGTTGGTTGGTATTGCAAAGAGGATGTTAAAATGAACCATTGAACAACTAGAAGAAAATGCAAATAGAGCATCATAAGGCAAGGAGAGCATAATGATGATGTCTCTAAGGTATGAGTGCTGCTTGCTGGTATTCATGGCTCCAGACAAAATAATTTTCACCTGTGATCCTGTCGGTGCCTTTGAGAGTGTCAGTCAACTACTCTGAAATTTTCATTTGCTCCTCACTTCACTTTATTCCCAACTGCATTCACATATTAGGGTTCCATACTATGTTCTCATTTTCTGAAAAGAATCTTGACCGAGTGAATTGCAGATGATACAAATGTTTTTTACTACTTGTTCTCTGATTAAAAAGCCTTACCACCCAAAGAATATTTTGTAAGATGTGTGATGCACTAATGTAATCAGTGCCCTATTGTAGGTGTCTATAACCATATTATAAGCTGAATTTCTTTCTGCCATCAAGGATGTATTCTTTCTATTGGCTTTATTAAGTTAATGAAAACAGCAGACACTTCATCAGGGCAGGCATGTCTGTCAAATGCTTTTTTTCATTCAATAGCAAAAAGTGCTAAGCAGATGATATTAGATGAAAGCTAGTCACAGAATCATAGAATGGTAGGGGTTGGAAGGGACCTCTAAAGATATCTAGTCCAAGCTCCTTGCTGAAGCAGGTCCACCTAGATCAGGTCACCCAGGAACACGTCCAGATGGGTTTTGAAAACCTCTAGAGAAGGAGCGTCCACACCCTCCCTTGGCAGCCTGTGCCAGGGCTCCCTCACCCTTACAGTAAAGTATTTTTTCCTTAAGTTTAGGTGAAACTTCTTATGTTCCATCTTTTGTACGTTACTCCTTGTCCTGTCACTGATACTACAGAAAAAACTGTTGCAGAATCCACTTGACAAACACTTTTCAAATACTTGTAAGTATTACTGAGGTCCCCCCTCAGTCTCCTCCAAGCTGAACAGCCCTTGTTCCTGCAGCCTTTCCTCATAAGGAAGATGCTGCAGCCCCCTGATCATCTTGATGGCCCTATGCTGGACACTCTCCAGCAGTTCCCTGTCCCTCCTGAGCTGAGGAGCCCAGAACTGGACACAGGAGTCCAGATGAGGCCTCACCAGGGCAGAGTAGAGGGGGAGAAGAACCTCCCTTGACCTGCTGCCCACACTCTTTTTGATGCATCCCAGGATGCCATTGGCCTTCTTGGCCATGAGGGCACATTGCTGGCTCATGGTTAGTTTATTGTCAACCAGCACTCCCAGGTCTCTCTCTGCAGAGCTGCTCTCTAGCAGGTCAACCTCCAGCCAATACTATTACCAAATATCTGAATGTGGCAAAGTACCAGCATGACTGTGAGGATTATGTACTTGCAGGTGAAGAAATAATTTACAGAAGTGTCTAATTTTTAGTTTGAGCTTTTCCTCCATTGAGAAGCAGTCAATCCCATATCTGCAACAGCTTACTGCCTGCTCTTCATCTTGTGAATGTTTCTAAACGGTAGGATGATGGTGAGAGGATTATTTGAAGGCAATTAACCATCAATTAATATATTGCTACAGATTATAATGCAAGATCCTCTCATGCTTCAGCATGTCCTGGATAAGTCAGCCTCAAATCTTTGACATCTTGGAATTTTTCCTTCATGCTTGTGCTTTTAAGAGATTTTTTTTCATGCACTATTGAACAAGAGTCCTAAAGTGTCTCCATGTTCATTGTCTTACAGAAAGAGATTTCCCCATCAGAAACAGTTCCTTTAGGATAATTTGTGTGTTCCTTTTCTCTGCTTTTTCCTGATGGGCCAATGGGCCCACTCAGTTTAAAGACTTTTACTTTCCTTATACAGGTTTCAAATCTAATTTCACCATCTGGATGGGTTTTCAGTTAGCTCTCTTGGTCTGTTAAACCTGTGTTTATAATTTGGCTTAAAACTTTGGATTCACTTCTGCAGAAATCATTGGGAAGCGAGGCAGTCCTTACTGTGGTACAATTTCAGGAGTGCCTCTTGCTAGAGGATGATCATCTGTTGTTCCAGGTCGATTGTTTAATTCTTTAAGTTGTTAGAGAATATATTTCCAAGTTGTTTTGATATTTAAGAAATACTGTGTTATGGATGGATAAAAATACCTCTAATCCTTTGCAATTTTAAGGTAGCAGTTTGACTGTACAACACCTCAAACTGTGGAGTCCTCTGTGTATAATAGGTTACACAAGCAACAGTCCTTAGCTTTAGCTTTTTAATTCTTTGTCTGTCATTATTTCTCCCTGGTTGCTTTGAGTGAGGCTTGATTCACTGTTGATTTTTAAAAATGGAAAGTTTATAATCTTTTTGAGACAGAGAGAGGTTATTTGCAAGACTTCATTATGGTTTATTGTTTCCAATGAAGAGATGATGAATTTACAGAGTGTTGTGAGGATGTGAAGGTATCATGGATTGATCAAGAGAAGACTTGGGAGAGCTCTAAAAGAGGGACACCCCTTGGAGGGCTTGTGAGCAGCCTGTGAAAGAGCAGATAAGCTGCTAAGAAGCACAGAGGAGCAGAAGAAAACCAGTGAGAGTCACAGAGAAGCCTCAAACAGAAGCTATTATGCATACGACCCCAAGTTCTTGCACTACCCGTTGCTTCCCCAGAGGAATTGGGATGGGCTTTCTGTAACCTGTGGTAAAAATAAGGCAAGTTGAGACAAAGGGGGAAGAAGTGTTTGGCTTCAGTTTTAGCCTGTGGAAAGTGAAAAAAGGTGTTTACTCATGAATTAAATTGTTTTCTTTTTCTCAGTATTAATTGACAGTAAATAATGTTACTTAAAACATCCCTGAATCAAGGCTGATTTTTCCCATTAAAGAGTTGAAGAGATTTTGAAATTGTGGGAAGGAACTGGGAGAGTTTTGTACTGTTTTCTGAATCATTTCTTTTTAAATTTTAAAACTTATAATTTTCTTTAAGAAACCCCAGAAAATACATAAATGGAATCTTCAGCTGAGAGACTTTACTTAACAGGTGGCCCTTAAACATTTTCTCCACCAGTTTAAAAAAGAAATCAACCACAAAAGCTTACAACCTAATTAACCATTCTTTTCTTCTGTTTTTACATCTTATCTCTTACATTTGATCTCTGTGTGTTTCAGTACTGCAGAGGTAAACCAAATTAATCTGAAATGTGTTTTACCAAGCTATTTTTAATGTTGTTACATAAATTAATAACATTCTATTTAAATATTTGGAGTGATTTTTGCCTGGGCCAGGTTTTTGGTGGTGGGGGGAGCTACAGGGGTGGCTTCTTTAATCAAAGATCTGCCAGAAGCTTCTCCTGTAGCTCACGAGGTTAGGGCCAGTCACTTCTAAGATAGACCCACAGCTGACCCAGGCCTGGCTAGTTAGTGACTGAGGTAACACCTCTGAATGATGTATTTAGAGAAGAGGTAGTTGTGCCACAGTTGCTAAACTTGCAGCAGCAACAGGATGTGAGAATGTGAGAACAACATCTCTGCAGACACCAAGGTCAGAGGGGAAGGAGGGTGCTTAGGCCATGAAAGAAAAACTCCCCTGTGACCTGTGGTGAGGACCATGGTGAGGCGGGTTGTCCCCCTGCAGTCCATGGAGGCCACCGGGGAGCAGAGATCCACTCGCAGCCCATGGAGGAGCCCACTTGGTGGACACCTGGCTAAGCCACCACAATATTGTATCAGTCTTGATACAATACAAACTGGAAACATCCTCTGTGTAGGGTTATGGTTCTGGGGGCTTAATGAGAATGTGGTGAGGGATGTAGGTATGCCGTGTACTTGTGTGCAGGCTGGACTGGTCCTGTCTCTGTGCCTGTAACACCAGTGGCACCTAAGCATCCGGGCTGAGAGTCCTTGTCTTCAAGTAAACGCAGATGCTGTAGACAAATTCTCAGGGTGTGGCATTAGTCTTGTACAGCTCAACACATGTTGCTTTTTAGTTTTTAGCATTCTCACATAAAAAGACATTATGATGATTTAATTGCCTCTGAAATATTCCACATGTGGAGGTTTTGTCTACTTCGGAATGACAGTAAGACAAAAGTAAATTACAGTGCTAAGAATAACACCACAAAAAGCTTTGGAGTGCATTCCTGATGATGGACAATTCAGCTTTGCAGCAGCTTTACACAAATCCCTTAAGTTCAGTAGATGAAAAGCAAATTGAAGTCCCTTGAGTCCTCACTCATTATACCACAATGAGTAGCTATGGAAACATCAATGCAAACTGTGATTGTAATACAGCAGCTCTGCTGAGATGTCTTTTCTCCACCAACTGAGACATTTGCGTTTATGGCTTCCAAAACAACTGTAGCAGTGAAAGGAGATTGTGGTGTTTGGCAGTGGTGTTTGTATGCAAACAACAAAACCTGGATGCTATAGATAAAGCTTGTCTTTAGTGCTTGGTTTCTGAACTGCCATGGTTTTCTGTAAGTGCATAGATGGAGCTGTGGGGAAGGTGTGCTTTTTACTGCTGGCTGTGCTTTTCTGAGCACTCTTGAGCCATTCCAATTAGTGGAAGGTGTTTATTGACTTAGATAAGAGTTCAGGGTCAAACCCTGAGTAATTGAATAAAACTGCTGTGCTGGACAGATGTATTAGGACTTGATAACAGCTATCTATCTGTCTGTGGTGACTTAATCACCTAGGAACCTAGTTGCAAATGAAATGAGAAGTGACATTGTTTCAGTTATAGAAATAATTAAACGAAACCATCCCGCATACCAGGTACAAAGAGCTGGACTCCCAAAGATATGCTGAAGTGATTAATTGCATTCTTGTTCCTTTTTGCACATGCAGGATGAGTGAAACAACCTTTTGGGGGATGACTGGGATTTATTTTGCTCAAAGACAGGGAAGACTTTGATAACACTTGTTTATTGCAGTCTTGCATTCCTTGCTAATCTTCTGTCTTCATCACTCCACCTCTTCAGTTATCTCTCCATCTTTCAAGTTTCCTGCAGCCTTCCCTTTTCTTTGTTTTGAACAGCTTCCTGAGAAGTGTATCTGTTTTAAGATCTCTGCATACAATTCTGTAGTAGGACCTTCTCACCCTTGGAAATGATTAAAAGCATGCTGTTTGCTGAGCACTCCTTCATACAATCATAGACTGGTTTGGGTTGGAAGGGATCTTGAAGATCCTCTACTTCCAACACCCTTGCCATAGGCAGGGACACCTTCCACTAGACCAGGTTGCTTTTTTGATTTATGCACAGAGGAGACTGGCTGTGTTGTTCTGTGCTGCAGAATGATTCCAGGAGTATGTTAGTGCCATTAGGCAATAAAAAAATGTTATATACATTGAGTATTCTTTCACAGGCAAGTCTTTCTGTCAGATTACAACAGAACCTGGGCCATAGAATAAGAGGCTAATTTACAAAAGAATAAAAGCCTGCTATGAACAAAGCAAAGGCAATGAAGCTTCAACTTTACCTTTATAATTCAAGCTGTAAAACTTCATGGATTTCATTCAACCTGCTGGAATATATGTGCTTAATCCAGAGTGTGTTCCCTCATAAGTGACATCAGTGCCATGGCTAGACATTGTGATGTCTTGGTACTTTGCTGTGATGATTTCCTGGAAGCAGGATCCTGTAATACCTAGTCTGATTAATTCTTTTGTGCAGAATCCATTCTTATCTAGGTTCCTATAGACTGTGATCAGGTTACCTCTTTGTGCTGTTTACCCAAGAGACCTTCATTGTTCTCTAGTGAAAAGGACTGAAGCTTTTTTTATTCTGTGGATTTTTTCTTTGTTCCATTTTATACTTCTCCCCAACAGTGCATGTAGAGACCTGTGGATCTGACAGATGCAATTGTTGTTTTGTTGTAACTTTGGCCTACGCAGTGTTCAGCAGTAAGCTGTGCAGTAAGCCATCCATGTCAGTGAGCAATCCCCTCCCCTTTTGCCAAACAGTGCTGGGGGCCCCTTAATTGTGCTGGACTGAGTCTTCTCCAAGGTAATCTGTCTGTGTGTACTCTCTGTGGTAATCTCTCAAGCAATCCTGGAGTTTCCACACAGTCTGCAGGCCTTGTTCACACTCTTTTCAGCGTGCTCTAACCACCACTCTTTTCATGTGCCACGTGTGACCACGCTGGCAGGCTCAATGAACTGGAGATGCTCTCTGTGCTGGCAACATCTCTCTGGATATCTGTCATCTCTAAGATGTGTTGGTATGAAAGTATGTTGGTGTGAAGGTCCCAGGTGATGCTGAGGGATAATTACTTGTCTTTGTGTAGTGCAGCAGGAAAGTCGTGTGTCATACCTGGAAAATAAGGTGATCACACAAGTCCTTCTGGATTGACACAGAAGATCTCAAGGTAGGGCAGTTCAGCTTGGTCATTGCTGAAGCTTTAAGCCCAGCCAGGAACAAAGCACCATGCAGCTGCTCACTCACTCCTGCTACCATGGTGGGTTGGAGAAAAGATAACAAAGGGTCTGCTGTGTTGAGAAAAGGACAGGGAGGATCACTCACCGGGTATGGTCATGGACAAAACCAGACTTGACTTGTGGAAGAAAATAATCAATTTAATCTGTTGCAAATCAAAACCAGAGTAGGATGAGAGGAAATACAACCAGACTTTAAAAAACTAAACACCCTCCCCACTCCTTCTTCTTGGGCTCACCTCTGCTTCTGTTTTCTCTGCCTCCTTGCCTATCTACTCAGTGTAGGAGAGCAGGGAATGGGGGTTGTGGTCAATTTGTCACAGGTTGGTTCTGCCATTCCTTGCTCCTCTCTGGGGAGAACTCCTCACAATCTTCCCCTGCTCCACTGTGGGGTCCCTCCCAGGGGAGACAGTCTTCCATGAACCTCTCCAAGAGTCCTTCTCATGGACTGCACCTTCACATGAACTGCTCCAATGTGAGTGCATTCTGCAGGCCACAATCCTCAGAAGCAGACCACTCCACTGTGGGCTTCCTACAGTCACAGGCTCCTTCAGGCACTGCAACCTGCTCCTGTGTGGGGCCCTCCAGCAGATCTCAGTTTTGCTGCTGCCATCTGTGGGCTTCGGAGAGTGACCTGCTGTCTCACTACAGGATGCAGGGAGAACTCTGCTCTGACACACCTCCTCCCCTCCTGCCTCACTGATCTTGGTGTTAGCATGGTTGTTTTATGGGTTTGCGTGGAGCCATTTCTGATAACAGGGAAGGGATTGTAATGATGGCTCCTGTAAGTTGCTCAAAGCTTTTCCCAGCTCTCAGTCAGGCCCACCTCTGGGGATGAGCCAGCTGGGCATCTCCACAATCACCTTTTAAGAAGAAACTGGAAGACAAGACGAATGTTCTTTCTTTTCCTTTCTGGGAGGTGGTGAAAGGAGTTGGATGAGAGAGAAGCGACCATGTGGAGCACAAGTGAGGGAAGACAGGAGGAGGTGTGCTGGAGCAGAGACCTCCCTGTGTCCTGTGGCGAGGTGGCAGCTGTCCCCCTGCAATTCATGGAGTGTAACAGTGGAGCTGAGATCAGCTCACAGCTCATGGAGGAGCCTGGAGGGGCCGTGACTTTGTGGAAGGATGGCATTGGAGCAGAATGTACCTGGAGTTCTGATGCCGTGGAAGAGTCCCATGCTGTAGGAGTTTGTGAGGAACTGCAGCCTTTAGGAAAGACTCAAGCTGGAGAGGTTCCTTGGGGACTGTATCCCGTGAGAAGGACTCTGTGTTGGAGCAGGGGAAGAATATGAGGAGTCGTCCTCCTCTGAGAAGAAAGCAACAGAGACCCTTTGTGAGAGACTGACCACATCCCCCATTCCCTTCCCCCCTGTGCCGCTGAGCTGGGAGGAGCTGGAGATATTGGGAGCTGAAAGCTGAGCCCAGGAAGAAGGGAGGAATGGGAGGAGATCTTAAAGTGCTGGTTGTATTTTTATTATTACCCTACTTTGTGTTTGCTTTTCCTTTCTGTCCTGTTTCTAGTTGGTAGTATATTAAACTGTTCTTACTTTCTTCCCTCAGTCGAGTAGTCAAGTCTGTTTAGCCCAGAACCATCATTAGCAGTGAGCCCTCCCTGTCCTTGTCTCCATCCACAAGGCTGCTGGTTATCTTTTCTTCTCCCATCTCACTGGAGTCTCCATTGTCCTGTGGAAGGTGTTGGGAGTGAGCAAGTGACTATGTAGTGCTTTGTTGCAGGCTGGGCCTGAATTACACCACACTATATCCCACTTCCTCTCCTCACTTCCTTTTCTCACTGCAGGCTTTCCTCTCCTCAGTATTTATCGCAGAGACACCTGATTGGCTTGGCCTTGGCCAGAATTGGGTTTGACTTGGAACAGAGGGAGCTTTGAGCAGCTTTTCACATGGGCCACTGCTGCAGCCCATCCCCTACTACCAAAACATCCTGCCACACAGCAGGATTGTGATCCCAGCACAGTGATCCGTAGTTGGCACTGGGATATGGTTTTTGTAACAAATTTGGCTGATGCACACCAGGCCTTTACCCTTGTGGACTTGACTGATTTGCTGCAAATCTTATCTGAGTGAAAAATGGATTTGTAGTGCAGTTGACTGGGGTGGTGGTGTCAACACCTGGTTTTGCTCCTCTGTGCTGTTTTTATCTGGTAGTGTAGATGCAGAGGTAAAGATGAGAGATTGCTCTGAGAAAATTATGAGCTTGTGAGACTTGATAGGTTCCCTGTGACCTGCTCTCTTGTGTCGACAGCTGGATTTCCAGCTTAACCACTAGCATTTATTTGGGTGTCATCCCTTGGATTTTGGTTTACACTGTTCCAAAACAAGCAAAATGATACTGGCCTCGGTTTGTACAGTGTTTTCAAATCTGCTAAAAGGTGCTTAGGGTTTTGCTGCTTTGTGACAAAGGCCTACAAATGAGTGCAACAGCTCAAGGAGTGTGCTATTAATAAATACAGAGAAGTGAGTAATACAGGGCTCTTAGTAGTACTGTAATAGCCAAGTTACCTACGTTTGAGACAAGTGATGAAGTTCTCTGCTGGCAAAAACTGTTAGGCTTTTTTTTTGGCTTGTTTGGTTTTGTGGGTTATGATGACTTGCATGTAGCTCTAGAAAGCATCACTTAACTGTTGTCTGTTCTTCAAAGGACTTGAGATGCTGATCTTGATCTCTCTCTTTCCTTATCCCACCTTGTCTCACAACAGTTTGTGATTTTCTGTCTTGAACGTGTTACTGAGAAATGATGTGTGACTGTGCAGAGAGACCGACTTTGTTGTCTTCTGAATTAGATATCCCTGAGATTCCAGTGGGCTGGATTTGAGATCTTTTGTTTTATCCTGCTGGTTAAGAATGAGTTGTTTGTCCAAGCAAACAGTGTTTTGAAGTGACAATAGAGACTAGTGGAAGTGGATCGAATAGCCATATAAAGTAAAAGTAAAGTGGAGAGGAAAAGAGTGTGTGAAAGATCATCCCTAGATAAAAGCCTCCCATTAGCCTTGCTTTAAAAAAACCTCTTAGACAAGAGAACAGGAGTGTGAACATCTTTGCAGTGGAGGTCCGAAAGGGTTAAGCACTGAGATCACAAGGAAGGGCAGGGCTGAAGTCCTCCACTGTTGAGGATCAGGCTGCAGCCTTCCATGGTTCGCTGATCTAAGGGAGTGCTGCTTTGAGAGATGGATAAGGCAGAAAAAGCTCTTAACTGTAACCATCTTCTGTTCAGGGCAAACTCAGCAGGATTGTATGTGTAGGCTTTGTGTAGTGGTTGTGGTTGAACCACAGCTGGCAGCTGAACATCACACAGCTGCTCACTCTCTTCTCCCATGTCAGATTTGGGGTGAGAATCGGGAGAGTCAAAGTTAGAAAACTTGTGAGTAGAGACGAAGAGAGTTTTTAATAGGTAAAGCGAAAGCTGTGCTTGCAAGGAAAGCAAAACAAACCAAGGAGTTCATTTACCACTTCCCCTGGGCAGGCAGGTGTTCAGCCATCTCCAGGAAAGCAGGGCTGCGTCACATGTAACAGGTACTTGGGAAGACAAACACTATCACTTCAAATGTCCTTCCTTCCTCTTCCTTCCCCCAGCTCTATCTGCTAAGCTTGGCCTCGTAAGGTCTGGGATATCCCTTGAGTCAGTGGGGTCAACTGTCCTGGCTGTGTCCTCTCCTAACTCCTTATGCATCCCCAGCACACTCACTGGTGGGGTGAGATGAGGAGCAGAACAGGCCTTGACTCTGTGTAAGCCCTGCTCAGCAGTAACCATCTCTACATTATCAACACTGTTTTCAGCACAAATCCAAAACGTGGCCCCATACCAGCTGGAACTCTGTCCCAGCCAAAACCAGCACAATGGTGTGTCCTTGTTTGCTCACATCTTTGGTTAACGGCAGCAACCTGTGAGAAGTTGATGTGCCAGCCTGAGTTTTTCTTTCCTAAATCAGAATTGAAGCATGCTGATGGAAATGTGGGAGCTTACAAAACAGTAGGCTCTGAGATTGTGTCTTGTTAGCCAATGATCAGTGACTTGCCCATCTGTGTGCTCCTGATGGGTTCATAAAGTCTTTTGGAGGGGAGCTGCTGCTGCTCTGCTGTACAGAGACTGCCTTTGTGCTGTCAGCATCCTGATTCTGCTCTGTGCCAGGCAAAACTTCCTGCACACCCTCTTAGGTACTTGTTGTTGAAGTTGCTCACCATGTTGTTGTGGTTTCTGAAGAAGTTAGCAGTAGAATTCAGACGGTGGATGAGACAGATTTGCTTCTTGGAGAAATCAGGGAGTTGATTTCAATTGTAGGCCCTAGTTTTGAGGATGGGATGCTTTGTACAGGCTCTGCATGCTGGGAGCATGCTTGAAGCCTCCAGGGTTGTGTCGTGCTTGGGCATTTTGGTTCTGGGATGCTAAATGCTCTGAGCACACTGTGTAGATTTTCTTTGTTTTCCTGTCTGCATTCTAATAATTGCTCAAACAAAATGGTGTTTGATGCAGATCAAACAGTAGTGTTGGACAGTAATTGATGTAATTGCAATTATTAGACTTTAGGCTTATGAAAAATGCAAAGACTTACACCTGGAAACATGTACATGTTTTTAGAATCATGTCCTGGCAGTGCATCTGAAATTAGTATGTGTTTGGTCACAAGGGGGTCAGGAGCAAGTCAATATTCCCGACACAATAACCAAGAATCACAATCTGCTTTGTGAAACAGAGTAAGTTAACAGTTTTGAAAGTCCTGTGAACTTCTTTCTGAGTCAGCAAAGGTTATGATGATTTTTGTCTTTCTTTTTTTTACAGCAATGCTGAGTGACAATAACTCTATGAAGCTGAAAAGTGATTGTTCACCTCCTGTGCAATGGTATAAGGTGGCTGCACCTGAAGATGAGAAGACCAAGCTGGTTTTTAAAAGGTACTCGCAAGTAAGTGTCATCGCCACAGCAACACAGAGGTCAGTTGGTGTCCACCTTGCCTGGGTAGCTACAAAAAGGATGCAAAAATCAAGAGATGAGGTTTCCATAGGAACTGAGTAGAGGGTTAGGCACATGATTTTCCCTGTGGCACTGAGGAGCCTGGGCTCTCTTTTAGTAGTATCTGTTTTCTCAAGCCAATGTGAGATTCCGGTACCTTGCTGACCAGTATTTCCAATCTTTTTTTGTATCCAGCTAAGTAACAATTTTGAGGCTTTTGTACAGTCTCATAATTGAAGAAACTGAAGGACAGTGAGTGCTTTGGGTAATTGGTTATGAACACTTTTGGAATGTTACATCACTAAATCTTACTTCATTGTTTATAGTTTGAAAATGAATTAGAATTAATGAGTGTGTGCTAGTGGACATCCAAACCCATATTTTAAATCAGAAAAGTTCACTACTGTGATGTCTGTGCCACATAAATTTATAAGTCTTAAAGCTTAAACTCAAAACCAAACAGTTATATGCACTGGTGTTTTGAGCACCTGAAAGGTATAGCCCCAGATCAGTGTAGAGCTACTTAATGAACCTCAGTGGAGGGCAACCAGCCTCATTATCTGCTGTGAATCCCCTGTTTTCTGCCAATCAGCCTGTGTTAGGTTTGTGTGGCAGGGTTTTTTGGTAGCAGGGGACAAGGTCAGTGAGGCAGGAGGGAGAGGAACAGAGATCCTCCTGCAACCCACAGAGAACAATGGTGGAGCTGATATCTACTGGCAGCTTGTGAAGGACCCCATGCAGGAGAGATAATGCTGCTTGAGGAGGGCTGTGACTCTGTGGGAAGACTGGGCTGGAGCAGTCTGCTTCTGAAGGACTGTGGCCTCTGGAAGGGACCCACACTGGAGCATGGAGCCCATGGGAAGCATTCATGTGGCCAGAGAGGTTCATGGAGGACTGTCACCTGTAGGAGGGACCTCAGAAGCAGAAGAGACAATCTGTGGTAGACTGACCACAACACCCATTCTGCAAAAAAACCTGTATTGACTTCATCTGAAAGTTTCAAGAAGCACTGAACACTTAGTAGGTTGTATACTTTTTAACAACTTTTAAACAAATTTCCAGTGCTTAGGAAACTGAAGGAAACTGCCACTTGGGCAACAACCACAACTGTAACCAAATACTGATGCCATTTTTGAAGGTCAGTTTAGACATGAAATGAGCCAAGTGAGTATTTGGAGATTGACAGTGAGATTCTGTAGGAATAAGAACTGAGTAGACCAAAGAATAGGAACAATCTCTGTTACCCAGTTTTGAAGTTGGCTGATAATGTCTGGGTTTTTTTCCTTCTGTATGTTTTGGGGATGTAAATAACTAAATTAGACTTCTCATTATAAACCTGAGTGAATGGTGGCCATTGACTGAAAATCTTTCAGTTTGAAGTTCCATCTTGTGAACTCTGTTTCAGAATAGCTGTGCTTTTAAAACAGGAAAACAGAATCACCTTGGCTTTCTTTATGTGAGGAGAGCTGTTTGGCCTATGAGAAGTGCATTTAAAATAACATGATGCAGGAATAGAACTGCATAAATCAGTGTCAATATCCACCACTTTCCTTATCAAAGCATCTATATTTGTTCATAGAATCCATAGAATGGAAGGGGTTGGAAGGGATCATCTAGTCCAACCCCCCTGCTCAAGCAGGTTCACCTAGATCAGGTCACACAGGAACATGTCCAGGTGGGTCTTGAAGACCTCCAAGGAAGGAGCTTCCACAGCCCCCCTGGGCAGCCTGTGCCAGGGCTCCCTCACCTTCACAGTAAAATAGCTTTTTCATATGTTTAAGTGGAACTTTTTGTGTTCCAGCTTCATCCTAGTTTCCTGCAAAGAGGTCTGACATGTTGTGAAACACTTTGCAGTGACCAAAGCAGTAGTTTTACTTGGTTTGAATCAAATGCAAGTATCTACCTGAAGTTCTTAAACTGTCTTAAATTTATCTGAAAAGCTTCATTTAACAATTGATGGTTTGCTGGAAAAAAACATTTTGGTTATTTTTCCATTCTTCCACCCCTAAACCCTCCTGTTTTTAGTCTTCTTGCAGTGTTTGTGGTTGGAGGGTGCTTCCTTTATGTCCTCAAATTACATTTTGGTGCTGAGGAATGTGATAGAACAAAAATGCCGTATGTGGACCTTCATCGTGTAAGGGTTGGTATTTTATGACTGTTTATTTACTTGGCTTAAAAAAAGTTGTAAATTAACAATATAAGAGTTATAAAGATCTATTATAAAGAACGAGAATGTCTTGTAAGAGGAAAATTTTTGCTTGATTGCGTGCCATAGAACTTCTGATTTTTGCTGTTGTGGAGTGACAACCAAAGTGCTTAGAGAAACTGAGACATGACTGTTAACATTTGAAATATGTCAGTGCAGATGACTCTGGTGATCAGAAAAATGATGCAAATGAAATGTAACATATTGAGTAAAAAAAAAAAATCCCCAAACTCAACACATGGAGACAAAGGTTTGGTTTTACCCAAGCCAGTTCCCCAAACTGATTTGCATTATAGTTGCTCAGATGTTTTTGGAATCACAGGGCAAATATGCAGGAGGGTGCAGCTCTTGGTTAGTTGATTTCTTTAAGGTAGCAGCTACTTACTTCAACTACGTTTTTGCATGTGGCTTTTACACTGGTGTATCAGATGCCAGTAAAGCTTTCTATAAATGCTTGATGACTGTTCTCTGCCTTTGCTGCTTGTTTGCTCTTTACTTATCTTGGCTTAGAGTTGGTGTATTTATCTCTTTGTCTTAATGTTAAGATGTGACATAGCAGAAGCTGTGATTTAAGATTGGCTCATCTTAGCATCATGCATGTACTCTCCTACTTCCCACCTTCTTCGGTGCATGTCTTTCCCCTTTTTGAGACACTCCTTTTCTTCTTGTTTGACTATTTCTTTCCTTAAGAATATTTTACATTGTTCCTGCTTAACAACAAACACCTTAAGCCAAGCAAACCTAAAGACTTCATGGACTGTATTTACTGCTGTCTCATGAGTCATTTGGTTTGTGTTAAATGCAAGATGAGGGAATGGCATTGCTGTGTCTAGTTAGGTAGCTGATTGCAAACTGGTTGGGCTGATTGTCAAGTTCCTGCCGTCAGTTTTTACTGACAGGATGTACAACTCTCCACCTTAACAACAAAACTCCGGAAGAAAGAGCTCTTTCTGGCAAAGTACAACATGAAGTTGCTTAGTCATGCTTTGCCCAGAAGGAAAGGAGAGAATCACAGAATGGTAGGGGTTGGAAGGGACATTTAGAGATCATCCAGTCTAACTCCTCTGCCAAAGCAGGTCCACCTAGATCAGGTCACACAGGAGCACGTCCAGGTGGGTTTTGAAGACCTCCAGAGAGGGAGACTCCACACCTTCCCTGTGCCAGGGCTCTCTCACCTTAACAGGAGATAAGTTTTTCCTTATATTTAAGTGGAACTTTTTGTGTTCCAACTTCATCCCATTACCCTTTGTCCTGTCACTGGATACAACAGAAAAAAGCAATGCCCCAACCTTCTTACATCCACCATTTAGATATTTGTAATGAGATCCCTCCTGCCCCAGTCTTCTCTTCTCTAGACTAAGCAGCCCAAACTTGCAGAGACCTTGGTAACGGTGACAGAGGCATTTCTGTAGAACAGGCTCGTTTCAAAAAGAACAAGACTCCACAACAAATCCAAAAACAACAACAAAAAAAAAAACCCAAAACCAAAGCAGCACAACTTCTTTGTGCACCCAGCCACACACTTCCCTTTCCTTAACAGTATAAAAGACTGAGTAGGGTTAGCACTAAACTTGCATCTTGACTTTCTGACTGCGCTTGTTCTTCAGTACAGTGGCAGAAACATCAGCAGAATTGTATTGGAGAACATGCAAAAAGATTTCACTTCAAGTGATAAATGAATACCTGTCTTCCTAATACTGGCTTGCCACTACAGATTTCTACAGTAATGCATTAATAGTTTTTGGGGTTTTTTAATGAGATATGTCAATGTGTAGTTCTATCTGAGAGCTCAATCTCTTTATGCAATAGGGAGCTGTAGTTTCTGATTTTGGTGACTACTCTTTGAAAGAAAGCCTGAAACACCTCCACTTTGCATTCCTTTCCAAGTTGTGCTTTAGTCATTAGCAATGCCTCTTTAGCAATACTTAGGCACGAAGTGTTGCTTCATTTTGATTGGTAAGCAAGTCCAGGCTGCCATTTCATGGAACTTTTACCCTGTGGATGTGTGTCTGTTAAAATCCTACCACAGGGAGAACTCAGGTCACATGGTTGAGCAGCAGAGTAGAGTTGTTGCTGAACAGTGTTGCTGCTGAAGTAGTTGGGTAAAGGCACGACTACATTTTTTTTTCATATGTCTTTGTAAATAACAGTACAGATGTTCTCAAATAGAACACTGTCACTTAGCACTGTTACTAGCCTAATTTGTTCTTTAGAAAACCTCCCATCCAGATGTGATTGGATGGGGAGGCACTTTTGCATGTCTCCACCCTGCACTGGTTATGATCAGCATTTGAGTGAATGCTTTAAAACAATCCTGAATTTCCATGCTTAAGCTTGCTTAGAAAACCCCTGTGTTTGCCAAACTGCTGGTGGTCAGCTGGTGGGTTGTGTTAGAAGGGCTTTCCATGTGTTTGAAGCTGGCTTTCCTGACTGAGATGGTGTATGTTTTGTTTTAGAGAGCACAGGAGTACACCAGCACAGTGTTGCAGGAGCAGTGCCGACCTTCTTATGTGAAGAAAGAAATGGGGAAGTTATTTGCAGACAAATACAGCATGGACATATCTCCCTTTGTCAGGAAAATTATCAATGAAGATGAAGCTTTATTTAAATACGAACCTCCTTTTGGATTTCACAATTTCTTTGATAAGCTTAAAAATCTCCTCGAACTCTTACCTGAGCATGATTTACCAGAAGATGTGAAGTCAAAACACTGTAAGCGTTGTGTTGTTGTTGGCAGTGGTGGAATTCTTCATGGATCAGAGCTGGGTCACTTACTGAATCAGTTTGATATTGTTATAAGGTATGTATTTACCATTTAAGGTTTCCAGCTGCTTCAACTTTACATTATGAATTGACTTTGTTTTTTAAGGGGAAAATATCTCCCAACATTTATGCAATGCATAAATGCATTTATACTTGATGAAATTTCATAGAAGCAGAATAGTTTTGGTTGGAAAAGACCTTTAAAGTCATCGAGTCCAGCTCCTCACCTCATACTACCAAACCCACCACTAACCATGTCCCTCAGCACCTCAGCTGCATGGCTTTGCAATATCTCCAGGACTGGGGACTCCCCCACCTCCCTGTGAAGCCTGGGACAGTGTCTAACAAACCTCTCTGGGGGGAAAAAGTTCTGCCACATCTCCAATCTAAACCTCTCCTGGCACAATTTCAATCCATTTCCTCTTGTCCTATCACTTGTTACTTGGGAGAAGAGACTGACCACCACCTTGCCACAAACTCCTTTCAGGTCGTTGTAGAGAGTGATCGTATCTCCTCTCAGCCTCTTTTCCAGACTAAACACTCCCAGTTCCCTCAGCTGCACCTCATCAGACTTGTGCTCCAGACAATTCATCAGCTTCATTGCCCATCTCTGGACATGTTCCAGCATCTCAATGTCTTTCTTGTGATGAGAGGCTCAAGACTGGACACAGATGTGGCCTCAGCAGTGTCCAGTGCAGGGGGACAATCCCTTTCCTGGCCCTGCTGGCCACACTATTTCTGATACAAGCCAGGGTGCCATCGGCCTTCTTGGCCACCTGGGCACACTACTGGCTCACATTCAACTGCTGTTGCTTAACACCTGTGTGTCCTTTTCCCCTGGACAGCTCCTCTTCCCTAAGCCTGTAGCTTTGTCTGGGGTTGTTGTGGCTCAAGTGCAGGACCCAGCACTTGGTCTCATTAAACCTCATGCAGTTGGCCTCAGCCCATCGCTTTGCCCTGGCCAAGTCCCTCTGAAGAGCCTTCCTGCCTTCAAGCAGCTCTATGCTGGGTATCACCTGCAAACTTACTGTGGGTGCATTTGATCCCCTCATCCAGATCACTGATAAAGGTGTTAAACAAAACAGGCCCCAGCACTGAGCCCTGGGGAACACCACTGGTAACTGACTGCCAACTGGGTTTAACTCCATTCCCCACCATTCTCTGGGCCTGGCCGGTTTTCCACCCATCATATAGTACGTCCATCAAAGTCATGGGCAGACAGTTTCTCTAGGAGGATGCTGTGGAAAGTTGTGTTGAAGACCTTACTAAAGTCCAGAAAGACCACATCCATAGCCTTTCCCTCATTTAGGTTAGAAAAACAGAGCCTGCCCTTCCTAAAGCTGTGCTGGCTGGGCCTGACCCTTGATTGTTCTGTATGTACCTCACAGTGGTGCTCAGGATGATCTGCCCCATAACCTTCCCTGGCACCAAGGTCAGGCTGACAGGCCTGTAGTTCCCAGGATCCTCTTTCTAGCCCTTCTTGTAGATGGGTGTCACATTTACCATCCTCCAGTCTGCTGAGACCTCCCCAGTGAGCCAGGACTGCTGGTAGATGATGGAGAATAGCTTGGTGAACACTTCCACCAGCTCTCTCAGTACCTTCAGGTGGATCCAACTGGCCCTAGTCTTCCATCTCAGTGGGACAGGTACCCAGAAGACAATCATCAAAGGATCTTTTGAAGTCTTGAGAGGCAAAATAACTTGTCATATTCACAAGACAGGAATTCAGTGTAAGTATTTGTGGACTTTGCATACAAAAAACCCAGGCAGATGAGAGAGAAACCAGTGCAATGATTTTCTTAATCCATTTAAGCTTTCAGAGTCAGGCTTTAAGACTCCTCTCTGCCTTTTCCCCTTTGGTTAGTTGAGATGCTTATTTAAAGGATATTTTTATAACAACTACTTCAAATGCAATAAAAATTATTTGCTGTTTCAGTATACAGTTTGCTTTCACACTGTATTGCATGCTTATCTTTCCTTATCTTTACAACATCAGTGCATGCCTTCTATGATTACCCATGCTTTCTCCTCTCTCATTTAATTGACTACATGCTGTATATTCATGCCTTTGTGTTTTGAATCGTGTCAAGTCACAAATTCAATACAAGCATTCTCCCAAGTTGCCTTGTAAATTAAGACTTGGGGCTTTTAAAAAGAGAAGATTTCATACAGTGAGTCAATAACTCATGCAAAGGTAAACAAACCTGTTAGCATGTGGAGGGGCAGAGATCTTGCATTAACTGTGCTCTGAAATCGGGGCTGGCAGTGTGAAGGTGACTTTTCTGTTGATAAAGAAATCTTTAGGACTTAGGCTGTTCTTCAGAACTGATGGAGCTGGAAGATAATATTCTTGTCAGCAATGTACTAGCAGGTGGAAGTTTTGGTGAGCTGGAAGGATCATAGAATCATAGAATGGTAGGGGTTGGAAGGGACCTTTAGAGATCATCTAGTCCAAACCCCCTGCAGAAGCAGGTCCACTTAGATCAGGTCACACAGGAACATGTCTAGGTGGGTCCCCTCAGTCTTTTCCGGACTGAACAGCCCCAGTTCTCACAGCCTTTCCTCATAAGGAAGATGTTCCAGCCCCCTGATCATCTTGGTGGCCCTGTGCTGGGCTCTCTCCAGAAGTTCCCTGTCCCTCTTGAGCTGGGGAGCCCACAACTGGACACAAGACTCCAGATGAGGCCTCACCAAGGCAGAGGAGAGGGGGAGCAGAACCTCCCTTGACCTGCTGCCCACACTCTTCTTGATGCATCACAGGATGCCATTGGCCTTCTTGGCACATTGCTGGCTCATGGTTAGTTTGTTATCAACCAGCACTCCCAGGTCTCTCTCTGCAGAGCTGCTCTCTAGCAAGTCAATCCCCAGCCTGTACTGGTACATGGGGTTGTTCCTCCCCAGATGCAGGACTCTGCACTTGTCCTTGTTGAACCTCAGGAGGTTCCTCTCTGCCGAAATCTCCAGCTGGTTGAGATCTTGCTGAATGGGATCTAAAGGACATAAACCCCCAGGATTCATTGAAGGGTTAACTGGACTACCTCTTCTGTTCTCTCTTCTTCTTTTAAGCCTCTCTGAGTTGGCACAAGGCAATGAATATGAATTCTGAAAAGCTGTTTTGAATTATGTTTCTATTCAAGCCTTTCTTTTTGAAGATTTGCACATGTGCCAGTTAATCTAGAAATAGAATTGGCTCCCTCTCAAAGATAAGGGGTGGGTGTGTGAGGCAAGGAACAGAGATACTGAGAAAGTGCTGGGCTTGGTTAAAAATCTGTGGGATAAATTCAAGTTCTTTGTGTAGTGTCTGAGATTGTAATGAGCTTGTAACTAATGCTTTTTAAATACTGTTTCTCACCATTGTGTGGGGTGTGTGGGGTTTTTTTGTTAGATTGAATGATGCACCAGTTCAAGGATACACAGATCACGTTGGGAACAAAACTACTATACGGATGACCTACCCAGAAGGAGCCCCCCTTTCTGAGCACGAGTATCCTCCTGCCAGCTTGTTTGTGGCTGTCCTCTTTAAAAGTGTTGATTTCAATTGGCTTCAAGCAATGATAAAAAATGAAACCTTGGTATGTACTTGTGTCACTGTTACGTACCTGTGATTTTTTGTTTGTTTATTTCTTTCCCTGACATTTAGGGAACTGGTCTTTTACTATACTGATATATGTTATTATATATTATATATATATAAATATATAGTATAATATATATTGTTTATTATAATATCTCTCTATTATATATTATTGTATCTTTTATGTGACTTAGTGGGTTTTTTAGCTTCCTCTCCTAGTTAGAATTGGTACCAGTGTTCATGTCGAAGCTCCATGCCCACAGTAACACTTTTCTGCAGACATTGGTGACTTACACTAAGCTGCTGACATTTTAGCAAACATTCAGTGTAGCATTTATTTCACATGAGATTTAGGTGATTTGAAGAAGAGACTTTCTTTAACAGCTAAAGCCTGTGCTGCTACAGTAGATACACATACAGTTAATGTATAATTGAAGCTTCACAGCTGATAATTCACATTTGTTTGTGGTTCCAAAATTCAGAGCTCTTTATTTCTCACTAAATATTTAAAGAATTGCTAAGGAACTGATAGAAGGATTCCATGGTTCCAAACTCTTTGAATTGGTGGTTGGTGAGAGGACTGATGTTCATAGGCACAAGCTGAAGCACAGGAGGTTTCCCTGAAACATCAGGACACACTTTTTAGCTGGGAGGATGACTGAGCAGTGGCACAGGTTGCCCAGGGAAGTTGTGAAGTTTCCCTCCTTGGAGTTTCTCAAGAGCTGTCTAGATGTGCCTGGACAACTTGCTGTAGATATCCTTGCTTGAGCAGGGTTATTGGACCACCTGACCTCCAGAATTGCCTTCCAACCTCAACTGCTCAGATTGTATGATCTGAGAACATACTTGCTGTCAGTTGGATCAGCCCTTTCTACAGGAATTGGTAGTTGTAAATTGATTCAGAGTATGGGTAGGAAGACGTGACCATAGCAGCCCAGATTTGATCAGTTTAAGCTCCTGTGGAGTTGTACCTTAAAGGCTGTTTATAAAATACAGGCTTATGTTGCAGCTCTGTCAGTTTTACCATTCACTTAGTGTTACCCATTTCATAGGAAGACTCATACAGTGAGCCTGGTTTGCTATTGACTGTAAATTGACTGCAAGTAGCATGAGATCAGAATCAAGCTTGTGGAGCCTTGTGCACAGTCTCTTCTGGAGCGTTAACGTTTATGGGTAGGTGGGTGCTGTCAGACAACAGCTGGTCACTTCAAAGCCTGAGCAAAACTGTAAATCTGGTCCTTGCTTCAGAATTCCTGGTTAATGTTTGTGTAAAAGTGTGGATTCCCTTTTTCATTCCTTTACATACTGCTGTCTGCTTGGGTGTCTGGGGAAGGTCCAAAGAACCTGGAGGTTTTCCTCCACCACTTTAGCTTTAAACTGTTTCCTGAACTTCTCTGCTGAATTCTATACCCTGTGTAGTGTCTGCTACACACTTTGCAGTCTCAGAGTTTCCCTTTGCTCAACTATTGGTTTCTTTTCCCCTTCTCCCAGCCTCTGTGGGTGCGACTCTTCTTTTGGAAGGAGGTTGCTGAGAAAATTCCTTTCCCATCGAAGCAGTTTCGCATTCTGAATCCAGTCATCATCAAACAGACAGCTTTGGACATTTTACAGTTCCCTGAACCTCGGTCAAAATTCTGGGGTTGGGATAAGGTAAGAAGGTCGTTTTAAGGACAAGGAAATGGAAGCTATAAAATTCAAAGTAAAATAAGAAGCTGAAAAAGAAAGTTTTGAGCTCATCCTTAAATGTAGTTTCTCTGTGCAGTTTCAGAGCTGGCCTCGAGTAATGGGGAAATAAACGTGCTCTCAAAAGACTCTTGTGTTTTCTTGTCTAAAATCAAAGTAGGATTTTGGCTCACCTATTTAAATGAGGTATCATTCCTGAGCGTGCTGACGTGGAACAGCAGGTGTTACAAAGCATTTAAATGCAGTGAGACAATTTCTTTTCAGTTAAATGTGTTCACTCATACATCACTGTGACTAGTTGTCACTAGTTCTCTTCAACTGTGCAAATTCCTGAATAACCATTGTCTCTTACCTCTTGTGTGAATACATTTGATGGTAGCATTACTGCACAAATGTATCTTCTTGCATTTATTTGTCAAAAAACATAAGGTACCAAACTCTGTATCCTCTAGTTGTAGTATACTTGTCTTCTTCAGAGGTTGTTCAGATTCTGAGGAATAGTGTTAGGGTGCCTGTTGCTGAAGCAAGTGTAAATGGAGCCTTTGATGATAGCAGGATTTGGCTGGCTAGATGAGGGGGGAGCAGCAGATGTCATCTACCTTGACTTCAGCAAGGCTTTTAGCACTGTCTCCCAATAACATCCTCAGCAGAAAGCTCAGGCAGTGTGGCTTGGATGAGTGGACAGTGAGGTGGATGGAGAGCTGCTGAATGACAGAGCCCAGAGGGTGCTGATCAATGGCACAGAGTTGAGTTGGGAGGCCTGTGGCCAGTGGAGTTCCACAGGGATGGGTTCTGGGGCCAGCCTTGTTCAACACCTTCATCAACAACCTGGATGAGGGGACAGTGTACCCTGAGCAATTTCCCTGATGACACCAAACTGGGAGCACTGGCTGATTCCCCAGAGGCTGTGCTGCCATTCAGCGGGATCTCGACTGGCTTGAGAGTTGGGCAGAGAGGAACCTCCTGAGGTTCAACAAGGGCAACTGCAGCTGGGAGGGAACAACCCCCTGCACCAGGACAGGCTGGGGGTCAAACTGCTGAAGAGCAGCTCTGCAGAGAGAGACCTGGGAGTCCCGATTGATAGTAAACTGAACATGAGCCAGCAATGTGCCCTCGTGGCCAAGAAGGCCAATGGCATCCTGACATGCATCAAGAAGGGTGTGGGCAGCAGGTGGAGGGAAGCTCTTCTCCCCCTCTATTCTGCCCTGGTGAGGCCTCATCTGAAGTCCTGTGTACAGTTCTGGGCTCCTCAGCTCAAGAGGGACAGAGAACTTCTGGAGAGTGTCCAGCACAGGGCCACCAAGATGATCAGGGGAATGGAACATCTTCCTTATGAGGAAAGGCTGCGGGAACTGGGACTGTTCAGCCTGGAGGAGACTGAGAGGGGTTTTCTTTAATACTTTGAAGTATTTAAAAGGTGGATGTTAGGAGGATGGGGCACAATTTTTCCTGTTGTATTCAGCGATGGGACTGGGGGTAATGGGATGAAGCTGGAACAAAAAAAAAAATTCCACTCTAAACATAAGAAGAAACTTCTTTGCTGTTCAGATGTGTGGAGTCTCCTTCTCTGGAGGTTTTCAAAACTTGCCTGGACACATTCCTGTGTGACCTACTCTAGGTGGACCTGCTTTGGCAGAGGGCTTGGACTAGATGATCTTTAGAGGTCCCTTCCAACCCCAACCATTCTGTGATTCTGTGAAATATCAAACTGAACTGCATTTCAGTTGTTTGTTTGGAGCGAGGGTTCTCTTGTAGTTCAACTACAGAGCGATTGGGCATCAGGGTGGGTGTCAGGAAGCTGGGACATCCCTTTTTTCTGTAGTAGCTAGCAACAGGACAAGGGGGAATGGGATGAAGCTGGAACACAAAAATTTCCACTTTTAAGAAAAAACTATTTCACTGTGAGGTGAGGGAGCCCTGGCACAGGCTGCCCAGAGGGGTTGTGGAGGCTCCTTCCTTGGAGCTCTTCAAGACCCACTTGGACATGTTCCTGTGTGACCTGATCTAGGTGAACCTGCTTCTGCAGGGGGTTGATGATCTCTAAAGGTCCCTTCCAACCCCTACCATTCTGTGATTATATGATCTTGTTTTCACAGAAGAGAAAATTCAGTGTTGACAGCCAAAAGTCCTGTTAAAGGGAAATACTGAAGTTGTATTAGTATTTGGTTCTGAAGTTGTTAGTTTTTCCTTGATCATATAATTGATTTTTAGTTTCGGTTATAGTTGAATATAGTTTTAATTGATTGTTTAATTGACTTTCAGTTGTAAGTGAGGAATTGCCAAAGCCATTAAACTTCACACAGTGTTTATGAAAACTGGTGAATGTTTGTGTTCAGGAAGCTTCATGGTTTTGTTTTCTTCCCCTTGTTTAGAATGTACCTACAATTGGGGTGACAGCAGTTGTTCTGGCCACACATTTATGTGATGAAGTGAGTTTAGCAGGATTTGGATATGACCTGGATCAGCCCAGCACACCTTTGCACTATTACAACAACCTCTGCATGGCTGCCATGAACGGACAAACCATGCACAACGTGACCAGTGAAACCAAGTTCCTGCAGAGACTGATCAAAGGAAAAGTTGTCAAAGACCTCACTGGTGGGATACATTGTGAATTCTGCAGCGAAGACAGCTAGTGATTGGAGTGCAGGTTGGTTTGGATTTGGTGAATTTCCAGAGGTTCACCTGGAACAACCCTTTCACTGTCTGAAGTAGTTCTTCAAAGCGTGTCTGAAACGGACGTGGAATCTCCACCGCCTCTTTTAATGTTAAGTTCAGTTTGTTGGACTTTCATTTTGATGTCAGATCTTACTTTGCACATTTTTGTGAAAAACTGTAAATACAATTTAGAAGTTGAAAGAGATCCATTTAAAATATTTAATGTTGTAGTTAAGGAAAGCAGAGCTTTTGGGTTTGGATATCTGTGGTATGCACAATGCTAGCCTGAGTTGTCCAACAGCACCCAAGAGGTATTTTCCACTGAACTATTGTCTTTGTTGGTCCAGTTCTTGTTGTGTGACTCCTTTTCGTGCATGCCATGGGAAGAAAGGTGTACACTTCTCAAGACTTTAACTTCTTGCAATTTGAGCATCGTGGTTTTCCCCTCATGTATTTATATTCCTTTGGTTTTGTGCTGGGCTTTTTTTGGAGTTGGTTGAGGAACGTGGGAGTGGTGGTGGAGATAAAGACTGTTGTGGCAACGACTGAACAGCAAGTACTTTGGCATTCATGATTGGTATTAAAATCATTGATGCATTAATGTATGGGGTTAGAATCCTGCTTTATCATGAGGTGTGTTAGGGCTCAGAGCCCTTCATTTAGCCAGTAGGAGGCTTTCACCTGAGCCAGATAGTTTGTCATTTCCTTAAGACCCAGATAAAACGTTCTAACTGATTTGCAGCAGAGTTCAGCTACCCCCATTATAGAAGTGGCATTAATACCAAATCTGCACCCCTCTCCCCTCTTTTATGTTTTGAGTGACTTGAGAATTGCTGGTTCTATAAAACACTGGTTTGTGTGAATCTTCCATTTAGCAATAATAGAACCTACGACTAGGTTGACATTTCTGTTGGTTCACTTTATGAGCCTCAAGTAATTAATTACAGATATTGTCACTTTGATAGCTTACAGTGAAGATAACCCTTATGAACTCTAGTATTGACTATTTAATTGAAAGGAGAGTTAGTTGTTGGTTTTGCTGGATCAGCTTTTAAGTCAGCAATTGGATGGGTGTGTGTAAGTTAAGAAGAAAATCACTTTGAGAAAGTAGTATCATCTAGTAGCAAAATAGGTAACTGTAACTAGATAACTGCTGAAAATGACACAGTTGAGAAGGAAAAGCTGGAGATAAATGTTCTTGTCACTGGAAATCACTGCATTGCAAAGAAACTGGGCTGTGCAGCTCTAAGCAGGTTTTGATGTTGGTTATGAGTGGGAGGTATGGCTGTGTTTGCACTGAGTAGCGTTGGTAACCTACAGAATGTGAGAAATGCTTGCTTTGGGAATGAAAGCTTGTTAGCAAACCAAAGGTTGCCCTAGAAGTGGTGTTGTTCATAGTCATGGACCATGCACAGAGTGAACATTCCCATTTTTTTGGTTGTGGGTAAAGACAGGAACGTGGTTGTAAGTTCTCAGAATACGAATGTGGGAAAGCAAGCTGAGGGTGGTTGTATGATTTATTTCCACAGAGAGAAGGTCTAATGAATGATACTGTTAGGAAGCAGGAGCAGCAGACTGCTCCTCACTGTTGCTCTAAAAGGCATTAAAATGACATCAGATCATAAAGCATCCCTCTGAAGGAAGTTGTGGAGCTCATCTCTTCCAAGTCCTGAGGACCTCTGAGTCCAGTTGTGGACAGTGAACAAATTTGAAAACCACATTCTTGTCTCTGGCACTGTTTGGGTTCATAGCAATAATATGAATCTAATTCCTCTGTGCAGCACATGAATTTTTGTACTAGCAATAAATTTCTAGCCTATGTTTGTTTTTTTTCTTGTATGATGTTTAATTTAAAGATATTTCACCTGTGAAGAGTTTTATACAGATGGTTTTTAGTTAATATATTAAAATGTGTTCATTATTTTCTCCTGGTATTTAAACTGGATGCAAAGTACCTTAATTTCCTTTGGGCTTAGTGAAAGTTTAGAAGATTGAGAGTGTGTGTGTTGAAAGGACACCCTGAACTCACACCAAATGGACACATTTCAGAGGACTCGGTCCCTCACCAGTTTGCTTTATTCAGCAAACTTAATCATCAGTAGCTTTTTGGAGATGCTGTGTTTCCTGTCAGATTCTGTCCATGTAGGATTGGATTGTTTCCTCACCTGATTTATGGTTTGTGCTAAAGCAATTCTCATGGTAGTGTGTACTGCATTGGGTACCATCTGTGAAGTGGCAGCCAAGTTCAGGTTGCCAAAAGCAATAAAATGATGAAACCACTTTCTACTCACGTATTTGTCTCGGTTTTCAATTTGTTCTGCCTGCTTAACTAAAGATCTTACATGTCTTCCAGGTCTAGTTGAAGGTCTTGATACAACCCTAGGCACTCAAGAGGAAGGGAGGTAGTGGCTGATGATAACTCTTTCTCCTTTCATTCACGCATTTTAATACCTGTCAGTAGAGTTCCATCTGTCTGGTACCTGGAAGAGAGGATCCGTCTCAACACGGACTGTATTGTAGGCTTCCAGGATTTTGGATTTGATGTGGATGAGACTGTTTCAGAGTGAGTTATAGCACTAGCCTTAAATTATGGGGGTGTGCCCTTCGGTGGTGGAGACAGACAGCAGCTTCTGTTCTGTGCTTCAGCCTTGGTGTGGGTGACACAGAACAAAAGCTACATGTGTCACTGTGTCCCGAATCTTAGCTGTGCAAAGAGTCTGCATTGTTCCTTGCATGTATTCCTCAATGGTGTTTGTATAACAAGTCAGCAAAGAATTTGGGAGCTGTGATAAAGCCATTGTATTCCATTCTAGAGTGTCTCTTTGTGACTCTCCTCTCTGCCTAGGAGCTACCACAGTTATGTGTGTGTCTGACCTCTGATGCTGAATTCTTTTTCATGGTTCCTGTGCAGGGAACATAGCTTCAGCTTTATCTTCCCTGGAGTCTGGAGTGGCTGTTAGGTATGTGCATTGTCTGTTATGCTTTAGTCTTTAGAGAAATTCTCTGTTAGGAATAAACAATTCTGAAACAATTGGGAAGATTTAGATAGTGTGTGAAGTGCTTTTTTGGTTTTTCTCTTTCAATACATTAAAGCTCTTTTCCAATTAAAGCTCCTAAAGGTCTTTTCCAACCAAATTGATGCTGTGATTCTTTGTTCAGGTTTGTGTGGCCATTTAGAGAATAGCAAAAAGGCTGAAATTTGGCTACTTACTTTGGCTAGATTCTGTTTGTACAAACACACAGGAACTTTGAATTGCCAAGTGGGAGTTCAAGGTGCTGTTTTTCAAGTGCTGATAGGAGTCCTGCACCCAGCTGGTTTCTCTTCAGCTGGAAACAAACTGATACTACCTTGGAAGAGTACCATAAGTGAGGTTGTGGTTTGTTGGTTACACCACGTGCCCAAGTTGCAGAAGGAGACATACAGAACCACTGGTCTGTGGAGTGGGAGGGAACTGAAAAGGGTGTCACCAGTCTGTGACCAGTTGACTTCAGAGCTGGATAATAGGCTTGTTAGGGTGATCTCAGATGCTGAGAAGGAGCTGAAGAGCAATTCAGCCTCTTCTGTGGATGGATGTGTGCCAATAGCTTCAGCTCTACTGCTGTAGCTGGGACTTAAGCAGGAGATGGGAGGGGAACAGGAATGGCAGCTGTGTAGTGAGTGTGATCCCTTTGCCTGTTGCCAAGTGAAGGAAGAGCTCATGCGCTTGTGTTCAGACTAGCGCAGATGTGATGCTGTGACTTCCCTCAAACTGCCACCAGCAAGGTTTTGTACAAAGGCTTGATTTCACCAGCACCTGGATCTTGCCCTCTGAGATTTCTGTTGCCTTTTCTAATTTCTTGCCTTTCCTAATTTTGAACCTTACCTGAGGTGATGGTATTCCACATAGCTCTTTTATTATAGCCAGGGTATACATGCTGACAAACTGACATTTGGTGCTGTCATCTAAAAGCAAAGCTCTTTCTTTTCCAGGAAAGAACAACCTTGCCTGTGTTTTGAAAGCACAATCCTGCCTGTTGTGGCTGAGGTAATGACCAACTCCAGCAGAACTAACTGGAGAATATGATACTTAAAAATGCTGCTGCCAGAGAAGCCATTGCTTGAAGTGACATACAACCAGATCCAAATAGGAATTAAAGCATGAAGGGCTTTGAGGAGGAACAGCAGAGCCCTGCTGTGAAATGCAACCCCTTGCTTCTGCAGCTGCCTAATGCTGGAAATGCTTAACTTCTTGCAAGAACACAGCTCTCAAGTTGAAAGTTCCCAAAGCTTTGGGAGTTATGTTTGTAGACAAACGTGGGTATGTGCTGGTCACAACAAGTTTGAGAAATTTGGCATCAGCCTTGTCTTGTGTCTCACAATCCCAGAGTGGTGGGGACTGGAAGGGACCACCAGAGCTCACCCAGCCAAACACCCTGCTAAAGCATATTCCCCTCAATCAGGGGCCACAGGAACATGTCCAGGTGGGTTTGGAAACCTCCAGAGAAGGAGCCTCCACAACCTCCCTGGGCAACCTGGGCCAGGGCTCCCTCACCTCAACACCAAAGGAGTGTTTTCTTGTGTTCAAGTGGAGCTTCCTGTATTCCAGCTTGTGCCCATTCCCCCTTGTCCTTTCTCTAGGCACTACAGAAAATGGTGTTGCCTCATCCTCCTGACATCCACCTTTGATGTTGATGTGGTCAGGTGTTGATGTGGTCTCCCTTCAGCCTTCTCCAGCCTGAAAGCCCCACTTCCTGCAGCCTTGCCTTGTTAGAAAGATACTCCAGTCCCCTCAGCATCTTGGTGGCCCTGTGCTGGACTTTGGAAGTTCATGAGCTGTTGGAAGCAGAGTTGGTGCCTGAGGGACCTGGGCACACCACACCTAATACTCCCTGGGTGTTTGATCACTCTACAGAAGCACACAGAAAGTGCTTTTCTTGTTACAAGCCTCTGTGTTCTCTCCTTCTGTGGCTATTTTCATGATTTCCCTAACCCAGCCCTGTGAGCAGGGCCTGAAGCCCTTGGCCTTGTGCCTGCTGGTGGTGTGAATGACCAAGGTCTGTGTTTCAGCTGTCCTCAGCTGAAGGTGGGGTATGTCATAGGGTCTTACTTTTTGACCAAAACTTGCCCCATTTTATACATACATAACCCTCCATTCCTGGGAAGGAGCCCCAGTGGCTCAGAGCTCTGTGCTGGTCTGTGCATCACTGCTGACAGACCCACACATTGCCTTGAGGGAATCCTCTTCCAGCTCTACCTTTATGCCTTGCTCCTCCCTGTATAAAGGCTGTTGCACCCATGTGCTGAAGGCAACAAGACTCAACAACAGTTTCTGTGGCTTATATTGGAAAGCAAGGCCAAGAATTACCAGGACTGGGTTTTGGAGTTGGAGTAGAGAGGCAAGATTTTGTTTCTCTCTTCAGCTACCTGCCTGTTGCAGCTGATTTACCCTTTTCTTCCTGCCCAAGCACTTGTGCATCACTTCTTTGTGGTTGAAACAAAACCCCTTGATTGAATCTTGATTGAAATCCTCATAGCTGTTAACTCTTGTGTTTTCCAGCCTGTGAACTGGAGTTGGAGCTGCTCAGGCTGGGAAGGCTGAGCAGGGCTTGACCGGAGGTGGTTTTACCTCCCTTTGGGGTCATCTGCCTGGTCATTCGTTTTCACAGCCTGCTTCTCTTGTGCTCAGGCCAAAACTAACTTGTTTCCAAGCTCCTACGTATGTCTTTAAGGAGAACAAAGCCTCCTTGTCTGGTGCAGCCACTCCTGCCTGTCTTGGGCAGTGAGGAGCCCTGGCCTCTGGCAGCAGGGACTTCCAGTTGCACAGAACAGCTTCAGCTGCTGGAGCTGCTCCCATGAAGGGGCTCCTTATTGAAAGAGGCTGCCAGGGGTCAACAGGAACATGATGGGCAAGCTGCAGAAAACCAAATATTTGTATTTTTTCCATCTTTCTGAAAAAGGCCAACTAGAAATACCAACAGGTGCTGCAGTGTAGGGCATTATGTGCTTCCTTCTCCATGTCTTTGCTTTCCTGCTGTAGCTAAAATAATTCTGCAGCTCAAGGAATCTTTGAGCCCCAGCTTGGGCCTTTAGAATCACAGAATGGTGGGGTTGGAAGGGACCTTTAGAGATCATCTAGTCCAACCCCCCTGCAGAAGCAGGGTCACCTAGATCAGGTCACACAGGAACATGTCCAGGTGGGTCTTGAAGACCTCCAAGGAAGGAGCCTCCACAACCCCTCTGGGCAGCCTGTGCCAGGGCTCCCTCACCTCACAGTGAAAGAGTTTTTTCTTATGTTTAAGTGGAACTTTTTGTGTTCCAGCTTCATCCCATTACCCCTTGTCCTGTTGCTAGCTACTACAGAAAAGAGGGATGTCCCAACCTCCTGGCACCTACCCTTTAGATATTTATAAATGTTAATAAGATCTCCCCTCAGTCTCCTCTTCTCCAGACTAAACAGCCCCAGTTCCCACAGCCTTTCCTCATAAGGAAGATGCTCCAGTCCCCTGATCATCTTGGTGGTCCTGTGCTGGACTCTCTCCAGCACTTCCCTGTCCCTCTTGAGCTGAGGAGCCCAGAACTGGACACAGGGCTCCAGATGAGGCCTCACCAGGGCAGATTAGAGAGGGAGAAGATCCTCCCTTGACCTGCTGCCCACACTCTCTAGCATGTAAGCCCATCCTGAGAGGAAAGTGGAAACAAGGTTCCCTGCAATTTTTCTCCTTTCTTCAGCCCATTTCTGCCTGAAGGCCCATTTTGCAGAAGCTGGATTTATTTCCCCACCACCTCAGGCTCAGTTATGAGAGGATGTGAGAACCTGGTAGAGCTGATAGAGAAGCTGTAAAGGAGTTTTTGCTCTCTACAAGAGCTGGATTGTTGCTCATTTGCATCCTTTTTGCTCTGCCTACTTTATTTTGGGCCACTGAGATATTTAGGGGTTTTTGTTGTCCTCTTTTACTCCTTTATCTGCCACCTTGTGTACTCCTGTGTGTCACACTGGGCTGTGATGTCTCTCTGGCCTCCTCTTTAAGCTGAGCAGCTGCAGAAGTTCAGATGGTAATGCTTTGTGCCCAAGGGATCCAAAGGCATTGGCTGTGGGTTTAAAAGGAAGCAGAGAAAACTTGAGAGAAGAACTTGAAGAAAGAAGGGATTCAGTGAAGAGAAGATTTGGGACAAGCAGATCTGAAAGGAAATGAACCCATGACCCTGGAAGTGGGCTGGAGAAGGCAGAAATGTACACACACCTCATGAGTAGCCAGGAGCAGCCTTAGGAATGCCTCTGCAGGAGGAGAGCAGCTGCCAGGAGTGTCTCTAGCACCACATGTGCCTGGGCCTTGCATGCTGCTGTAACAGAAGTGGCCATAAAATACCTCAGCCAAAATTTGGAGCCAACTTCTGGGTTCTGCTGAGGAGAGCAGATGCTCATGAGAAACAGCTGGTGTGATTTGGTTTTTTTTTCAGGGCTTGGAGTTGCTGTACCTACAGGAGAAGATCAGGGTGTGAGGCTGGGGTGGTTTTATGACCCTTCAGTGCTGCTCTGTGCAGGAAAGAAGACTGCAGGTTACCATAGCTGTTCATATAATACCTTTTTTAAGATGCAAAACCTTCAAAAAGGAAGGACTGGTTTGTTCTAGCAGTTGAGTGCTGAGAGTTTTCAGTCTCAGGGCTGGATGGAGAGGGCTGGGGGTTATTTTTCTGTTTATAAAGGCAGTCAGTTGGGACAGATCATGGCTTAGCTCAAAGCCCCAAGGGATTTCCCTCTGAATGGTCACAAGGGTCTGAAGCCTATCACCATTCCTCATGTCTGTTTTCATCAGGCTTGATTTCTAAGCCTACTTTTCCTCCCAAATGGGCTGTCCCTTGTATCCCTCGTGTCACCAGCAATTCTGCTGGTTCTGGCTGCTAATCAGAAGTAGATGGATGGATGGATGTCAGTTTGTAGCTCTGCAGCTTGGGGAAATGCTTTGGGGGTGTATTGGGCTGGATGGAACCTCCTATTGCAGGGACAGTCAGTGAAATGTCAGTGATTTTGAGTATCTGGGGATGCAAAGGAAATGTCCCTGTGCCCAACAGCCTACCTGGATCCTCACAGTTCGGAGCCGCTGGATTTTACCCCGTGGTATAAAAGCAAACGGGGTGAAATAGTGCATGAAAGCAGCGTTCGGGAGCGCTCCCCGCGGTCACTAAATGCAGCCTGTGCTTCCAGCTGAGCCTCGGGAGGGGATTTCACGTTTGCAGAGGGGCGGGAGGTGAGACGCGGGCCCGTAGCCCCATCTAGTGATACGGCGGGAGCAACACAGGAAAAACCCTTAACCACTACTGCAACACGAGCCTGAAGTGGCGGCCGTGGGGACGAGCTGTTTTCCTCGCCCAGCACACACGTGGAGCTCAAGAAAAGCACATGGCTGCATATCAAATACAGGCAGCTGTTGGCACAGCTACAGTGCAGCAAAGGGTGCAAGCCAGGGTGGCAAATAGCAGCCTGGCACTCTCCAAGAGGACCCAAGTGTGCTTGTTTCTAAAATCAGGTGATGTTTTCTTGGATTGTAAATTCAGTTTTTCACCTGTGTGAGTGTGAAAGTAACAGCCTCTATGTAATGATATTCCCTTTCTTCCAAGTCTCCATCAATGATCTGAGCTGGACCAAAGTATCTGAGAGATGTTGAAGGACCTGAGTACTCTGCACTTGTTTGTCCCTTGCCTGGACAAGTTGGTCTAAATTGGGTATCTGAAGAAGAGCTGGGAGTGTAGGGTAAGTGCAAGATGGGTTGTAGAGCTCTCATAGGGGTGTTAAGTAACAAACCAATGGATGAGATAATAGGGCCTTTCCCTTTCTGTGAGGTGAGGAATGAGCTTTTCTTTGTACACACTGTAATTGGTTCTTGGTTCAGTGGTTGCACCCATGAGCCCTGCAGACACTACCTCAGAAGGGATCTCAGGCTGCCAACCTGAAGTGCTGGCTACAGCTGGCTGCAGAACCACAGGCTGCTTGGGTCTATCCTCCTAGGATTCATAAAGCACTGGGGTTTAGTATATTTTGAAGGAATCTCTCCTGTATTTTATTCCCTTCCAGCAGGAGAAAGTGGAGGAAGGCACTTGAGGCAGAAATTTTATGATGAATCTTCACATCTCAGGATGTGGGAGCTCATGTGCAGGATTCCTGCTGTGTCCTGCCACAGCCTCCTCCAGCACACAGGCTGTTGCTCAGGATTCCCAGAGGTTTGTAAGCAGCAGGAATCTCCTGCAACTAAGAAGCTCAAATGTATCTGCATAGGAAAGTCTGGGCAGCCATAATGGACAGGACCATCCTCATCAGCCCTGGCTTTAACCCAGCACTCCAGGAATCATGCTCATAGTTCTTTTCCCTCAATTTGGAGCGTGTAATTGTTGAGCCAGAGCTCATTTGATGGTGGCCAACATTGCAGTTCCTCTTGGTGCTGATGCATCTCTGTGTGAGATGGCTTCAGCAGATTGCTGATGCTATAGGCAAACAGGGAGATCAGGACTGAGCCCTGGGAACAGGCTGAGATGGTGAGTTTGTAGCAATGCATCAGTCTTGATGTGTCAGGGATATGTCTCCTGTGTTGAGTGCTCACAGTGAGTTAATAGTGTTTCTCAGTTGACATAGAGGCTGTTTAAGACCTCACCCAAAGCCCACTAAAATGCAGAAGCTGATGGACTTCAACAGGCTTTGAACCAAGCTGACTTTACAGAGCAGTAAAATGCTCTAACACATGGTAGCTCCACGCAGGTGTAGTGCTGTAGGTGGGAAGGTGTCATGCAGAAATCAAGTGGTTATGTGACTTTTGGGTTATACCTTCTCACTGTTAGGGACAGCTTCCCCTCTGTTAGGGTTTCATTAGCACCAAGGGGAAGGTACTGGGTGCCTGCCTGCTGGATTCACTCAAACCCTTCTGTGTTTGGCAGCACAGGGAGACACCCAAGACGATCTTTTCAGGCACGTGAGGTTACAGACAGAAGCTGGCTGTGCTCTGGTTGGGGAAAAGCCTTCCTGTTATTTTTAGTCTTAGCTATGTTCAGAAAGGTGGAGCACAAGTTTAAGGAAAACTGTGTGTTGGAGGAAAAGCAGCCTGAGGGACATGTGCATGTATTCCAGAAGTCCTGCTGGGTGCAGTTTTGTGGCAGGGAACAGTCTGCAGCTCTAGAGGGAGCGTTGCTCCATACGTTGTGGGTTTCTCCATTTCCCTGGGAGTTGGAGTGATCCATGTAGGTCTGTCCATTCTGGCTAAGCTCTTTGTTCCACCAGAGAGACTTGGAGGGCAACAAAAATCCTGAGCCCTTCAAAAACATGACTGGCCAGGATACATGAGCAAACAGATCAACTAGTTCAGAGAAGATGATGTGAAGGGTTGATGATGGAGTGATTCCCTTCTTCCCTGTGCATCATCCCAGGAGAAGAATGAGATGTGATGGACACAAATAGCATCCTGGGAGGTTTAGGTTCAGCAAAAAGATTTTTCTTACATGAGATTAGAGAAGCATTGGCATGGATTGTGCTGGGAGGTCTTCCAGCACTGGAAAGTTTGAAGACTGCATTGGATGAACTCCAGCCAGGACTGTTTCAGCTGCAGCTGATCCCACCGTGGGCAGGGGATTGATTTAGCTGCCCCAGAGGGAGGAAGGGAGTTTTCTTTCCAACCTCTCTCTTTCTGCACTTTCAGCTTGATATTAGACACTGAGGTTGGGCTTGTGGTTACTCACCCTTGCTCCTGAAGCATTTTTAGCTTTCCTTATAGAGCATCTTGTAAAGAAAGCAAATCCCAGCCATAAACCTGGGGACGGACTCTCCCGTGTAACTGAAGTTGATGCTGGGGGCAGAGGGGAGAGAATTCTAAGTCCTTGATTCAGAAGGAGCTGTGTGTTGAGCCCCAGTCATGGCCAAAATTAAAGCATCCTGGGAAAAGCATCAGCTTGCAGATGTTGTTATTTAGAGATGCATCTTCAGGTATGTTTGAGCACTGGAGCTTCAACTTATGTCTCTTCTTGAGCCCTGGTTGGAAATGTCTACTTAGGAGAGGAGATGTGGGGACAGAGAGATTTCACTTTGTCCAGAAATAAAAGAGAGTCTCAAAAACTGCAGGAAATCTGCTCTCTGCACTTCCCTTCAGTTTCTCTCTCCTCCTGTAAAAATAATGTGTGAAACCTGGAGAAGCCAGCTGAAGCAGAGGGCTGCAATGGGCCCTGACACTGTAAACCACTTCCCTGCTAAACCCTGCCTGCAGCCTGCCCAGGGAGGGTTTGCTCCCTGGCTCATTGCACTCAGCTGGCATTGGCTTCAGCTGCTCCTTGCACCTGCAGCAGTGGCTGCAACTGGTTCCAGGTGAAACCTGCAGCACAGATGAGGTGAGGGGACACAGGGGAGGTGTATTTTAGGCCACATACAGCAACTACATCCTTGCCTGTGAAGCCACTGAAGCCAGGTGAGGGCTAGGCTCTTTGCAGGTGCAAACCTGCTGAGCTGGTGCCACAACAGGGTGTGAACTCACCCCCCAAAGATTGACTTCTGCCACATCTGATGTTTCTGGGGCATCTCCTCCTTCCTTTTGAAGGACTTCTGCTTTGTCAAGTTTCAAGGACGAACAGAAGAAAAACTGGTCTGGAAAACTCCAGAGCTCTTCCCAAGCCCTGCTTATCTCTGACCCTCAGCCCAGTTCTTGACTATAAAAGGACTGTCTGCATACCACTCCTGTTCTTGTTTTGAGATACACTTGCAAGCATGACTCTGTATTATTTGTACTTGACATGTGCACTTGCCCTGGGCTATTCTCCTGAGCCTGTTATGGCTCTTATTAGGAGATGTAGCCTGTCCCTGATCTAACACATGTGACAGTCTCCTCCCCTTTCCTGGACCCCTTTCTTGCTGCTAGTGAGGGCTGTGGTGGGTTATGACAACATATTGACATCTTTTGGGCCCTTGCTTCAACTGACATGGCTCAGAGGTCTCACCCTTTTTAACCTTGAAATGTTTCCTTAGCATATGTGGGCCAGACAGGGAGAATCCTGAGAGAATCCCAGTGCTCTCCTTCCACACTTCCCAGATCAGAGCTCTGCTGTCATTTCTCTCTACAGTCCACAGAAGATAGAGTTGCCATAAAATGATCACACCTGGTAGTACAACAGCTGCCTGCTGTACCTGTGAGGAGATCCTGATGTTCAAGCCAGCAGCTGGCAATCATCAACATGCAGAGCTCCAAATAAAATACATTCCTGTGCAGCTCTCAGCCCTTTGACAGAGACATTTCCCAGTGTAAAGCTGCCATGAAAAGTATAAGCCAAGACCATGTAATTTCTTAACCAGTGGCTCTAGGAATACTGCTGCAAACTGTAGGAATGAAGCAAACACACCTGGAGTGGTTTTATTCTGGCGCTGACTTTTCTTCCCATCTGCACTAGCCGTTAGGCAAGAACTAAATGATGCTCAGTTCATCACCTCATCAGAGGGCTGTGTGAAGGAAAGGCATAGGAACATCACAGGAGCTGTAACATGCTGTGGTGATTTAACTCTGGCTGCATACCAGGTGCCCACCAACTCATTCTCTCACTCCCTGTCCTCAGTTGAACAGGGGAGAGAGAAGCATAACAAATGGCTGATGGGTCGAGGTAAGGCCAAGGATGGACAAGACAGATGCAAGTAGGGGAGAACTGGTTTGATTTATTAACAAGCAACATCATTGGGGAAATGAGAAATAAAACCCAAATCTTAAAGCACTTCCCCCTACCCCTCCCTTCTTGCTGAGTTTTTCCCACAGGGGATGGGGAAGGGGGGTTACAGTCAGTTCATTACAGATGGACTTAGCCACTGCTGACTCTCAGGGGGAGGCCTCCTCACATGTCCCACTGCTACACGGTGGGGTCCCTCTCAGAGAGACAGGTCCTCTATTAACTTCTCTAACATGAGTCCTTCCTGTGCTACAGTTCTTCACAAACTGCTCCAGTGTGGGTTCCCCATGGGCTCACAAGTCCTGACAGCAAGCCTGATCTGCTGTGGGCTCCTCTCTCCATGGGTTCTCAGGTCCTGCCAGGAACTTGCTCCAGTGCAGGCTTCCCACAGAGTCACAGCTTCCCTTGGGCATCTAGGGGCTGCGAGTCAATCTCTGCTCCCCTGTGACCTTCATGGGCTGCAGGGGCAGGGCCTCACCATGGGCTGCACCACAGGCCACAGGGGAAACCTGTGAAGAAGGCCAATGGCATCCTGGGGTGTGTTAGAACGGCTGTGGGCAGTAGGTTGAGAGAGGTTCTCCTTCCCCTTTACTCTGCCCTCATGAGATCACATTTGGAATACTGTGTCCAGTTCTGGGCCCCTCAGTTCAAGAAGGACAGGGAGCTGCTGGAGAGTTCAGCACAAAGATGATGGAGTGGAGCATCTTCCTTCTGATGAAAGGCCGAGGGAGCTGGGACTCTTGAGCTTGGAGAAGAGGGGACTGAGGGGTGACTTCACTCATGTTTACAAATCCATAAAGAGTGGGTGTCAGGAGGATGGAGGCAGGCTCTTCTCAGTGATGGCCAATGACAGGACAAGGGGCAATGGGTGTAAGCTGTGTGACCTACTCTAGGTGGTCCTGCTCTGGCAGGGGGGACGGACTGGATGATGTTTCAAGATCCCTTCCAACCCTTAACATTCTGTGATTCTGATTCTGTCTGAAAAGCCAACACAGGGGTTAAATGGGGTCTCGTCTCATGTCATTCTCATTCTCATTCTCTTCTCTCTAACTTGTATTACAGGGCTAAGAAATGAATATGTGGGGATCCAAACCCCTTATGAACAAGGAGCAGGATAAGGCCCTTGTGCAGGGCTTGTGGTTCCCCACTCCTCAAGGCAAGTAAGCGACAACTACTTCTGATGGCCACCATGTAATTTTGGCCCCCTGTCACTAGCTGTGCTCTTCACAGTCTCTGGTACACTCAAAGCCACCGAAGCAGACAGGAGAGGTCTGCAGCCAACACAGGCAATGGATGAGTGTACAGCTCCCAGCCACTGCTCTCTGCCTGGCTCCTGGAGTGCTTGCTTTACCCTGGGGAGAGGGGAGGTGTTCTGTGGCACCTAAACAAGCAGGTGTGGAGTGAAACACTACTGAGCCTGCAGTCCTTCTCCAGCAGAGCCTGTGTTGCTTATGAATGAGTCTGTCTGTCCATCCCCCTGTGGCAGAATTAGAGACAGCTGTGATGGGAGTGTTTAGAAGATGTGGCACATCATGTGGCTAGTTTCAGACTTGAGAACTAAATGTTGCTCAGTTCACAACAGGTTCTTCCACAGTGTTAATCAGCATTGCTGCAGGCACAAGCCTTGGTCTCCAGCAATCCTCTATAAGCTGTAAAATCACACAGCTGATGCAGAGCAGTGAGGGCTGTTGGCTGCAGCCTCGGTGGCTCCTGGTCTCACAGATCAAGATGACCAGGCTTGAGAGAGCAAGTCAGAAACAAACTGTTTTATTTTTTCCCCCTAGCTTTCTTTGTTTATGCCTAATGTTTTTATACTCCTCCCCAGTCCCAGGAAGGGGAAGAGGCATGGTGTTGATATCTCCTGATACCACTTACCTTGTATTCTTTGTCTTACCAGCCATTCTCCTTGTGTGCTGGGAGGATGCTTTGCCTTTTTGCAGCTCCTTGTGTTTATCTTGGCCTTTCTCTCACAATGTTTGTTACCAAGATACCTCCTTAGTGTGTCTACACCATCTCTGCCTTTTTGGCTGTCACAGTGCTGACATATATATGCAAAATCAGGTCTGGCACTGCCATCTGTGTTAGAAAGCACACATGTGCTCTTGCTAGCTACACTATTTCAGTGAGCTTATACTTGCTTCAAGGCAAGCTAATATTAATTTTGCACCAGTGAGTGTGTTTGTGATTGAAGGATGTTGTAGGTATCTGCATCAGCTCAGAGGGCTCTCAGGTGTGAGTGTGTTGGCATCACTCACTGCTCCAGTTTGGGGTTCATCTTCCCTGTGTGGTGCTGGGGGGAGCTGAGCTTTGCCTGAACATGGGTGCAGGTCTGGAGAAGAGGAGACTGAGGGGAGATCTTATTAACATTTATAAATATCTAAAGGGTGGGTGTCAGGAGGTTGGGACATCCCTTTTTTCTATAGTAGACAGTAACAGGACAAGGGGTGATGGGATGAAGCTGGAACACAAAAAGTTCCAGTTAGACATAAGAAAAAGCTATTCCATTGTTGAGGTGAGGGAGCCCTGGCACAGGCTGCCCAGAGGGGTTGTGGAGGCTCCTTCCTTGGAGGTCTTCAAGACCCACCTGGACATGTTCCTGTGTGACCTGATCTAGGTGACCCTGCTTCTGCAGGGGGGTTGGACTAGATGATCTCTAAAGGTCCCTTCCAACCCCTACCATTCTATGATTCTAAGAGGTTTTTGGTAGGATGGGAGTAGGTTAAAGAGTTTCCTGCAGGATGCTAATTCTTGCACAGTTCCTAGGGAAGATTTCTCTTTGGCACAATTTACTTTGAGTGAGTGTTTCAAGGTGGATTGGAACACAGATGAAACCCAGTATTCTGACCCATAGATTTTTGCCTGAACAAGTAGACTGAGAGCAGATTGCAGACAGACCATGGAAAGTGATGCCAGGACAAAACAACCACCTTAAAATGTTTATAAAGGTAATAATGTGTTTTTTCTTTCACTAACCTCCTTTTCCCTTTTCTTTTCCTGGCTGATCACAGACCCCCTGGCTCAAAGCATCACACTCAGACACTAATGCACAGAAACAAAACCTGTGTGTTTTAGGCATTAACCCAGCAATTGGTGAAATTTGAAGCAGGAGAGCTCAAACAAAATAGTCCATATTAGCTTATTAGAAACCCAGGAGGATCTTTCTAGAACTTGACTGTCTCCTGGTTTGCCCCACAAAGTGCATCCTCCTCCTTATACTGTGCCTGTTCTTGTGAGGCCTCAAAAGCCACACAGCAACAGGCCTGGTTAGTATTTAAATGGGAGACCTCCAAGAGCTTTGGGTTGTTGAGAAATGAAGTACTGGAAGTTCAGTAAGTAGCATTTTTCTCTCCTGAGTCAGTGTTGTACAAGCACCCGTTCCAGCAGCAGCAGATCTCATTCTTCAGTGCTGTCATTCTAGCAAAGAATGTCTCCAAAGTTAAAGCCCATCTTGTCAACATCAGATGCACTGAGATACTCTGGATAACTGCTGAAGAGGAGACACATGCAAAGGACTTGGTCCTGCCACCCATCCCAGTGTCCAGTGATAAATAGGAACTTAGTATTCAAGTATCAAGTGGAAATGGTTATATTTTTGATACAATGAGGGTCAGGTTAGGTGATGTTAGAGAAAGATTTTGAAGGAGGAATTCAGATCTCCCTCTTTTGCTTGACAACATCAGTAACTAGTCCTGAGCCTTTCTTCCAAGAGCTGCTAGATAGCAGTCTCCCTCCCCCTACAGTGCCCATTGTTCTTGTATGTATATCACTTGCTGTCTGAATATCACTTGCTGTCTGAAAGCAGAACATCCGTCCAGTCTATTTCCTTCAGACTCTTCCTTGAGGGCAACATTACATCTAATTTTCACCTGAGAATTCAGAGCAGAAGATGGAGAAGATGAGGTTGTTCTCCTCAATCATGAGCAGGAGAAACTGCACTTGGAGAGTGTCTTTGCTTAAGTTGGATGTCTGGATGAGGACAACCTCCATAAGCAAAAGGATTCATCATGGTGAGGCAAAGGGCTTTATTTGCTGGAAGTTTACTCTCCTGAATGTTGCCAGTGACACTCTGAAAGTCACCAGAAGCTGCAAACAAATTCAAAACTGGTTGCATGGTAGAAAAGGGAGCAGATTTTTCTGGTAAAGCAAAGCAGCTGTATAGTGTGAATCTTTTTCCTTCCTTCCTTCCTTCCTTCCTTCCTTCCTTCCTTCCTTCCTTCCTTCCTTCCTTCCTTCCTTCCTTCCTTCCTTCCTTCCTTCCTTCCTTCCTTCCTTCCTTCCTTCCTTCCTTCCTTCCTTCCTTCCTTCCTTCCTTCCTTCCTTCCTTCCTTCCTTCCTCCCTCTCTCCCTCTCTCCCTCTCTCCCTATCATAAGTGTCTACTGCTGCAAGAGGTCTCCATGATGGCTCTGGACAGGATGACATACAAGCAAAAGACACCCCACAAAAGACTCCAAATGATGCCTTAGCCTGCACAGTGGGGGACAGAAATGACACTGGTATGTTTGCCTGCAGAGGCTTAAGCAGTGACTGCCAGGGCTTCAGTGGAGGTACCATTGCAGTCCATTTCCATGAACTCTTTTGGTTTTTTCCTACTTCAGGGAGACATAAAAAGGCCAATAATAGATTTTCCCTGATTTCATCCTCAGACTGACGGGGGTGGAGAGTCCATAGAGATTACTAAGGACAGCATGGAGGTGTTCCTAGAAATTTGGCATGAGTACTTTAAGCTGGGGCTGTTCTGTTTTAAAAGCTGAGCTTGAGCTGTTGAACCTGATGCTGTGGGATGCTGACACCACCTGGCAAAAGGGTTGTGCTCAGATCAGAATGATTGTATGTGTTTAGTTTTGAGGTGGAGGAGGAGAACTATGGTGAGCCCTGGGTGAGTGACAATGAAGTCTGGACTCCAGATGTGCAAAGCCTGGCAGCATGAGACAGAAAGGCTGTTTAGAGAAGAACATTTTGGAAGTCTGGAGGAGTGCACAGTGGGATACTAGATCTGAAATTCAATCTTCAGCCAAGAAAAGGAGGAATCTAGCAATAGTTTTATCAGGCTGGGCTACTGCAAGAACTGCTTCAGCTGCAAGCCAGGAGTGTTGCTGAGAAATTGGCTCCTGCAGCAGCCTTATCTGAAGGGTCAAGGGAACAGCTTCCAGGTTTTTGCACAGCAGTTCATCTGCACACGGGGTAATGGGGCAATGAGCTGGTTTGAGATGAGTGGATGAAGCTTTGAAGGTGACCAGTAGTGAGCAAAATGAAAGCTGTGCATAGCTGGAAGCAGCACTGCAGAGACGGCAGGGACACGGCGCTGCCAGAAAGCACAGAGCTGCTGTTGGGTTTGAAAGCTTTGCTATCCTGACTGACTTGCCCCTATGGATGGTAAATGGGAAGGAAGTTCTGTAGCAAGTGAGCAGGAGAGGCTCCTCTGGTGCAAAACCTCATGCTTAAGTGTCAGTCACACTGTCAGCTACTTGAATACAGGCATGAGATGGCTGTGAGTGGCTGGAGCAGCAGGCAGCATCTCCTGCTGCAAGGTTGCATCTATGCCTGGCCATGAATACTCCTGTTGCTCCTGGAAGACATTCAGTGCCCCCTGTGATATGAGTGTTCATGGCCACTGTGCTTCACACTGGTGAGGAATCCATTTCCAGAGCAAAACCCAAGCATTTGACAGCACTGTGACTGCCTTTGTGCATGGCATGAGGAACGAGCCGTGCCAAGATGTGTCTGGAGTCTTGTGAGGACCATGGCTATGGCTTTCTCTGCTCATGCTGCTCTTTAGCTTGATGTGCATTCCATGGTCATGCTTGTTTTAAAACTGCTTATCTAAATATTTTCTTGTAAGGAAAGCCTCAAATCAGAAGGAAAAAGTAGTGCTACAGAGAGAAGCAGTGCCCACAGACAGGCAGATGGGCACCTCACTAGTGGGAACCATGGTCCCTACCAATGTTGGGCATCTCCAGGGGTAAGCAGCAGCTGTGTGAATTTTAGGGGAGTGAATTTCAAATTCACACTTACTATGTGTCTTTTAAGTGTAAAATATCTTTGATAGATCCAGGCCACTGGAGGAAATGTGCCCTCAACAAGCCCAAGAGAGAGTAGCTTGTATACAGGGAAGATTTTGAAGGGAATGTGGTGAAGAAGAGGAGGACAGATGAAATAACATCTGAGCATGTTGTCTTCTGTTCTTTCAGTGGGGTAAAAAGGCAGACAGGAGAATAAACCCACATTTGTATGACTGGGTTTAAGTGTGTAACTTCAGAGGGAGCTGCCCTGCTCCCCAGACAAAGTTCAGAGCCAGCCTGTTGGCTTGCAAGCTGACCTCCATCAGGGACTCGCTCACATTTGGACATTTGCAGTCAAGCTGCTGGTGGAGAACTCTCAAAATCAAGAACTAGCCTCTCCATGGCAGCAGTTTTGGGTATGACCACCCATTATTTCATCATTCATCCTCCTCCCTGACCTCAAGGGGTTTCCCAGAGGCCCATGTTGACAGACATCAGGTTCAGTGTGTTATGGGGATATTTGTGTGGGAGCTCCATTCACTTTGGTGGTAAAGTGAAATTTTCAGCTTAGTTTCACCCACTAACTCAGATCCTTGACTTTGAAGTGGCATCTGGTCTAGGTTCCCTCTAAGGTCATGAGAGAGCCTGGAGAAAAGAAGGCTCAGGGAAGATCTGAAGACCTGAAAGGAAGCTGTAACAAGGTGGGGGTTGGTCTGTTCTCCCTAGTGACAAGCAATAGAACAAGAGGAAACAGCTTCAAGTTGCACCAGGGGAGGTTCAGGCTGGATGTGAGGAGGAATTTCTTTGCTGCAAGGGCTGTCAGGCATTGGAAGGGGCTGCCCAGGGAGCTGCTGGAGTCACTGTCCCTGGAGGGGTTTCAGAGCCAGGTGGATGTTGCACTGAGGGAAATGGTCTCGTGGTTGATAGGGCTGGGACAAAGGCTGCACTCCATGAGCTTAAAGGTCTCTTGCAGACCACCTGGGCACACGGCTGGCTCATATTCAGCCGCTGCCAACCAACACTCCCAGGTCCCTCTCTGCCTGGCAGCTTTCCAGCCACTGCTCCCCAAGCCTGTAGCGCTGCTGGGGGTTGTTGTGGCCCAAGGGCAGGACCCAACACTTGGCCTTATTGAAACTCATGGCATTGGCCTTGGCCCAGCCATCCAGCCTATTCAGATCTCTCTGTAAGGCTTCTCTACCCTCAAGCAGATCCACCCAGCTTGATGTCATCTACAAACTTGCTGAGGGTGCACTCTATCCCTTCGTCCAGATCATTGACAAAGACATTAAACAGGAGCGGCCCCAGCTCTGAGCCCTGGGGGACACCACTCATGACCAACTGGACCAACTGGATTTAACCCCATTGACCATAACTCTTTGGACTCGACCATCTAACCATCTAACTTCCCTTCTCTCATGCCCTAATCCCAGACTCTAGTTGACTGTGGATCTAATAAATGTAGGAGTGGTTTTTAAAGCAGTTTCCTAATGAGAAGCATGTGTCTGCTGCATGGGATGCTGCATGACTGCAGGACCCTGACCCTGCACTACAGGTCCATGGTGCACTGTCTTTGCACTTGCCCTAAGAGCACCTGCTTCCATCCAAAGCCATTGTAGCCTGCCAGAGAGCTCCCAGGAGAGCCTCAGGACACAGTTTTCAAGAGTGGGTGTTGTGGGGACCTTCCCTTTAGCAGCTGTGGGGCAAAGGGCCAGATGACAACTCAGAGCATAGCAGGGAATGGGGCAAGCCCTTACAAGGGAATGTACAGTATGCCAGGCACACATGGGCAGCATCCATCAGCAAGTACAGTAGCAGCCTGGAATAGTTTGGCTGGGTAGCCCTGCATTAGCCCTGTGTGAGGGAATGCTCTTGAAATAGGCTGCTGGTCTGGGTGTTATTTTTGTTGCGGTGGGAACTGTGGCCTTGGCACCCTGCTTGGCTGCCAGCTCCCAGGTGGTGAGCTGGGGTGGGTGCCCCTCTGCAGCCCAGCACAGGAGCTGGAGAAGCTACATTTCAGCAGGCAGAGGAGTTGGGGTTAGAGGGAAATAGTGAAAGGTTTGTAAAAATGAGCCTGTAATACTCTGGAATGGGGCAATTTGAGCATGGCATGGAAAGCCAGTAGCCAGTGCTATTGAGGACTAGAGAGTGAAGAGAGAGGCCCGTGGAGGGATCATTCTTCTCTTAGAATCATAGAATCATTTTGGTTGGACAAGACCTTTAAGATCATCAAGTCAAACCACTCACCTCACATTGCCAAACCCATCACTAACCCATGTCCCTCAGCACCTCAGCTACATGGCTTTTAAATATCTCCAGGGTTGGGGACTCTACCACCTCCCTGGGCAGCCTGGGACAGTGTCTGACAACCCTCTCAGGGAAAATGTTCTTCCTAATCTCCAATTTAAACCTCCCCTAGTGCTACTTCCATCCTAACACTCATTACTTTGGAGAAGAGACTGACTCCCACCTCACTACAGCCTCCTTTCAGACAGTTGTAGAGAGTGATCATGTCTCCTCCAGGAGGATATCTGCCTTTTTGCACTGCTGCATTGTGTGGAGGGCAGAGAGAGCTCTGTTGCTGCAACAACCTTTGTTTCAATGGTCCATGCCACACAATAGATGCTTCTGCAGGGTCATCGTCTTGAAATCAATGTCAAACTGTAAAATCTCTCCCAGAGTGACAGTCTCCACTGGGAACAGTGGTCAACCAAATTCCTGGTTCAGTCAAGAGCTGGCCCAAAAGAAAACCTGTGGTTGTACCATTAAATTGCTCAGGGCTATGGAGTTTATAAGGTCTGTATAAACTTTCTGACCTTAGTGTTCAATTTTTAGCCAAAATCTGTGCTTTTCACGTCTCAACGTGAGCCAGACTTTTGCAAGAAAATAGTTGAATGCTCAAAACCAAAGTTTGCAGAACAAAAAAAGGTGTTAAGCCTAAAAAGTTAGGAGAAAAGCTGTGCCAAGCTTCACTTACTGAGGTCCTCAAAATCAGTGGCCACTTCTACAGGGTGATGATAGTTTCCAGGTTGCACGTTCCTGCCTGCTCTAAGTAGGGGGTGAAATGGGTTCACTTGCTGCCATTGGGTATCAAGGTGGATCCCTTTTTCTTACTGCATCTGAAAGATGAGCAAAACAAGAGAACTGAGGTTGAGATCTACTTGTGAGTCCTCACATAGCTCCCAAGAGTTATGTCTGAAGATGCAGCAGATGTGTTTCCCGAGGTCTCTGCACAGTCACAGCAAAGCGATGCTTGATCAGAAGGAGGAGAAATCCCTCCAGAAACATAAGCACATCTAGCTGCATTGTGTGCTCCTACACTCCTTGACTTATGGGGTACCAGTAAACATGAAGGAATCATCTCCCTTCCTCCTTTTTGAGGCTGTTACTTCTGCAGAGCTGGGGCTCATTATCTTCTATGGAGAGTGTGGAGGGAGGGTTATTCTTTGGGTAAGTTAGAGATGTTCCAATGCAAGAATATTTAAGCATCTCAAGTTGTTGTGGCTCCCTGATGAGCAAGGGAAGGCTATTCCTGTCTTATAACAGGGAACTCAAAAATTAGTCTTCCAGATGAATACAGAGACACGAGGGGGCTGCAGGGAGTTCATAGGTTTCACAAATCCCTATCTGTGAATTCTCCCTCTACTGCTCTTGGAGTGAAATGTTGTGGCTTGTTTATTCTTGTTGCTATTGTGAACTGCTGTGAACACTTTTGAATTAAGCTATATCTTGTTAAAACTTCATCAATAAGGGCAAAAGAAGAAAAATTATTCATTGCTTTGGGCTGCTCCTAAAAGAGTTGAGTTCGTACCTTTGCAAGCAGTATCCAGGTTTCACTTGCAACTTCTCATCCTCCTTAGGAAGGACCAAACCCCTCCCATGGCCCTTCCAGTGAACTTTCTGCCTGGAAACCCTGAAGCTGTGACTTCATTCAGAGCCTGAAGGGGCCAGCTCTGGATTGTGTCAAGCAGGAAGTCCTGGGGCTTCAGATCTTGAGAAGAAGTGATGGAGAGGGGAAAAAAGAAACAAAAAAAGGAAAGAAAACACTGTTTTTGTTTCATTTCCCAAAGGGCTTTCTTAAGAGTGCTTCATTTTGGAACAGAAATGTACAGAAGTCTTGTGCTGAAATGGGAAGAGGGTCTCAGTTTGCAAGTGTGGGGTTAGTGGTGAAGGGGAGAATGTCTTTAGGCAATGCAGAATGGAGAGGACTTTCCAGCATCCCTTTCCTTCTCCCTTGGGAGGAGTGGGAGGATGTTCCTGAAGTCTGCAAACCAAGTGCATCTGAGGTGAAAATGTTTTTGAAGCAAATATTAAGCATGTAATACTTGGGCTGTTGTAGAGCTGCTAAATGCAGCTGTGCAATACTCTTCAATTAAGTTGTTTACCTTTAGATGAACTTGTAGATGTGGTTGGAGCCTTTCATGGAATCACAGAATCTTAAGGGTTGGAAGGGACCTTGAAAAATCATCTAGTGCAATGCCCTGGCCAGAGCAGGACCATCTAAAGTAGGTCACACAGGAACTCGTCTGAATCAGGGGAGTTACATGAAATGTCTCGTCTCCTGACAGTCCCCAGCATCTGCTAAACCTGATAGAATTGCTCATATTTTCAGAGCCTCTGACAGTTGGAAAGATCTTAAAAATACTCTAAGACAGTGGGGCATGAGAAGTGCTTGTGGGATTTTGTGCAATCTGATGCTCTGCCTGTGAGAACAAGCATTGATTTTTATTGCAAGAAATACATGCAATGAGTGCTATGCTCAGTAATAGTGTTCCCAGGATTGGTCCTAAATGGAGAGAGAAATTGAGAGCTATACAGGAATTATAGGTTTAGCAAGTGGGCCTTTCACTTCCCCATCTGTCCTGAATTGGCTTTCTGGATGTATTTTTAAAAACAGATTAAAACTAGGGGGAGTGGCTGACACCCCAGAAGGCTGTGCTGCCATTCAACCAGACCTACACAGGATGGAGGGTTGGGCAGAGAGAAATCTAATGAACTCCAACCAGGACAAGTGTAGAGTCTTGCATCTGGGAAAGAAGAACCCCATGTACCAGTAGAGGTTGGGGAATGAACTCTTAAAGAGTAGTGTAGGGGAAAGGGATCTGGGGTTCTTGATGGACAGCAGGGTGAGCATGAGCCAGCAGTGTGCCCTCGTGGCCAGGAAGGCCAATGGCAGCCTGGGGTGTATTAGAAGGGCTATGGGCAGTGGGTCGAGAGAGGTTCTCCTCCCCCTCTACTCTGCCCTCCTGAGACCACATCTGGAATATTGTGTCCAGTTCTGGGCCCCTCAGTTCCAGAAGGACAGGGAGCTGCTGGAGAGACTCCAGTGCAGGGCCACAAACATGATGAGGGGAGTGGAGCATCTTCCTTCTGATGAAAGGCTGAGGGAGCTGGGGCTCTTGAGCTTGGAGAAGAGGAACCTGAAGGGTGACCTCATTAATGTTTACAAATCCATAAAGGGTGAGTGTCAGGAGGATGGAGCCAGGCTGTTCTAAATGACGTCCAGTGATAGGACAAGGGGCAATGGGTACAAGCTGGAACATAAGAGGTTCCAAAGAAATACAAGGAAGAATTTCTTCCCTGTTGAGGTGAGGGAGCACTGGAAGGGGCTGCCCAGATGGGCTGTGGAGTCTCCTTCTCTGGGGACATTAAAAACCCACCTGGGTGAGTTCCTGTGTGACCTTCTCTAGGTGGTCCTGCTCTGGCAGAGGAGTTGGACTGGATGGTCTTTCAAGGTCCCTTCCAACCCTTAAGATTCTGTGATTCTGTGATCCCTAGTAAACTTTGCCTGTTAAATACAAAGTATATAGGGAACTTGTGATACAGGGTGTGTTATTGGCTCTCATTTGTGGTGACTGGGATGATATAGCCTGAGTAAAATAGATGTGAAAGATAATGTACCCTGGAAGTGTTTACAGAATGAATCTGAGTTAGAGTACCTGAGTTATCTGAACTATACCCAGGTTATCTCAGGGATGTTGGGGAACCTGACTGTGCATTGTACAAAGGCAAGCACAAACTTACTGCTGCAATCTTTATAGAAGTGTGATCTTATAATGGGAGCTGGCTTTTGCCAAATCTCCAGCTGCCAAACCAGAGCTTTCTTATGGCATGAAGAGGAGAAAGAAAAATATAATGAAAACGTGGGTTTTTTTGAGCACCTATGGTTTTACTCCATTAGATGTTCATATTTAGTCTTCTTTAGGTATTGAGAGTGCTGGGAAGTGTTCAGAGCTCTTGGGAAAGCTGGGCTTTCCCCTTTCAGCTGCCATAAATCCCCAATTTGCAGGCATGAAGAAGGCAGTGAACTGCAGCAATCTCTGCCCACCTTCTCACTCACGTTGGCTTTACAGCAAGTGGGGTGACGTGGGCTAGTGATGGGCTTGGCAATGTGAGGTGAGGGGTTAGACTTGATGACCTTAAAGGTCTTTTCCAACCAAAATGATTCTATGATTCTAAGGAGGTGGCTCCAGTTTCACCTGTGATTTGGAGGAGACCCTCACTAGCTCTGTGGAGCGTGGGCCATGGTTCCTCGTCAGGGTGTTTTGAGAGTCCTGGTGAGCACCACCAAACAGGTGACAAAGTGATGGTAAACATTATAGTGAACTTTTTTCCTCTCAGCTACTTTTCCAAACCTGAACATTTTGATGGAAGGTTGAGGCAGCTTAAGGCAAATCTAGCATCTATAGTTGTATGCCTGTATTTGCCTACATGCCTAGCACAGTGGTACCTACACGTTCATAAGAAGGTGGGATATGGGACTAGAAAGGATCACCTGGATGCAAGCTGTGACTCTTTGTGTTTCAAGCTGCAGTGATGTACAGCTTCAGTAATTGAGTCAGAGTCATCTGACAGAAAATGCACTTTGTGTCCTATAGTCCTTAGTGGAAGGTTGTTCCAGGCTAGAGCTTCTCACAGGGTTGTCTTCTCTCTCTAATTTATTCCTGGCCTCTTCATGCCCGTTTGTTCCTGTGCCAACATTGTCTCTTAGGTTCAATAGCTCACCTGCTTCCCTGGTGCTTGCCCCTGATGTATTTCTAGACAGCAAGCATGTCTTCTCTCAGCTTTCAGTCAGTGGCCTAAATGAGCTTTTTTAGGAGATGACTACCTAGGGAATGGAGATGTGTAAGACACATCTCAGCTGGTCTGACAGTGGCTGTCACCTGTGTCAGCCCTGGGTTTCAGGGCAGAGTGGGCTGTGCAGTCACAATGAAGAGCTGCTGGGCAATGTGGGCAGCTGATGTGCCTACCAGCATGTGGCAGCACATGGGTGTGATGATGCCCAAGGCATCGAGCCTGTGTGATGTTACCTGGTGCAGTCACGCTGCCTTTGTGCTACATCCAAAAGGATGCTGAGAAACTGCTAACAACTCAGGAAGGAGCTGTGACAGTGCTTCAGGAACAGCACATAACCCATTGCTGAGAGGCCCCAAAGTCAATTGTTTCACTTTTTCCCTGAGAAGTTTAAGAAGTGGTGCGAGCACGAGTTCAAACTGTGACCTTTCCATTCAGAGATGCCTCTTTCTACCCCCAGTCACTCAGCTGGAGAGGTAGTGCCTTCTCTATCTCTGGATGGCTTTAAAAATATACACTAAAGCCCATCCTACTGTCTCCAACCATCATGGAGCATATGGATAAAGATGCACATGTTGTGGGAGTGAGAGGTTGCTGCCCATCTCTGGCTCATTCTGCTGTCTACACATAGGTCTCCAGACAGTGTGTGAAGGGATGAAGAACATGGCCTTGCCATGGATGTGTTAAGTAGCCCTGTGGCAGCTATCCACCTTTCTTTACTTTCTCATCATCTCTTTGGCCTGCAAGCCATTGCAGGGACCACATGAACTCAGCACAAAGCCCATAGCACTGCAGAGTAACCTCTCAGGAGTTTCCAGGAGCTTCTCCAGCAATGCCAGCAATCACTTCCTGCGTTGTTTATTGTTCCCCTCCATCTCTGTCCCAGCTGCTCACATTGCAGCATTTACAAGGGTTGATGGTGTTCCACAGGAAGGAAGTATAGCTGCATTTTAGCTGTTATCTGTGTGATTCTCCTGCTTCACCTATGCTTAGGGCTTCTGCAGGGTCTGTCACCACTCAGCAGAAAGGAAGGAAACAGCGGGACTTTGCCTCAAAGCGATTTTTCTCTTGCAGAAACTTTTCATGGAAACAAAAGTCTTTGTGTGTCTGTCAAAACAGGACAAAAAACTGTTGCAGCTGAAAGTGGTGGTGGTAATTTTCCCAACCTTGTTTGGTTTTGACACTTGATTGCCCTTCCTGATCTGTCCTTTTTGGTTACAAGCTGTTCTCATGGCACAGTCTGTCTGTGCCTCCCAACCTTGCAGAAAGTGGAAGCCCCAGGAGAAAAGCACATCTCCTAGAACACACTGTGTTGCTCTCTTTAAGTCCTAATGGTCAAAAAAAATCCATCATAACCCCAAAGTTTTCTGGGGGAGAATGAAAACAACATCAATGGATGTAGACAAGGTAATCCCCCTTGGTTATGTGCACCCAGCACTTGCTGTTGTACTGTAAGAGTATTGGATGCCTACACTTTGTGTGATGTGCTGCTTTGGGTGTTGTCTGTGCCCAAACACAAGCTGTACATTCAGGAGATATTACAGAGTGAAGGTAGGTGCTCACACACAAGAAATATCACAGTGAGCTAAGGAATATCACAGTGAGAACGAACTATAGACAGAGCTGGCATCCAGTGCAGGGTTTTTACTAAGCAGAAGTACTTGGTGAAGATGATTTCCCCTTTTCACCCATCTCTCTTGTCTCTTGCTTTGGTAGCCAGTCCCAATATCATCACCCAATTCTCAACCAAATGAAAAGTCTTCAGTTTTGCCTTTCATGCCCTGACCAGGTTAGCAAACATCTTTCCCACAGACAAATTCAGTGAGATTCCCATTTTTTTCCTCTTTGGCAGCAGGACAAACTCCAGAAACACTTTTTACAAGTGGAGGAAGGGCAGGGATCAAGATCAGTTTGATCAGCTTGTCACAGAGATGGGGGATACGCTGATTTGGCTCATGAGGGTCTGGGAATAGACATCATTGTACCCTGAGGATGTGAGCTGCAAACAGCCACGCTGCTGGGGTCTGCTGTGACCTGTGGGGTCCTGTAGTGTCACTGCTGAGGCAAAAGCATGTGGCATCAGCTGGGAAAGGGCTGGGGACTGTGTCCCACTGCAGCCACAGGAGGGTTTCCAAGCAGAAAGCAATTTCTCCAATCGTTGTGCTTACTTTCTCTCAACCTGTGTGACTGACAGCAGATTGCTTAGGCCAGAAACCCCCACCCCACAAAGTCCTCACAAAGGGGAACTGAGATTACAGCCTTCTTGCTTGCAAGAGGGGCTGTAAAACAGCATTTGAGGGAAGCATTTGGTCCTTCCCATGGTGAAGCTGCCTATGCTCACTCAGATTTTCAGTGTCTGAAAGTATGTGCTAGAGGGAGTTGACCATCACATTTTTGTCAGCTCCTTCCTCAAAGGCAGAACTTGACGTCCTGCTTCTCTTTTTCTCTTATTTGTCTCCCCCTCTCTGCCTCCCCCATTCCCCTGTCATGGCAGTCATAAAAATATAATGGAAACAGTATGGGAATAGTCCTGGCTAGAGCAGCTTCCTTCTGGATGAGAGCCACGTGCAGAAGCCGGGGAGACTGTGAGATCCCTTTAGAAAGCCACTGAGGGTGGGTCACGGTGTCCATGTTTCCAAAACCAGTGCTGTGCTGGGACTGTACTGGTGGAGGAGGGCCAGCTGGCCACCAGGCACTGGGCATCACACTGGTGGACAGGAAACCCCAAGATGAGGTTATTATGTTTGGGTTTTATTTTGGTATCGAAAGGTTCTTTGGGGTAAGGCTGTGCAACCATCAGAGGGTGCTAAAGGCATCCTGAATCCTCTCATCATGCTTGCCCTTGGGGCTGAGCAGGAGCTGCTGTGGATGTGCCTGTTGACTGTAACCCACTGTTGCAGTCAGGAAGGACAATATGCTGATTGCAGAATCCGGTTTAATTACTCACAGCACACGCCATTCAAAGGAATTGGCTCAGCTTTCTCAGGAGCAACACGTCTGAGCCGGCTCACCTTCAGAAAACTTGGCTCACGCACTAATTAGATGGCTTGGCTTAAAAAGCTTGAGCCCTTATTCTACCACCAGCTTGCAGGACCCAGTGTTATTTAAAGATCCTGACTTTCCTTATATAAGAGTTCAATTGTTGTGTGTGGTTTCTTTTTTTCAACAGAAGTTAAAAGACCCAAAAAAGAAAAGAAAGAAGAAAAAAAACCCACCCCACCCCAGCCTTTAAACAGAATATAAATTTATACATCATTGAGTTCTTAATTTTCATGGAATTTCTCTCCCCCTCACAGACAGAAGTTGTATATACAGGATTTTAGTATTTCCTCTCCGGCTCCAGCCCCAATTTGAAGGACTGTAAAAGCTTGAACCCATTCCAATAGCGCGCGGTTTGCATGGCCTGCGCCGCGCTGCCGACTCAAAACAGCCCACACAGTCACAGACGTGCAGTAAATCTTGTGAGGAGTGTTTCCTTTCTTCACACACACACACACACACATACAGAGAGGGCTGAAATTCGATTACAGCTTTAAAATGATACTGAAATTTGGAAGCAGGAGATAAAGAAGCCGACGGGGAGCCCGGCTGGGTTTGAAGCGCGGTCGGGTTTCACCCAGCTCCTCCGGGCTGTTGATAACGTGTTCTGTGGTTTGCAAACACAAACTCATTATTACTGAATAATCACAACAGTTAATTGTCTTTGGAGAGAGATTTAGAGTCCCCTCACACTGTGGGGTTGGCTTTGTTTGCCTACCCCATGTAGTTTTTCAGCTGCTGGGAGACCTGCGTGTGCTACGAAGACACAAAATCCTTCCTTCTCCTCTGCTTTTTCTCCCTTGTACGTGTTCAAAACAAAGGAAGAGAGCAGCAGGCTGTGTGCCAAATGTACCCATGTTTCCTTTTTTGTCTTTCCTTCCATGGGGCTTTTGCCTAGTCCTATCATGGTGCCTGCAGGAGAGGGGCCGTGGCGCGGAATCCTGGTACCATCAGATGTTTCTCATGTGAGCCAGGATGGATCTGACTTCCTCCATCAAGGAGGCTGAGGTATGACTTTGGAGAGCAGAGCAGCCCTTTTCTGGGAACCTCTGCTGTTTGCCATGCAGGAATGAGCCCAGAGACCAGGTGTAAAGGCTTTCCTTTCTCTCCCAGGTGGAGAAAGGCCCTGAAAAGGACCCAGCTGCGAGATGAATGTGAGAACTGTAGGGGAGAGATTGGAGTGGGGAAGGAGAAGCAGCAAGAAGGTAAAACCAAGGAAAGGAAAACACAGAGACCTATGTATCTGAAACATTTCCCACTCTGAGCTTTGGGGTTTGAGCTTTGCCTTGGAACTGGTTTCATGATCATGTGGACAATCTGTGGGAATTACACCTTTACTCACTCACCTCTGGGCATCAGCATGGGTGTTTCAAAGGTATTTCAAGGGGCAGCTCAAGTCCTCCTTTCCCCATGGAAACATGGAGTGATTTCTTGCTTACAGGTGATCAGCTGCTCAGCAAACCCCCAAAACCCAGAGGAATTGGGCTGTGGAGACTCGAGGTGCACCCACAGAGGTTCACAAGTGCCTTTGGTTGATGCATTTCTGGAGCATCCAGAGAGTTAGCCAGGGGAAGGGAGTGGATGAGGCATAATAAGCAGCATCTCCACCCACCATGAGAGGGTTGCACTTCTGATTGAAGCAGCCTAGCTGAAATCTATGCTACCCATTATTTCCAAAGCCTGGCCCTGATTTCCAGTGCCTGTACTAACAGACATTGGGTTTGGACTTGTAGCTGAGAAAAGTTCAAGCCTACATCTCTTGAAGCTGAGATACAGCAGGTGAGAGGGTTGGTGTATGTCAGTGAATTCTCAATGAGATGTATCTCTGCCTGCAGTCTGCAATCTCAAGTCACACTTGAGACTGGTTTAACTGGTCACCAACACAAAGCCCAAGGATCTTTCCAAGTATCTTGGACATGTTTTGTTCCACCTTTGGTCCTTTCCTCAGCTGCCTCTCTGCTGTCCAGGTACCTGTGCCTGAATCACTTGAGTTTGACAAAGACAATGTGGTTTCATAGATGGTTTGTTTTTTTCAGTGCATTGGTGTAAATCCATGGGAGGGAGAAAAGGGACCTGGATTATGCCCCCAGGATGAGGCCACAGCTCCCTCACTGCTGGGCAGCACATAGGGCACCACTAGCTACATCTTTCCCAACCTGGGACAGTGTGAATATGTTGTAGGGGAAAAGCCTTCAGGAAAGCAGGCTTCATTAGATTTGCCACTCCTGTTTTTCAGTCTGTGCACTTCAAAATCCATTGTTTTGGTGCATTTAAAAACATATCTGTTTGGAGAGTTGCTTTCCTTTTTTTCATGTGCTCTGTTGAATGCTCCTTTGAAGGACTCCAAAAGGTGCCTTTCTCAATCTGCTGAGGTATAACCCAAGGTGTGACTCTCCTCTAAGTCCATGTTACCTAATACACTGCTACACTTGGGTTCACTGACTCATGACAGTGTACAGCAGCTTGTATTTGATAGCCCATATTTTGGGTGTTTGGAGGAACATCTTCTCTAACCCCACTGGAGGTGATACACAGGAGAGATGGATCTGCACCAAAATGTCTGAACTTTTACTGTTGCACCCAGCTTGCTGTCACTAACTTACCCAAACATTTAGATCATGAATACCATGATTGGAAAAACACTGACCCAAAATTTTTGCCCAGTTCATTCACCTATTTGGGAGTGAAAGTGCTTATATAGGCTGGTTTCCATGGACCCCTCATCTGTGAGAATCCCAATGGCTATGTAATTGTCTGAGCCAGTTTGGGTCACCAAACAGACAGGTTATTTCAGTCACTGCAAATTAAACTTCTGGGAGCCTCTACACTGAGGGTTTGCTGTCACGTAAAACTGGTGTGGGATGAGCTTGGGAGCCAGGATTTGGTAATATTTCATCAGAGCACTTGCAAGTAAGGACACAAAAGCCATTAGGGGTTTTTGGAACAGTCAGGAACCAGAATGATGAGGAAAACAAGTCCCTTTGCTATGAATGAGCTTTATTTTTGTTTCCTACTCAAAATGATGCCTCTAAGATGTTGCCTGGGGCCAGCAGTTCTCATCTACCACATGGACAACACAGGTGAGCAGGGCTCTGCTGTTCAAGCTCTATTTAAATATACTTTGATGCCTCACAGGGAGGGATAAAATAGCTTAATCTTGCCAGCTCTTAGTGTATTTGGTTGATTGGTTTGGTTTTTTTGACCCAGGAGGCTTTAGTGCTTGTCCACAGGTGTGATCTGGGCACTTTGGTGAGTGATTTGGGCAACTCACCTACTCCTCAGAGGGACTGTACTGGATGGCAGCTGGAGACTTATTTTCTAAAGAGAATTTATTGCCTATTAGACCCCTACAAGTGACCTGCTGGAGCTGAAGTGCAGCATCATAGCCTCTCCTTTTGCTTCCTGTCGAGTTAAAATAAGGTCTGGCTGCAGGTACAATGAGTTTCACTATTACAAATCTTGTCATAAACTGCCACTTTAAGGTGCAAAATAGATTTTTGTTCCAGAAACACGGGCTTCTTGTCATTAGGAGGAATTTCTTCTAGTAGCTTTTAAGCTAAGCAGAGGTCCAACCATGCAAACCACCAAAGGTGACATCTCATACCCACTGAAAACCAGGGGTTTGGAGAAAGATCTTTTATTGGAAGCTGAGCCATGAGAAACAGATTTTTGTTTGTTTCTTTGTTTGTGTGCCTTAGAGAACCAAACATTTGTAAAAAATGTAGGTTTTGCTCTAGCCAAGCTTAAAATTTTTAGCTTTCTTTCAATAAGCCATGAAATGAAAAAACATTCCTGTGTTGAGCCAAATGTTCTTTGGGTTTAGAGGAAAACATTTTATTTTCAGGTCTTTGTACAAAAAGCAAACAACCAAATAGCTGGGTGGGAGTGGTAGCTTTATATCCAAAGGCCCATCATTTTGGGCATTTACCCACAGTGAAGGGAAACTTAAATGCAGTTTCCTCTCCCAGTGGTGAAGGGTCCATCTCCACAACTCAGCCTTTAAGCCAACTGGTCTCACCACAAAACGATGTGATATTCAGCAGAGGATGTTCAGTAAGAGAAAATGAAGAATCCCATATAACAAAGTCTATAACAAGGTGACTCAGGTGGCACATTGCAGACCTAATCTAGACTGGAAGTACATTTTGCCCAGAGCTCCACAAATCATGATGCTTCCCACATTTCTGCAGGTGGTTTTGTGCCTCCTACAGGTCAGCTTCTCTTAGAGGGCAGCTGAAGCTGGGTGCTGCCATCCCCAGCAGCTGGAGGAGATGCATGGTCTCCAGCTGGCCCGTGGGACAGCACGCTGCTTCTGCAGAGCTGACCTCAATGACACAACCCACTGGGATTTGGTAATAATTGTGCAGCTCTGTCCTGTGGTCTGGTGGTTTGGGGTAGGAAGATGGGAGATGTCCAGATCGCCCCAGGAAGAGGAGGAAATTGAAGCAAGGTCCCTCATGGTCTCAGTGAATGTACTACCCATGAAGCTATTAGATGAAAGAAAGGGGTGTTGATGTGTGTAAAGGAGAAACAATCCTAAGTGCATTGTTTTTGGTAAATTTACTCTCCACTAAAAAGAAAGAATCTGGCCTTCTCTGCTAAGAAGTCAGTCTCCCATTCAAGTCTTTGGGTTCTCTGTTCACAGAATGACTTCTAATTGTGTTAAAGACTCTGCAAATCTGTGTTTTGGGGAGAGCAGTAGCCAGAATGGAATGGCTCCTTACATAAAGCTGAGAGACATGAAGAGTTGAAGGCAGCCACAGGGATTAATGCTTTGCAGAGCAGCTCTTTGTCTTGGGCCATGGAAAGGACTGGTATTTGGCATTGTGTTTTGTTGCATATTTTATGGTCTGGAAGAGGTCTTCACATCTTTTACAATGCAGTCACTCCACAATGGCTCACTTCAGCGGGGCTGAGAACTCATTGGTAGGGCTGAAGGAAAACGTGCTCTGTTTTACTTCTAGTCTGGGTGTATGGAACAGGATGCTCTCACCAAGGAATTCTTTCCAGGTAGAGGGTAAAGGACTCGCTTCTAGGATCTGAGGTTTCAAAGGTGCTGAGATTTGGGGTGGAGCTGTGAGTTTTGGCAAGATGACACATGTTTTTGGTTTGGTTTCTGCTTTCAGAATGGGAACATGCTGATGTAGTGAGCCATTGGCACGTGGCACTGGGGTCTGAGACCATGACCAATGCTCTGTGATGTCAGGCATGGGGATACCAAGACTACCCTTAGCAGACATGAGCTCAAGATATTCAGCAGTAAGATCTCTCACTTGTGATAAAGGAGATGATCTTGAGACTTGCAGGATGATTTCACCTGTAAGGCCAACTGCTGCTGCTAAGCCCTTGTGCTGCCTTTTAGGCTCAGACATCTTGGCCATACATCTGACCAGCAGAAACTTGCTACTGTACCAGTTATTATTCCAAAGTTCCTTCATTCTACTCCTTTCTTGCAGTGTGTTTCTTCTTTCTAACACATGTTTGCTTTCCACTCCTTTGTTACAACGGCATTTCCCTCTTCTGTCCCAACCTCTGTTTCCTAAAAGCTTGTGGCATGTCTGGCCACTGTTATGGAGTTGGAGGGACAAATCAGATGCACCCACCTTCTAGGCTGTAGGAAATCTGTAGGCATGTGGTTCCGTTTTAACATCTTGTGGAGGGGAAATGCACGTTCTGTGAGATCATCTGCTGTGATATCTGCTGGGAGGAACTAGAGATGCCATGAGCAGTGCTCAGCTTACCCAAACCCTGTCTGACAGGAAAAGGAATTCCTGTGTAATAAAAATTAAGATAATTGCCCATGAAGAAAGATTTCATTGTGGAGAGTATTTTCAACACATTAGTGGACGAGAGGTCAAAGTCACAGAACATAAGATCAAGCCCTGGGAGAGATGACTTTTTTTTTCTTCAATATTTTGACTTCTTTTTTTCCCCCAGAGATGCTGCTGGGTTCTGGGGTAAGTCCCCACTTACCTGTCTAGGGAAAGTTTGAAAGTCCTAAAAACTGTGGCAGCTCTGAGCAAACAGAGTGTCACTGTTCTCTCCACCTCTTCTGTATCTATTGAGGAAGCTGTTCCGTATATATGGAGAAAGAAAGCACCTTTTTTTTTCTGGCATCTCAAAGCACAAAGCTGAGTAGATCACCTTACCTCATCTGACCCCCTCAGAACCTGGGCAGGGTCAGATCTGCTCAATTCTGAACGTGAAGGTACTAAGAAGATGGAGTTTAAAGGAGTTACAGCTGGTTGTGGAGAAGTATCTGGTCCCTTACCCTTTAACTGTTCTGATCCTACCTGACCAAATGTCAGGTCAAGGGCAAGGAATGGTCAAAGAAAAGCATTATTTTCTTGTTAAAGACGTGAAAAATCAAGGAGAAAAATGCAGGAGGGATGAAAACTGTGATAAATGCAAGATCTTGGGTAAGGGAGAGTGGATGGAGGATGAGAACAGAGCTGTGCAGAGACTATTTTACTCTCAGTCTTCCACTTCTCTAGAAACACGTGAAAGCTCAGGACTATTTGGGTTAGATTCATAGTGAATGTTGCTAGGGGAGGTAGTAGGTCTAAGGAAGAAAAGAAAGTATGAGAAGATGATTTCAAAATATTCAGAATGAGGGGAGATGCTCTTGCTCTTGTGTTGGCTGTGGACTTGGAAGACCTTGTCTCTGTCCTGATGTCAACCATAAGGCATCATGCAAAGGTTTCAGCTCATACATTTACTTTGCAGTTGTAAGAGGCTGGGAGCATGTACACTCAGCTGTCAGCTCAAACACTAAGCCCATCACTGTGTTTGTTTATGGGTGACTGTACATCTCCATGGACTTCCAGTCCAACACCACCTCATGGTGGGGATCCACATAGGATTAGCAGAAGCCCAGATCTGAGCTTCCAGGCAACTTATTGCTGGCAAACAGGCCTCCCAAACACTTGGACTCATTCAGATTTTGATCTCTGCTTGTTTTATGTAGTAGTCCAAGAGGCTCTTGAAAGATGATGCTTCACTGCTCTGCCTTTCCAGAGAGACCTCATGTCAGTGTGATATGAAGGGGCCTTGGACCCAAGTGCTGTCTGAACAGCAGGGATTTCTTATCTGCTCATCTCCTTCAGCATCCTTCAGGATGGGTTTCTTTTTCTCTTTGTCTCCTACTTACTATTATCTCCTCCTGTTTGTCCTTGATTTTATCAGCTCAGAATGTGCCTATGTGTTGTCTACAACAAATTTTTGAAGTGCCCTTTAGGCAGCTGATACTGTTGGCACTTTGGTGCAGTCTGGTAAGAAGAAAGAAGAAGGAATTGGATTCTGGACTCCAGAAAACGAAGCTACCTCATTTTTCATCCCCTTTGATTAATTTGCTGGTTTATTTGCCTGTAACAATGACAAATGACCCCACCAGCTGATGCTATCACATTTGGCAGAATCAGCCTGGTTTTGAACTCTGCAATTAAAACTCTACATGGGACAGATTTATGGTAATGTTTCACAAGCTTTTTGGGGAAAAAATATCTTTGACAGATACAAGCTAAGTAGGAATCTGAAAGATTCTTAACAGCATGAAGAAACAGTTATTTTATGTCCTATCTGTTTATTCTGAGCTACTAATATCCACTAATGCTGCTCACTATCACGATGGTAGGACATCTGTGTTTTACTCTCATTGTTTTTTCATCTGTTTTACTGTGGGTCTAATCCTGCTCTTATTTACACCAATGTAAATTGGGAGCAATTCCATGGAAATTAACTGTGCCAGCTTTACAGTAGTACCAGCTCCAGAGAGGCTTAAAATGCCTCATCCAAGCAGCTGAGAGCAGGTGGTTGCTTGCTGAAAGAGAAATCTCTCACTTCAAATCTGCTTATCGCCTCCATGGCTTTTAGGGGAGAGTCTGTGAATGCAGAGGGCTCAGATCAAGAAAGCAAATTAAAACTCCAAATGTGTTCTTTCCCTCCTGTTACTGTTAGCTGAGAGGTGGCTGGGAAGGTGCCTTGTGGTCGGTGAGCTTTCAGGTCAGATATTGCTGTATGTCAGGGCTTTGCAAGGAAGTGGCTCCACACCACACTTGCATCTTTTACTGCCAACAACAGTTTTGTGCACGGAGATGCTCTGCATATGGGATGGACCCAAACCTATTCCTTTTCTGAATCACACATCTGATTTATTTTACAGCTGGTGAACACATCCAATCCCCCTGAACTACTTGAAGTGCTACATTAGGGGTCTATGAGTCTCACCTAGTGCTCTAAAGCCCAGTTTAATCCCTGTCATGGCTATAGCAAGTATGGTCAAACTTGGACACTGCAAGCACTGTACCCAAATCATAGAATCAATCAGTATGGTTAGAAAAGACCTTTAAGATCATCAAGTCCAACCAAGCCGAGGCCATCACTAAATTAGACCATGTTCCTCAGCATCTCATCTATGCATCTTTTGAATATCTCTAGGGATTGGGATCCAACAGCCTCCTCAGCAGCTTGTGCCTGTGTTTAACAACCCTCTCAGGGAAAAAGTTCTTCCTAATCTCCAATCTAAACCTCCCTTGGTGCAACTTGAACCCATTTCCTCTTGTCCTGTCATTCAATACCGGAGAGAAGAGATCTACCCCCACCTCACTACCCTTTGTGGTAGTTGTAGAAAGTCATCCTGAATCCTCATGCACTTATGAGCTACAACACATAGCCCAAGTCTGGGAAGATGGGAGAGGAAGAAGTCTCCAGGAGAAGCTCCAGGTGTAGGAAGGTAGAGGGTTTCCATGAAGCACTGGGAACAAGAAGATCACTGGGACATTTTCATGCCCACTCAGTCACAGAGGAGTGGAGGGTCGTTGTGTTCAGATCCACTTTGCTGGGAAACAGCACTACTAGAATAACAGAACAGAATAACAACAACAACTACCATGATAACAGTAATAGCAGGGATGTGATCACCTGTGCCTGCTGGTGTGAGGAGGATGAGTGAATACCAACATACATACATAGTGGAGTCTCCTCTGGAGATATTCCAAACCCAGCTGGATGAGTTCCTGTGTGACCTACTCTAGGTGGTGCTGCTCTGGCAGGGGGGTTGCACTGGATGAGCTTTCGAGGTCCCTTCCAGCGCTTGTGATTCTGTGATACCTGGTCCTCCCTTTGCTGTGAAGCCTAAGCTCATGGATTCCAGGCAAAGGCAGCAAAATGAGAGGCTGTGTTGCAAGCCTGACCTGTAAAATGCACTCACCCATCTCTCCCCTCCCACAGTGCTGTTAGTGATTCATCCAGCACATCTGCTAATGCTCCTTGTCTCTCTTTGCTGCCCATGGCTTTTGTTTGAACGTTAATACCGCATGTGCTACCTTTTATCTGGAGATGAAGATGGATTACTGTGTCAGCCTGGATTTAAATTCATTTTGCTGTTAAAAATTTGTAATTATATTGAAAGGTTGTACGAAGTCCAAGACCTCTCTGGGCTACTGTGGTTAATTAGCTGCTACAGATATTGTGCATTCAATCAAATCGCTCTGACTGCATTAAATTAAGTTATTAAACATTTGAAATAGTTGAGATATTAGCAATGCTTGATGGCTGGAAGGTCACACACTTCGTTACTCATCTAGGCCAAGTGCTGTCTGTCGGGCAATTTAAGTGCAAATGGATTTGCAGGTTGAAGAGCCCTCTGAGAAGGCATTTGCTAATGGTTGGCAGATTTGCACAGACACTGAGAATGTAGTTAGAGGCTGGGACCTTCCTGAAAGCAATGAGTTCTTCGTGCAGCAGATGAGTGAGATCTGTCCCTGCTTATAGGCTCCACCAAGCAAGCAGTGTTCATGAGGGACCTATTGAAAAGGTCCTGTCTGGCTGTTTGGAGGAATGCAGATGATTGCCACAAATAAATTCACATGGCAGTGAAGAGATACCTTTGGATGGTGCTATGAAATTGGAATTGGGTAGGGAACTATGAGATGTAAATGGCAATAGATGTCTTTGTACTGTTACTCTGCAGAATGCTGGGGTTTGTCCTTGTCCTTCTTTTCCAAGGACTTTGTCTCTCACACCATCCCTCATGCCAGGAGATCCAGGTGGGTCCTGTGCCCAGTCCTGGCCATTGCCATGTGCTGGATGTATGACTCATGCCGAGTTCCTCACAGACACATCTATTCCATGCTGCAATGTGCTGGGACACCTTTGTATATGAAATAGCCAGGGCAACACACTCTACATACACAGGTCAGCAGCACCTGGCAGGTAGCTCGCAGGGTGGAAGCAACTCTGTGCTACTGGTGGTGATGTATTTCCCAGCTGCACCCTCATTCCTTAACTGGTTTTTGTCCTGCTACACCACTAAATGCATTGCTGATCCATGACAAGGAGCTATTCTAGATTAACTCTAGTTCCTCTCCCACACATGCTGGCAGCCCAATTTGTTGCTTCTGGGTTTGGCTCCCAGCTCCCTCCTGTGCAGCAGCATCTCTGCTGGCAGGTAGCTCATTGCAGCTTTGGAGATGCAAATGGCCATTTGACATGCAATCAAAAGCCTTGTGACTACAGACAGGGAAAACATCTCTTGAAGGTGAATCTGGTGGCCTAGGCAGAAGAAAGCCCCCGAGCTGTGGCCTGGGCTCTGCTCACTTTGTTTGAAGGCATCACACAATGTGGCTGAGACAACAATGAGGTTGCTGACACAGATGTCATCACTTTAGAGATGGGGAAACTAAGGCAGGTTAGTCAAGGTCACGAACAAGAGACCTAATTTCAGGGAACAAACCCAAAGTTTTCCATCACTCAAAGTCCACTTCAGTGCCTTCTTGGGGATATTAAAGACAGCCCTCAGTCCCTCTCTACAGGGATGGTGCAGCAGCATGGGCTCCATATTTCAAAGCGATGTAACAGATCCTCCCTCCTCTACAGCTTCTCACTTGTCATCTCCGTGTCCCTAGGTGAGGGAGGCAGCAGTGAGTGTTCAATTCTCCCAGAGAGCCATATTGTACCCCTTACTCTTATTCCAGGTGTTCCCCAGAAATCAATATTGCTATCTGCTCCTCTGCAGGAATGTGGCGTGCTCCTCTTCATTGCTCTGTCTTTGGGAAAGAGACAGAGGAGAAGATGTAACTGTTTCTCTGTCTGCTGGACATGTGCTATCTCCCAGACCTGCAGCCTGCAGCTGGTTTTCTTTGTCAAATGATTTTGGCTTAGCTGCCATGATAATTGCACAGCTGGGCAGTGGGAAATCCCTCCCAGTAGCTGCCGCCTGCCTAATCGCCTCTGGTTGTGCTCGGAGACAGGGAGACCTGCTGTAATAACACCACTGCTTAATTAGGCTTTTCCTGAGTAATGGCTTTGGAAAGCAAAAGAATAACAGCTTCCTATATCCTCTCAACTATGTGAGTACACAATGGGGGAAAACAGTCCTGATAAAGGACCATGAAGGGAGCTTATGCAGCTAGATGTCAAACCTTAGCCCTGCCTCAGTTTCCCCTCCTTGGGTTTCTCATTGCCCGATGTTGAGAATCCAGATAACATCCATTTCTGGGGCATGGTTTATGATGGTTTATTATGGTTTAAATGTCAGAATAAATCAATGTAAATATTTCCTTCTCTCCCAGGGCTGGCATTTCACCCACCTCTGCATTTGTGAGGCTTTCATCACGGGCAGCCCCAGCTCACCTTCCAGGGTAACGGCTCCATTTAAAGGCCTCTAAAACCACACTGTGCTGGTATTTTAGCTTGTTTCTCGGTTTACATTGATGACAGAGTGTCTCTTCTTCATTTGGAGAATTCAGGTTTAACAGTGAGCTGAACTGCAGTAATTTACTGTGCCTGTGCTTTCACCCTGTAGCAACTGGGAAACCTTTTGTGGAGATTTAAACTCATTTATTCCCCTTGCCTTGCTTGCCTTGGGCTTAGGGGACGGCACTGTTAGCTATGGCTCAGCTCACAGGCAGTGTTGCACTGTGTCAAGGCTTAAATAAACTTTGCTGAAACTCAGATTAAAAATAGTGCAACTCTGTTATCCAAATGTAGAAAGAAAAAAAGAAAAGCAAAACCTCATTTGCTTCTCTTCCCTACCAACCACCCAGCCCTCTTAATCCTTCATTGCTCCCATCTTTTCACTTGCCCCATGAGAACCAACCACTCAGACCCTCATCCTTCTCCCTGACCTGTCCCCAAATCCTGACAGATACAACTGTCCTTGTAACCAAGCCCTGACCTGATTCCTCCTCACCCACCTGTTCTTTATTCCTTCTCTTCTCCAGTCCATCCCAAACCCTGTCTTGACTGACCTCTCCAAATCTCTTTGTCAAAGTCCTCCAAATTGGGATTTTTGATGCATGGTAGTGCCATTTTTAGCTAAATTTGAGACCCTTCACCTCTCCTTTCCCTCCTAACATACTCTCCCACTTGCCATTGACATGTGTGGTTGCCCTCCCTGTGTCGGCCTTCCTTCTCCTGGGCTTCCTCATGGAAGTCCTAGCTTTGGAAGGGTCATAAAATACTTAGTTTAGTGCCCCAAACAAAGAAAATATCCCAACAAACCTTGAAAGCAAGAAAAGAGGATATCTCCAGGAAAAAAAGCAGCCATAAGATGTGTCTGCTTTGTTAGAAACACTCCAATATTCCTTAGCTTTGACTGGGCAAAGAACGGCTCATTCAATGGCCATTTAATGGTCAATTGGTTAGAAGAGTGAGATTCAAAACCCAGTCCAAATTCACATTCACAGAATCTCAGCAAGTTGAGATTTGTTATTGCAGTTGGGATCTGCTTTGTGAAAGTGCAGTCTTAAACTCTGGCACTCAGACTCCAAACTTCCCTCACTTCTGCTCAGTTTTAGGTTTCAGTATTGAGTCAGATCAAAGTTATCCCCGGAGACAAGAGTGCAAACACCTTCTCAGTTCTGGGTTCACTCTTCAGCTGAGTGCAGACTTCAGCTGAGTGCACACTTCACTCTGAGTGCAGTGCAAAGGGTAGAAAAGCCTGAAAGTTCTTCATTTTCTCATTAGTTCCTAGCATGGTGTTTGTGTCAGAAGTCCATCATAGCTAATTTTCCCTGTTCATTTTCCACATCCACGTCTCCTGTGCCAAACCTTTACTAATCACGCAGAGTGTATCAGCCACATACTTTGTGGAGCTTATGGTGGACCCAGAGGGAGCAGCTTTAACAAACCTGTGGGTAAATGACATGTAGACACTTTGGAGGACAGGTAACAGCACCTTCATCTCCCAAAACCACAGGCACAAATGTAATCCAAGTACAAGAACAGCTGAATCCAGGTACCAGAACCTTATTTTCCCTTGCTACGTTTCTGAACTTCCACAGAGATGGTTGGTATTTCATAGCCAAAGCTCAAGCCATTCCCACCTCAGAGCTGTTTGTGCACAGGAGTTACAGCATGACTGCTCCCCAGCTGTAAACTTTGGCCATGTGGTGGTCAAAACCAAACCACGATCACACCCTGGGTCTTGTGGGTGAGAAAAGTGAGCTGGAAAGAAGAGATAAAAGTGAGGGTGTGTTGGTCTCATCAAGGGATCTGCTAACAGAGCTGGAGGAAATTGTTCATTCAAAACATTCTTTTGGTCAAAAATGCCTTTTTTTTTTTTAAAGAAAAAGAAAAATGCTGTGGGAAAAGTCCAGTTTCAACATCAAATTTTAGGGTTTTCATTGAGAAAGGAAAAACTTGAAAAATGTGCAGTCTTTTGGCAAAAGAAAGCTCAGGAGTTTGGCAAAACCCCAAAACAAAACCAAAACCCAGAAACCCCAAATTGTTTGGGTTTGTGGCCAAAAATGTTCAAGTTTTTGATTGCCATAAACCAAACAGCTTTCAGTTGTTGCTTTTTGAATGAAAACTCCCGAGCTTCTGCAGAAAAATGTTAAGATAAGCTTTTGTTTTCACTGATTGTTTCATAGGAACAGAAACAGTTCCTGCCTTTACCCTTTTCCCTCTGTGGATGGATATGTGTGCGACCATGGGACATGATGGCCTGTTTGGGAGCTCCCTTTGCGTGTCAACTTGAGCTGCAACAACTCCTCTTCCTGGCTTAGCTCCTCCAGGCCTGGCTGCCTTCCCATTGCTGGCTGTCTATGAGCAGGTTTGAGCATCTTCTGCAAAATACTTTGGACCTTCAGCTTCCAGGGATGTCAGTGGTATTTGAGTGGCTGGGTATCACGCAGGATCTGTCTCTCAATAAAACTACCTTAATTTTGTTGGGAAAGTCTGGATTACACAACACATCTTGGCCTCTTAATTGTCATTTTCCAGCCTTGCTTCCCACCCACTGTGCTTGGGATTACACTTGTCTTACTGTGCATGTTCTGCATCACTGTGTTCCACCTTGGATCCATTCCCTTACAAACAATTACTTCATGTGGCAGGTCTAGTTAACACCACTTTGCAGCTCTCGAGCTGCTTCTGACCCTGCAGATGCTAAGTGTTAGCAGTTGTGGTCTAGTTGCTGTAATTCTCATTACCTCACTGTAGACAAGACCTGTTTGTGCCTTGAAAGCTTCAAAATCTTTTAGAGGGATCAACTGTGGAGGGTCTGGTGGTGGTGGTGGCTGGGTTTTTTTCTTTCCAGTGACACTGAGTGCCTGTATGTGCCAATTGCTTCATTGGAGCTATGTGAGATGGGCACCCGTGGAAGCTCAGCCAACTTTTTGCCCTTTACCATCCCACTGAAGTCTTCGCCAAATATAAAGCCAGGCCTGTGTGGATTTTCTTCTCAGTTTCAGATGTGAAGGTGACCAGCTGTTGACTGAGCATTGCAGAGATCTTTGGAGAACAGTATGCATTTGGCTTGGAGAGGAAGGGAGAAGTTCAGACCTTTTGTGTTCTTGGCATTGTGCTCGTCCTCATCATCCCTGTGTTTGCTTTAGAGGTCTGACTAGCTGGCATGTCCCAGCTACTGGCTAACGTGGATTGATTCTGGCTCTCTTCAGGCTTCAAGGAAACAGATTGTGGAGGGGGTTTTCATCACAAAGGGAATTAAAGAAGCTAGCTAAGTATCTTAACCCGAAGCACATCACCTATTGCTTTCAATCAGGAAGGAGGACAGATGAGATTAACCTCAAAACCGCCTCGGCTTCCTTGTGGAGGCTGTAAACCACAGTGCCAAGGGAGAGAGGAATGCAGGAAGATGATCATTTTTATGTGGACATGTAAGGAACTGGGCTTAGACCACCAAGCCCATTCCACATTGGCCACTGAACAGTCATCAGAGGGTGTTGACTTTTGACCACTACTGTTTTTCTTAACAGGGAAAATAAAACCATATGTTGCCTAAGTAGATGCACAAAACTTTTCTCCAAATCCCTACAGACAAACTGTCAGCAGCAAAAGTATTTACTTTGGTAATGCAGCTGGGCTTAATCCCAGCCCCATTGTGTTTGTGCATGCCTTTTCACCACTGAGCTCAATAACATGCTGTTTGCGAAGAGGGTGAATGAATGCGTGCAGTATGATTTCAGTTATTAGGGCTATCGGTTACAGCCCAAGACAAAAGGCTGGAGTCAACAATGGTAGCACTACATAGGCCCTGCTCATGCTTTAAGTTAGGCTAAATGGGAATCTTAGTCATCAGTCACGTCAACTAGCCATCAGCTTGAGGTAGGCCAGCGGGACTTGGCCTGGTGGCGCGGATCCTCAGCTGGCTTAAATCAGCGTAAATCCAGTGTAGTCCAAGCAGCCACAGCTGAGGGTTCTGGCGCCTACTGTCTATTTGTGAGTTTAGTGGTTGCTGAATACTTAATTCTCCGGGCTGCAGGCTCCCGCAGCTGAGCCGTGGATGTGTTTGCAGGCTGCTTCTTCCCAGCCAGGAAGCTGCTTCTTCCCTGGCTGGGATCTCTGCAGGTACCAGCCTTCATCTGAGGGTTGGAGTCATGGGTGACTGCTCCTCCTCTCCCTCCTGCTGTCCTGGGGAAAGTGGTGTCTCTGTGCTGAACAAACTGGTTGAGATGTTGCAAGGGCTGAGGATGAGTATGGTGGTTGGGTGGGTATGGTAGCTGAGTGGGTATGGTAGTTAGGTGTGCAGGGGTTGGGTACTTGTGTTTTTGGGCTCCTCAGTTCAAGAGTAACAGAGAACTTCAGGAGGGAGTCTGGCACAGGGCTACCAAGATGCTGAGGGGACTGGAACATCTCTGCAAGGAAAGGCTGCGAGACCTGGGGCTGTTTAGCCTGGAGAAGAGACACTGAGGAGTGATCTTATCAATGCTTATAAATACCCAAAGGGCAGGTGGATGGGGCCAATCTTTCTTCTATAGTGGCCAGTGATAGGACAAGGGGTGATGGGTACAAACTGGAACACAAGAAGTTCCACTGGAACAGAAGGAGAAAGTTTCTCTGTGTAAAATTTCTCATTGTAAAGCAAATAAAAGAACTTCTTTTCTCTGGGTAAAGGCTCATAGAGAAACCAGATCTCAGCTAAGAGAAGATCTGCAGCCTCTTCCATGAAGCTGCAACTATTTTTGTCTGATGTTCTATGATAAACTTGAACAGATTGCTGATAGGCCTTTGCAACACATCATTTAGACCAGCAAACAAACCCATGACAACATGGATGAAATATCCTTTGTAGAGCTGCATAGAAAGGGAAAACACCTGATAAAATGTAAATATAGTCCCTAAAGGACACTTGTTTTAGGGCTTTCTGACACACACAATGTTGAAAAGTGTTACAATGCCACCAATTATTTCCATAACATCAGACCTTTGGGATAAGAAGTAGATGTGTTTTAGGGGAGTGACAGAGCAAGATAAGGAGCACAGGATGGTGCAGGGAAATTAAATCCCAGCACCTTTGACAAGCTCTGGTAGCACACATGTTCAGCATCTCAAAGCTATGGCTGTACCAGACTAATGCCATCTGCAATAGAATCTAATTAAAAAACTGGCCCAGAGTGTGCTGGGAGCTACATGAGAGAGAAAGCTGTCCTGTCCTGGAGAGGCTGTGCTGAAGCTTTGCAGTGAGGCAAAGGCAGGGCTGGGAGGCTCTGCAGAAGGAACAACAAAGTTGAAGACAATGAGGCAACCATTAAAAATCATATTTTAATGATTTTTTTTCCCTATTTTTCTGGGGAGTGGCAAAATGACTATTTTTTTGGTGAAAGAATTTCAGCTTTCAGCAGAGAAAATGATCCTTTTGATATTTTCCCCCCAAACCCTTTTCCCCCTCCTTTTTTTCTATTTAGGCTGGAGACTGCTTTTGACACAGAATCTTTAGTTTTTAGTCAACATTTCCTATGGGGTGGGAGATTGGGAACCATCCTAAAGAACTGCTTCTACACAGAAATTCTAAACCTCTCAACGTTGCCTCATGCTGCTGCTCCTAGTCACCCAGAAGACAGTCCCTCCTTGAGTCTTCTCCTCGAGCAAAGCCGCTTTAAGAGAATCCCTAGCCCCAAATGTTGTCCTGCTGTTGCTTGGCAGTTTGCTGTGCCAAAACAATTGCTTCTGGATTATGCTGTGAGTGGGGTCTGTGCACTTTTAAACATCTCAATTAATTTATTTCCCTCCTTGGCCTTGAATGTTTTCTTCCACTGACCTGGTTTACAGATGGTCGTATGGGTCTGAAGGATTCAGGGACCTCTCTAGCTGGCTTTGTCTCTGGAAAAGTGTCCCCTGGAAGATGTTAGAGGAGCACTCCCTGGCCGGGGCCAAGTGTTATTGAAGTGATCAGTTCGAGGTCAGCCCCTGGGGAACATGGTTTCCTCTGCTGACCTTGGTGCTGCATCTTCATATGCCAATTACCTCCAGTTAGTTAACCTCTGAGCAGCACACAACAGGGTAGGTATTGTGTGGTGTGCAGTACTGTTTGGGAAAGGACATGAACACAAGCACTCCCTGAATGGTCATGTGTTAGGTAATGTCTTCTCTTGTCCCTGGTGACCAGAGAGGGCTGTGGCAGGAGAGAGGATTGAACCACAGGAAAATGATGAGTGAGTTAAAATGTTCATGGCTTCCTCAAGCCAGCTAGGATGCTATTTAAAGGAATGTATTATTCCCCCCTGTATCTTCTGGCCTGCACAGGGAGCTTTCATTAGAACAGCTGGCAGAGAGAGAGAGAGATAGTGCCTTGGAGAGCTCACGTGGCTTTCCACAACTTCTCGGCTTGAAAGAGCCTTTGACTGTGCATCTTGCAAAGTGTTTTCCCTGAGCTGTCAAAATATGCATCAGTCAAACCAAAGGGGTCTGGAATGTGTTACGTGCACGTCCTGCACCGGTACCAGCAGAGCTGTAGCCGTGTGGGAGGGGGCCACGGCGGGTGCTCCCCAAAGCCGTGCAAAGGCATCGTGGTCCTTGGGGGATGTCTGAGGTCCTGGGGAGTACCTCTGCCTCTGTCATGGTGGGGACAGGCCTCAGATCTGTAGAGGGTGGGGTGGGCAGTTCTCCCCCAAGGAGACAGATCTTTCAAACTTCATTGGGTTTGAGAGCAAGCAAGCAACATTTTGCTACCCCATCTCTCAAAGAAGGGCAGGTCCTTTGGCTTTCTTCTCTTCCAAAGAGTGAGATCACATATATTGAGCATCTCAGCAGGGGATGGGAGAGTACATAGGAGAAACAGAGAGTCATGTGTCACAGCACATCATTACAGCCTCTACAAGGACCATCTGAGCTGGGAGGTGATGTAGCTTCCAGATTGTGTGGTCCTGTTTTGCCCCAGAAAACATGGCTTGTGGATCAGAGACCAACTAGCCCCAGTGTGTCTGACCACTGAAGCTGAGGAGCAGGAGGCCAACAATCACACAGCCTTGCAAACATGTGAGGTGCTGTCGTGATTTGGGAGTCAACTGACAGGAGCTCATTTTGTGTGTGACAGAGCTGTCAGGACTTGAAAGGTGTTGGAAAGGGCTGGAGAATAACAACATCCAAATTTTGCTAAGGAAAGTACACCACAAAGCAAACTCTGGTGACACAAAGATGGACAAGCAGGCAAGCTGCTTTTAGTGAAACTCCTGAGCATGTCTCTGGGGCCTGTGGAAAGCTGCTTGAAGGCACTTCAAGAGGAGATTTTGGTGCCTGTGTTGTCCCAAAACATCCCAGTGTGGCCTTGAGCATGGCCAGAGGGTGTCCTTCAGAGCATGTGGGATCTCATGCTCTTGGCCAGGCTTGGTGGCTCGCTGTGCTGCTGGGGCCATCCCAAGGGTGCCAGGCTGACGGCTCGGATGGTGCCAGCCACGTCCTCTGGGCAGCCCCAGGAGCAGGCTCCTCCTGGGCTGCTCGCAAAGGGGAATGCAGGCATAGTGTTTCCATGACTAAGCCTCACTTGCAGGGGTGCATGTTTGCAGGATGAGGCCATGGAGCAATTTAGTGAGCTCCCAGCCCATTGCAGAGCTGCTGAGGTACATGTGGTGTGGAGATGGCCATGTGCACGCTCGAGAGCTTTTAATTTCACGCTCCCTGAGCAAGCACACTATTCTCTGTAAAAGCTGCAAGGCTCTGAGTGCTTTAATCTCTGTATTAAATTTAGCACTTCTTTAAATGTAGAAAAGGCTAAAACTGGAGGTGAGAGCAGATTTGCCTGTGAGTTGAGGCAAGAGAATTCTTTCTGGTTTGCACTTAAAATGTGCACAAGCCAGCGTGGTCCTGTCCCGTGCACCTGAGACAGTGCGTGTCACAAAATGCTCACAGATACACAGTACAAACATTGAGGTGTTAGAGCATGTTCAGAGATGGGCAACAGAGTTGGGCAATGGTCTGGAGCACAAGTCTGATGAGGAGCAGCTGAGGGAACTTAGTGTGTTTACTCTGGAGAAGGGAAGGCTGAGAGGAGACATGATCACTCTCTACTATTCTGAAGGAATGTTGTAGTGAGGTAGGAGTTGGTCTCTCGTCCCAAGTAGCGAGTGATAGGACAAGAGGAAATGGCCTCAAGTTGCATCAGGGGAGATTTAGATTGGAGATTAAGAACTTTCTCCCTGAGAGCTTTGTCAGACACTGTCCCAGGCTGCCCAGGGAGGTTGTGGGGTCCCCAGCCCTGGAGATCTTTCAAAGCTGTGTAGCTGAGGTGTTGAGGGACGTGGGTTAGTGATGGGCTTGGCAGTGTGAGGTGAGTGGTTGGACTTGATGATCTTAAAGATCTTTTCCAACAGAAACAATTCTATGATCTTGCTTAGGTTGATCTCTGGCTGTTCCCTTCTAAGCACAGTGGATAACAGATGAGGTGTGAGGCAGGGCTGTGTTAGGTGTCCCCAAGCAAAGTCAGCAAGGATTAGTACACCCAAATGGCAGGTCGCCATTCAGATCCTGATCATAGTCTCCTGTCATGTTAACACTGCAACACCAGAGCTGATATGCCCCTGCAAGGACTAATTAGTCTTGATTTTGGAGAATCCTGCTGTGGCTAGACTATTTCCAGGTCTGAGGCCACCTCTGGGGTCTGTGCACCATGCTTTGTGTTGCTGTGCTCCCAGATGTGCACAAAGGCACTTCTTCACTATTTCATAAAGTGCAAGGAAGGAAAGACAGTAGTGAATGTAGCAAAACTGTTGGCTTTGCTTCAGCTAAATGTAATGGTTTTTTTCATTTTCCTTTTCTCTAACTCACTCCCTGCTCTATCACCCTAAACACAACCCTGGGTCTTCAAATCCTCACCAGGTTTACAGTCCTTACCTGGTTTATAATCCTTTAAACCCATTTCCCCCCATCTAGTAGATAGCAATGGAAAACTTTGGGTTCAGGATCATTCTCCCCACACGGATGTGAGTGGAGTCCAAGCAAATAAATCCTGAGTGCGAGCATTCATACATGAAGAACTTCACACTTGGAAACATGACCACACTAAATTGCTGCCAGAGTTTTAAAGGCAGCTTTTGAAAATATTGGCCCTACCTCTTGTATTTCTGGAGCAAATGATTTGATTCATTAGGGAAACATCAGCTAACTGCACATAGCACTGCATCCTGGGGATGCAGGGAGGAGAGATGTTGGGATGAAGACAGCTCTCTGCTTGGACATAAATACAACCTGGGCTGATTAGCTACCAGAGGAAAAGGAAAACTTTATGATTACTGTCTTTATTTTCCATGTCTCTGCGATTTAAAAGAGTTGATATAGAAGAGTATCTTTCAAGCATATAAAGCATACGCTCCCCAGAAACATTCAGCAGCAATGCTTTTGGCTCCTGTAACTAATGCAAGCACAAGGTTCAATTTCCTGACCGTCAGCACCAGTTTTTATTGCAAATGAACATTTGCCCTTTATTTTTCCCCCAGTTCCTAAAGCATTATTGATAGCTGATTATTACTATTTTATGTCAGGTCACTGCAATTAGGTTTGAGTTGTAGACATGCAAACGTGCTCTCTGTAAAACTCAGCTGTGTTGGAGTGCAAAGGTTGTATATACCTATAAATTGCACTGAGGCTATGAACTCCATCACAGAGAAGTTAAGAGATTCCAGAAAGGAGGTTTTATCTCCCATTTTATTTACCTTTCACGAGCCTATATCTCATGAAGCTCTCCTGACCATTAGAGAGTATTTTTTTGTGCAGTACCTTCTCCATTCAGCTCGCTGTCAAGGAACACACACTCAATATTTCACTGGCAGCCTTGTGGTTGTTCCAACATGTGCTACTGATGAGGTAGAGGTCCCAGTCCATCCCAGCTGCCCCTGCACCAGCCTTGGCTGCTCAGGGCCTTGCTCACCCCATAGTCCCACTCTGCTGAGTCCTCAATCAGGAGCTCAAACCTGTTCATGAGTCTTGCCAACTTATCTCACTTTCACCCCTCTCAGGCTTTGTCCAAAAAAGCTCCTTTGCTGTCATCTGCACAGCAACCTCAGGAGTGATTTATGGTGTAATTCATGAGTTATATACTATTATAATGTATAACATAGAGCAATGCAATCTGCTTCATTGCAAAGACCTCTATACCTAAGCCCATGTTTTACACTCTCTTACGTACACAGGACAGGGCCAAACCTAGTCTTCTCTTTTAATGCAAAGTGTCAAATGAGAGGGAACACACTCATGGGAATAGGAACTTATTTTTAATAAGTTTTAATATTTGCTACCAATATTTGAAGCTAATGTGATCTTTCTGTGCACAAATCCCATCCCTGTTGCTGAGCCACCGAGGCACCAAACTGATTGCCTGTGCTTAATGCTACGAGATATCCCCATAACTTCAGGAAGGCCACAGATGGATGCCCCCAAATCAGATATGTCAATATCAATATGAAAGGACACATTTATAAGTTGTTTGTATCTTGTGGGTCAAAACTTCTAAAACAGTGTCTTTGTCAAGCTTATTGTGTGTGTAACTTATGGTTAGATTTTATACCCCCCCCTTGCCGAGCCCTTTTGTTTTATAACACATTTTGTCTCAATCAGCATTTGCTTGAATTCACAAGGTTATATCTGACAGCAGGGTTTGTCCTTCTCTCTGTTGCTAAGCTTAGTTACACTTAACATGAAGGGATGTTAGGATTCTTGAAGGAAAAGGTACAACTAATAACAGTAAAATTCAATTCCCAAACGTTTGTCATTGAGAAAGTGTTGTGGCAACTGTTTTGATCTGGACAGAACACTTTACACAGAATGAAATATTGTCTGATATCTAGGGCTTTTCATAAGCAAGTGGAAACAAATGTTAATTATGACAGGCAGAGGGAAAAAAATTGCTTTGAAAATTAGCCTTTTTGGTGGTGTTTTTCCTGGCTGAGACAGTTTGACAACATTTTATTGACTATTTTGATCTGCTTGAAATCGTCTCTCTGCTTCTCACTCATCTTTTTTCTTTTTAACCAAAAAGATGTATTTCTGGCTGAATTTTTTTTCCTGAATCCAGAAAGGGAAATTGTTCTGTCAAGGGTATTGTGAAAAGCCCTGTGTTTCATTGCCTTTTAATGGAACCTTAATAGAAGTTGGCAGTATAGATGACGACACTGGAAGGCTGCAGCGAAATTAAAATGATCAGAAGCTGCTCTGAGGTTCATGACCATGAGAAAGCCCTCAAAGCCCAGAACTACTCACTCAGCCATAAAAATGGCTGCTCTCATTTCTTCCCATCACGTCCCATCCTTGGGAGGAACGCTCAGGACTGCAAGGAGCCCACTGGGGACCGCGATATCGTTATTGATTTTAGATGTGCAGATACTGCAGTGAGAAGGGGATGGATCAGCTTCACCAAAATAAGCGTATTGAAATCTGGAAGAGCTCTTGACTCTGGGAAGTTTTAATCAATGTCAATGTTTCCAGTCGATTTAGAAAAGCCTGACTATGAATTAAGCTGTAATGACCTCTGGCAGACTTTTAATCTGGGTGAAGGTATTATAACTTTTTCAGTGATGAACACGGCTTCTAAATCCTTTGAAACAGTTGCATCTGAATAGGTTTGTGCTCACTGGAGCTTACGTTGCACCCACTGGAGGCTCCTCAGATATTTTTGCTGGAGCATTGCTGAAATCAGAGTTAGAAGAAAACGTTCCTCAGGGACAGCACGACCTGGATTGGTACTTCTCTTGCTCCCCTGAGCTGGTAATTTCTCTCCCTAATATACCCACATGCTCTTTCATTTTCCCTATCAGTATTGCTATATATTCAGACAGCTTTTGGCTTTCAGTCTATTGATTTGTTTATTGCAGAGCCTTTAATAACGGTTATTTCCTGGTAGTGAATGCTCAGCTTGGTCTAGGGGGACCTGTTTGTAGCATAGTTTTCTGTAATTACCCAAAATTTACACAGCAATTCCAGGCCTATTACATAGGGCAGAGTATGTAATTACAGGCATAACATATTAGGTCCTAATAACAGCAAATATATCATTACACAAATCATTCATGTTGCTGTGCTGATATTTTTATATGCAATAAGTGAATACAATTACTAATAATTACAATACACATCTTACAGCTGCAGTGTAGCTGGTGCCACTGTGACATGTAATGGGAAGGGGCAGGAATAAGGAAACTCCCACTGAAATACAGTTGAGTTTGTGAAATATCACATCCAAAAATCAAGATGGAAACGCCCTCTGTATAGTTTTGTGTGTAGGCATGTGCATACATGACAACTGTATTTATCAAAGCAGCCATCTAGGAAGAGGGATCCACATTTTCTTGCTTAGATGATGGATCTCCTAGTTAGTTATGGGAGGGGGAGATGATTCTCGAGCCCCCCAGGGCTGTAAAGGGAGAGAATAAATCCTATAAAGGCAGCAGCAAGTGGAGTTGGGCCAGCAGGTCGCCAGGCAAGCTGTGCAAATGGTGTGTCTCACATTCCAGTTCGGAAGAGCTGAGCTCAGCCCAAGATTTGTAATAAAAGTGCTTTGAGACACTTTAAACCTTCACTGAAAGGTGGCTGCTGATCCCTGCCAAAAGTAGGTAGCTTGTAGGGAAAAGGTGTTAGCACTGGCATCTGTCAGGCAGTGCTGGGCATGGATTAAGGGCACAGAAAGGGTGAAGGGCCAGTCTTTACGTGCAGCTTTACGAGTGATTTGGGTTGATGCACATTGGTTAATGGGTTGACTTAGACACTGCCATCCTGGCACTCCAAGATGCATCGTCTCAGTCCTCGGCATGAAGGGCTGCAGGGAGAAGCATAGATGCAACAGGGACCTCTTTTCCCTCTACTATTATATCAAAAAGTTCAGGCAGTGACTTGTTTCAACAGCTACCTATTTATATCTACTGCATGGTTTAGGCTGAAATCTCTCTCCTTTGCTGACAGGTTAACCTGCTGTTTGGGCTCTGCCTACAGCAACTCGTTATCACCTTGATGACACTAACCTGGATATGTAAAGTTGAACCCCCTTTATCCACAGCAGCAGGATGAGAGTCAGCCATCCCTTACCCAGGGCAATGGGAATTTTGTTCACCTCTCCAGAGCACCTCAAAGTGACTATATGAGGAAAACATGTAGGCTGGGGGCTGTCCTGGGGCATATCCTCAGGGGAACCTGGTTGGAAGTTCTCAACAGGACCTGGTCTGCACGTGCTCAGGTTGGTTTCTGCCTTGCCTTGCCTGTGCCATGTTTTTTTCTTATGGTTAGAGCAGAGGTGATGAATGGGAACCATAGGGGCCAGCAGTAGCCTGACAAAGCCATTTCACCTGGCCATGGAACTACTGACAGGCCAGCCTGAGTTGGAGTATTTCTGCTGATGTGGGGCAGAGGGAGATGGAGGTGCTCACCTGACTCTGGTGAGAGTTGTTGTGCAAATGTAGTTGCATTGGTCTATGATGAGCTACTTCCAATAAAAAGGGCCAGGATGAGTTTGTATCAGGCTAAAGCCAAAATAATCCCATGTTCCTCAATTAACACACACACACACCAGAGCATGAGCCACTTCACAGTAGAACACACACAAGTGTGGTGGCCAGGGATTCCTATCCCAGGTTGACACAGCCTTTTGGAGTCCATTCTGTCTTGCTTTTGGCCTGGGTTTTGTCTAGTGATAGCTGGGATTCAAGCTGGGGCAGCACCAATGTGGGAGTCTGTGCCTGGAGGAGGCTGGTCCTTCATGCAGGGCTCTGCACTGATCAGTCACCCTGTGCTTTATCACCTCACAGAATCACAGCCTCAATGCTTAACGAGACAGAGAGGCTGGGAAGTGGGAGCTATTGATTTATGTGAAGTGGTCAGGGATGTTTTCAGAGGCCCAGGCACCTAGTGAGCTGTGTCCTTTTGCAGCGTGACTGTTCTTGTGGCATTTTCATGCTCAGCATTCCAGGGTAGAAATGGTTCTGCTGCTCTGCTGATCCCACCACCCCTGAGCAACAGAAAACTCTTGAAAGAAAGAAGAATCTGGCTTTAAGGGGCAGGTTATTACATATAGTATTTTTGAAACTGTAGAAAACCTTTCAACCCCTGGCAGCTTAAGCTGCTGTAAAACCTGGCTTGAAGATGTTTGGATTTAGAGGTGTCTGTGCAGGGCATGGCTCCTCATGCAAGAAGGGCTTGGCAGCAGTGAGGACATTAATTTGACAAGCAGGTAGATGGTGACTGCTGCTGTGAATCCTGTGCAATACTTTGAAGAAGTCTGGAGATGTTTGTAAGATGATCCTCACCTTGGTCCTCGCCAGCACTGTGCCCGGATGGCCAAGAAGGCCAATGGCATCCTGGCCTGGATCAGAAATAGTGTGGCCAGTAGAACCAGGGAAGTGATTATGTCCTAATACTCAGCACTGATGAGGCTGAATCTCGAATAGGGTGTTCAGTTTTGAGCCCCTCGCTGCAAGAGGGACACTGAGGTGCTAGAGTGTGTCCAGAGACGGGGAGCTGGGAAGATGGGCAATGAAGCACAAGTGTGATGAGGAGCAGCTGAGGAAACTGGGGGTATTCATTCTGGAGAAGAGAAGGCTGAGGGGAGACATGGTCACTCTCCACAACTACCTGAAAGGAGGCTGTAGTGAGCTGGATGCTGGTCTCCTCCCAAGTAATGACTGATAGGAGAAGAGGAAATGGGCTCAAGTTGCACCAGGGGAGATTTACATTGGAGATTAGAAAGAACTTTCTCCCTGAGAAGGCTGTCAGACACTGTACCAGGCTGCCCAGGGAGATGGAGATATTTCAAAGCCTCAGAGGTGCTGAGGAACATGAGTTAGTGATGGGCCCAGCAGTGTGAGTGGTTGGACTTGATGATCTTAAAGATCTTTTCCAACCAAGATGATTACCTGATTCTTTGGTATCTCCTTGGCTGCTAAATTCCCTCAGCAACTGTGAGATCAGCATAAGGGGAGATGTTAATGTCCTTCACCCCAGCAGCTGCCACTTGAGCAGCAGACGTGGTGTGAGCTTTATGTCCAGGCAATGTTGTTGGTTTGGTGTGTGACTTGTGGTTTAAGGCAGCTTCTGGGAAAACAAAAATAAATCCCTCTGGCCATTCAGCATCCCCTTTGCCTAATGAACATCAAATTCCCTCTGTCCCTTGGTGGGTCATGGGCAGCAGATCTCTTCCAAATCATCCTATGCAGGGGCTGTTACAAGGCCTTCTGTGCCCTCCCATCCAAGCCATGGAGATGAGGGGCTGGTGCCAACTGGGAGTAAAGGCTTTGGCTCTGCTGAGCCTGGGGAGGTGACAGCACAAGGGCAGTTTTGCTTTTCCAGAATGATAGCAAACACCATTACCTTGTTATTATCACAGGAGGGCCATCGCTTGGTGTGTTTGCTGGGGAGATGAGGCAAGGTCAGCTCCGTATCATGGCTGACATGGACTGCATGCTTGGCCAGGAAAGCTGAGTGTCACCTCTGCTAGGGCATTCAAACTCACATGTTTGCTACACTTTGGTAAAAAATTTACCCTTGTTGTCAGAATTGTCTGGTGGATCTGGGCTGGGCAGCACAGGGCAGTGGCAGGGGTAGCTATTGATGTCTCTCTAATCTCGCCTGACCTCCCTCTGGGCTGCAAAAGCATCCATGCAGCATCTTAAAACCAAAGAATGATTTTGGTTGGAAAAAGCCTTTAAGATCATCAAGTCCAACTACTCACCTAACGTTGCCAAGCCCATCACTAACCCATGTCCCTCAGCACCTCAGCTACACGGCTTTGAAACATCTCCAGGTATGGCGACTCCATCACCATCCTGGGCAGCCTGGGACAGTGTCTGACAACCCTCTTGATGAAAAAGTTTTTCCTACTATCTAATGTAAATTCTTCCTAGTCTCCAGTCTAAATCTGCCCTGATGCAACTTGAGGCCACTTCACCTTGTCCTACCATTTGTTAGGAGAAGAGACACCCACCTCATCACAACTTCTTTTCAGGTAGTTGTAGAGAGTGATCACATCTCCTCTCAGCCTCCTCTTCTCCAGGCTAAACACTCCCAGTTCCCTCAGCTGCTCCCCATTAGACTTGTGCTTCAGACCCTTCCTCAGCTCCTGTTCCTGTGTCTTTCTTGTAGTGAGGGGCCCAGAACTGCACACAGCACTCGAGGTGCAGCCTCACCAGTGTTGAGTACAGGTGGACAATCCCTGCCCTGGCCCTGCTGGTCTCAGTATCCCTGGTACAAGCCAGGATGGCATTGGCCTTCTTGGCCACCTGGGCACACTGCTGGCTCATGTTCAGCTGCTGTTGATTAACACCCCCAGGTCCTTTTCTGCCAGACAGCTTTCCAGACCCCTCTGCCCAAAGCCTGTAGCATTGCCTGGGGTTGTTGTGGCCCAAGTGCAGGACCCAGCACTTGGCCTCGTTGAACCTCATGCAATTGGCCTCAGCCCATTGCTCAGGTCTCCTTGCAGAGGCTTGTTCACTTAAACCAAGGAAAACATTAAAAAAAACCCCACTTTTAAGGGCTATCCTTCTGCCTGCACTTACTGGGGAGCAGAAGTACAATAGGAATAGCAGGGAATGTTTAAGGAAATGAAAGTTGGGAATTTGTAAATTAAGCAACTTGATTCCAAGAGTTAACATTTCCCTAATCAGGAGGACAAACAATATTGCACAACCTAAAGCCCCAGTTGTAACCTGATGATGCCACCCAGCTTGTGACTGACGTATTTTCAGCAGATTCCTTATCTATCAACAGGAATTGAAAGGAAAATAGAAAAGGTAAATAAAGAATATCATCAGCATTGTACCACCGACTTTCCCTGCAGACCTTGCTTTACTGATAATTATTAACTCTCAGAAACTAAGAGCCACTGCAGAGCTCATGACCCAAAATACAAATGCTTGGTAAATTTTGGACGCTGCTTGAAGACAGAAACATCTACAGGGCTTTCTTGGACTGTGGCTACACAGTGTAGCCTGTGTGTGCCGGGCTGGGGACAGCCCCAGATTGTCCTCATCACTCTTGCTCCAAACCCAGCTGGGAGAATTGCTGCATAGCCTTGCACAAAACCTGCAGTTCCTCTTCAGGGTCATCTTGTGACGCTGGTTTTTTGTTTGTTTTTTTGTTTTACTGCCTTCCAGTTCCCTTTCTCTCACTGTTTTCTGTGGTTGAGCCACATGCAGAAGGTCCAGCCACTTGCTGCTTCGTGAACACAAATGCACTCTAAACCAAATCCTTTAGCATGGGTGCAAACATCCCTGGAGAGTTTCCTGCTTTCCAGGACCTACCTCCTTGTCATAAGCTAAAAAGCTGGCCTTAATGTATATAATAACAGACAGGGTTAAAAAGTGTGCTTTAATAAAGAAATACAACTGACAATCTAAAAAACGTATTTTATTGGGCTACTAATAATGACCGGCGGTGAGGGCAGAGGGTTGAGCAGTGTAGTGAGCCCCTGGGAGGGGCCTTGGACACAGCTGTCCCTCATGTGTCCCACAATCAGGTAGAAGACATCTCAAGCATCCTCACCAGCAGCTTGCCCGTGCTTGCCTGGGCCAGGAGACTTGGCAGTGAGCAGATCGTCACTGTGTAGCCCAGCACCAGACCCAGACCCTGCTTAGGGAGCTCAGGTCTTGCACTCCAGCTCCCCTGTTCCATGTTCATCTGCCAGTTGCTCAGCTTGGGAAATACAGGGGCAGGCACTGAGGAGCTCAAGTCTTGTACTCAGGCAGTAAACCAGAGGCTTTTCCCTTCCCTTGCCCGCTGATGTTTGCTCACCCAGCCCCTCGCCTTCCCCAGCGCCCAGCAATGCCTGGCTGGATCCAAACTGGAGTAAGCCAGACACTTGGGAACCTCATTCACACTGACATAGCCAGGATGTGAACCTGGCCTCACAAAGAACCTTTTCCCTTCAGTGGCAAACAAAATCCATCCATTTCCTTGGTTTGCAAACCCTATTGGTGTTTTACTTGACCACAGAGCTGTGTGCCCCCATCATTCACAGATGTCTTGCATACGAACTGCATTACCTATAAAGTCTGCTTACTCCAAGAGAGTGTTTCTCAAGGTTTTTTCCTTTTTTCTCTTCTTTTTTTTTTCCTTTTTTTTTTTTACTTCAATTTGAAGTGAAAGGTACAGTATGGGATTCAAATGCCTTTTGCATTATGTGAGTTTCTGACCACTTGAACAACCCCACGGAAAGAAAACGACTTCACAAACCCGCTGAATCGTTTTGCTCCGTTTCACTCTGCCTAGCTGAACCTTCATTTGTTTTGCCTTTGTTTCTTTGCTTTACATGGCACTTAGCTTCCCCTAACTTAATCTTATTTATTTATTTAAACAAATGAACCACAAGTCCTCTTCCAACTCTTACTTGGTGTCAGTATTTCTACCCTGTGGATGTGTCGCGCAGGTGGGAACGTCAGGAAATTGCCCAAAAGGGACAAAACAAACTGGAACGCCGAAGCATGATTTGGTGTTGTCCTGGCTCTTGCCCAAACTGAATGCTGGCTCCAGGGCTGCAGGCAGGAGGAATCAAGAGGTGACTCACAGAAGGATTCAGAAATTCAGGTTTGTCACCGACAGCAGGCTCGCCACCCTCTGAATGGCACCTCTGACTTTTCTTTGGCTCAAAGATTTAACATTAAGGCAAAAATAAGACACAGTGTAGAAGCTCCATCAAATCTTTGGCACGACAGCAACAACAACAACAATGAAAAATTACTGTACACATGAGCTGAGAGGGTAACATTTCCCAGTTAAGCAAAGGGAAAAGTGCTAAACAAATTGCACGTACTAAAAGGTGGCTGGCTTAACAACAATAAGAAGCATCCCTGTCCCTTTTTTTTCCCTTTTCCTTTCTTCTTTTCTGTTCCAAAGATTAAGAAAGTTCCTTGCCCAATTGTCATCTCAAAAAGGGGTTTCTGCAAAAAAAGATGCTTGCAGTCCTCATCTGGATCGTGCAACCTTTGCCAAGAACAGATGTAACTCTGTCTGGAAGCTCTTCTGAATCCTCCCTTCCTGGTTCTTACTCCTGGAAAGAGAAAGAGGCACCATCAGAACAGCAAACACGTGGTGTCCCAGTGTCTCCTTGCATGAATCACTGTCGTTGACACATACTGGGGTGTCCTCTGGGACTGTCAGCCATGGAGATCTTTAAGAGTTGTGCTTACGGTGCAACTACATGTAGGTGCAACAATGGTGGCCAAAGCCCACACAGAACAGAGGGACTGGCAGAGAGGGGATGAGGAAGGTTTTGGGAGGAAACACAATGAGGAAATTAGGTGTTGGCTCCAGGTCCTGCCACAGAATAAATGGAAAATGGTGGCAAATACTTGCTTTTAATAAGCCCTGTGGCTTTTCTGGAGTCTATTTAAGTTTCAGAGGCTTATGTAAGAAAGCAAAGGCATTGCAACAATCTGGATTTGTGCAGGAGATGGGGTTTATTTCTGTATTTCGGTGATTGCATTTACTTTTCTGTGCACGCAGCTTCCCAGCCTGCAGGACTGCAACCTCTCCCTGGGGCCTGCACATCCCCCTGCCAGTCACGCCTGTGGCAGATGTACTCGGGTAATTGCATTTGGCTACAGAGTGTTACGGCCAAGTCCACTGGAAAACACACAGCTCCCAAAGCACAGCTGCTTCAGATGGGGGAAACCTCACCTAACCCTCCTCTGAACATTAGCATAGGCCCCAGGAATATCCCCCAACAATTGTCAGTATAGTTCAAAACAGAGTAAAGTCCTCAGGGCCTGCTCTTTCCTGAGATCACATCTCTGTTGTCCAAGCTGCCTTCATCACATGGGCTCTGAAATCCTCCTTTAAGAAACTTAGGAATTAGAAACTTGGAAATGAGATCCCATTTACTGAGTCCAACCACCGTTTCTTGCCTTTTGCTCGTGGGTTTAAGAGCCCTTCAGGGTGCAGTACGGCCTCTAAAGGTCCTTTGGACACGGTCATCAATTCCTTAGACAGATCAGCTCTCTCTCTGACAGTCCTAAAACATCAATCTCCTTAAAGCTTGGCCTGAAAAACATTTTTTCCTCAACTTGTTATGTTTCTGTACTGCCTCCCCTTTTCTGTTACTGCATATTGTAACATTAAGGTGTGAAATATTGCTAAGATACTGATGGCTTGGTTTATTTTCTTGTATTTTAATCTATTACTACGATTAGAGGAGCTACTTGTGAGACCAACCAGCTGAGCAGTCACACCAGGCTAAGGTACAGGGAGACCCAAAATTTAACCTGCCACCCTCTCCTGCACAGAAGAGACCCTGGGAAGTACAGGATTGCCCCAGCACCATCAGGATTACCCTTGAGAAGAGGATTTCACTGAAAGGACCCTCCTGCATAAGCACAACAACAAACTTCACATCTAGCACACACCAAGTCTGAAAGCAGAGCTCATTATTGCAATTCTTATCAATAAGGAGGTGCCTCTGCTGACTTTAAGACACTACCTGGTGCTGCTTTGAGCAGGGGAATGTAGAAACTATCATCCTAACTCAAGGCCTGGGGTTTGGAATTTTGGGTAAATGAGGTTTAGGTGGGGGAATGACAAATAGGCCTGTGTATCACAATGTTTCTGTTGAGAACCCCCTGAAATTATTTTCCAACGATAAATGATATATATTAATAACTTGTAATAGAAAAGGTGGATGTTTAATTTATCCCACATGGAAAGAAACTGTAAAAGAAGAAAAAGGAGGGAAGCAATGACTGCTCTCATTAATATTAAACGACAGTAGAAAGACAAATCCCCCCTGTTCCCATCTGGAACAGCAGTCTTAGCAAGCAGAAGCTTTTCCACTGCAGGAATGAATTACCCAGCAACAGCAGCCTCATGCCCTCAGCCAAAGCTGTGGAGTCACAGGGCCCACGGTCCCCTCCCTTGTGCCTCTAGTGCTCTTTAAAGTGCTGAAAAAATAGGACCTGAGATTGCAGTTAACACCTCTTGCATTTGTCAGAGAGACCCTACCCTGAAGGGTCTGCTGAAACTCAGGGTGCTTGGTGCTGATTAAAAGCATTGGTGGGTTTTGGCAAGCACGGTGGTTTTAGAAAGAGGAGCCTCAGCATCAGGTCTCTGCTCGGATGTCCTGGAGGGAGGATTAGCCTTGGGGGAGCCAGAGCAATTACGTAGAAACTAGCAAAGGGCAATTGTGCCCTACCTTCAAGGTGAAAGGAATGGATAGAGGAATGGAGAGCTCCCTCTGCAAGGTGATGGAGGTGCTCAGCAGACCTTGTTGGCAGTGTTTTTGGTCGGTCCCCAGGCGTTGATCGATGCTAGCCATGGGTTATGTTAGGTGGGAACAGGCTCCTTTCTTTCCCCTCCACCCTTTTCCACTCCAGCCAGGAGTTCTGAAGACAGATTTATTAACCAGGGTCTGCTTTAAACTAATAATATCAGAAGTCCCACGACTCTTGAATTTGACAACTGGCCCAACAACCTTGGTGAGTTTGCAGCATCCCAGAGCATTTCAATCTCTATAAATCAAAGCACTTCTGGAATTGAGTCAGCCTTTGTTCCAGGGCTTCTCTTGTCTCTTCTACTCCCATTTTCCTTTTGCTGCCATTACCTGGTATCTGTGGGGTGGACCTTACCCTATTCTTGCCCTAATACCCTCACCACAAAGGACTCAGAGCCTACACTGAGACCCTTCTATTGTGCAAACAAATCCCCAGCCCCAGCACTTGCTTGCTGCAATGTCTCTGCTCCAATACCCCTTAAAGCAAAAAGTGGGGTGCTGTCATGCAACAGCATGTCCCACATCACATTCCTTTTGCAAGGAAAGGCTTTCAGCCCTGCTCTTTGGGGTACTGATGCTCAGTCCCTGGTGGGCCAATGCAGGGTGTGCAGTACCCTCGGGCATGCACATTGCTGCTGCTGCTTCCCTGCCTGGCACTAGGTGAACCTGCCCATGAACTTGTCATGAGCCCTTTAACCTCACACCCCTGCCCCACTTGCAACTGCTGTTTTGGGTTGCAGGGACATATGAAACGCAAGCGATAAGCACAGGAATCTGCTGCGGCGCTTAAACAGCCTCATATTTAAGCGGATCTGTTCCCTGGGTGCATAATCCTGCAGTCAGCATGAGGCAGGGATAACTCATGGCCAGGCAGACCCAGGCTCCCCTCAGCCCCCAGGGATGCTGCCATCCCACAAGCAGAGGGGCAGCAGGGAACGGGTCACTGCTCTCTCCTGTGGTCCAGCTCCTCCCAGGGGCCCGCGGAGCTGGCGGCCGTGGGGAAGCAGACTGGCTGGCTGCCCGCTCTCGCCTGCAAGTCCTAGCAGGGAAACGAAGCTATTTTTAAAGAGGAACCTCTGCTAAGGCAAACTGCAGGGAAAGGGAGGTTGAACCTCATTATCAGAACCCCCCATCCTGCACAGGATGGGAAGCTGTGAGGAAGGAATGCCTCACAGATCATTGGGATTTTTACTGTGCTGGTTCCAAATGTGTTACAACAATCAATATCAGATGATCAATGACAGCAAAGCCCCAGCAGTCAGGATCATCTGTACAAACCAGGAGGTGGGAGCTGTGGCTTTATCTCGGGGCTCTGTCTAAATAAATCACAAGTCACAATATGGTGGTGTGGAAAAAAATGTGCTCCAAGCGAACGGTTTCAGTGCCATACAAATCAAACCTGCCACTACCCTTTCTGTTTTATAACATGAAACCTTAACGTGGCCACTCCTTCAAGTCAATACACCCACAGAATGCCCTCTTTGGAGTTTTTCAGTGAGAATAAGCATTACCTACAGCGGGAGCTCTGCTTTTAGCAATGAGGCGGCATCAAGGCATGGCAGAAACACCACAACAACTATTTAGTGTAATGCAACAATTACACACATCATGTGAGCCATTTCAGTGCAGCAGACTGCAACAAATAAGAGCGGCTTTTCATCCTATATACGCTCCTATATGATTTAATTATGGGAGACTACACACACAGAGAGAGAGAGAGCATTTTTAATTGTTAATCCCTTGTGTCTGTGAGCATCCGCACACACAGGCACCAAACCAAGAAACTCAAATTCCAGCCGAAAACTTTTATTGAGCTCCAACTGCTCGCCTGTTATTCATAACCCAGTTTCCTCTCTCACAAAGAGACCTTTTGCATGGTTTGGGGTGGTTTTTTAGATTTTATTTTATGTGTGTGTGTGTTTTTTGGTTGCCTTTTTTCTTCCCTTCCCTCCCCCCCTCCCTCCTCCCTTCCCCTCTGCCTCGCTAACAGCTGCTCGTAGTGTTGTATCCTGAGTGATGATGAGGTTCTGAAAGTGTTTTTTTGGAACAGATGGCCAGGAGAGAGCTGGGGAATGTGCCAACAGCGAGCTGGGGAATGCGCCAAGTCCTGCAGTGAGTGAGGACTCCGGGTTCCAGCTCGCGTGCCTTTCCCCTGCCCTCTGCCCCAAGTGGCGCCAGCAGGACTTCCCAGCTCGCGCTCCGAACATCTGGAGTCTGCGGCTGCCAGAAGAGCCGGGACGGGGAAAGGGAGGGGGGGAGGAAAGGAGGATGAAGCTGAAAAAGAAAAATACAAGATCCCTCACCCCATCCCTCTCCCTGCTCCGGCTCAGCTCCCATGGCTGTGGCGATGTTGCCGCCTAGCACGAGGGCTGAGTGAAAGCAAAGAGGGGAAGGGATGGAAAACTGAACTGAACCTTGTCATGGGAGTTTGGGGTGGTTTGGTTTTAGCCCTTGGGGGTTTTCTGGTGGGTGCTGGGTGTGTGGTACAGTGGTTGGATCCTGCTCTGTGTAGAGCGAAAAGCTGTGGTTGGGCTGCTGCGGCGTAGGGGATAAAGTCTGCCCCAATAGCCCTGGGGGTCAGACCTTGTGGGGCTGGGGGATGTGGGGGGCTGTGGAGCACAGGTCAGCAGCCATAAAAGCACCAGTATCCAGACAGAGCACCCTGAAGCCCTAACCCTACCCTGAGCCAGAATGCCGCCTGCCAGCAGTGCACCAGAATTTGGCCCTTGTGAGGGGAAGGCTATAAAAAGAGACTGTGCAAAGGGCATCCTGGACCCAAAACCCTACAAGATCCATGTGAGGCTTTCAGACAGCCTCTGGCCACCAGCTATAACGTCCTGCACAGAAACAGGGTACACTAGGGTCAAGGAAGCTTGGAATCCCCTTTCTGATCCACCTCCTTTTGCTGCCAGGGGATGCTCTTGGCTGGAAATGAGAGGAGATTCCCCCCTTTTTCCCAGGACATCAATGTGACCCCAGCAGGACTCGGGGCTCTGCTGAGGGTGTTGCAACCCGAATCTCTGACGTGGTGCGACTCCTGCGTGCATGGTGAAAGGCAAGGCTTAGTCCAGAACACTTGTACAAGCAAAAAGCAGCTATAAAAAAATGAAGACTATAATCAGAATTCACATGTAGTTTTTTGTTTTGAGGGGTTTTTTTAAAGGAAAAGGCAATTGAAGGCCTTCAATTAACCCCTCTGCTGCTTATAAATGAGATCTCCCATTACCAAACACCCTCGGACAAGTCTCGACTGCAGCAACTAAAACCACCATGTAACTGTAGCTAGGACTGGAAAGGGGATTTTTTTTTCCCCTACCCAAGTTTGAAAGGCTAAAGCCAACTTTTCTAATTAACAAAACGGAGTGGGAAGCGGAGAAAACCCACCCATTAAATTTCCTATTGCAACAGCAAAGTCTGAACAACAACCTAATGTTAGGGACAGCAGATAATTTGCCCTCAAAAACAAAGCAAAAGGCAATGCACAATCCAGCAAATGCAACATCTGGAGCTCCTGCCTGCCAAAACAAACTCCAACCAGCTACTTTTTTGTGTGAAAAGCTCACGGTGCCATAGCACATTGCAATCAGAGCTGAGAGTGAATGATAGAGAAAGAGACACAATGAAATGGAGATGATGGGAGATAGAGGTGCTGTGGACACAGTGGTTCAACTCAAGGAGGAGAGGTCTGTGCTTGGGCTTGCTGTGGTTTTGTTTTAAGAGAGAATAAAAAAGGAAATCCCCAAAACAATAACAAAACTATAACAGCCACCTCAAAGTTCCTAATTCAGAGGAACTGCTCAGTGAGCAGCGGTTCTGGAGACATGATTAAAAACACATACAGCTTAGAAAAAGGTGCTGATTTCAAAATTAATAAGGGCATGGTGATTTTGGGCCAAGCCATTGTATCCTCATCCAGCTGCCCGTGTGAGACCCCCTAGGAGAGACATCCCTTTACACCACCTGACACCCAGAGCTCAGATCTTCCCTGCACAGCCATCTCTAATTTCCCTCTGATAGTGGCATTTCCCTTCCTCTTGCTCCCAATGCCATCAATTTGCAAAGCTCAAGAAAAAAAGTTGCTGCCAAGGTGAGTCTTTCTGACCCAGACCTTGCATCTCCATTCCCATCTACTGGGAATTACAGGTGTGGTACCTACTGGCTTTAGCTTCATCATCAGCTGAATGTTCTCTTGCCATCATCTGAGGAAATACTGCTGGAAATCAAATGATATCTATCAGAGGAATCCATAGCCTCTTGAGCTGCCCTAAACTTGGGCTTTCCCAAAGAGCAGAACTGCATTTGCAAGACACTTCCCAGAAAGCAAAGGAAAGCAGAGCAGGGACCGAGACCCTGCCTCAGGTATGAATCCCAGCTTTCTTTTTGGAGAGGGCCTTTGGAGAAGAATTAGAGTAGGTGTCCTGTTGGGAGGTGGGACGTGCCAGTGCCCTGTGAGAGTTTCACTGTTCACGTGCTCTCGATGGGCCCCAGGCTTTTCTCCACATGTCTGCTCCACAGTGAACTTTAGACAACAAATGCCAGAAATAGGCTTTTAATTCTTCATTTCTTTTTTTAATTAAGGAGGGGCCCAGCCCTAACCCTCAGATGTGAACACCCTGGGATTTGGAGCTGTTTGAAATCTGGCTCTGTGTTTTCTGTCTTTAAGCTCATGTTGGTCTACATATGCCAAGGCAATGGGTCTCAGATTGGGCACCCAAAGCCTGAACAACAGCTCAGAAATCTGCTGAAGGCCCAAAAATGATTCTCCTCGTCCTCCTTCTTCACTTGGGAAGCGGACCCAAGACCCAACTAGTAATCTGCCAAAGCCACCCAAAAGATGCTCAGTCCTCTTCTCCCCCATCTTGACTTGCAGAGGGGACCCACGACTCAACTCTCACGTTGCCCCAGGGTTGGTGGCATCTCATGGGTGACTCTGGGACACCACTGCCCGTGGCACTATGGACCTCACAACCACCCCTCAATTTCAGGCCGTGCCCAGGAGCCCCCTCCACACCTCACAGTTCCAGCCGGTGCTGCCGGCTGTGGGCAAGCAGTGCCGTGTCTCCGCCTGGCACAGCTGCTCCAGGGGCATAAATACAGCCCATGACAGCGAGAGGAAGCGACAGGGAGTGTGCTATTGTGTTTATTTATAAACTGAGCTTCTGCAGGATGATTTGTTGGGCTGAAGAGGAGGAAAAGTGAGGAAACCTGCTCAAATCAGAGGCAGATCTTAGCGACACCGGGGAAGGAGCCCGCTCCCCGGCTTAGCTGCCCATTCATCCATTAAAACCCTGCTGATTTATTATCCCGCCTGACAAGCGAGCCCAGAAAGCAGGGGGAAGTTCAATTCAAGTTTACAAAACTCTTTTTGTCATAAAAGCCCGAACAAAGACATCAATCACTCCTTTAATTCACCCATGTCACTCTCCAAGAGGAAAACTGGCAGAACGCTCTGCTTCCTCCTCCGGCCGCTTGACGATGATTTCACCTAATTGGTTCAGTGTTAAGTAACCTAAAGGAATGTGGGGCGTAATTAGATTTAACGTCGTTTCCTCAAGATACCCACATGTCCTTCAGGTCATACATCTTACTAATGTGTTTATACATACAAGGTCCCCATCAGCTACTTTTGTGTTGTTGTCGGGTGATTTTTCTCGGAGATAAGTGTTAGATTAAACAAACCAGAAAACACAGGCGGGTGACTGTGGCTTTATGTGGGCTCCAAAAAGGCGACTCGGGGTTGCTTTGGTTTATCAAATAACAGCCCTGAGATGACTCTAATAGGATCACTGTCGTGCTAAAACACACGGACGGGTGACTAAGGAGAGGAAGAGCCCCAGCGCAGAGCACAGGGAGGAGAGAAAAGCTTTTGATTAGAGAGGAATGCGCTTATTACGAGATCAGACGGATGGAGGAGAAAGAGAGAGAAGGAAAGGCAAGGGGTAAAAAACAACCCAGGAAAACTTGCAGAGGTTGAGAAAGGAAGGAAACCACTTTGTGTTTTTTTCCCCTTTTCCCCCCCTTTTTGCAACTTTTACCGTTCTTTGCAGGAGAGGAGGCTGTAACATACCTTCCTTTTTTTAGATCTTCCTTCTGCTTGTAAGGTCCTAGTGCACTGCTCCACGCATTCAGAGAAGCTCATGTTACTGTGGTCAGCACTGTAATCCAGGTCTGCTAGTCTGGCCAGGGAAAGGATATAGTTACAGGCTATCCTCAAGATGGCCAGTTTGGACAACTTTTGACCATAAGAATAGCAGGGAACCTAGAAAGGGTAACGGGGGGAAAAAAAAAGGAAAGAATTAAAATGTAGACCAGATAAACAAAATCTCTTGCTTGAAGCATGGCAAAACAACTGTAGGTTATTTTCTTAGCAGTTTTTAACATAAATAGGAACTCTAGTGATTAAAGGCCATATGGTCCCAACAGAGTTTTAAGAAGAACTCCCCCACTGATCTCCACGGGGATGAAAGCAGCACGAAGCCTCTTGATTTCAGCAGGGCAGTTGTACTTAAAACACGATGGCAGGATACAGCCTGGGATGTCAGCCTGCTGTTCAGTTTGATTCTCAGAGGCCCTGTTCTTCTCAGAAACCTGCAGCCCTCATGCCACATCTCAAGGAACTTACTCCCTGTGAGTAGTGATCAGCTCTAGTGCCATCATATGTCTGGCAGAATAAGGCAATAAGTGGGGTGTGAGCAAATACATCATAACCTGGTGGTTTGTTCCTCAAACAGCATCAGTCGTGACTTCCAGACTGTGCAAAAGCCATGATGCCGCTCTAGGAGCGGGACCTGGAGGCAGTAATTCCTGCCTGCTGAAACACCCCATCGTGGTACCTCCTCTCCCAGAAAAGACCAAACCAGAGCCTGGTTGTATCTTATGCAATTTATCTCTTTAGCCTTGAAGATTTCTAGTATAATGTGAAACATTCAAACAATTCAAACTAAACAGTATGTGTCTAAATATCTGAACAGAGTATGTTTCCTGCTGCAGGAGGTTTAACTGCTTCTCGATCCTGATCCAGCAAAACACTACACACACGCTCAACTTCAGGCACACAACTTTTGACATGTCCAGCTTAAAGGGAGATCTTCTGAGTTCAACAGGCTTGGGGCCCTGTTTGCTAGTTTGCAAAATTGCTAAAGGTCATTCAGCCTTCAATGCACCAGAGTCTATCGCCCACAGGAAACCGGAGCCGGGCATTTATCTGAAATCCATCCCAGCCACTCAGGTTGTCTGACCGCCCATCGATCTAAGCTTTCATACTACATCAATCACTGGAATGCCTCAATGTCCCTCTATCATCTGCCTCCGTACCAGTCTCCATCCTCCTCATCCCTCTAGGGTGTCATACTCCAGGGTGTGGAGAGTTTTTAATGCTTCTTGCCTTGCTCATGTCTCAGCTTAAATTTTCTCCACACAGATACAAAGCCAGGCTCATCCCTGGAGTGATGTCCCTGACTTTACATAAGGTAGGATGGGACCTCCCCTTCCTCAAACCCCACAGCAGCCATACGCAGGTGCCAAGGGAGGAGGAGAACAGCTCAGGCATATATAAGATTTCCCTAAGTATTTTGCCAGGCTCCAACTCACATCAGCTCCATGACCTCAGCTAGATGTGCTTTCCCTGTATTTAGCAACCCACGATAGATCTTTTTTGTCCATGAAATTGATCTGGTAAGCTGAAGCCCTGTCAATTTCGAGCACCCACAACATCCTTTTGCAAAATGTTGACCCCAGTCTATATAACACTACCCTCCTTTTGCTTGTTTTGAGCTTGGCTCCTACTGTCCTCACTTGAGGTCCACCATTTCCTGTATTAGAAGAGAGGACAATGGATTTTTATTTACCAGCTCTGTGACACTCATCCTCTTTTCCAGAAGGGAAAGAGCAAACCTCGGAAGCTCCTTAGCAGACAGCTGTGTGGGAGCCATCGCATACCTTTGATTAACCTTGTCAAGCTTCCCTGAACCTTTCCTAGTCCTTTTGGAGCTGAGAGGATCAGAACAACACAGGGTATTTATTCATGCCGTGGCTGCTCTTTGTATTTATCTAACAGATGCTTATGTTCTCTGTTTCACTTAATATTCCTTTTCTCATAGCTCCTGATTTGATTTGTGACCACTACCAGGCACTGACCTGAGGCTTCCAGTGAACCCTGGGACATCTCTTCTCTGAGAAAACGGTCAGCTCAGGGTCTATCATTTCATTTGTGGAAGCTGGTATGTTTTTTTCCCATATGCATCATTTCACTTTATCTGTGTTGTATTTATTTCATCTGCCATATTATTACCCAGTCACTCCAAGTCATGAAGGCACCTCTGTAATTCTCCTTTGCTACATTTAGCAAATACTAGTACCTTTTGCTGGAGTACTGCCAGTAAACTTCCTATCACACTGCTCACCCATCTTTCCAGGTCACTTATAAATATGATGAGCAACGCAGCTCACAGCATCACAATGTCAGCTGGTAGGGACTTTGAGGTCTCCAACTCAGATGGAAGCTGAGCTAAGCTCAGAGCCGGACCCTGGTTTGTCCCCATGTGACATCCCTCCCCTAAGGAACCTGCCCTTTTTCCCTACCCACCATTCCCTGCCCGTCCACTGACCACTAATCCACACTTCTGTCCAAGCTGCTCAGTTGCTTCAAACTCTCCTAGGCAGGAGCTCTGCCCATAATGCTTATGGAAATCCAAACCAGCTACCATGGGCTGGATCACCCTTATCCACAGCACGTGGATGCTAATGCTGTTTACCTCATGGGACATTTGGTTTGTATGATACAGTTGAAGTACCCAGCAGTATCCAGACTCTCTGGGAGCAAGCCAGTGGGCTTCAAAGGGCCTTTTTTTATACACACCATCTGCTGCTGACACCCCCGAGGAGGAAAGGAATCACAGAATCTTAAGGGTTGGAAGAGACCTCGTATCATAGAATGGTTTGGGTTTGGAAGGGACCTTTAAAGGTAACCTAGTCCAAACCATCTGCAATGAGCTGTGACATTGCAGAGAATCTATTTTTTCTCTGGGAATACTCAGTGTCACTCCTGCATTGACCTCAGCTGGCAGTTGCACAGAGCAGAAACTTCTCTGTTGGTAACACCAATACAAAAAGGACAGAGCCACTTCCACGTCCCTCCTACTAGACAGAGCATAAGGTGTGCCATGGGATTCAAGATACACCCTGTGAGACCCTTTTTGTAAAGTTGGCAGTCAAGGAAAAGGCAAGGCTAAGTGTTGTCCCCCTCACTTCAGAGTGAAGCCAAGGAATAGCTGGAAAGGGCTGAAGTCTGGTGGCACAAAGGGCCTCTTTTTACTCAACAAAATCTCTCTGTAAACCCTTGCCTTCACTTCTTTGCCAGCATTATGAACCTACCAAGTGCCCTCAGATCCTAATACCTGGCACCCAGATACAATAAGCTCAGAGTTATTTTGAAAGCAAGAGCTCCGGGCAGCAGAAACACTCGAGTGTCTTTTGATGCCAATGTAACAAGAACAGTGGAGATCCCAGATCAAACAGCAGCGTGAAAGACCAAAGCAAGATGGAAACTAAAATGGAAGGATTCAGGGAAATGTGGGAGTAATTTCAGAATTAGAGCAAGATGGAAGTTAAATTGAGTGGAAGGAAAATAGACCACGAAATCCTTGAGGCTGACACACAGACCCTGTCCAGTTACAACACAAGAAGCCAGGCTAAAGTCTTTTCCCCTCATCTGTTTTGCTGCCTTTCTTTTGTGTTTTGTTTTGATTTCAAAAAAGAAAAAGGAGAAACAAAATAAAACCCCAAACTGTTTTGTAGGGTATGTTTGCTACGCAAATTCCAAGAAAGATCTCAGTGCTAACACAGTTGACAAAAGCCTCGACTGGGATTACACAACACGTCTCCCACATGCTGCAACAAAGTCCAAGCTGGAGCTGCCCCGTATGTCCATGGAAAAGGTTCACCTTGAGCAGCTCAGATACCACCGTGGTGGGTGCCAGGCATCAGCATTAGGAGATAAGAGTGTTTGCCATGGTAACAGTGTTAGAATAACTATTTCATAGGAACCCTCCCTGTCTTGGCTCAGCTCCTGCCATTTTAATGTTTCCTTTTGAATTAAACATGGGAAATTGAGAGAGGAATGAGGCACTTAGTTCAGATTCAGATCCAAAGCTTCCCCAAGAAGGAGGTGGGAGGTAAGAAAGTGAATTTTGGGTTTATCCCTGCTTTAACATAAAGCCAATGAGGAAAAGGGAAGAGCTTTGCAGAGCTGGAGTGAAGGGTGTCAGTGACACACCTGGATGTCAAGGAATCTTCAAAATCCAACCCAAAACAGAGTGAGTGTCTTAGAAATGGGAAAAATGCGTGATGCTGGTGTGGCCATGCAGGTGTAACCCTCCCAAGCTCCCATGGGGCCCATGCTGCACACGTTTTCAGCAGGAGGTAACGTGAGCAGGCACCCATCACGCTCCCGGTGAGCACCAAGCCCTTTCCTTCTGCCACCTTCTTACTCATCACGCGTGAGCCAAACTGACATGAGTGCTTTGATGGTAAGACTGTGAAAACAGGAGCTGAACAGGTCCAGAGGCAAGGGAGCCAGTGGAGAGCTCAAGTTCCCATGCAGTAATGAAAATATTTCCTTTATCTGACCTCCCTGATTTCTGCCGAGCAGCAGCACAGCTCATCATCTTCCCTGCAATATTTGCAATGATTAAAAGGAATTAGGGAGGAACTGCAACTGAAATTTCACACTGATCCGAAGGAATGCAGCTGTCTGCTGGAAAGGAAAGGAAAGGACACTGGCACCATCTTTGGCTTCAGGAGATCAGCACGGCAGTGGGCTGGGACCAGCAGGAACCACAGCTCCAGGCAGAGCACATTTGTTGGTTGAGTCTACGAAGGGCTCTGCAGAGTCTCCATGGGTCTTATCAGCAATCCCCAGGCTGGCAGGGGCTGAAGCAACTCCAGACGAATGCTCTTGAGACATATTCCTGTGCAGAAGAGCCCTTCTTTGGCAGGAAGATAGGACGGGATGTGACTTAACAGGTCTTTTCCATCCTTGACGTCTGCAATTCAGAAACAGACTAAAGATGCTCCCTTTGAAGTCCATGGGAAGTCTGCTGCACACTTGATGGGAGCAGTGCTTGGCCTGCCTCCAGCCATCCTGATGAAGCTCTCCCCAGAGAGCTGTCATTCACCAAAGACATAATCTTGGAGTTGATTCTCACCCAGGGCACAGGAGAGGAGACTAGAGGATGAGGTTGGGGAACAACTAGAGAAAAGGAAGGTTGAGAGGGTACAACATCCCCACCTGCCATATGAGGGTACAGGGTACGTTCACCATGATGGATCTGTGGGGAATAACCAGGAACATCCCATGGACCTTAGGAACATTAGGCCAGTTCATACCATTGAGCTTCTGTCCAGGTAGTTCTGTCCTCATCAATAAAACAACACTTCTATAAAACACCCTCTGGACCTGTCTGGGTAATGTCTATAAAGCCAAGCCCACTCTGCTTTTTTGCTGCATGAAAATGCTGGAAGAATATTGGGTGCTGGGGGTACAGACATCTCTGTTGTCATCCTAGGAATGGGACTTAACACAGACTAGCACTGATCCTTTTCCCATGAAGGTCACACGGGGCAGAATTAGGTCCCCTGGGTACAGCAGGGATGACGGGGTAGCTCCAAGGCAGATAAATGTCCATGTTTGTGATGCAGTGTAAGCTAAGCCCTCCTGACAGCTAGCTCCTCCACAACTTGCCATAATAAGCTGCTGAATTTACCTGTCTGCTAATTCATCTGGTTTATTTTTATACTGAGAATTAAAACACACCAGCCCCCGCCCCCAGGAGAGCATTCGGCTGCCCCTTCCTCATGTTCAGACACACAACACAACTGCTCTGTCTCACTGTTTGTGCTGAGCCTCCTGCCAAAAATATTTCCAGAAGGTTCATATAAATGTCCAGTGGCTTTTGTACATCCCTCCTTCCAGTCTGGGGCAAGTCATATGTTTCCTGGGGTTAGGGCACCTCAGGGGAAAGGCGTCAGGTTGGAGCAGCAGAACTGCTGGTGTTCCTTGCTTGTCATCCCCGAGCACAGGGGAAACATCTGTCCCTCAGCATCACAAAGTATCTTCAGGGCTGGTGTCTGCAGAGCTACCGGGAGGATGAGGGGGAAGAGGAGAGAAGTTGTGGCTGTCTCATCACTGGAAGTGTGCAAGGTCAGGCTGGATAGGGTTCTGAACAACCTGAACTACTGAAAGATGTCCCTGGCCATAGTGGGGAGAGGACCCAGAAGAACCAGAGTGTGTGGTTCAGAGCCACCAAGCAACTTACAGCTACCAGATGGGCAACTTTGCTAACTGCAAGACTACTCGTATGTGCAGCTGCATGGCCCTAGTCCCCTCATACCCCTCCTCCAGCACACAGTGCAGCAGCAGCCAGTTTCACCGATGGATCCTCCATGGCACTGGTGCTCACTACACTGAGCTGGACATCATGGGTTTGAACGCAGCAAGACCAGATACTGCTTTGTGGATACATGGCATGGTTCTCTTTGGAAAAGGGCCCCATAGAATGATAGTTTGGGTTGGAAGAGACCTTTAAAGGTCATCTAGCAGGGACATCATCAACTAGATCAAGTTGCTCAGAGCCCCATCCAACCTGACCCTGAATGTTTCCAGGGATGGAGCATCTACCACCTCTCTGGGAAACCTGTTCTACTGTTTCACCACCCTGATCATAAACAAAAGTCTTCCTTATATGTAGTCTAAATCTACCCCCTTTTATTTTGAAACCATCCTCCTTTGCAAGAAGTATTGCAAGGAGCCCTGCTAAAAAGCCTGTGCCTATCCTTCTCACCCTTTAAGTACTGGAAGGCTGCAATAAGGTCTCCTCAAAGCCTTCTTCTCTCCTCCAGGCTGAACAAACCCAACTCTCTCAGCCTGTCTCCAAAGCAGAAGTGCTCCAGCCCTCTGATCATCTCTGTGGCCTCCGCTGGACTTGCTCCAACAGCTTCATGTCTTTCCTATGCTGAGAGCTCCAGAGCTGGAGACAGCACTGCAGGTGAGCTCTCACCGAGCAGAGGTTCAGAGTGATCCCCCTCAGCCATCTGTGGGCTTCACATGGTCAGATGCTCTGCAAAGCTCTGTTCTGGCCAGTGATGGGCAGCTATTCCATACCATGGGTTTGGGAGGCTTCTGTTTCTCTACCACCAGATTAGAGAGTTGGGGAATAAGAAGCCCCGTGTTAGCGAAGCAAACACTGCAGCTTGAAAGAAAGCCTCATCCCTGCCTCGCCACAGGCAGCAAAGCAGCCAGCCAGGGACCAAACCTAGCTGAAAAATGCCAACAAGAACAAAAGCAGAAAGGCTCAGATGGGAGCACTGGTCCTGACCAAGACGCCTTCACAACAACCCAGTTCCCTCCCAGCTCCTGGCTCCCCCATCACTCGCATTGCAGAAACATGACTTCACTGCTTGGAGCAAGTGAATTGGCTTCCTCTAAACAAAACCTAGGTGTGGTGCTGGGTGAGTTCACCCCAGGGATCTCTTCCAAATGGCAGTCTGGTTAACGCTGCCCCAGGCCTGGCTCCACTTGCTTTTGGACAGTCTTCCTGTGCTATCCCCAGATGTTTTGCACCCTCAAAGACTCCTGCACATCCTCAGGGCATGCAACACACACCTCCAGTATCAGCATGACATTGCTGGACTGCAGCAAAGCTCTTACCTTATTGCAGGCTCTTTGGACCACCTCTCAAAACAGTAACTACACAGAAGACTACTGGGATATCACAGGAGAAATGCCAGGGTCATTATTTCTCTAGAAGGAGATAGCCTCAAGCACTAGAGTTGGGAAACACTGTTTTGGGTGATATTTTAGTACTGGTCATCTCCATCTTTGAAGTCCAATAGGTCTAATTCACCTGTGAAATAGGAGAATGAACTCCACCAGAGTTAAAGGGATCAGTCCTAGCTTGGCCTTGGTCATTGTTTAGTCATTGGCCACTGCTGGATACTGGGGGTTTTCATAGAATCATCAAATCTTGGTTGGAAAAGACCTTTAAGATCATCAAGTCCAACCACTCGCCTCACACTGCCCAACCCACCACTAACTCATGGCCCTCAGCTACACAGCTTTGAAATAGCTCCAGGGATGGACACTCCCCCACCTCCCTGAGCAGCCTGGGACAGGGACTGACAAGCCTCTCAGGGAAACAGTTCTACCTGATCTCCAATCTAAACCTCCCTTGGCACAACTTGAGCCCATTTTTTCTTTTCCTATCACTCATTACTTGGGAGGAGAGATTGATGCCCACCTCACTACAATCTCCTGTCAGGTAGTTGTAGAGAGTGATCATGTCTTCTCTCAGCCCCCTCCTCTTCAGACTAAACACCCCCAGTTCCCTCAGCTGCTCCTCATCAGACTTGTGCTCCAGACCCTTCACCAGCTCTGGTGCCTGTCTCTGGACACGCTCCAGCACCTTAATATCATTCTTGCAGTGAGGGGCCCAGAACTGAACACAGCAGCTGAGGTGCAGCCTCACCAGCACTGAGAGCAGGGGGACAATCACTTCCACTCCCTTGCTACCACTGCTTAGACTCAGGAGCTGCCCTGAGCCTGTGGCCAGCTGCAAGGAGCCCAACTCTGCTGCAGCACACGTGTGGCTCTGCTTGCATCCCTTCTTGAATGGTGCAAACTGGGACTGGAGTGGGATATATCACTTTGTGAACACACATGGCATGAACTGTAGAAGATGCAGGTTGGGAATAAAGAACCCCAGGCACAAGGTACCATAAAGCATCTGACCTCCCCAGCATGGGGACTGCAGCCCAGAGAGGAATTTGAGGGCGGATTAAGGCGGGAGCAGAGCCTGGATCCAAAGCCCGGCAGAGGAAGGCAGACTCTTTCCTCCGATTTCAGCAGGCGCCATAAGAAAACACAGAGGTTAACAGGGGGTGGCTACAGCAAGCAGAGCAAATGCCTCCCAACAGGAGCAGGATTTGTAGCAGAGGATAAAATCAGTTAGACAGCAACCAAAGGAGCAAACAAGCCCTATTCTTGGTGACACACAGTCATTGTTTTCGGGAGTTTTGTCCTTTTGTCTGGATTTTCCTTTATTTTCCCTCCCCTTGTGTTGCTTCAGGCCTGTATTTTGTCATCTTCTTTAGCTGTTAAACCACAGTGCTGCCCTGCTCTGTCTCAGACGGGCTCTAAATAACCATAAGCGTCACTCTGGACTGCCCCAAACCACCGAGATGCTCCGGTTAACGCTGTGCTCTTCGATGACAACACTCAGCGGTGGTACCACACGTTGTGAGCAACGTGTGGAGAGTGCCCTGGCTCTCCTGAAGCCCAGCAGTGTCTCACCAACTGCCACTGGAGCAAAGCCAAACCCTCCCACCCAGCTGGTACCCCCAGGGAGGGTAATGGGAGTTTTGTCTTCAGGAGCTGGGTTTTAAGGCATCTTAGGATTTCCTGCTGGTGGGATCTTGGGGGGATGAATCACTGGGAACAGGGCTGGGAGATGTCAGCAGGTGACAGAGGAAAGCTCTCAGCCTCCCCACCATGCCGCAAGGAAACGCCAACGACACTGGTCACATACGGTGTCCCTCCTGCAGAGGTGACAAACCACAGCTCCTTGACACACAAAGAGGACGAGCACGTAACGATGCATCCCCAGAATAGCCTCAGCCTCCACCGGCTTGTGGCTTGCAGCTGTGGGCCCTGCCTGCATTTACTGCCTGGCTTGTCCCTTCACAGCCCTGCAGACAGCTTGCCCCCGTGCCACCCCAGAGCAACCCAACCTCCTCCCCTGGCCTGGAGGCTGCTGCTCCCCATGTCCCACCACGCTCCTGATGGGAGCGAGAGGGGTCTTTTCTGCACCGATTTAACAACAAGCCACAGCGGCCACGTGCATGCCAGCAGCAAAAAAACTAGTGGGGGGAAAAAAGCCCTCTACTCCAGCAGCTAAAAAGCCCTATAAAACCCTAAAATATCTCCAGAAGCCACATGAGTGTAGAGAGTGAGGCTGTCAGCTGCTCAAGGCAGAGACCGCCCTGGTAATGCAGTGGTGAAAAGACTTAGAAAAATGCCAATATACTTCAAGGGGAAATAAAAGTCTGTAGACACATTTGCTCCCGGCGCAGACTCGAGCTCGCTGTGGCTCCATGCGTTGCTTTCTCCAAGAGGAGCTGGACAGCAGTGTTCCAGAGAGAAACCAGATGTGCAAGGCTAGGCGGGCTCCAGATCAGGAAGGCAGCTGTGGTTGTCTCCATCCACGGAGGGAGATTTTGCTGCCACCTTAGGGTCTGTGAGAACAGCTGAAAAGCTTGATCACAACTCCTGTGAGTGCAATATACTGGTGGGAGTTGTTTGTTGCAGTGCCCACTGCAGCCCCACAGTGGAGAGCACTATCTCCCCCTGGCCAAGGCCTCCTGGAGCAAAGCTGGTAGCTAAGTCCATGCTGTAATAAATGTTAACACGGTTCAGTTTCACACTTGAGATGTGCTGGAGCAAAAGACTCTTGTTGCCAAAAGGAATTTGCAGACAAAAAAGGGAGCCAGTGTTGCACCCGTGGCCTGGCCTGCATAGCAGTTGCTCTGAAGGTGTGCAGTGGTGGTGTGGCATCTTGTCACCTCCAAATGGTTGCACTGCTTCATTGATGGGAACACTCACCAGCACAAGGACACTTCAGATGGAGATGACTTTGGGTTCTTGGGAACTCAGTGCTGTATCTCCATCTGCATCAGAGATGTTTGGGTTCACTGACCACCCGTAACAGCAGAGAGAGGGAGAGAAAAGGGATGGAAGTGACAACCCACTATGTCACCTATGACATGTGTCCTGAAGCAGATGGGACAGTGCAAGAGACCTATTGACCAGCACCTGCCAGGCCTTACAAGGATGGGAGACAAGTGCTACAGGTAGGAGTTGTCCATCCATGGGAACAGGAAGGACACTCAGAGGGGCAGCAGCTGAGGGAGAGCAAAGTACAGGAGAAGTACCTTCACCATCTTCAAGTGTTTTAGAGCAGGTGAGTGGTTGTGGGTAGGTGAGGGTTTTCCATGGGCAACTATGCTGTAAGCCTCACGAGTCCACTGTCAATGGAAGGATCACTTGGACAACTGATGAGTGGGGGACTGTGGGGAGCGAAATCTCTTCCAGAACAAGTAGCTGAAGATCATAGGTGCCAAGATAAGGGGGAACGAGATGTATCTCAGGAGCATCTACCCTTCAGTCTTGCCTCAGTGATATGGACCCACAATGAAGGCAGCAGCTGAACAAAAAGAGATCCTTCTTCATGGTGGTCATTACCCCAAGGGGCGAGCACAATGGCAACGACATCTCTTCCCAATGGCTGGTAGCTCCCAGAGCCAGCAGCTGCCCGTCTGCTTCCCACCTGGTCTCGGAGGTGAGCCAGGGACAGCTAAGTGCTGAGGGACATGGCTGGATTAGCCTCTCCTTGTGTGAAATGACTGTGGTTGGTTCTTCCTCCTCCAAGCACTGGGAAAAAAACCCTTCCTGCCATCTGGAGAGCTGGCCTACACAAGCCAAAACATGTGTGCCATATGTACACAGCTGCAGAGCGCAGGGAGGCCGCTGTCAGCCCATCTGCCCAGCATGCTGCATGCCAGTCACTCGCCCTCAGGTGGGTTAACCAAGATGAGAAGGGTGTCCTGCAGAGAGTCACGGCTTCCCCTTCCTTCTCCTCCCCAGACATGGATGAACTCCCCATGGCGTGGCCGTGATGGGCCAGACCCTTTGAGTATTGGGGTTTTCTCTCACGCGAGGCAGAGAGGATAAGTATCTCCAGCCCCACGCATCTGAACAGTGTGAGGAAGGGGATGGCACCTCTGTGGGTGCTGAGTGGGGTCCCTGCTTCCAGCAGCTTTGCATCCAGCACCCAAACCCTTCCCAAAAGGGCAGGGGGCCGGGGCCAGCTGTGTGCAAGTGTGGCAACTCTCCTATGCACCTTGCCCGCCCGTCTGCAATGAGGTATCGGTTTCAGTGCCTCAGGAAAAGCCTCCCAGCTGCTTAAGAGCCTGATACATGATGACAAGGAAGAGACGAAGGTCTAGCCGAAGAATGAGAAGGTCTGTGGCTCACCACACACAGGAATTGCCTCCTGCACAGGGCTGGTGGCCCTATATATGCTCAGGGAAGTGAAAAGACAGTACTTACACAAGCCTCCCTACTGAATTCACCTCTACAAACGCTTCTCTCTACACTCCTGGCTACTCAGCTCTGCTGATCAAGACATAACAGAAAGCAACATCTTCTCTTCTGACCCAAACTGCTCCTCACACTCTCTCTGCCAGCACCGGTGTGAATGATTTGAGTGACAAGTCAGGGCCACGCATTTGTGCCATGAAGCCGCCTGTCACCTGATGTCACGTACGGCACCAAGCACGCCGTTGGCAGCCCAACAAGAAATGAATCCAAATGTCATCCAATGATGGTCAGGACAGCCAGCCCACCCCTCAGCAAATTGCTAGGAAAACCTCTCAGCAGACAGTTCCCAGAGGATGATTTCTTTCTCTCTGCAGAGCGAATACAGCTCTGTCAGTACGCTCCCATGCCGACCCTAGAGACCGGCTTTCATGGGAAGGGAGGATAGCAACTTGTTCTCCAGGCTCTTTGGGCTCCCAGCTGAGTCCAGGGCTGAAATGATTTATGGAGACAGGGCCAAGGCCAGGAATCTGAGGCTTTTCAAGAGTTGCCCATTTCCCCAAAGAGTGCGGCTTTAATTTGTTGCTTGCCTGACTTCTGCTTGAGGCTCAGCCTAGAACAAGATTGCCAGTGATTTGGGAAATCAGTGCTACTTCCCCTTGCGGTTTTGGTGGTGTAGATGTCTGTCCACGGAGAATTAGACTGACACTTCCAAGCGTGTTACACACAGTTGCCAAACAACTGAGATATAGAAACAAAATACATCAAGTCTGGAGTTAGCATCTACAAGGGGCGGCCTCAGCACTGGAGGGACAGCATCCAACACACACCGATGGCTGCGATTCTAACAGAAGCTGTCAGATCCCACCACTGCACCGGGGTTAGAAATGCTCTAATTTAGGTGTTCATCGCCAATTCTTTCCTGACATACAGCCCCAGGTTCGACCTGGGTTTCCCACCGAGGTCAGGGCTGGAAGTCTCTTTACAGAAGTAGATGATGGGGAAGGATTAACCCTTGGGGTGCAGGTATCCAACACACAGTGGCTGCAGGCATCGTGCACGAGATGAGAACAAGCAGAGCTCCTCTAAGCATGAAAGAGGATTGAGTCTTACAGCAAGCACACTGGGGGAATGGCTTGGGCAAGCAATGTCTGAAAGATGGTAGCCAAAAGTCTGGGTATACGTGCCCCCCTGCAAGCAGAGTGTGCTGGTCCTACCAAGCTGGAGGGACTGTCCTGGGAGAGGTGATGCTCAGCATGTCTCAGATCAGATTCATCCACAGTGCGTAGCCCTCCAAGCCCTGTGCATCTCCTCCCTCCTACACACCTGGAATAGCCCTGTCAGCATTTACCAGGGAGTCTGCAAAGCTGAGCCAGCTGGGCTTGCAAAGGGTGACAGCATGTCTTTTGTCTATCGGTGAGCTGTCACTCCACTCTGTGCCTACACACAGAAAAGAGCACAGGGCTGAATATAGGGACCAGGGCACTGCTTGATCCGTGTGGGGAAGAGACATGAACATTGTCGCTTCTCTGGATCCCTCCTTGCCTTCTACATGTAGGGGAAGTGATGGAGGGATTTTGCCCAAAACTTCACTTGCCTTTCAGAAGCAGCACCTTGCCACTGAGCACACATCTATTATCCTTCATAGACGATCTTCAGGATTTTCAAGACGTCCCCACAAGAAATCCCAGCACCATTCACACTGCAAGCACACACTATGGTAACAATCCTGTGAAACTAACTGGCAGGGGACCACAACTTAGCTATCCTGGGCAGCCACGGAGCACACAAAGCTGCAGAGGTGGCTGCAGGAACCTCAAGGGCTCTCAGGGGTCAGGCACCACAAAAGTCAATGGGAGTATATTGCTGTCCAGACTCCACGAGATCCTTTTGGGGTAGCCCATCCCAGCAGGACAGTTAGCAAATACATGTGCTCTTGGTACAGGAGCATCACCCCAGCTCACAACTTGGCCAAGTACCCCCCTCCACTCTGTTTTCATTCGGAGGGCTTTCTCAGTTTTGTTTTGCTCTTTTCCCCTCTATGCTACTCATTTCGGGGGGGGGGGGGGGTTAGCCCCAAAAGTTTCTAGGTGCAAGCAAATTAAAAGTCCGTATTTATTTATCTTGACTGTTAGCATAGTTCTAGGGTTGGTACTTCCAGGCATTTTGAACTGACTTCCCCTCCTGTCAGGCTCCGGGCTCCTGCCTTTGACCTCCCGCAGCCTCAGCCGTGCGGCAGAGCGGGGGCTTCCCCCGTGCGCTGCGCACCCCCCAGCACCCGGCGCCCGTCCCCGCGATGGAGCCCGCTGCGGGGGTGGGGGGACGCGAGGAATCTGCGAGGCCATGCCCGCGGCCACCCCCCGCCCCGCTCTCCGCAGACCTCCCCCGGGTCCCCCCCCTCGGGATGGCGGCGGGGAACCGGTCCGGTGCCCGTCGGTCGGCAGGTACCTGCTTCCTCAGCGCCTCGAAGGCAGCGCTGATGGTGTGGACGCGGGTCCTTTCGCGGGCGTTGGCCAACAGCCGCCGCGTCTGCTGCAGGGCTTTGATCTCCGGCGAGACGCCGGCCGCCTCGCCCGGCCCCGGCCCCGGCCCCGGGCGCGGGCGCGGGGAGGAGGCGGCGGGCGGCGGCGGCGGCGGCGGGCGGGCGGCGGGAGGCGGCGGCGCGGCGGCGAAGGCGGCGGCTCGCGGCTCCCAGGCGGGCGGCGGCGCGGCGGCGGCGGCGGGAGAGGGGGGGACGTGTGCGGCGTGCGGGGCAGCGCGGAGCCCCGTCCGCCTCCCGCTCAGCACTTTCAGCTCCAGGCGGAAACTTTTGCAGCCGTGCTTGCGCCGCAGCCGCCGCAGCCCCCCGAGCTCGGCAGCGCAGAGCCGCGGCCAGGGCTCGCCCTCCGCCAGCGGCGAGCTCCGCATGGCTCAGCAGCGGCTGCTCCGCCGCTCCGATCCCTTGCCCGCTGCTGCTGCTGCTGCCGCTGCCGTCCCGCTGCCGCCCATCTGCGCCCGCTCGCTCACGGCGGGCAGCGGAGCCCCGGCGGGACGGCTCTGTCCGTCCGTGTGTCGGTGCGTCTGTCCGTGCGCCCGCGGCTCCCCGCAGCCGGCTCCCCGCAGCCGGCTCCCCGCAGCCGGCTCCCCGCAGCCTGCCTCCCGCCGCCGCCGGCAGCCGGCCCGCTGCGCAGATGAGCGGCTTTAAAGAAACAGGAAGGCTGGCTTTTCTTTTTTTTTTCTTCCCAAAACAGCTGTGCTGCCAATCTCCTTTGTTCATCCCCCCCACCCCCCTTCCCTTCCCTCCCACCCCACTCCCACTTTCTTCTTTAATCTCGCTCTTCCATGCGATGGGAGAGAAATCCTGCCCCCCGGAGACTCGCCGCGACCCACTGTCTACGCTCCCCCCAGCCCCCGCCTTGCCTCCCCGGGGAAATCCGTGATTCGCTTTGACTTCCAACCCCCCCTTCAGCCCATTTCTCTACCGCCATCACTTGTTTCCCTCATCAAGATCCTGGTCTGCGAAGTGGGGAGAGCCTGACTTCACGTTGCCTTCCTAAATGTGCTCGAGAGCACTGAGGGCACCCCGGCGGGCTGGGGAGCCGGGGCAGCTCCGGCACCTCGCGGATATCCCTCCCGTCACGGCTCCTCGCTGCCTTCACTTGCTGTTCTGCTACCGACTTCGGATCCACTTGGAAAAATTATTCTGCAGCAAAGGGCTACCCAGTTTTTCGCAGAGGTAACAAGGGAGCCCGGACACATGGGTTGCTGCTACCAGCCGCGGGCTTTCTTCTGCTAGCACCCCAAAACCCCTGAACTCTCCTTACCCCAAAGCAGCAGGGCCGGGGAGGGATGGAGGGATGGAGAGATGCAGGGACTTGCCTAAGGTCAGGGTCAGAGCTGTGGCACAGCTGGGAATGAACTGCATTTCACAGGACTGTAGGAAAATTCAGGACAGAGGGACCTCAGGAGATACTCTGTTATTTATAAAAGTATCTCTGTTATTTAGGCACCTGGCTTCTGTTTTCAAGCAACTTAAACCCCTTAGTTGTGTTGGGGATCAATGGGATTTAAGATGTGAGGTGCTTCAGTTCACTTCAGAGAAAGGGATATTAGTTCCTAACTCTCTTCATCTTGTGGCATGTCAACCTGGCAGCCATCAGCACCACATGGGGCAAGCAGAGGGAGCTTCTGTTTGGATCCACAATGCAAGACCAGCTCTGCCTAGTGGCTAATGTCCTCTGCTTCATGCTACTGTGGCCAGGCTGCACCAGAGCAGACATCATAAGAGTTTCTTCAAGTAGAGAAACTAGAGGTGCTGGTGATAGTACTAGAGAAGATATGCTGAGTCCTGGTTCAGCACCATATCTGTGGCCACCATGCTCTCTCCTCCATTTAATCCTCTGTCCCAGGTGTCACTACAGTTTGATTTTCTTTTGCAGAAAGACTTTAGGTGAGTCAATTGAACTCTTGAGGTGCCTGACTTCCCAGTGTGGGTAGCATCACCTCCCTGCCTTGTGGTGGTGCTGGCAGATTGCACTGATATCCTCGCTAGAGCCTGTGAATTATTGCTACTAATGCCAGGACATGCCCTGATGACCATTTTCTCCATCGATTGTCTTTGACTTCTTCTAACTCTCAAAAATGAGACCTAACAAAGGGTTTTTCAGTTGCCCTGATTTCTCCCAGATGTCCCAAGGAGGGACATCAGCACCAGCAAGCTCTACCTTTGAGTGGAACCCCAAAGTTAAACATTTGGTGGCTCTTCTCACAGGACAAGGAAGATTTAACCCAAGATCTTGGCCAAATTTCAGTTTTAGCCATTAAATTCTGCCTACCTGAAATACTCCTCCTGTTCTTCTGTGAGGGGTTAAATAGATGAGGCCATTAAAACCAAAGGCATTTGAAGCCATCTACACAATTTGTTATTCACATCTTGCCCTTAAGGCACGTGGATTTTCTGGGTGCTGGTTGTGTCGCTGCTTCCTTGGCGGGAGCTGCATTACAGAGTGCTTCCAAGAAGAAACCTAAACCTGAGTGCCCCTAGTCACATATCTGCCTGTCAGACCTTCCCCTTATCTCATTTTAGTATCCTTGTGGTTATGGGTATCACGGGAGAGCTGGGGATGCCCGAATTAGGGCCGAGTCACGATGGTCCTTGTCCCTCTGGGTGACGCACTGTGTGGTTCATAGAGCCTGTCCAGGTCAGTGCCCCGTTGGCAGAGGATCCATCTGACAGCCGCAGAGCACAGACACTGTGGACGTCCAAACCTGCTCTGAGAGCATTAACCTGCTTTCACTTCATTAGTTAAAGCAGGGCTAACTGCTGACAGGCTCTCTTGCTGTCATCTGATTGGGTTGCTCCTGTATACCTTAAAGGTGGTTGAAACTAAAGCTTGCTTGGAACTCAACTGAAGGGAGAGTCCTCTGCAAGTGCAGAGTCTTGCACCTGGGGAGGAACAACCCCATGCACCAGTACAGGCTGGGGATTGACCTGCTGGAGAGCAGCCCTACAGAGAGAGACCTGGGAGTGCTGGTTGATAATAAACTAACCATGAGCCAGCAATGTGCCCTCATGACAAGAAGCCAATGGCATCCTGGGGGCATCAAGAAGAGTGTGAGCAGCAGGTCAAGGGAGGTTCTCCTGCTACTCTCCTCTGCCCTGGTGAGAACTCATCTGGAGTCCTGTGTCCAGTTCTGGGCTTCTCAGCTCAAGAGGGACAGGGAACTGCTGGAGAGAGTCCAGCACAGGGCCACCAAGATGATCAGGGGACTGGAACATCTTCCTTATGAGGAAAGGCTGTGGGAACTGGGGCTGTTTAGTCTGGAGAAGAGACTGAGGTGGGATCTCATCAACACTTGTAAGTACCTAAAGGCTTGGTGTTGGGAGGATGGGGTGACAATTTTTTCTGTAGTGCCCAGTGACAGGACAAGGAGTAATGGACACAAGCCAGAACACAGGAAATTCCACTTGAACACATGAAAACACTCCTTTGATGATGAGATGAGGGAGCCCTGACCCAGGCTACCTGGGGAAGATGTAGAGTCTCCTTCTCTGGAGGTTTCCAAATCCACCTGGACATGTTCCTATGCCCCCTGATCAAGGGGAACCTGCTTTAGCAGGGGGCTGGATGATCTCTAGAGGTCCCTTCCAATCCCAACCATTCTATGATTCTATGAGAGAGATTTAAACTGCAATGAAAGAGTCCACACAACCTCTTCTACCAGCTTAAGTTATTTAGCTGAAAGTTACTCTTTAAATTGAGCAAGGATGAGTTCCTTGCAGAGTAAACCCTTTGGTGCAAGCTGTGGTTGCCCCAGAGCCATTGGCATACATGCAGTGGAGATGAGCAGCAGTACCTGAGCTCAGAGAGACCACCTTGCCTCTGGAAATCAAAGCAGCAGGGCTGTGCTTGGGCTGGGAGTGTTTGGGCTGGGAGCAGCATGGCCTCGTGCCATGCCACCAGAGCAACACAGCTTTTGGGACTGAATGCAAGAAAATCTCTGGGTGGTGCTGGCTACTCTGTGCCATATGGATGTGGCAGCTCATTCTGCTCTGAGGTATCTGCCTGACAAAATGATGGTGTGAGGTGAAAGACAGATGGAATGAATTACCTACCTAGGGCAGAAGTGCAGAGTAGCAGGACTGTGGCTATGAGTTGAGGCAAAACTTCAGACCTTTCCTATCTGCAGACAATGCCAGCTTTGTCTGCACTCAGAGTTACATCATTTTAGCAGTCCTGCAGTGTCCTGTGGGGAAGGTATTCACAGAAAGGGATAAGGCAGGTACTTGAAGGGCAAAGGCATGCACAGAGGGAGGTTTCATCTGTGTCAGAACCAAGCTGATGAGTCCAGTGCCACTGTCCTATCTCATTGCTCTACCTCCTACTCCCTGTACTCCCCTTGCCTCCCTTGGTCAGTTCTGGGGTCTTTACTTGGAGTAAGCAAAGCTAACCCAACCCAGTCGTGTTTCATATGCCTGGCATTTTGGGATGGGGTGGTATGGCCATGGCTGCAACACTAGTGAGGTGGGAAAGGGGTCAGTCCTCTGCTTTGAGACCCATCAAGAAAATAACTTCAGCAGAAGCACCAACCATGCAACTCTGCTACTTCTGTCTTCAAGGGTAAATAAATAAGGCAGTAAACCCTTTGGCAGTCCCCTGTGAAGGACAGAAGAACCCTGAATAAAAATCTAATCAAAGTGTCACTGGAGAAGTGTTAACCTTTCATGTGTCATTGCTTTACTCAAAGTCATGGATTAACTCCATCCAGTGTAGGGTTGAGTTCTTTCTGTTACCGTGCCCTAAACTTGTCTCTGCCTCCTGCCAGTGGGTGAAATACCTTGTTGGGCAGCTCTCTGCTCTGCTAAAAATTGCTGTGGCTAAAAGAAATGACTGAAAGCCCAGAATGTGTCTCCAGACAATATATATATTTTTTTAAAGGATAAATAAGTAGAAAGGAAAAGGAGATGGAAACAATCTGCTAAGTGGCAAGATTTAGCTGTAGGTCCAGTTTGGGGTGTTTGAAGTGACTGAGTTTGTCTTCAGTACGCAGGATAGGTGATGGGGGGAAGATGTGCTGCAGGTGAGTGCCATGGAGATGCCTCTGAAGCAGAGTCTGAAGGACAGGACATCTTCCCCAGGAGAGCACCCCGAGTATTTCTTAAAGGTGATTCAGCTGGGGGCAGCTTTGTGATTTCTGATAACCAGAACACTTTCAAATCCTGCTAAAAACCAGAGCTCTGCACTTGTTAAAAAGGGACATCTACTCCCATGTACATTTTCCAGCATCCTCCTCAGGCAGGAGGAATGATTTTAAAACACTGTTGAAGAGCAAAACCAGGAGTCTCATCACAAGTGTCACGCTGAGTACATCAGTGTAAAGCTGAGTCATCAAAGCAAGATTGAGATCCAGCCTTAATTCCTTCTTCTTTCAACATTTAAATGTGTCATGTACTCTGACATTTTCATTAATAGTTTGACAGCATTTGAGCAGCTGCCTTTCTTAGGAAATTACAGAACTTCAGTGTGTGTTTTTAAGAGTGTCACATGTAAAAAAGAAGGTGAACTTTTTCTTTCTTGCAATAAAAATTCCATCAGGAGCACATTCTTTTATTGTGAAGTATTCAAACAACAACAACAACAAAGAAATAAGAAAAACCTTGGCAGGATTAAAGTTTGTCCAGTCTTCAATCTGGGGGAAAAAAAAGAAAGAAGAAGAAGAAAAGCAAAAAAACCCCAAGTACTGTTTTTATAGTTCTGTGAAAAATACATCTTAAAAGTCAGCAATTTGAGAGTACAGGCAGGAAAGGATTGGAAAGAAAAGAGAAAAGGCTTCTGAAACACATGTCTATTATTAGGGAAGAGAAAAGAAATTTCTCCAGCTTTAGGAAAACCCTGTAGCATTGCTAAATACCCATAAAATGTACAGTGGGAGTTGCAAGAACCCGTAAAGTTGGTGGTCTCTCATCAGTGGGGGTTTTTAAAGCTATTTGGAGACTTGGCAAATGTGCATGGGCAGGATTATGGGATAGTCCTCTTGGATAATATGAAACTGAGGATAGTGAAATGAGGTAAGAAATGAGAATTATTCACCCCCAATGAATATTGGAGTCATATCTGTCATTGACTTCAAAATGTTTTTCATTTTAAATGCTTGTTTTTCACTTGACACAGTCAATATGCACTCAGAGGCAGAAGTGCTTGCGACAGTCTGCAGCTTAATTTTATTCTCTTAGACTGAATGATGACATTTTATTCTCATCTCCTCTCCTCAGCTTAACGAGGGGCTGTAACAGTGGTTCAAGGTCTGAAAAAATCTGTTTTGTCAGTGTATCTCAGCAAAGAGCAAAGGGTGAGATGCTTGTTGCCCATTCACATCTCCATGAGGAGGACGTTGCTGCTGCCCAGCAGCTTTCTAGTTTATCAGAAAGAAATGCAATGGTTTCCAGAGGCAGAGCAAATGAGGCTTGTGATAAGGGCTGTGGAGTTATGCTGAGCATAACAATCTTTGCAGTATATTACTTAGAGGAATAGTGAAGCTTACACTGCTTGAATTGTATAAAATAAAGGTGGACATCTTTTAAAATACCTGTTGTGGGTTAAGCCATGAGCTTGATGCAGGACTTACTGTATGAATTTGTTTTATGTGGAAAGCTGGACTAAGTACATGTACAGGACTGCCCTGGTTAATATCTTTGAATCCTAATCAGGTATCTGACTTTCTGAAACATCAGTGTACACCTTGGTGAAAACCACTGGGTGCTTGGCAGTCTGGCAGATGAGTTTGGATACACTCTGCCACAGATTGAGGGTCAGTTCTATAAAAAACATTCTTTTCCCCTCAAATTTCAAAAAGCCTGAGACTCCCAGCCTGGCCCCAGGGGAAGCACTGCTTTACTCAGACCAATACCTCAATGCCTCCCTCCTGCTAAGGCAAGGAAAAAATGTGTCCCTGCTAACCTGCCAGGAGTCTTAGCCATACCATAGCAGTCTCCCTGGAGCCCTCAGGGCCAAAGACAACTCTTCCATTGACCTCAGCAAGAGCAGGTACAGGCTCCTGCATTGCAGGGATGTGAGATGTATGGGAAGCTGAATAGCTGGGTTAGGACCTGCAAAAACCTCGACTCTTTCTCCATCTGTGAGCCAATCCACTGATTTATGCACAGTTCCACTGGCAGCTGCTCTGGCTTCAGCCCGATCTGACCTCATCCATCACTGAAACCAGTAAAAATCACCCCATTTGTTTGTTTAGGACCTGTCTGAGGCTGGGAGGTTGTTCATGCGGTCGGGAGAGGGGTTTTGTGTGCAGATGGATGTGAGGTGCAGTCCCAGCTCTGCCAAAACTTCTCTTGTGGGTGGTTCCCCGTAGTGCTCCTGGTGTCCTGTGGATCCTGGAAAGCAGCAGTTCTCTGTCTTTCCTTGCTCCAACCCACTCCCTCACTGTGGTCTCTGCACAAAGATGCCCAGTATCAACGTTAGCTCAAGCTCTTCCTCCTTTAGCCAGTCAAGGTGGTGAGAGCTGAAGAGCATAGTGTTTTCTAGGTTTTCTAAACAATTACTCTTTACATCTAGATAACAGACACACAAGCACACACAAGCAGCCTCAGGTTTCCCTCTGCCTTAGTTCCCCACATCCTTTGGACTTTGCTGATTTTGTTTTTTGAGTTTTGGGTCCCCTTTCTCAGCTTCTCTCCTTCCAGCATTGCTGCATCTCTCTGGTCAGTGAGACCAAGCTTGTCCCTTTACAGTTGTGTCTCCCCTGGCCCCATCAGCTGATTTTCTTGGTCAGACTCAAACCTTGCACCGCCTCTTTCACTGTGAAGCTCTTGGCCAACTCTGAAATGCAGATGGACAGGAGGTTATGACTTTGGATAAAGCTGTCTTCAGTGACAGTGTATGCCTGGTGACAAATGCCATGGCAAAACCAGAAGACTCAAAGTCTCTGCAGAGAAATTATGTGAGAAAAAGAATGGTTGAGGTGTGAGGATGCTTTTCACTCAATATTCTTTTGGTGTAGAAAAGCCCAGTGGACCTGAAATAGAACATGGGTATGAGACAGTCTCCTTTTTAGTTCAGACCTATGTGTTTTGGATGGAAGTTTACTTTTCCAGGTGAGGGCAAAGCAAACACTTGTTTGCCAGATTTTTTTGATATAAATAAACCAGGTAAAGACCATTTTCTAGCTGTGAGATCAATGTCATAGCATAATATAGGTCTGAATGGCTAAATGCTCCTCACATGCACCCAAGGGAAAAAGAAAAATAAGAAAAAAGGTAAAAATGCCATATTGACCACATGCAAATTGCCCACTGGGAAGCATGCTATCCCAGGCTATCCCCAAACTGTGCCTGGGTATTGTCTGAGGAAACTCACTTGCCCCAGACCAAATCCATCCAAAGGAGCACATTTGTAGGAACAGCTCTGTCCTCAGATGTGGTGTGCACCTCTGGGTGCAGACTGGAGGATGGCTCTGGTCTGGGAATCTCTCTGCCCTCCTGGAAATAGCTTCCAGGGTGGAGAGGAAAGGCCTGGCTAGTGCATTGACACAGTCCTGCTATGAGTGTCTTCATCCGTCTGATGGGACAGACGTGAATTCAACAACAAATGACAAACCAATCCATCTTCAGTCAGCTGAGAGTCCATCACTCCTATGACTACCCATGAGAGAAAGCGACAAACTGTAGACCTGGCAGTTGAAAATCAACTTCTTTACACTGTCCCCATGTCACCCAGGTGGATGTGTCCAGTTCTCAGCACCAAATGATTCATTTCCAAGATAAGCAGGATACCCAAACCCAACCCTGAAGGCAAATTCCCATTGTAAGGCAGCTTCCTAATTGACAATGGATCCACAAATTCTGCCCAAAGCCCAGTTCTTAAGCAGCTCAAACATTCTGGGCTTTATAGAGAGATTTGTATCATGAGTGGACTGTTGCACTTCAGATCATCACTAATTTCTCTTTCCCTGTTTCTTTTTGCTACACTCTTCACCAGGACCACAATCACTGTAGAACTAAGAAGTTCATAGACCAAACTGTCAGAAAGTTGATAATATGTCCACAGAGTATTCATTTATGTGCTGTGAAACATGTTAGGAGGCCAAGGTGGAGAAATTGTATTGCAGAACTGGCTTGAATCTTGGCAGCAGTAATATTTTATATCATATTAAACCCAGGGAGACATTTGCTGACTAGTACTAAACCAAGTCCTGCAGTAAACTCATGTGTAGGTTACTAGTCACGTCTTTCATATGTTAAGTAATGGAGCTTTTTACTCAAGTGTAAAATGTTGAGAGGCAGTAACACAAAAGTGAAGAGTTGTACTGAAAGGAACTTAGATGGGAAAGTGAGGAGTCAAAAGATTTCAGGACTCACAGACTTTGTTTAAACATCATATTTTCAATGCTAAATGTTAATAGAATGAACAACAGAATTGAGTCTCCTAGAAGTAAAATATGGGAATGAAGTTTAAAAAGAGAATGTAGAAAAAACATGCAAATAGGTAAGCCAATGTTAAAAGTTGATATAAATCTATGAAAAAGCATTCTGAAGAGCCATTCCATAAAGCTAGCAATAAAAACTGCTCCAAAGAATTCCAAAGCAAGTAGTTTGCCAGAGCTGTTGAGATTAACAGATGATCAACGTGTGATAGGTGAGCACTCAAGACACATTATCTCATGATAGCAAAGTCAAATAAATACCAAGGATGCATCCCACGCCACAGCCTCTCCTCACTGGGAGCACAGCTGAAGACATATCTCAAACTGAAGCATCAGTAGAAAAGGTTTTCAAACAAACCGATAAAGTGAATAAGACAAATCTGCAAGAGCAGATGGTGTTCACCCAAGAGCTCCATGGAAATCCAAAGAGGAAATTGCTAAACAGTTACCCATGGTACAGAGCCAACCTGCTGTTTAAATCAGCCTATGTCAGAAGAATGGAAGCAGTAAGCACGATGCAAAATGAAATAGCACTTTCCAGAGATGGCTCATTGAAGAAATGCATACAGACAAGTGTGATTCTGTGTAAGGCAAATTGATACATATTCTAAAAAAAAGAATATTAGACACATCAGGGAGCAAGATATAACAGGGAAGCATCAATTATTGCATCATAGAATGGTAGGGGTTGGAAGGGACCTTTAGAGATCATCTAGTCCAACGTCCCTGTGGGAGCAGGTCAATGTAGATCAGGTCATATAGGAACATGTCCAGGAGGGTCTTGAAGACCTCTAAGGAAGGATACTCCACAACCCCTCTGGGCAGCCTGTGCCAGGGCTCCCTCACCTCACAGTGAAGTAGCTTTTTCTTAAGTGGAACTTTTTGTGTTCCAGCTTCATCCCATCACCCCTTGTCCTGTTGCTAGATACCATAGAAAAGAGGGATGTCCCAACCTCCTGACACCCACCATTTAGATATTTGTAAATGTTAATAAGATCACCCCTCAGTCTCCTCTATCTAGACTAAACAGCCCCAGTTCCTGCAGACTTTCATCATAAGGAAGATGCTCCAGCCCCCTGATCATCTTGGTGGCCCTGTGCTGGACTCTCTCCAGCACTTCCCTGTCCCTCTTGAGCTGAGGAGCCCAGAACTGAACACAGAACTCCAGATGAGTTCTCACCAGGGCAGAGGAGAGGGGGAGGAGAACCTCCCTTGACCTGCTAGCCACACTCTTCTTGACACATCCCGGGATGCCATTGGCCGCCTTGGCCATGAGGGCACATTGCTGGCTCATGGTTAGTTTATTGTCAATCAGGGCTCTCAAGTCTCTCTCTGCAGAGCTGCTCTTCAGCAATTTGACCCCCAGCCTGTCCTGGTGCATGGGGTTGTTCCCAGATGTAGGACTCTGCACTTGTCCTTGTTGAACCTCATATTGCATCTATACATGGAAATCATGTCTCACAAATCAAGTTCTTTGAGGGTGACACTGAGTTTTGGGGGATGGTGATCTGAGTAATACAGTTCACTTGCATTTTCAGATGTGGGAACCTATGAAAAAAAGAAGCCATTCTTGCACAAGGGAAAAAGGTCCTTTTGTGTTTCTACAACTGGTTAAATCTAGGAGACCAAACAAGGAATAAATGATGAGGTTTCATAACAAAGGGAGCCAACCTGTGGGACTGGATGAAGTTCTGTGCTGCTAAGACCTCTGGAGCTCAACACACATTTATTCTAGATAAGGCATAAGAAGTGAAAAGCAGAGCACTGACATTTTCTGACAATACTGAGTCACCTAAAATGGTCAAAATGTAAAGCTGTGAACAAAGAAATCCTGAAGGACTTAAAATGCTGAGTGACTGCTCAACAAAAAGGAAGACAACATTCAGAGTAATATAAATAATGAGAAAAAGCCAGTCCTAAAGACACACACACAATAACGAGCACTGAGCGAGCTTCTACTGTTGGAAATGAGATCCTGGAGCTAGTTTGTGGATGGTTTTCTAAATATGAGAACTTAGTGTTCTCTGGGGATTAAAAAGGCAAAAAGAAAGTTGAAAACTAGTAGGAAAAGATTTCAGAGCAACATAAAGAATTTTTGTCTATAGCTCTAGTGCACCCATCTCATACAGGATAAAACAGAACCACAAAAGGCAAGAAAGGGCAAGAAGGCACCAGAGACAGGAACAGCCTCCAGACAAGAAGAGCCAAACCAGGCTAAAATACTTCATCTTGGGAGAAGAGAAGAAAAGAGGGGATCTGAGAGAGGTCTGTGAGTCATAAATTGCATGGAGAAGGTGAACAGGAAATAAGTCTGCACTATTTCTCAGAACATCAAGGGCCAGAGAGCAACTAATTAAATGATTAGGGGGAGAATTTAGAACTGAAAGGACATTTCTATCAGAAATGAGTTACAGGACTCATTGCCATGGACAGAAAAAATACAAATGAGTACAAATGGGCTTTAAATAATGTCTAGCTCCAGCAGGGCTACTAAACACCAAACTCAACCTTTAGTTTAGGATTTCTCTTAGCTGTTGCCTGCCAGAAGCTGGGATGGTGTGCCATGGGTAAGACCACTCTGCACTCAACCTGCTGCTTACATGTTTGTGTTGTTTCTTACAGTCTTTTTATTTTATAAATCTGAGAGAATATGACTCTGAACTCTGATGTCCTTATTCACTCTTCACTTATCCACTCTAAAGTAATGAAGCCCAACGTGAAGTTCAGACTTAACAAAAAACAAGCTGCTACATGAAGTTTTGGGAAAAAAAACCCCCAAATTACGCTATTGTGGGTACTCAGCTCATGTAACTGAAGCTCTTAGTGGTAGTACTCTTCCTTTTTCATCATTAAAAGCTGGAGCATTTGATTAGAGAGTTTATAATTCGTATGCCTCTAATTGAACTCTTTTTACTGCAACCATTAAGAGTCATTGGGAGTTCTTGGGACCTTGCAAACCACATTCAATAACCACTCATTATACATGCAGCTGAAGTTTTTGTATGGTCTTGGGTGTAAGTTTGAGCAAGTCTCCTTTCTTCCTCTAGCCTGCTTTACTGCCAACCTCATAGATTCTCAGTTTAGTCTGTACGTGGCAGAAAATAGAATCAAGCATGCTGATTATTGAACAATCAATGACATTGCTAGTCAGCCACATCCTTTAACCAGGTCCCTGGTTGTTAAGAGATCTCAGCAAGGTGATCAGGGTCAAGCAGGACTCAAAAGAAGTGAATGAGGACAGCTGTGGTCAATGACTGTGGATGTTTAGAATAGAGTGGTCCAGGTAAGTAACCAGGACAAGGACTAGACAGAGTGGGAGTGTGGTCAGATAGATGTGGGTGGGGGATCAGGAGCATCTTCCAACAAAGCTGTAGAAAGCAAGTTTCTAAATAAAGTCTTACACTTTTAGGTGTGATCCAAAACCATCCTTCCATTGGTTTTTGGGTTAAGCCTCATATGCCAGTGCTCTCAAATGAAAAACAGTGAAGGATATGGAGTGCCAGAAGGTGTTAAGTGAAAGTTATTGGGTTTGGAGGTAACACTAAAACCCTAAGTGGAATGGATCCAGAAATTATGGCTCCTGAAGTGTGATTCCCCATCTGTACCAAACATCAAGGTAGCTCAAGTAAAGGTCAGGGACCCACATTGCCATTCTTTGTTCCACTGGTGGCTTATAAAATGATTTAGGATGCATTGAGTGGGCTGTATAGGAACAGACTGACTAGTTTAGCAGATGTCACCACTGGAAGAATATCTGCCATGATCTAGTGTCTTGTCCTTTAATAGCTGTTCAAAGAGCAGTCAGGAAATTGCACTGCTGAAAAATAAACTGGATATTAACACAACAGAAAGAGATTAAATTGTTTCTCTTTGTGATACTCAGCTGAGCTGATTGAAAAGCTAACCTTAGCCACTCTGAAACAGGAGCCTATTGAAATATGCAGGATTGACCTGAGTCCAGTTTTCATGTGGACATTTTTATTCTTGTGCTTCCCACCCACATTTTAGCAGAGCCAGACGTGGTGCACAGTCAAACAAGACATTGAAGCCCTTTAAATTTGACATTCACCCTAACTTGGAGCCATTTTCCTGCTACTGATTGACGTTCAGAGCCCCTGATAAATTCTTGAGAGACTCATTTGCTTTCAGATCTGCAGGTCTTTGATAACCATTAAACCCAGTCACATTCAAGGTGGAAATGGCATGAGAGAAAAGCCATAGAGTCATTACAAGGATCTATTGCTGAGATTACCTGTAAAGGAGGGTAAAAAAGGTTTCTCTTTTTAAAGGTCCAACGTGACAGTGTTCAAACTGATACTTAAAATGGTTTTAATGTGCTCTGAACTGAGCTAGACAAAAGAACTTTTCAGGTCTGTTTCAAAATGTTTCCCTCCCAAATGTGTTCTGACAGAAAATGCCATTATGGAGAAAGCAACTTTTTGTTTGAGAAGTGTCTGTTTTCAGTGTGAAATTTCAGATTTTTAGTGCAGTTTTTCATCTCTTTCTGTTCTTTCTTTTTAAGGAAAAGTTTTGGGTTATTTTTTTGTGAGAGAGGAAGAAATCTCCATTTTCCAACCAGCTGTGGTCCATTCAGAAGAGTCTGAATAATGTAATTTTGAAGTGTCAAGCTCTATGTGGACACTGGAAACACTGAGGGTCCTAATAGATAGGCTTGACCCATGTCTTTTGTATGGCTTCACTCCCTGCCATGGCAGAGACCAAAGAAAAATAGGACATGCTCGGAAATTCTATGGGACTGGAAAATCTTTCATACGAGGAAAGGCTGCGGGAACTGGGGCTGTTTAGTCTGGAGGAGAGGAGATTGAGGGGTGATCTTATTAACATTTACAAATATCTAAATGGTGGGTGTCAGGAGGTTGGGACATCCCTTTTTTCTATAGTGGCTAGCAACAGGACAAGGGGTGATGGGATGAAGCTGGAACACAAAAAGTTCCACTTAAATATAAGAAAAAACTATTTCACTGTTGAGGTGAGGGAGCCCTGGCACAGGCTGCCCAGAGGGGGTGTGGAGTCTCCTTCCTTGGAGGTCTTCAAGACCTGCCTGGACATGTTCCTATGTGACCTGATCTAGGTGACCCTGCTTCTGCAGGGGGGTTGGACTAGATGATCTTTAAAGGTCCCTTCCAATCCTACCATTCTACCATTCTAATATTCTATGAATAACAGTTTCTGACAAGGTCCTAAAACTTCTCAGAGTTGAAATTATGCATGTACATTAAATGTATGACTGCTTTTAGTACAAAATATTTACAATCATGAAGGCTCTTTGGGTGTTCCTCATCCTTAAAAAGTGGACTCCCTGTACTAGGTTACACAAATTGGAAAGGAATCTACCACGTTGCTTCAAGTGACAACCACAACCCGTTTTGCAACCAGCTGCTTTTGGAGCCTGGTGCTGGCAAGATAGCTCATTCCCACTGGAGTGTAGCATTTTGATGTCCTGCCCATCTCTGACCATGTTGAGATGGCCAGTGGACCACACATCAAGATGGCATGAGCAGGCAGGGCCCTAGGTTTATTTGTGTTATTTGGCAAATGGTTGAGATACACACTGAGCAGCAACAAGGCTAGTCCTGCACCTGGGGAGGAACAACCCCATGCACCAGTACACACTGGCGATGACCTTCTGCAAAGCAGCTCTGCACAGAGGGACCTGGGACCTCTGGTGGTCAGCAAACTAAACATGAGCCAGCAATGTGCCCTCATGGCCAAGAAGGCCAGTGGCATCCTGGGAGCACCTAGAAGAGTGTGGGCAGCAGGTGAAGGAAGGTTCTTCTCCCACTCTGCTCTGCCCTAGTGAAGCCTCATCTGGAGTCCTGTGTCCAGTTCTGGGCTCCTCAGCTCAAGAGGGACAGGGAACTTCTGGAGAGAGGCCAGCACAGGGCCACCAAGATGATCAGGGGACTGGAGCATCTTCCTTATGAGGAAAGGCTGTGAGACCTCGGGCTGTTTAGCCTGGAGAAGAGAAGGCTGGGAGGAGACTTTATGAATGCTTATAAATACCTACAGGGTGTGTGTTGAGAGGAGGGGGTCAGTCTTCTTTTGTGTAGTGCCCAGTGACAGGACAAGTGGTAATGAGCACAAGCTGGAACACAGGATTTTCCAGTAGAACATGAAGAAAAGCTTGTTTGGTGTTGAGGTGAGGGAGCCCTGGCACAGACTGCCCAGAGAATCTCCTCTGGAGGTTTACAAAACTGTCTGGAAATGTTCCTGTGCCCCCTGATCAACAGGAACCTGCTTTAGCAGGGAATTGGACTGGATAATCTCTAGAGGTCCCTTCCAACCCCCATCATTCTGTGATTCTGTGAGCAAATCCCATGCTTGATGGTGGAGATTTGAGGGTTTCCACAATTTGCCTTACTCTTCAGTCACAAACTGTAGGTGCCTTCTGGTGCTGATGCTTAGCCAATTCACCCTCTTCAATGCCAAATTCCATGACAGTTGGATGAATCAGAAAATTAGTTTGACAAGGTTGGTACTGAAGAGATTTGAGTGTATTTCCTCCTTGAAGAAAGGGATTTGTGCAAAGTACAAGGCCATGCAGTGTCTGTTGGGAGGGAGAAACCCAGCTCTGCAAAGAAGTGTTTTGCATGACATCATATGATGATGGGTATGGATGTGTAATTTGTGACTGCTCAGTAGAAGCAATGCTCAGCCTTCAGTCTTGAGGTTTACAGTTGAGAAGTACCTGAGGGAATGACTGCTCCTTTCCCCTTTCACCACTCCTACTCTCAAACACCTACCATCCCACAGAGCTGCAACTGAGTGTAGGACATGGGAAGCCAGCCATAGGATGATACCATGAGCCTGCTCATAACCTAACAGAGTTTGGGTACATGTCTCCCTGCATAGCCAACTTGCAGCACTCAGAGTCATTGTTTGATCATTTGATTCCACAAAAAAAGAGAAAATCTTGCTTCCTCCTCAGTAGGAATGATCCTTTTTTCCATCAGTTGATTTTGGATCTCCTCACTGTGAAGCCATCCAAGCAGTGAAGAGCCTGTTAATCCTGTTAGCGTGGAGTCACTCTGAATAAACTGACTCACAAGGTAGCGGCTGTCACTGCTGCTTCACACAAAAGGGAGATGTTTAATTTGTCCTCCTGGGGCTGATGCACAGCCTCTCTGTTTTGCTGCTAAATTCCCCTGTGTCATGGAGGGTTCCTCCTTCCTGCTCCTGTTCCAGAGGCTGAGAAGGCAACACTGCTTAGCTCTGTGGTGTGTTATCCTTTTGGCCACTGAGGTGTTGGCTCTCTTGGGGGAGCTGGTAGAAGTGATGTGGGAAGCTCAAACCTGAAGTCATCCTTCCCTGCTTGCCAGAATGAATCATTAAATCATCTGCTTTTATGGGCTGTGGCCAGCTATAAGCACCCGTGGAAAGGGAGAATTCACTCTCCTTTCACCTCCTCGCAGCTACATGGGGCTAAATCTGAGCCTGGTGCTGCTCTAGTGGTTTTACACCAAGGACATTAACTCTTCAAAAGTAAGCTAAAAGTACTGGGTTTTGGTTTGTGGGTTTTTTGGGTTGGTTTTTTGAGGTTTTTCCCCTCAAAGATGATGTCAATCAAAATTTATCAAAGGTATTTTTTATAAAGTACTTTTTGCAAGAGGTCAAGAACACCTCTTGCTGTATCTGGGCACCTTCCAACAGATTGCTCCCACTAACCCACCCTAGCCACATAGAGTGAGAAGGGCAGAAAGAACAAGGAGGTATCTGCATGCAATGGGAGCTCCTCCTTTAACATAGGGAGTCTTTACTCCATGGCACCTGATGGTCTGTCAGGAAATGTCCCATGTTCATTGAATATAATGTTGGGTTGCCACAGCTGGCTACGAGTGTAAACCAAAACTCTCAGGCCTGGTTTTGGTTTCATTTGGGTGATTCTCCTTGGTTAGGAAGGAGGAACTTGTGGAGAAGATTATTTTGTTTACACAACTTGCCCAAGTGCAGGTTCCTTCAGCAAAGTCAAAGACGGTGGCAAGTGATATCTGGCAGGCAGAACTTTGGTTGATTCTCTCACCTCATTTCCTCTTTGAGGTGGAAATAAAGTGATGTTTCTTTTTTTCTGTTTCTGAGACTCAAGACAACCTTCTTCAATGCCAGGCTGCAAAGGTGGAAAGACACAACAGCGACAAAACATACAAATACCCAGCAGGCTACGGATACTGAAATACAGAAAAGTGCCCTGAGATGTGGAATAACCACAATTGGCACATGACTTATTGATTACACCCGTCATATGATCAGCCCTTAGCTAGTTATAAATATTATATTAGAAGTATTAGTGGAACCAGATGGGCTGCAACCAGTCCAGAATGTGGTGAGCCTGCGGCCTGAAATGAAGAGGGAAGAAGCACAATGATTTGGCATTTAAAATCATCTTTGTGCTAGACCCGACAACTGATGAGGAAAAAGAGGAAAAGTCACAGAGCTGGCTGTGTTGGGCACATGATGCCTGGGAAATAACTTTTTCTGTGTCCCAAGGCACCAATATCTATTTCCCAAGTGTCTGCAGTCCATGTTGCACATTTCATCCTGATGATAACTAGCTCTGTTAGTCAGGTTTTAATAAGTCAATTAGTCAGATTGTGCTTATTATGGGTCAAAAGGGAGAGAAAATGGACAATGTGAAGGCCATCACCCATTGTGTATTTCTTGCAAAGGGGCTGAGCATGGCATGACTTTCCCTCTGGGTGTGCAAGTATTGTGCTTAGATTGATGCAGAGAGAGTGAGGAAAGAGGTAAATGCAGCTTTCTCCATCAGTGTCTCCTTCCCCAGACCCTTCAGATGCTATCCCCAATTTTGAGAAAGTTTTAATCCCCCAATACTCTGCTTCTGCTGCAACTCTTGCCACTGGGTGCTTTAGATGTCCTCAAACACACCTCAGTGTGTGCAAGTTTGTGTTAGTGCTCCCCATGTTAGATCCTCTCCCACAAATCTGTGCTAGACTCATCTCTGCTCAGAGGACCTCAGACATTCATTAACTGCATCAGGATCATAGAATCATTTTGGTTAGAAAAGACCTTTAAGATCATCAAGTCCAACCACTAAACTCACACTGCCAAACCCATCACTAAAACTTGTGTCTCAGCATCTCATCTATGTGTCTTTTAAATATCTCTAGGAATGGAGACTCCACCACCTCCCTGGGCAGCCTTTTCCAATGCTTAGTAACTGTCTCGGTGATCTTCCTAATGAACAATCTAAACCTCGCTTGATGCAACTTGAGGCCCTTTCTTCTTGTCCTATCATTCGTTACTGGAGAGAAAAGACTGATCCCCACCTCACTACAAGCCCCTTTCAGAGAGTTTTAGAGAGTGATGTCTCCCCTCAGACTCCTTATCATCAATTCAAGGGGCTGGTGCAGGAGCACCCAGAGCCCCAGGTATCCCTTGAGCAGTGAACTGGGGCAACAGGATGTGATGGAACCATGGCCTCACGCAGCCAAATCCTGCTGTGGAGCTACTCTTAGGTGCATTAGTATTTGCATCACTCCTGACTGCAGAAGAGCCCCAGGGCTGTCAGTGTGGAGGCTGATTTACGGCCTGGCCTGGGGACGGAGCGGTCAGCGATCCGGCATCAGAGCAGTGTCGCCGGCTGTTAATAGCCCAGTGGCCTGGGGTCGCGCAGGTGCACACCGAGCCCCGTGTGACAACCCGCAGCCTGCGCAGCTGAAAAAATATGCCTGGCATCTGGCACTGTCCTTGTGTCTGTGCCTCTGGGCTGGCACGCCAGGCCTGCACAGCCGGTGCCTCCTGGGGCGGCCGGAGCTGGATCCCTACATAAGCACATGGAGACGGCCGGAGCGGAGCTGTGCCAGGGACGGATTTGGCCCTGTCGTGCAAAGCAGCTCTGAGTCGTGCCTGCAGCCTTGTCTGTGAGGTCTTCACCAGCCTTCCGCCGCGCCTGTATCTCGCCTCCTTCCAGCTTCTTTCCTCCAGCCAAGCTGTACGTCACCGTCCTCTCCCACCTGGTCCTCTGGAGACACCGGTCTCTCCAGCTTTGGTCTTCGGGCAAGGTCCCTCTGCTCACTCTTGTCCCCCTCCAGTCCTACTGAAAAGCTCATGGCGATGCTGGGGCTTGCAGGCTTGTTGAGGGCTGGTTGCATCCATCCTGCTTGAGCTATTGTGGGGAAATTACCTGCCAACTTCTAATGAGCCCATGCTGTGAGGTTGGACTCTTGGGTTAGATGCCTTTAGCACTTGCCTTGGTTGGGATTCCGAGGGCTTTATACATTTGTGGCAATACATGGGTACGAATGACTAATAATAGGAAAGCATGTGCTGGGTCTGTGTCCACTCCTTTCTGTCCCAAAAAGGAGCGGGCTCTCTCCAAGAGCCCTAACCTTGTCTTGAAGGCCAGGACAACATGCTTTGCTGATGAGGTGGCCTGAATTTCATCACCCTCATATCACTTTTGATTCTTGGCAGACACAAGAGTCGGTTGCTTATAATACTACTTACCTCTTTAAAAGGACCGTTCATCTCAAAGAGCTTTAAGAAGAAGCCAAGATCATTATTTCCATTTTCCAGATGGGAAAACTGGGGTACAGGAAGCAAAGCCAACTTCCAAATCAGTGCTGAGGCAGAAGCAGAGAACAGCTCAGTCCTGCCCATCTCCATTGACCACCCTGCCTTGTGCTGCAGCCTTGAAGGACAGTTTTTGGTGGGACAGCTCACTGTGACATCTGTCCTACGGGATGATCAAGTGTGTTTCCACTTTCTTTCTTTGCTGCCCATCACTGAAGGTGTTCCTGGGAAGGAGTCACTCGTGGGCAGGCAATTAGGTGTCATGGTTAATGGACAACTACAGCATGTAGAATGGTTGTATGGGCTGGACGCTCTGATATGATTCTTTTTACAAGGATTAACCATCTAGAAAAGAAGTTAAGGAAATGTTTTACCCCAAGGCATTGTCAGGAACTTGGGTATTTTATTAAATAATGGTTAAAGATACTTTACAATAAAATAAAATAACTCTCTCTGTTTTGTCATGCATGTATTTTTTTGAGAGAGTCTCTTTCTGCCCTTAAGAGGACTAAAAAATGCACAGCAAGGAAAACAGAAGGTTACAATATCCACCTTACAGTAGAAGGATCTGGGGCAAGGGGATTCTTCTCAAGATCACACAAGAAACTTTCAACTGACTTGGGAACGCAATGCACTTTAACTAAAAGTCTCATCCAGTGGCTTAATGACAAGCTCTTGTTCCAAGTATGAATCTTTTAAGATTAAAAAGGATGCATAAAGGGACAAAGATGGAGAGCTGGAATGCTGAGTGCATTTTGATCTGTTCTCACTGATATAGATCCAGATCCAAAACTGTCAGAGAAACATAAAAAGAACAGAATTGATGGAGAGATGAGAGTGATGGAGCAAAAATCATTGCTGGAGCAATAGCTCTGAAAGGCAGCAGTAAGGAGTGAGTAAGTAAGCAGTGAGTCCTGAACTGAAACTACAGTTCAAAGCCTGATGGCACTATGACACAGCAGTGCAAGGGCAGCTGCCGAGTCTGGGGACAGCAGCAGAGCACAGGTACAGACCCCACTTTGGAGACCCTGCAGGGACCCCTACCTGCTGATCGTGGCTGGGATCTGCCTCCAGAGATCTCCAATTTCTCTTCAATTTCTCAATGCATTGGTCAGATTTGCCTGTGTGGAAGATGACCTCTCCTTCAGCAGTCTGCTTGAGTGGCTTTGTGCTTTTGAGTGGTGACATTGTAGTGTGAGATGGGTGGGTGCTGGTGATGAGTGTCATTATGCAGTATTTAACTGCAAAAATGCTTCTGAACTGTAATGAACCCCGTGGATTTGGAGTCACAGGTACAGCTTGGTCCCTGCATTTGGTTTCACAAGAGCTCCACTCCCTCTCACATATTGTGTTTTACTCATATGGATGGAGAAGGCAATTTTATTGCTCCTTTTTCACAGAATGGTAGGGGTTGGAAGGGACCTCTTGGGATCATCCAGTCCAGCTCCCTGCTAAAGCAGGATCAGGGGCCACAGGAACGTGTTCAGGCAGGTTTAGAAACCTCCCAAGGAGGAGACTCCACACCCTCCCTGGGCAACTTGTGCCAGGACTCCCTCACCCTCACAGCAAAGAAGTTTCTCCTCATGTTCCAGTGGAATTTTATGTGTTCCAGCTTGTGCCTGTTACCCCTTGTCCTGTCACTTGGCACTACAGAAAAAAGACTGGCCCCATCCTCTTGACATATACCCTTTAGGTATTTATAAGCATTGACAAGGTCCCCCCTCAGCCTTCTCTTCTCCAGGCTAAACAGACCCCAGTTCCCGCAGCCTTTCCTCATAAGGAAGATGCTCCAGTCCCCTGATCATCTTGGTGGCCCTGTGCTGGACTCTCTCCAGCAGTTCCCTGTCTCTCTTGAGCTTGGGAGCCCAGAACTGGACATAGTAAACTTTACCTCTTGAGAAATGCCGCAGTTGACATCAGCCCATCGTGTGCCGGTGACTGTGCTCCAGCTGCTGTCCAAACACCGATTTCCCTCCTTAGCAAAAAGAGCAAATCCCCCATGATGGTGGTTGCTGCTACTTGGGCCAGCAGCTTGCTCAAAGTCCTTCCTGCCTCTCTGGGGTATTTGGGCTCTGAGTGCATTGTGGCACTCTGCACAAACAATATAGCAATGAAAAAATATAGATGTGCAGACAAAAATGCCTGTTGGGTCTTTGCCTCCTCCCATGCTGAGGGAGTTAATGGACATTTGTCATTAGGGTAAAATTTTCTTTCTGTCTTTTACCTACTTACTCCACTCCTGTAATCAAATGAACCCTGAAAAAAATTCCTATTACCTCCCCAAAATAGAAACAAAAGTCTCTTCTCTAGTGTTTGGTGCTTGCTACTGTAGGAAAAAATACTCTGTTTTTCTGGAGAATGTTTTTGGAGACGTTGCCACTGCTGTCTGATCCCCTTGCCCTATCTCTTCCCTGGGGCTGCATCTTCTGCCTCGTGCATGGAGGCAGTACCAGGCAGGATTCAGCCTCCTCCATCCAAATGCAACTTCTTCTTGCCAGATGTCACAGCTGAGCAGACCACTGGGATATCCCTGCAGGAACATGCCTTTCAGAAATACCATTCTGCAGCTCCCCGGCCCCAAAACTACTGGGGCTGTGTTTGCCTGGGGAGAAAAAAAAAAAAAGGAAAAAAGAAAAAAAGAAAAGCAACATACACACACAAGAAAAAAAAAATCTGAAGGCATCCAGTTGCTCCTGGGCAATTTGCCAGTGATTGAGTGACCTGCTGCTTCCCCAATATTGCATTCCGCTGGCATGTCTCTAGCCCTGGCTGACGCCAGCCATCTAACTCACCCCCAAAGCAAACATTTCCAGTTGGCACTGCTGCCTTGTTTTTCTGAAGAACCGATTCATGCCTCCCTTAAAAAGTTTCACTATATCCCCCTCTCCTTTTTTTTTCCCCTCCTTTTTCCCCTCCTCTCCTTTTTTTTTCCCCCTGTCCTTTTTTGTTCCTCCTTCCCAGTGCTGTGGAGCTGCTGGGGATCCGCTGCTGCTTCGGGGATTTCTCCTTCAAATAAAAAGAGGAAAAAGAGAGGGAAGGGGGTATATTTTTTTTCCACCTCCCTTTTTAGCAAGCATGATAAATTCATTCAGAGCGCTCCTTGTGAGGAGTGTGGAAACCTTCTGCTAAAAGAGTTATTCTGTTCTCATTCACAGATAATTGCTCCCCGAGGGGCCGGGGAGAGAGCGAGGAGGAGAGACCGATAATCCGGGAGGACATGGATACAAATATCAGGCTGTGGCGCTGAGTGCCTGCTTAATTTATTGGGAATGAGCTGTTACTCAGCACTTTTCAGGATTAGACCCGCTGTAATTCTGTTATTTAAGGAGAGACTGAGTCGACCGACAACAACAACCCACCCGGGGCTGTTGCGGAGACGGGTGGTGGTGGAGAGGAGCACATGCTGGTTTATTTTGTACGCTATGGAAAGAATGAGCTTTTAGGACACAAAGTCCTCGAGGCCAGCGAGGGGGTGGCGGGAGGGGAGCGAGGGGACAGCCTGGCTCCACGCTGGCCGTCCTGACGTCCAGACCCAGGTTAGGGTTGCTGCTCGGCCAGCTGGGATGGTGTATAGCAGCAGGGAGGCTCTCTGGAAAAGGGCAATGCGTTTGCTGCCAGACAGGCAGGTAGATGGGTGAAAGCAACCAGCAGCACTCAGGTGGGTGATAGTCTGGATCACCACCAGTGCCCACCAGCTCCTACTCAGACCACGGGTTCTTTAATTGCTTGTATCTAACTGTGGAGTGCACCAGCAAACAGTGCAGTGCATCAGCCCACATTTAATGGGCTTTTCTTGATCAGGACTTAGAATCCCGGAATCCCAGAATGGTGGGGGTTGGAAGGGACCTCTAGAACTCATTCAGTCCAACCCCCTGCTAAAGCAGATTCGCCTGGATCTGGTTGCACAGAAACATCTCCAGGAGTGTTTGGAAACCTCCCGACAAGGAGAGTCCACAACTCCCCTGGGCAGCCCGTGCCAGGGCTCCCTCACCTCAACACCAAGCAAAATTTTCCTTACATTTAAGTGGAGCTTTCTGTGTTCCATCTTACGTCCATTATCCCTTGTCCTGTCACCGGACACTACAGAAAAAAAGTGTTGCCCTATTTTCCTTACATTCACTCTTTAGGTATTTATAAGTGTTGATGATGTCCCCTCTCAGTATTCTCTTCTCCAGGCTGAACAGCCCCAGGTCCCACAGCCTTTCCTCATCAGAGAGATGTTCCAGTTTCATGATCATCTTAATAGTCCTCTGCTGGACTCCCTCTAGAAGGTACCCTCCTCTCTTGAGCTGGGGAGGGCAGGCTTCATCCAAGAGTGACAACTCAGCTTCATTCCCTCTTCAAATTATCCTAACATTCATCCTGCATCCCAAACTGGGGGTAAAATACCCAGGAAGATGCAAGGAACCTTGAAGAGGGGGAAGTAAGGCATCTTCTTTTGTCTTGATGGACCACTTTTTACCCTGAAATCCCTGCAATACTTCACTCATTTGTCTGAATTTTCACTGTCCATTAGGTAAAAAAAAACCCAAACCCAATCTCTTGGAAGCCAAGAGCTTGTAAAGAAATGTTTAGACTTTTCTGGCTCAAGTGAAAGTTGCAGTGACATTAAAAAATAGTAGGCTTTTCTGCACAAGGTTTCTTTCTTTGTGGAAAATAAACACATTATCTGACTACATTAAAGCATCTATCACCTGAATAGAAAGAGCCTGGGCATTGCTTTCTGTTTCATGGGGTGGTTCAACGATGCCTCTCTCTGTAGGAATTGGGACTCCTCCCACATTCCTGGGTTTGTTTCTCACTTGACTTTCTCTCTACATTTGAATAGCTGTTCAGCTCATAGACAACACAGCTTCTTGGACAACATCTGCTGCTGCCGAACCAACAGCTACCACTGTGTCCATTTTACAGGTGGGGCAACAGAGGCAACATGAAGGAAATCATAGAATCATAAAATCATAGAATGGTAGGGGTTGGAAGGGATCTTTAGAGATAACTTGCCTAAGGAAAATGGTATGAGGTAAGGAAGTCGTAGAGCACTGTCAATCTGTGTTTAACATGGCTATTGCAATAAGAGAACCGAGAGCTGCTTTAGGGCTTCTCCATGTATCAAATTGTTTCAGGAGAGAACCTATATCTTTGCAGTGGGAGGATCTGAGAGCTTTGGTGATGCAGGAGTAAATGATCAGTTATAATTCTCTTGAATTCATTATTGGGTGGGGCTAATCGTGCTTTTTGATCTGATGATTACAACCTTCATGGGAAGTTCTCTCTTCAAAGATCAATAATTGCTCCCCTCCTTGTGGATTATTGAGTGATTTTTGGCCACAATGGCCCTGTGTTCATGTCATAGTAGCAGCTAGAAGAAAACCTGACAGCTATGAGGTAGCAAAGACAAATGGTAGAAGGGAGAGATTTAGGAAAGTGGGTTTCAGGCTGTGCTTCTGAGGAGTGATGACAGCAAGCCCGTTTCTCCAGCAGAATGAAACTTGGAGGGGAATACTTTCCTCTTTCAGACTGCTAATGTAAATAAAAGGCAGAAGAGGGATGCTGATGGGTTAATAATCAATTAAAAGCAAATTTCACACCCTGTGTGATGTTAGAAGGCTCAGTGTGATATGAAATGAGACAGGGATGAGGCACCCTGGCAAGTTTCTCAGGTAGTGCAAAGACTCTAAGTGTGTTACTTACCTGTGACAACGAGCATAGTGGTGAGGTTTCCCTTTTGGTTTGCAGTTTCCCCCTCTGTGAATAGTTCAGAGGTATATTTAAATTCATACAAACAATCAATTCGACTTCAGCTACAAGAAAAACAATGAGGATGTTTCCACTGCTCTTTTAAAAAGTCTTAAGGTACAGCCCAATGGGATCTGACTGTGCCCTGTCAATGTCTTAATGGTGCTAAAACCACAAAATGCAAATTCAGTTCCCTGGAAATGTCATTCCTTAGCAGTTATCTGATTGGTTGTTTTAAGTACTGTAATTCCATGATCTCATACCTGAATTCTTCAAACCATTTCCATCTGGTTTAAATGCCATCATCAACCCAGAGCAGAATGGGATTGTGCATCACCAGCAAAACTGAGGATAAACAAACCATGAGCAGCGATTGCTTTCAGTTCATGGTAACAGAGGCACTTAAGTGCAGGGCCCATCACATCTATCTGGATTTCCATCTTGTCCTAGCCATGGATTTTATCTACACTGCTTTTCCTTGATACTCTTAGTTGGATGAAGCAAGACATAGGCAATAGCTTTACCATGATGTTTGCATCCTTCCACACTGCTGGCTGTTGCATTAACACATGGTAGCTGTACCATGTCTGGGAAGAACCAGCTGTAGATGTGCCCATGGGCTTGGCCCCATCATGCCTGGTTCAACTTGCCTTTGTCAATGGGAGCTGGTGGGCTGAGCCAGCAGCCTGGTGGGTCTGGGGAGCTGCAGCTGGAGAGGGTTCCAGCCCACGCAGAGTGAGGCAGGATGAGGCCAAGCCCTTGTGGTGTCGGCACTCGGGGAAGCTGCTCTGATTGCAGCTGCTTCACAGGCAGGAGGAGGAGGGGTGCTGGCTGCCAACTGTGCCCCTAGAGCTTACCCCAAGGCTTGGCTGCTCCAGCTGTCAGGCAGCAGTTGCTGTCTGTGGCTCGGTGGCCACCTGTGTGCCGTGTCGGCCCCTGGCCAGGCACAGCTGGGCAGCATCTCCCACAGCACCAGTGCTGTCAAAATGTTGTGGATGTGGCACCTGTCTGCAAAATGTATATGGCCTCCCTATAAGTACCCTTTGGGTCCCTCACTACAAGGAAGATACTGAAGGGCTGGAGCGTGTCCAGAGATGGGCAATGAAGCTGGGGAAGGGTCTGCAACACAAATCTGATGAGGAGTGGCTGAGGGAACTGAGAGTGTTTAGTCTGCAGAAGAGGAGGCTGAGAGGAGACATCATCTGAAGCTCCCTGAAAGGACATTGTGGTGAGGTGGGGTTTGGTCTCTTCTCCCAAGTAATGAATGATAGAACAAGAGCAAATGGCCTCAGGTTTCACCAGAGAAGGCTTAGATTGGAGATGAGGAAGAACTTTTTCCCTGAGAGGGTTGTCAGACACTATCCCAGGCTGCCCAGGGAGGTGGGGGAGTCCCCAGCCCTGGAGGTACTTAAAAGACACATAGATGAGGTGCTGAGAGACATGGGTTAACAATGGGCTTGGCAATGTGAGATTAGTGGTTGGACTTGATGATCTTAAAGGCCTTTTCCAACCAAAATGATTCTATGATTCTAAGATTCTATACACAAGTCTCATACAGCCTCCAGCATGCAGCCTCACAGCTGAGCTATCAGGGAAGGAAAAATGCCCTTTATCACCTCTGTTATGCTCCTAGTATCTATGTGTCTTGATTCCTCGAGATACTCCATATCCTTGGGACATCTGTCACAAGAGGAAAGACCAACACTTGGGTTTCACTGCAAGAGCCTGTCCTCATGTGGCATGGCTGCAGGTGACAAAATGGCCCGTTGACATTGATGGCAGGGCCATATCTGAGGTGGAGAAGTGCAGCCTGCTACTACCTTGGTAAAGATTCTATACTATGACTTTCCATTTGCCTTCTGGACATCACAGAACACATACCTAGACTTACAATACTGGGATCAGCTAAAGATGTAGCCCTCTGCTCTCATGAGAAAATCTCTTGCTGGGTACAGGCTGCTTTGGTTCCCTCTAAATTCTCCTCTCCCAGCATGTGCTCCAGCCAAAAAGTTACTGTAGTTATTAAGAACTCAGACTGTACAACTCTCTGCAGCATTTCCTAATCGTTTTTTTCATCTGATGGTTTCCAAGGGTGGTTTCTTTACTTTGAATGGGTCAAAACCATAGTTCCAAACACTCCCAGGTCAGGTTAGAACCTTGCTGCTCAGATCCATGCCTGGCCCTGATTGTGCTTTCAGTGCCCTACCACACTCTCCTAGGGAGCTCATAAGTAGCATCACTACAGTCCTAAAGCTTAGGAACCAGAGTGAAAATGCAAAGTGAACTTAAAAAAATACATATATATATATCTTTATCCCCTGTTTTTGAAGGCAGTCTCATGATCTGGGGAGCCTGACTCATGGGTTTGACAGCTTGCTTCTGGCAATAACAAACAGCTTCTCATCACTCAACAACAAAGAGTGATGGGCAATGCCAGCAGCTCATCTGAGACACTGCTGAAAATATAGATGCTTGGTACAGATTATGCTGTTATATCCTGCAAATATAAATGATACATGGACAGAATTTATAGGGACACAGCCCTGGAGATGACTAACAGCATTCTCTAGCACCATCTAGTGCTCTGAAGGTCTATTTTCTTCAAAAATGCTGTGATGTAATCATCATATAGATCAATACCATAGGCAGTTTTGAGCACTGTGCTGCAGAATCATGCAGTGATGCATATCTGGGAATACATTAGATTAAAGGGGGAGCATTAAATGAAGTGCTGGCTGTGAACCTAGGTGATAAACTAAGGCTTTTATATTGCAGACAATGCAAATCTGTCATTTCAGCTAGATGGGCTTGGAAAGCAGGAATCCATCTTATTAAAATACACATTCAATAGTTTCAAAAAATCAGAATGGATTCATAAATTTAGATGTCAGAGGCTGAGCCTGAACATCCCTGAGGTGTCTGAAGTGTGCCCTTCCTTTCCCTAGCTCATTACTACTTCTTTCCTAAATATCTCTGTCCAACTCACATCATTCCTATTTTTTCAAGACTCCCTTCAAGGCTGATGAGATTCATCCCCAGAGGAGAATACATTGCTTGAAAGAAACAGAAGTAGTGATGAGCAACCATCAGATCCTCTAGCAGCTGAAAGGAGAGCTGCTCTGAATCTGGCTGTGAAACTGGGGGGAGTGGGGACAAATAACTGCACATTGATTGTTTAGTTAAAAGCCCAAGGCTCAAGCCAGGTTTGTCAGATACATCCTCAGCAGCCAGTAAAACCCATGGCAAATCTGGAACCAAGTTTTGAGTGTCAGGAAAGGAAAACAATGGTACTATGCTATTATTTAAGTATTGTATTTTCCTTATTTGTATGGAGCTGCTCTTGAGCTGTGAACCAAACTTGTAATGTTTCCTATTTGTTTTTATGCCTGAGTATCCATTGCATGACATACCTCAGCTCAGTGTTTTCAGGACTTGTCAGTATCAGATGTCAGGTTTTCTTCCCAGAGATTCTTTGCACTAATCAAAATTACCAATAGCCAATGCCAGGTTGATCTTGTCTATTAATTCCCTATGTTGAGCTGGCCTCTATTTCTTCTCCATCACCACAAGCCAAAGCAAGAGACTCAGAAAGTATCTACTTGACCCATTAGTCCATTACAGTCTTAATCAGTAAGTTGGTTCATCTCAGCTGCATTCCCTTCTCAGACTCTTGTTTATATAGTATTTTTTTTTCAGAGCCAACAGCAGTGAAGCTTTGGCTGGAAAGTTCTGAGGGGAAGTTATTAATGCCTCATGAAATTTCAACACAAAAGAAAACCAACCTGTGAGACAGACACAGCAGCCTGCTGCACAATTTGTTCCAGAGTCAGGGGTTGTGGGAGGACAAGGAGCCTGTATTCAAGACATAGCCCACACTTCTTGGCATGTGAGAGAGGATGAGACACTGTACTCCCATATGGCCTCTTCATCATCAGTGCTGCTGAAGGTTTCTAGTGAAGTAAAACCCTCCTGAGCCAAACTGACACAAGGAGAAAAAGGAGTAAAGAAGACAGTGAGAGATACATGACCATGCAAGATACTCTCTAATCCTCCCAACATGGGCTGGAAGCATTTTGTAAAAGACAGAAAAGGGTTCAAGTGTGTCTTCAAGAAAGACACATACATGTGATAATTAAGTAGCATATAAGGTGCCAAAATTATTTGCATAGACTCATACAGTCATGAAAAAGAAATGGTAGTAGACTCACTGCATGGTAACTTTTAATCTAAATGGGACAAAATGCATGGAAATGTACTGATGGGGAAGCAGTCAGAGACAAGCAGATCATAGCCAAATGGCATCCTATGTGGTACAGTAGGTCTGACTGTCTATACTAAGGACTTGGTGGAGTCACCATCCCTAGAGGTACTCAAAAGACTCACAGACAAAGTACTCAGGGATATGGTTTAATGATGGACTTGGCAGTCTTAGATTAGTGGTTGGACTCGATGATCTTAACGGACTTTTCCAACCATAATGATTCTGTGATTCTATGACTGGACATTGTACTCCAGGTTTAGCCTCTCCAGCTCTGAATAAAGGGGAAGGATCACCTCTCCTGATCTACTGGAAATACTTTGTCTAATGCTGCCCAGGATACCACTGGCCTCACATTGCTGGATCGTGTTCAACTTGTGCTCACTGGGATCCCCAAGTCCTTTTCTGCTAAACTGCTTTCCAGCTGGGTAGCTGCCAGCATATATTGGTGCATGGGGTTGTTCCTCCCCAAGTGCAGGATTTTACACTTCCCTTTGTTGAATTTCATGAGGTTCCTGTTGGCTGACTTCTCCAGCCCACGGTAGTCCCTCTGGATAGCAGCACATCCCTCCAGCCTACCAGCCACTCCTCCCAGTTTGATGTCACCTGCACACTTGGCAATGGTATCCTCTGTCCCATCATCCCAATAGTTAATGAAGGAGTTAAACAGGACTGGACTCAGTGTTGACCCTTGGGGTACAACCACTAGTTAATGGTCTACAACCAGACTTCATGGCATTAATCACCAACCTCTAGTCTTGGACTTTTGGTCATTTTCACCCCACATCACAGTCTTCATATCCAGCCTATACATCAACAGCTTGTCTAAGAGTCTTACAGGAGACAGTGTGAAAAGGCCTTACTGAAGTCCAGGTAGAGAGTATCCACTGCTAATCCAGGCAGACAATATTCACTGCTAATGCTCATGGAGTGAGGCTTACTTCTTTTAGGGGGATCTCACTGGAAAAGCCATTTGTTGTAACCAGTTCATTTCTGGCACCATTTTAGCAATATGTGTCACTTAAAGCTGTTTGAAAAACTTGACAGAAAATGAAAGTCAAATTACTTTAAAACCTTTTCACTGTTGTCTTGTTCAGCTCTAATTCAATGTCCTCTTTTGTTTGAAAACATTTTAAGACCTATATTCTTCTTACATTTAGAGGTGCAGGATAGAGTGGAGCAGGTTGAAAATGTTACAGCTACAGTCTACATCTTGGCAAAAAAACCACCCTGCCTGCCTGATTCTAAACAAGAATGTCCCCAAAGCTGTGGAGTTTGGGTTTTCTTGAAATAGCAGGTGGCTGTTCAGATAAGGAATGCTGGTTCTGCCCATTACACAGACAGGAACCAGGTGCGAGGTGCAGATCTGCACTGGAACTTCCTGAAAATCTGTGAGTCTGTAGCCAAAATGCTTCTTGGATCTGATCACTGCTACACACTTCCAATTATAATTATTGTGTTATGGTGTGTCAGATTGCCTGCAACTGAAAACACAGTCAGAACCCAGGCATTAATGTGTCAATGAGATCTATGCTAATGAGCTATAGGCTAATAGGCTAATGAGCAAATGCTGTATTTTGGATATTCTTGGCCTTTACAGAACATCAGTGCTGCTTTTGTGCCATGTGTTATGAGAGTTACAGAATGGTTGAAGTTGGAGGCAGCTCTTGAAAACTAGTTCAACCTTGAGATTTGGTCCAGCCCTGCTCAAGCAGGGTTATATAGGGAGGGTTGCTCAGCACCACATCCAGTCCGATTCTGAATGACCTTCACAACATCACTGGACAACCTGTTCCAGTGTTTGGCTGTCCTCACAGTAAACATTTTACCATGTGTTTTAATTTGTGCCTATTGCCTCTTGTCCTATCAGTGCACACCACTGAGAAGAATCTGACTCGCTCATCGGGATTATCTTCCACCAGGTGTTTATACACATGGCGAAGTTCCCCTTTGTACCTTCTCCTCTCAAGGCTGAACACTCCCAGATCTCTCAGCCTCTCCTGAAAGATGCTCCAATACCTTAAATATCTGTACTGGACTGGCTCCAGTAAGTCCTGCACTGGGGAGTCCAGATTTATTCATGGTGCTCCATGTGCGGCCTCACCAGTGCTGAAGAGAGAGGAAAGGTCACCTCCTTTGACCTACTCTAAAGGCTTTGCATGATGCAGCCCCAAATACTGTTGACCTTTTTTCCAGGGCACATTGCTGGCTCATAGGTAAATTGTTGGCCACCAGAACCTGCACGTCCTTCTCAGGAAAGCTGTTTTATAGCCAGTCATCCCTCAGTGTCTACTGGTGAATGAGATCACTCCTTCTTAGATCCAGGATGTGGCATTTCTCCTTGTTAAACTTCAAAAGATTCCTCACTGCCCAGTTCTCCAGCTTGCTGATTGCTGAAAAGGTTAGTTCTAATTAATGGCTGCCAAATAAGCAAAGTCAGGCTATGGACTCATGTGGATGTATTTATCCTAGCGCATTCCTTGCCATGGCAAGGGTTTCACATACTGGTGGGCTGCTGGATACTTCTGCTGTCAGATCCCAACTGGTCATGGTTTTGTGAGGAGCTGCTTTTGCTTGGTAACAGGAGGAGGGGGCTGCAGTGTAGGCCTGGTAGAGAGTTCCCTGACTTTCCCCTGGCTCTGAGGTTTGGATCCACCTCCAGCCTGGCTGGACCAATCTGGTGCCTCTGCCAGCACTATTTAAGGACTGGAATTTGAAGTGTGTGGAAGCAGATGGAAGGGAAGGGCGAGATAGAGGTGACCACACAGACTCTGCAGCCAGTAAAAGACAGAAGGAGCGATGCTGGACCAGAGACATCCTTGTAGCCCACAATAAGAAGCAGACACCCTGTGCCAGAGGGAGTGAGAGCTGGAGACTGAGTCTGGGAGAGCGAGCAGTTTAGAGTCCAACCTAGAGAAGATGAACATGGGGTTGGCCCATGGTGTGTGGGAGACCCTGAGCTGCAGCAAGGGCTGGCGAGGAGCACTTCTCCTCAGGAGTGCTGTAAGTGCCAAGAGACATGAGGAAAGGACTGACTGCAATCCCTCATTCCCTGCCCCCAGCACTGCTTATGGAGGAAGGAGGTAATGACACTGGGCTCAGGGCTCTGAAGCTGTGAAGAGAGAAGGGGTAGGGGAAAGGGGATCTTAAAGAGCTGGTTGCAGTTCCATCATTTGCCCTATTCTGTGTTATTTTTCCATTGGATATTCCTGTTTGTTATGTTTTAGTTTGAGGCAGATTAAGTTTTGTTTTCTTCCCCAAGCTGAGTAGCCTTGTCTGTTTATTCTGGGACCATAAGCAGCAATTAAGCCCTCCCTGTCCTTTGGGAGTCCCAAAGCCTGTGGTACTTAAGTCTAATTGTGGTCTTTTGTCCCTGGATGGGCCTAAACCACGACACCGATGTGGCTTAACACTCAGCCACTGCACTGGCAGCTCAGTCTTACAATGACCTTGAGTTATTTAGTGTTTGCTTCAACCTATTATCCCCAACTAAATGTCAATTTGCATGCAGGGAACATCTGAATTACCATTCTTCCAGGACTCATTCAACATATTTAATTAAGACAAATACTTAGAGATGTTATCTTGCTGGTATCCAGTGCCCCTTCTGTCTATGGGAACCTGTCAGTGAGAAGGAAGACATAAGGTCATGAGCAGCTGGAAAATGTACATGGGGAATTCTCAGCTGCTGTAAGTTTGGCTTTCTCCTGGATTTTTTGCAACTAATTTTTTAATAAATAATGTGATCACAGCTATGGTCCAATAAATATATCATCTGTTTTCCACTTTGAATACACACTAGAGAAATCAGATGGTGTCTGATTGAACTGGAACGTGCAATATTTCTTAGAGAAGACAAAACATTACAGTCTTAGTGGGACTGCAGATATTTGTGTTGTTGAAGATGTAGTTATTACCTGAGGTGATGCCTGACAAACACCTCATCTGTACTGGGAATTAGAATCACAGAATCATAGAAAGTAGGATTTGGAAGGGACCTTTAGAGATCATCTAGTCCAACTCCCTACTGAAGCAGATCCACCTAGGTCATGTCACATAGGAATGTGTCCAGGCAGGTTGTGAAAATCTCCAGAGCAGGAGCCTCCACTCCCTCTCTGGACATCCTGTGCAGTAAAGTAGTTTCTCCTTATGGTTAAGTGGAACTTTCTGTGTTTCAGCTTTTGTCCATTACCCTTTGTCCTATTACTGGACACTACAGAAAAAAGTGTTGCTCCATCCTCCTGGCATCCACCTTTTACATACTTGGATCCTCCAGGGTGAACAGCCCCAGTTCCCACAGCCTTTGCTCATAAGGAAGATGCTCCAGTCCCCTGATCATCTTGATGGCCCTGCACTGGCCTCTCTCCAGCAGTTTCCTGTCTTCCTTGAGCTGAGAAGCCCAGAACTGGACACAGGACTCCAGATGAGACCTCACCAGGGCAGAGGAGAGGGGGAGCAGAACCTCCCTTGACCTACTGGCCACACTCTTCTTGATGCATCCCAGGATGCCATTGACCTCCTTGGTCAATTAGATGGTGGTGTAACCTGAATAGCTTCTCAGAGCCTAACTGAAGCTTCCAAAAGGTCTGTATTTATAAAATATATGACATGAAAACATTGAAGATCAAATGTGAATAAATAGTGGATTAATTCTGACAAAAATCTTGCTGTAGCATTGGACAGTCCATTTATTATCCCATCTTCAGAGCTCTACATCACTTAATGAAACAGTCATAACCTATCCTTCAACTTCTGCCTCCAGATGGCTTTCCATTGCCTCAAGTGTATTTAAAGAGTTCTTCTGAGAAAATGGAAAAGTAGTACATGCCTGACTCATAGTAAGAGTTTTCCAGAAATGACCAACACCTCTGTTATGGAAAAATTCATATCCTCGGAGGAGAACATATAAAAACCTTCAAGAGGACTTTATCCAGCTGAGATAAGCTAACTTGGGCAACTGAGTGAAAGCACAACAGATTTATAACACTTGTTTAAAATGATTTTTTCTTTAGGTTGTTATATAAAACTTTGCCTTTCCTCCCACTTCTGTACATGCTGCCTTCAGAAAATGTCTCATATTTGTGGGTCTGATTTTACACTGGAAATCAGACATTTGAGTTTGCATCTAGACAACAGGAGCAGGGTTTCTTTGGGTTTCTAAAGCAAATATCTAGCTGCCTGATTTCAGGCAGCAGTTTGCATAAAGGTCTGACTCACCTTGAGATCCAGAGGAGTGAAGGAGTCATTCTTGTCTGGACACAACTTGGGCTCATTTACACTCAAATGCAGCAGAAACGTGCAAGTTATCCCAGAATGCCCTAATATGATTGTAATGTGCCCTGAGTGCATATTTGTTTTTAAGAAGATGGTTGTTCAGCATCAAGCTAGGGCTCAAATTTGAAGCTCTAACTTGCAAGGTACATCTGTTGTAGCATCTGAAGAGGTGAGGGATCCTGTGATGCAAGCTGGGCAGAGAGTTATTAACACCTGTGAAAGGCCACCCTCAAAAATCCAGTTAGTGACTGATAAGTTTCCTTTTCTGCTCCATTCTGTTGATGGCCACATCACCTTTATGGGGCTATGTTGGACACCTTAACCTCAAAAGCAGGGTCAAAGTCTGCTCAGCTCAGGAAGGGAAGATAGGAACCTTCCACAGGTTGCAAAACATGGTGAGAAACGAGGCATGAAGTGCAGGAAAATAACTTGTTTTCTCCAGTGTTTTTCCATGGTGAGCATCATAGATATTATCCTCTTCACTACTTGCTCTCCTACCTGATCTCCTGCCTGCTCTGCAGGGCAAGTCACTTTACCTTCTATTGGTTCACATGAAACTAATGAAATCACATAATATTTTCCATACCTCATATTGTGTCCTTGCTGCAGTGAGTTACATGTTGCTTGTAAAATATTTACCTCATCTATTTAAAGTGGAGGAGTGGAGGGGGTAGAGAGAGAGAGAGAGAGTCCCTTTCACTGCCTGATTTATATGTCAAATATAAACCTGAAATGAAACATGGGGCTGATTGCCTACAGAGTTTTATGTCAGGTGTAGAAGTCAGTGGCCCTGCTCATAAATAATGCTGCTGATTTGTAACTGTTGCAACATATTTATACAATTTATAGCTGGGTTATTGAGTTATGTCATCAGTGTAGGCATTTTCTTACTGCTAAAAGGACTGCTAAATTGAGAGATGGTTTGTAAAGCAATTGCCTATACTCTTTTTGAAGGCAGGAGGGAGACATCTTATTGTTTGTGATCTAGTAAAACAAAATGCTTATGAAAGTTCTGGGCCCCTCCCTGAGCTCTCACTGCTTTATTTCATCTCTAGGGTCCTGCAAAACAAGCTCCTTATTCATAAATGTGAGATGATGCTGTAAGGATGATGTTTCCGTCGGTGATTCATGTGATTTACTCAGTGTGTTGGATTCATCCGTGAAGAAAAACAACCTCTGGCTGAGGGACAGATGCTTGTGGGGATTTGATATTTGATTTTAGCTGGGTTATACAAGATTAGGAACAAGGAGATTTTTTTCTCTATGTAACAACTTCCTCTGGAGCAGGAAACCAAAGTAATGCCCTAAAATGTTGCCTTTGCAAAGGAAAGGAGGCATTTCTGTAAGGTTTCAGTTGGACTCTGTCTTGTGAAAGAGCATTATGTTAAAGGGTTTTAAATCTATGGCACCTTCCAAATGGGAAAGGATGGCATTGCAATGATGAGTGAATAGCCCCAGGAGCAGTTGTTTCAGGATGCCTTAGGGTGGAAGATACCATGTGAGTATGTCATGTTTGTAACAACTGGGAGATCCTCTAGCGAAAGGAAAGACCTTCACAGATGTTTGAGAAACAGAGTTAATTGATATTCCCAGGAGTGACTCCAAAGGGCATCCAGCAAGTCCTGTGACTCCAAGCTCTGAGTCTGCTAATTCTGTTTATAATTTGGAACTTTGGAGTTCATATTCGTAACAGGTAACTTCAAAGGGCCAGGTGTGAGCACACAGAGTTTTAACTGAGCTTTCACATTTATGCAGATTTTTTACAATCAATGGTCCCCTCTAATATCTTTTTCTTTATTAAAATTTACAAATATGTCTAATATCAAGACATCATTCAATTTTTTAACACAAAAGTGCCTTTTTTTTTCCCCCTAAATATCTGAGCCTTCTTATCATTAGAAATGACTACAAAGACCTGGATCTACAGTGACTTATAACCCCGTTTTATGGAAGCTTTTATGAAAATGTCCCCCAAAGACCATATTTGATTCTTATTTATTTATTTTTATTTGTAAGAAAGGAGAGAGGCCCTGCCCTACGGGCCTCTGCCAGGTCATTAAACCCCAAACCAGAGTCAGATTTCATTGTGGCAACAGCTAGAACTGTATAGCAAAGGAGGAGAAAACAAAAGTCCATTCTTTGTCGGAAGAGTTTCTGTGTGAAGGTTATTAAAAAGCTCAGAACATTTAGTAAAACCAGGCAAAAGAGGCCATAATTTAAAAATGGAATTATTTTAATAGCTTTTGATTTTTTTTTTGTTTCTTTGCAAGGGGATTTGTTTGCCTCTTTATTTAACTGGGAATATACACAGGGCTGTGGTGGTCTCTCTAGCTATATTGGTACTAGGAAATGAGATGTGCCTGGGGAACACTGAGGCCAACTGGTAGGTGATTGCCTTCAGCAAAGGTCTTCAGCACATAGCCAGGTTGATTGCATCAAAACAGCAACTAGGAACAGTTCCCAAACTCCTCCAACCTCACACCAAGCCTGGGAATGGGTTAAAGATGTTTCTAACTGGGTTAGGACAATTTCACATCAGAGGATGATCTAAGAATTTGCTTGGATGAGCAAATGCCTCCCATACATGGGAGTATTGGTGGTTGAACCTGAGTGGAGCAGGAGAGGCACAGCCTTCCAGTGTGATGCTCAAGAGGTGCCAGCAACGGGGGATAGCTCTTCTAGGGGTCTTTATTCATATTGTACATATCATTCCTGTTCCAATAGCATTCAAATATATCCTGATCTTTAATGAATCTGCCTTGATAGAAGTCCAGGGAAGTGAGGATATTCAGGTATTGGTGTTTCACAGGGGAAAAGCCAAGGTTTCCAAACTTGATGTGAGGTCTGTGGCTGTGCAATGATTTTTGTGGACAAATCACTTGTGTTTCTTCTTTGAAATACACACTCTTATGCTGACTTTACTGCTCCAGCTATCTTGATTGAAGCAAAAAAGGAATGCAAGCCAAAAAACTTCACAACTGAGTCAGGATGTGGATACTTGATGGCCTGAAAGCTCCTTGTTGCATCCCTCCCAGCAATGAACATGTGCTTGAATTCATCTAAAGCAAGTAGGATCAAAACACAGGGCTTAAAGTTAAGCAGGTACTTGGGTGATTTGTTGCATTGGAGTGGAGAGAGTTGAAGGAAAAGATGGTTGGGCAGGTACAGAGAGAAACACAATCGTAATGTTCCTGTTAGCTACATTTATTGAAATGAGCAAGGGCAGGAGAAAGTTTGGGCAGGTAAAGAGAAGGAGGACCCTGGTATCTGTGCTACTCTTGAGGTGGATTGGGCAAGATGTGACAGAAGCAAGAAGCTGAAGACAGTGTCCATCATTCATTAATTTCAGCTCCACTTGAACTGCAGCTGCCTTCCCCAGACATGTAATATTTTTAACAACACGTTCTACGTTTTCTTCTGTGTTTCATTGTTTGTAAGACATCCTGAGAAACATGATTTTTGATTTATAAAGAAAAGAAAAAGCATCCCTACCACATTTTCCCCGATCCATTTGGCAAACTTTGCTTTTCCGCCCCGCTGTTTCCTATGGGGCCTCAGCCAACGTGGCTTTCCAGCTTGTTGATTTCCTTGTGCCATAATTTTTAGCACTGTCTGTAAATATCAGCTCTGCTCTGGGGATTTGGGGCAATTCATCCTGCCCTCTCTGCTGGCTGCCTGTCCTGCTGCAAGAGCAGAGTGAAGTCATGGCCAGATGAGGATTCACATCCTGTGGTCAGTCTCTTTGCTTGTTATGGACAATGATGGTTTTAACAAAATGCTAGTCACTGCTCTGTTCCATTTTTACCATTTCTGAGTGTCTCTTGCTTGACAGTTCTTTGTTATCTTCTTGGAGGCTGGCAGAAATAACTTCTGCCCCAGGTTCAATACAAACTCACGTGAATTTGTGCTGATGAGAAGGTGCACAGGTGCCTACCAGGAGGCAAGAGGTCACAGAGTTCTCTGGCACAGAGTGTAATTACACATGAGAGATGGCAATGGAAGTCTTCTCTCATTTTACCACAGACTGTTAAGACCTTTGGCATTCATGAATAAGTGTCCATTTGTTCTGCTTGATGTTAGCAAACAGAGTCCCTAGGAGGAAGGGTTTGAGCTTTTTGGGATACATGTATTTCACCTTTCTGGTGGATCCAACTTTCAGCTGCTGATGTGATGTGTGAGTATCCTCATTTTAAATGATATTCCACACATAAAAGACTCAAGTGGTTTTGGTTTTTTAACTGATTTTTAGCTGATGAAGTTTATATTTCTGTAACTATCTGGGAAAAGGAACTATATTACATGCAAACACAGGTTGGGAAAGGAAAATATCAATCCAAAAGAGAAGTTAAATGTTTGCAGAGTCTTCAGGAGCATTGGTATGTGAAAATTCACTACAGAATGTCTTACCTGAAATCTCTATACAGGCTGATGGGTCTGTAGTTTGCAGACTACAGTGTTACCCAACTGTCCAAACAGAGGAATCATAAACACAGGCTCTCTTCTGTGCTCTTTGCCTCCAGTCTCTGCCTTCTGGCACATAGTCGTTTGTGATGACACAGCAAGACATTAAGTACCCAAATACTGTTAAACAAACTTCCCATTTCCTCTTTTCTAAAAGTGTTTATGCCAAAGAGTTCTAGAAAATTAGGCTCTATGACAATTATTTAGGAACCAGATTTGCCTTTCTTGTTCATTTTTCCTGCAGTGGAAGTAAAACACATAGAGTGGTGTTGCTCTGAGTCTGATGAGGGATTGTGTGGGGAAGAACCAAATTCCTGTCCCCATGACATCACAGAATCATAGAATGGTTGGGGTTGGAAGGGATCTTTAGAGATCATCTAGTCCAACCCCTCTGCAGAAGCAGGTTCACCTAGATCAAGTCACACAGGAGCATGTCCAGGTGGGTCTCCAAGGAAGGAGACTCCACAACCCTTCTGGGCAGCCTGTGCCAGGGCTCCCTCACCTCACAGTAAAATAGTGTTTTTCTTATGTTTAAGTGGAACTTTTTGTGTTCCAGATTCTCATCACCCCTTGTCCTGTTGCTAGCTACTATAGAAAAAAGGGATGTCCCAACCTCCTGACACCCACCCTTTAGATATTTGTAAATGTTAATAAGATCTCCCCTCATTTAACAACTCTTCACTTAAGTTTTAAATGGCCAAAGACCAGCTTTTATTTATCATTTCACACGGTCTCTCTGAACACCAATGCCATAACAGCTTACTCCAAAATGTTCCTCCAGTGGTCTCTGTACTGCTCCTGAATGTCTGTGCCTACTCTGCAGTGAAGGTCCACACTAAAGATACACCGAAGAGCCACAAAATCCTCACTTTATCTTGTTGCCATCCACAGGACATGTCTGGAAGGAGAAGAAGTGGAGACTCCATGGAGAAGACGATGAGTATCTCTCCATCAGGCAGGCTGGGGAGGACTGGAGGAAGGGAAAGATGCACTGGAAGTGGAAGACACCAAAATACATAATGGAAGGGTGGCAACCTCCATCCCTAAGGCTATTTAAATAGTAACATAATGAGGTGATAATTTATGGCCTAGTTCTCCTCAGTCTTGCACCTTGTGTGGTCGTCTGCTGCCAGACACTGTTGGACCAGAGTTCTCCACTCTCACTGTTAACAACTTCCCAGTGTGTGAGAACAAAGATTTACTGGGGGGGAAATTGCCTTTTAACAGACTACCTGGCATCCTCTCTAGGCCCTCCATAGTTTTGGAGCAGTGTTGTTCCAGAGAGATGGGTTCAGTATCAATTTCAGTTGAATATATTTTATTAGAGCTGTTAAATAAACTGCCCTAAACCCAAGAAAACATCACTGAAGCTCAGCTTTTTATTAATAAAATACTGAATTAACCCAACAATACAATATTTGAACCATGAATTGGACTGGCCAGGACAAGGCAGTTTCAGTGTTGGTCTGAAGCTGAATTATCAGCTGTACTAAAAATGTGGTCAGTTCTTTTGTAAATGTTAAGAGGAGTCTGAGAAGGCTAATTGTAAATTGTTAGTGGGGGATTTTACCACTGTCATTCAAATGCATTTTTAAAAGATCTGGTTAAGTAGTTCAAATATCCCTTGTCTGAACCACAACATAAGAACCATTTCCTTATATTTCAGTTCTTATGTTCAGTATCAACATCCTCTGCTCTCTCGCTCAGGGGAGATGTCATAATTTCACTTAAACATAAGGAAAAACTTGTTTGATGTTGAGGAGAGGGAGCCCTGGCCCAGGCTGCCCAGGGAGGGTGTGGAGTCTCCTTCTCTGGAGGTTTCCAAACCCACATGGAGACTTTTCTGTGCCCCCTGATTGAGGGCAACCTGCTTTAATGAGGATTGGGCTGGATGAACTCTAAAGGTCTCTTCCAACCCCCACCATTCTATGATTCTACAACAGATGAGTCAGAACTTTATATACTGGGATTTAAATGACAGGTCAAAATTTGGAGACTTCTAAACACAACACATATATCATTAAGTGCCTTTGCTGAATTTGTTTGGAGTTGTTGGACTTGGAGGACATTTCTGTCTGACCTTCTCTCACAGCAGTTTTATGAGTGCACCGATCCTCACAGCACACACTCACTTTCTGACATCCCACAGCTAAATGGGATCAGAGGACAATTTGGGCAGAAAAAGTAGAAACATGGAAAACAGGTTCTTGAAAATGCTGAAGCTTCAAAAACTTGTCCTCTGTTACTGCCTTCTCCTCTCCTCTTGATCTCTTGGTTTATCTGGAGCTGCTGATAAGAAGGTAATTGAGTATGGTGATGGCAATTCTTTGCTGGCCAAGAGCTCCTCACCATCACGCCATCTTCCCTCAAGACACCTTGGATCAAAGATAGGACTTCCTCTCCATGAGTGGGCTTCTTAAAATCCCTTATTTCTATTTTCTCTGCCATGCACCGTGTTGCTGAAGTTTTGCACCGTATGTAGTATGATAATAAGCTAAACATGAGCCAGCAATGTGCCCTTGTGGCCAAGGAGGCCAATGGCATCCTGGGATGTGTCAAGAAGAGTGTGGCCAGCAGGTCAAGGGAGGTTCTCCTGCTGCTCTCCTCTGCCCTGGTGAGGCCTCATCTGGAGTCCTGTGTCCAGTTCTGGGCTCCTCAGCTCAAGAGGGACAGGGAAGTGCTGGAGAGAGTCCAGCACAGGGCCACCAAGATGATCAGGGAACTGGAGCATCTTTCATACGAGGAAAGACTGTGGGAACTGGGGCTGTTTAGTCTGGAGGAGACTGAAGGGAGATCTTATTAACATTTACAAATATATAAATAATGGGTGTCAGGAGGCTGGGACATCCTTTTTTTCTATAGTAGATAGTATCTAGCAACAGGACAAGGGGTGATGGGATGAAGCTGGAACATAAAAAGTTCCACTTAAATATAAGAAAAAGCTATTTCACTGTGAGGTGAGGGAGCCCTGGCACAGGCTGCCCAGAGGGGTTGTGGAGTCTCCTTCCTTGGAGGTCTTCAAGACTGGCCTGGACATGTTCCTATGTGACCTGATCTAGGTGACCCTGCTTCTGCAGGAGGGTTGGACTAGATGATCTCTAAAGGTCCCTTCCAACCCCTACCATTCTATGATTCTCTGATTCTCTGATTCTCTGATTCTATGATTCTATGATGGAGTCCTACTGCTTAGTCCAGCCAAATCTGAATTAAGTCATTGTTGATCATTGCTAAGTAGGAAAAGTCCTGCACAAGGCAAGAATTTCAGAAACACTTAGCATTTTGCATAGCAGAAATTACTGCTAGGTTTTCCTCCTAGTAAATAAACAATGAAATGCAGTATCTTGGGACATTGGGTCACTCCAGAGTAACTTTCCATGGCCTTATTTGAATTACTAGTCCTGAGTTTTCTGAGAAGTTATTATAATCTTCCCCAAGCAAGATGAATAGGAAAATGTTAGCTCAGGTGAATCAGCTGTCCAAACAAACACCCATCCATCAGCAAAATCAATGTAAATTCACACTAACAGGAAAGCTCAGCATCATCCTCTGTCCCTGGCCTCTGAGAGCTGACACAAAGGCTGATTCTTCATGATGAGAGGGTGATTACAATAACCTCCCTGTTTCTGGTCAGGCGGCTCATCGTCAGTGATGTACATCTCAACGGTGAAATGCCACTAGAAGAACTATCAAGACTAAGCTTACTTGAAATATAACCTTTAAAATGATCAAGTAAAGGGAAAAATACATGCTGAAAGGAAATCAAAGTTCTAAAAGCAAGCACTCAGATCAGATGCCTAATCAGAAGCCATAATTAAGGCTCCCTGTGCAACTTGTATGCTTCTGTGTAGGCAGAGGCTTGCCAGGAGTGGGGAGAAGCTCAAAGGACTTAATGGCATGGTGTAATCTCTACTCAGATCACACAATGGCATTGCTTCTTTCCTTCCCAGTCCTTCCCATCTCTCCACTCCATCACCAATTGTGTCTAGATGTGTCCACCTTTCCTCAATACTCACAAATGATTTCTTCTTTTGTGAGCCAACCCTTATTTCATGCAACTCACTGTGTTGCTGTTCTGTATTTTCTTTTAGTTATTCTACAAAGTGTGATTATAGGATGGGCTCATGAGAGTAACAAAACCCAGGACATGAATGAAGAAACCCTCCTAACTGGTGAAGAAATTGCTGTGACACTAAGCACTCAGCTTGTATTCACAACCATTCGTCCCTTGGGCTTATTGCTTCACATCCCGTGTTCTAGGCTGTGCAATGGGGATCTGCCCCATTGCAAGTGTTGCATGAGCTGTGTGTGGTGGCAGCACTTGGGACCTATTGGCATATATATCTGGGTCAAAACTTTGCTGCACTATTTCTCTCTGTTTTTTTCCTCACCCAGACACTACGTGCAGAACCTGCAACAATCTGGACATCTGGAGTTGGCTGGACCTCCTGGAACTGGAAAGGTGATCTGAGTCCTGATCAAGCAAGGCTAGGACTAAGACTATGGAGAATCTGTTACATGAGATGGGACTGTAAATTTGGCTTGTTTAGTTTAACAAAACAAAAGCTCAAGGGAGGATGTGATGGCTGACTATAAATATGCTAGGGAGAGAAAAGTGTTATTTCAGCCTAAGGACAATGTTGGCACAAGAACAAATGGGCATGAAGGGGCTATGAATAAATCTAGGTTAGAAATCAGGGAAGGCTGTTAGCAGCTGGGATAATGAGCTCCCTGGTAAGCAAGAGGGAAGAAAACAGGTGTTAGCAGAAAATGAAGGGTGGTTGATTTGTAGAAGGATTTGTATGTTTTTACTTAGGATTAGGACATTTTGATGGGAGCTCCTCTCAGTCCTGTGTCATGCTGCTGCTTACTGGTTGGGATGCTGCTAGTAGTGTAGCAGATTGGCTGAAATGAAGTGCAGGTTTCCTGTACAGGTTTTCAAAGCCAAACCCAATCAATCGGAACTCTTCCCAGAACAAGTGATGTCGGTGCCAAACACAGTTTTTCTGTCATGATCATGTCCTTACTTCAGGCAAAGATTCAAAATGATGGAGAATTCACCTCCCTTTGGGAAACTGCTCATCAAGGTGCACACACTAACCAGGCTGCACACTAAGTCCCATCCTTCACCCTGTGCTCCAACAATGGTCTTTGTAACAGCTGCTGCAATGTGTCCTATAACTCTGTCCATAAGAGAGGATAAACAAGCACAGGCTGATATTTCCTCTTCTGGTGTTCATCAATTCAGATGGTGCTACCAAGAGTCTTGCTAAGCAGTGTGGTCAGAACAGCCAGTTGCAGGAACACAGTGATGCACACACAGCCTGCTGCACAGGTGTAGGGGTTAAGGTCTGGTATTTCCTACAGCTTATTCTGCAGTGGTTCTGCACAGTGGCTAAAGGAGGGGAAGGCTGAGAAGAAATAAATGAGGCAGCTGTCTCTTCTGGATGATTTATCAGGCACTGTTTTTTTGCAGCAGAGGGCTGTTTTTGGCTGCTCTGACCGTGACTCATGGGGGTGGGTTGCAATCAGCACAGTAATGGTTTTGTTGCTGTAAATGAGGAGGTCAGGAAACCACTCAGACTTTTTTTATTCTTCCAGCCCTGGAGATGAGGCCACATTGAAGCATGGGAGATGTAGTAGAGATTTAGGAAACCATGGAGGCATTTGCCAGACTTAAGCTCTGTGCTCTTCCAGGACAGGAGCATTCAAACTTGCTTGGCATCTCTTTGATGTTGGCTTTTGCCTCTCATCCCACACCAATGCAACTATCAGTCTGCAATCCCAATTGGTCCTGGAGGAAACAATGAGGAAATCTACAGGTGTGGGCTGTGGCTGTGCCAAGACCTTAAAGCACAAGAGAGTTGCTGGCAGCTTTCTCTCACCCAGATTTCTCATAGAAGCTAGAAGCAGCTATTGTGTAGCAGTGTCCCCCAGCCTGGGCAATAGCCTTTTCAGCAGAAACACTTATCTCTGTGATGCAAAGATGATCTGATATTGATGTGATAACAGTCTGAAAAGGGCCATGGTTGTAGATAATACACCCACTGGCCAAAACAAGCCAAGGAATGGCTGCTCTGAAATCACTGAAGAACTTACAGTTGTGATTTTAATAGGCATTTGGGAGGAGGATTAATTTTCATTGTTTTTTATGTATCCTTACACAGAAACTTCAGAGGAGGATTTCAGCTTCTGGAAGACTGAGAGATAAGAAGCAGTGTCTTGTGCTAATCATGACTGTTTCCCATCTGTTTCCTTTTGAGATAACAGCTTCATAGAGAAGGCTATGTAGTACCGAGGGAAATGCTGGAGTATGGTTTGGAGCAAATGTATTGTGGACAGGTGAAAGAATGCTCCAGACGATGACAGGAAGGTCAGGAGTGCATTGTGCCTTTGCTTTGAAATGTGCTGAAACAAAAAAAGGATGGATTTATGATCTACTAGAAGCAATACTCTGGGAGGATGCAAACTTTTAGAAGTGCTAGACAGCGTTTTGTTGAGTTTTTCCATATGTTGAAGAAAATTCATAGATTAGAGTTGATAACAAAGAGAGAAAATGCTCTGAATCTTACAAAAATATAAAATATAAATCAGGTTATTGTGGATCTCACCATGAAACATAGCTCTTGTAGGCACATGGTATAATCATATAATTGAAGCCATAAGCAGAATTGTTCTCCTTTTCCATTTCCACTGGAGGTGAGTATTGGGAAGATCCTCAATCTATTTTAACCAGAAAAGCTGGTTGTCAAAAAGTGTTCTCTGTATTTTCAAGGAGACTAGAACAGCAGCAAATAGTCTGTGTTAGCAGCAAGAGCTTCATATCTGCTTTCTGCCTCTGAGCTTTCTTAATTGTACATTTGCAAAATTACCTGCATTGTTTTGATTCCCTGAACATACTCCAGGAAATGCTGTCCTAAAGGCCATTTCTTAGAAGTGCTGTGGTTTTCCCATTCCCATCTCTTGTCCTCCCATTTTCACCTAGGTCACTCTCTTTGCAGGTGTTGACTCGCCTGTTTGTGTCAGCCAAAGTGTGGAAGGTGCTGAGGAGGGTCAGTGCACAACTACTTCTACTCCCAAATCTAAACTTAAAGCCAAGTATGATGGAAAGACTGTATTTCTTCAGCTTGTGAAGTCTGTTCCCATCTTTTCTTTGTGTTCTGAGGTTTCTCTAGAAATGTCAAGAAGTTTTCCAAGTCTTTCTACAAGTGCTCACCTCTATAGCAAAGCAGCAAGGCAAGTAAACACAGCACTGAGGAACTGCAGAGGAAGAGGGTGACTTTAAAGCTCACACAGCCTCATTGCTACTTGGTGAACTCAACATAGTGAAGTTCTCCTTGCCCACAAGAATTTAAATGAGGAGATCCTGCCACAATGATCTGGGGCAAAGATGAACACTCAAATGCAAAAGCCATTGTCAAACCAAGTTGTGAAAGATAGCAGTCAAGCACTTGTCAGCTGCAAGAGCAGTAGAAGCCCATCCACAGCAACCCAGCAAGAGCAAGTTCTCCACAAAGTAATGTGTGATCCAAGAAAGCTTAACTGCAGCCAGTTGAGTGAAAAGGAGTTTGTGTGCATAAGGCTCTTAACATAAACTAACTATGGCTGTTGTTGATCTTACTTCCTAGGATCCTTCACAATGAGGCTGGTAGTTGAATAAATCAGCAAAAAGCTCCAATGCTCCTTGCAAAACAGAAATCAACTGTCACTGGGTATTAATGGAGTGAGAAAAGTAATTAGGTTTAATTTCAAATGTCTCGGCCAATTAAATAGCAGAGTGAGAAAAGCTGTTTAATTCAGCTCCACTCATCAAACCCAAAATTGTTAAATTGTCCACATCTAGAAATCTCATGCTGAGCCCATGGAAGGCTTAGGCAGGCCTTATTTGGGAAAACACGCAAGCTGTGGACAAGTTGTCATGACCAAGTGTACCTTATGTTTTTCTGGTTCATAAAACTTGAGTCTTTTAGGTTTAAATGCTTCAAAGCTCACCTCTGCCCCCTGACATTCTCAAGGAACCAAGCTGAGCCTGGCCAAACCAAGAGCTGTCACCTGGTCCAGCCCTGCTGCAGTCTCAGACATCACGATGGCTGGCCAGACACCACTGCTTTCTTATGCTGTATCTGTGTGAAAACATCTTTGACAACTTGGAAGTAACTATTGTAAGAGACAAGGTCCAAAGTGCAAAGCTTGTGTTGAAAGCGTGGGAGCATGGGAGATGAACGTGAGAAAGATATATGATGTCTACAGCTTTCAGAGATATAGAGTCTATAGCCAGAAGCTCACGGGGTCTGTAGCTCTGAATGACTGACAGACTGATTGGCTGGGGCAGGGTTTAATACAAACCTGGACAAGGTTTCACATCCACACTCCTTGCCCTATCACAAGACCCATGCTCACTTGCAACTGGCAAAGCCAATGAAGATTTTCTGCTCAGTACTAGCATTTGTTTCCCTTTGGCTACAGCAGAAGTGCTCCTGTTGGGGGCTGACAGCTGATCAAGGGAAAATCTGCGTGGTAACATCAGAACACTGTTGAAAGCCAGAGGAGAAAAATGGGAGGAATGGGGTGCAGAGGGGAAGAGAAGTGGGGCTTGGATGTATTGCTACTCTGCTCTTGGCTTTAAGCTGCCTCTTCCAGCAGCTCGTGTGTACAGCTGATTTTATGAAAGCAGATAGTTTGCACAAGACCTCTCTTGCTAGCTTGTGCAGTGACTTGCCTTGCTGAAGTTGCTGATCTGCACACCCAGAGGCAGTGGATTTGGGAGCCTGGCATCTGCCTGACAGGCAATAAATGAAGGTCACCAAACTAATGTCATGTTTGCCTCTGAGAACTCATTGGATGAAGACAACTTATAGCCACTGTGAACCTTTGCTGGTTTTGAATCTGTGACCCAGAGATGAAAGGCCTTCTGTCCTAGTGCCAGTTCTTTGAGTGGCTCTGCTGTAACAATAAATATCCCCCAAATCTCTTGAAACTCACAGTGATTATAGCCTTAAAATAAACTTATAGCACAAGCTTGTGATTACTGAATGTTTCTTATTGTTTCCCCTCTGGGAGATGTGTATCCCTCAGGAAATGAGTTTCTAATTAGATATGAGAAGCAGGGCAGCAAGAGTAGTGTGGGAAAGCTGCATTAATGGAAGCTTCTAGGTCTGACCACCTTGTAGAGAGCTGACAAAAGATGAAATGTGACTGGGATAGGGGTTTTAGCTTTGTCTCTTCTTGAGAGATGCCTATGCCAGCTGTGGCAGAAGAGATATGAGTGGAGGAAGAGAGAATAGTAATAATGATGCTATTGGAGACCCCAGGAAAAAGCAGCACAGAGCAGCTCACAGGAACATCTTGGGCTGCAAATCCCAGATCATCTCATTTTACCGTCAACACCATGTGCAAGACTTCAGCTCATTATTCTTAGGGCAGTTTGATAAAATATGTGTGCATTCTCTTTCCCCTTGAGGAGCTAACCCAGCTCACTTCAGAGTCCAGTATTCCTTTTACATACACAATTTTAGGGAGTTTGGATCCAGTTCAAGCCAGTGCCCTACCCATTGATGGAAACATGGGGCTGAAACACTCTCTGTGCACTGTATGGCTCAAAGAGACCAAGATCAGTGAGGCTGGAAAGAACTTTTTGCTTGTGATGGTCCATTATGCCATTTGGAATCTCCATGCCTAGTTTTGCTTCTGAGACTGCAAGAGAAAGGCCTCTCCATCCTTGTATGTGCTTCATTTCTCATAGTGTATATAATTGACAGACATTGGGAATCCAAGTAACCCCTGGGAAAAGTTCTCAAATCTCATCCATTTAACAATGGTATCCAGAGAAGAAAAATTGGTACAAACATGCTCATTCCCTCTGGAATTGAATGTCAGGGTCTACACCCACACTCAGGTGCTGTTCTGCCATCTGTTGCTACTGAAGACCAAAATCTTCAAGCTGCATCTTTCTGGGAGAGGTGAAGGTCATCCTTTTTCAGAATCTGTCTTGGTTTGAACTGCTTTGCTGTGATGGAAGATGCATTAGTGTATGAAGGGATATGCCCTAAGGTGGGATACCACAACATACATATTACAGTCCTCAGTCATATCCCAGGATTTTCAGAGTGGATGTCTAATGTGAGATTGTTTATGGGGAACCCCTGTCAATTCTTGTGTAATTTACTCAACATTAAAGCATGAAGAAATCCCATTTGTGTGTGTAAATAGCTTGGAAGCAATGGAGAAGATAAGATTAATAACAACAGGTCAAAATAAATCCTAGAGGAAGGAATAGGATTTAATTTTAGGTGAGAACATTGTCTTTTTTTCTGGGCAGTTCTGAGCTTTATTTTATTTTGAGGTGGAAAACATACTAGTCCCTAGATGCCTGAGAATGTTTTTATCCTGAAGACAGACTATTTTTGCTGAATTTCAGCTTAGCCAGCAAATTGAAGCAAATTGCAGAGATGCCAAAACTCCTCATAGCAAAATCAAGGACAAGATTATCTTGGTTCTCTTGGACCAAAGCCACTGGATTTCAGCCTGTCAGAGCTGCTTTTAAGAAAATACCTTGTTCTTAGGATTCAACTTGCTGTTTTGATCACATCCACAGCTAAAACTAGTGGTTGTTAGGCTTTTAGTGAATCAATCCTCATCTTAAGCTCCCAATCTATACTTTTGGTTTACTCCTTTAACGTGCAACTTGCCAGATAGGTCTTTTATCTTTGATATAGAGAGAAGCATCCCTACCTCTCCTGATGATGCCAAACCACACTGCTTAGGGATTCCCCTGTGTGTATTAATTGAATTTGAAACGGTGCTGCCAGCAAAACGTGGTAATTTCAGCAACATATGTTGAAATGGCACCAGTATAGGCTGTGGATGTACAGATAATATGTTCTGCTCCTTGGGGAACCAGAGAGAATCCAAGCATCCACTGACACCTCCTATCCCTAGGATTAGGGTAGGATTAGAGATAAATGCATCAAGTTGGCACAAGGAAAAAATTTACCTTCCTGGAGCTGTAATTATCTTCACTTTGGCTGGTGAGAGTGTAAAATAAGACAGGACACGTTCATAATAGTTTAAGGTAGCCCATTTTGTTTTGTTGTGGCTGCACATGAGTAGTTTCCATCACTGGGCTTTTGGGAGAGAGAAGGTTACCTTTTCAGGTCACACAAACTCTATTGCTTATGATCTTTTGTAGATACTTCTAGATCATCCTGCCCCAAGGTGAGGCTTTTCTCCAGCATATGAACATAACAAGTGGTTTTGTCTACTGCAGTTGTAAATAGCTACCAGCAATAAACATCTGCAATGTCCCTTGAGTACTTATTTCACAGCCAGTCGTTGTTGGTATATTCTAGCATACAGACACTTCTTTTATTGTGAGTACAGAGACTACACAAGGTTGATTTTCAGGAAGGAGAAAATGTTAGAAACAAGATGAGATGTTAACTCTGGTAGAGCACAAATGGAAAAAGCACTGAAAAACAACACTGAAAAGTTGCCTTCTACATTGATTTGTTATTGTGTTCTCCCGACTTGTGTCATCAGCTTCATCTATTTAATGTGCACCAACAGCAACTCAAATTCAGCTGCAGTTGGATTTTCTCCCTCCATGTTTTCTGGTTATTGATTATAAACATGATGCACAGAGTACAAAGAGGACAAGATGTAACTGTAGAGAAAAGTGGTACCCCTCCATGTATCTCATCCTGTATGGTTATTTGTATAGATAAGAATGCCTTAAATGATAACACATGTCATGAGGATGCCTTAGATGATAACACATGCCATGAGGATGCCTTAAATGATAACATGTGCCATGAGGATGCTTTTGGGCATGTCCCTTTTCATTTCCATCTTGCAGTGTGAAGCATCTGCCATTCTTCAACTTGCTAATGCTGGAACTGCACCTGGTAGAGTTGGGTCCATCTTTCACAACCTGCCTCTGTAACACTGGCCTTTTAACTTTGTGACTGTTGTCTATGCAATGCCCCCTCTGACACAGGGCATATAACAAGGCTTTGTTTATTAAGAGGAGACAGTGACAAAACTTTCAAGAGATATTGGTAAGATCATTGTTTACATTGCTGGCCTCTATTACCTTCTTATTGTATTTCATATTGTGCTATGTACCCACCCACCCCAGTTCCCTCAGCTCCTCATCAGGCTTGTTCTCCAGACCCTTCACCAGCTTCATTGCCCTTCTCTGGACACACTCCAGCACCTCAATGTTTTTCTTATAGCAAGAGGATCAACAAATCAACAATTGTTTTGCATTTTTTTGTTAAATTAATTCTGGTTCAAGTGTCACATAACCTTATCCTGTAAAAGGTAGCAGTTCTTAGAAGGACCAACCTCCTTGAACTATTTTCCCCTCTTGTTAACAATTTCCATCTCATTTCCTATTTCCGGCTCTAACTCCTGCTGCTAATGCTCCTTGGCTAATAGTGAAGTCAAGAGGGAAAAATATATGAATAGTGGACATCCGATCCAAGCTTTGTGTGGAGAATTCAGGGATGGAATGTTCTTGAGAACAAGAGGGTTTTTAAATAGCAAAAGGTTGCTTGTTTAGGAAGAAAAATTGCACTGACACCTATCCTGGGTACTGGTGATGTTTGTTCCCACAGTGCTCTTAGGTCAGATGTAATCACCTTCTTGAGAATGCATTTTTTTCTCTATTTATTCCAGCAAGAGGTTCTCCATGCAGAGTGTGTGTGCATGGTAATTTGCTGCACAGCTGTAGCTCTATAGATATTGTCATGCTAGCTTAAACAAAGTGAACTTGCAAACACCATAGCAGTCCCTGACTGGAACAGTGGTTGCATGCAATGCTGCCAGTTGCTTAGCAATATTGGCTTGCTGTGCCCTTACCTCCTACCCTGGCTTCTCCATCTTCTGCTGTGCATCAGTCGTGTCAGCAGCAATCTCTGTGGTCACTCCCAGCCACATCCAGCCTCTTCACTTCCAGAAAAGGCCTTTTTCCAGCACACCTGACACAGTTCTTGGTGCACAGATGGTAGTGCAGATGTTCAGCTGCTGGTGGAAATGAGTAGCCAGGGTGTTATAAGTTCATGGAGCAGATCCATTGTATCCTGGTATTGCAACTAGATGTGATCCAAACCCAATCTGGCCATTTCTGGGTGAGTTGTCGTGTGCTCTTCTACAGAAGAGGTACAAGCAAATATTTTATTTACATAATGATGTATATTCATGCAAGAGGTGAGTATGGGAAGTCTTCCCTCAGCAGTAATCATATGAGGGTCTCTCTGTTGTAGCAGTTTTATAACCTAACCTAGGCTGGAAATACATCAAAGAAGCATTGGCTATGAAAGGCAGGAAGGGAGTGGTCCAAGGAACTGCAGCTACACCAGCTAATATAGCAGAGCCAAGGAATGTCCTCAGGCACCACAACTCAATTGTGCTGTTAAATCCTCAGTCCCTGGCCAACCAATACAGACAGCTTGGGACTTGGCGGGGCTCGGAGCTGAGCTCTGTGGCAGCTTGGCTGCAGCCACCCTGTTCTGGAGGGCAGTGGTATGAACCTGGGGGGTTGCATACCAGGGAGCCGTTCTGGGCATGAGTATCAGAGTAGACAATTGCTGGTAGGAAAGGAAAACTGCATTTGGAGGATTCAGTTTTTGGCATTAATGTTCACAGATTTCTCTGTAGGAAGGGAGAGGGTGTATGTGGCTCAGAGTCTTGTGTGGAATTTGGACTTTATGGAGTTGCCTAATCTCAAGTTATTGGAAGATCTGTCCCTCCTTTGTGTGCTAGCCAGTGCATGCTTAGGGCTCAGAGTTTCCTCCATTGGATATTCAGCTAATCCAGGACTGGACTGTGCAGGCAGAAGGGCAGTCCCAGCTCTCCTGGCATGCAACGCTCTAGCCAGATCTTCCTCTATTCTGGCTTGTGCCTCTGGCTGGCAAAAAACCAGATCCCCAGGATACATTATAGCTCCAAATCAGTTGTGCATCTTCCCCCTTCTGAGATATAACCCCATGCTCTCTGCTACTGGCTTCAAGACCCCTGCTTTGATTTTTGTACTGTATAAATTTGGATCTTTTGGGGCTATTTATGTCCCTCAGGATCTCTGCACATACCACACCTCAATGCAACAAGGGACCAATTTTTCCTTTTCACAAAGCCATCTGAGATCATCCCAAGGGCTGAGTGGAGCAGCAGACCTTTGGGTCATGTCCATGCTGGCAGTGTAACTTTCTCCTACATCTCTCACAGCTCAAGGCACCATTATCTCTCCCTCCACCTCCAGACTCTTCACACTCTACTCTTTCATTTCTCACTCCTCTTTCATTCCTTCCTTGGACCCTGCTCTGCCTATCTGGGCCCCACCACTGTCATCCTGCAGTAACTTCTCTGAGTCTGAGAGCCTCCAGTAATCATTTTGTGTCAACCAACAGGTCTTCTGCCTTCAAGAGTCTGTCTGCTACCAAGAAAATGATTCCCTTTGTCTCCAAGCAATAACGTTATAACGTTGAACTGGGAAGACATGTGCATTATCCATAGACACAGCCTACAAAGGGCTCTCATGGGGCCAGTGAGTTTCCTACTGCCTCTCATCCATAAGTTTTCCTTTACTTCAATCAAAAGTGGTTCATGCATTTTGTTACAGAAACTTAATTTTAGTCCTTAAGGTCTTTGGTACATATTGATGAAAAAGGGGCTTCAAGAACTACCATGACCTGAAAAAAAGATGTATTTCTGTTATCATCACTGCATTTTATTCCTGTTCACACTGTTTCAGCATTGAGGACACTGAGGCAAAACAGAGAGCATTTGTTGAGCAAACAAGCAAGGCTTCTTTAGGATGTTACTGTGAGGTAGTCCTCACAACCCTCTTAGAAGGTCTGAGTCATTTTCACTCAAGCCAGGTGTGGCTGGTTTGCCCAGGTGAAGGGAGGTTGGTCCAGAGACCACAGTGCTCAAACCAAGGCTATTTAGAGCCAAAGGAGGGGAGATGTGGTCTCTTACTTTGTGACCTGAAGGCCTGAGAAGTCTGATCTGTGGGAGGGGAAGCAGATAATGGTAAGCTTTGGAGCTGAGCTTTGCGTTATTGCTGTGAGCCAGTAAGGAAGTCTTAGGGTTGTCTACTGCTGTATAGTACTGATAGCTCAGGGTCTTAGAGAGAGAGAAGACACTGTTCATCTGCCTGGAGTGAAAAGGATGCTGTTGCTGGACACTAGTAAGTAGTGAGGTATCCAGCATAGGATAGGAATGAGCCTTCAGCAAAACTCAGTAGTAATTAAAATGTTCAGTAGCCTATGGTTGGGCTTTGCTAGCTGGGGAGAGCTTCTCTGAGGAGAGACCAGATAAGTACATTTATGGGATGTGGGAGGGAGGGAAAGGCCGTGGATGTGAACCAGAAATGTGAGCCCTAGATGCTGAGAGCAGGTTGTGTCACATCCACATGGAGTTTGCCCCTGGCACAGATCTATGGATCCTGTCTCAGCATGGTAGTTTGACCTTGGCTGGACACCAGGTACTTACCATGCCACTCTATCACTCCCTTCCTCTGCAGGACAGAGGAGGGAAAAATAAGATGAACAAAACCTGTGGGTCAAGATAAAGGTGGTTTGATAAAGCAAAAGCAAAGGTTCTGCAGGAGCAAGAGGGGAAAAAAAAGAGACTTATTCTCTACTTTTGATCAGCAGCTGATGTCCAGCTGCTTCCTGGGATAATTCAGTACATGGTGGTTGCTCTGGAAGACAATCATCATAACAATGAATGCCTCCTTCCCCTTCTTTTTCTTAGTGTTTATTGCTGAGCAGACATGAGGTATTGAATATTCCTTTGGTCAGCTGTACTGTCTGTGTTCCCATCCAAGTTCTTGCTCCCTCTTGGCTTACTGGTGAGAAGGGAATGTTGGAGAGAGTGTTGATGCTGTGTGAGCACTGCTCAGCAGTACCTAGAATGCTGGTGTGTTATGAACACCTTTCTAGCTACCAGTACAAAGCATGTTGCTATGAGGGCTACTATGGGAAAAAAATTATCTAGGCCAGCCCCAAAACACTGACTAACCATGCAAATGTCCTCTGTCCTTCTGAGCCCCTGACAGCAGAGCAAAGGATAGCAAACTCTTCCTTAGAGCCCATGGTGCATAAGGGAAAAGCTGGCTGAAGAGTGGGAGATGGAACTGAGAAGGCAGTGGAAGAAGTTAACAGATTTGCTTATGAGAAAGAGAAATCAATTGAAGCTCCCCTGCAGCTCTCAGAAAGGACATGGGTTGCTGCATCTGGAGACTGATTGTTTTCTTGACATCTTCTCCAGAAGACAAGCAGTTGGAGTGGCCTGTGAGCTTCTAGCTTGAACTGTAGGACTGGAGTCATGCAGCTTGCTGCTGGGTTTGGGGGAGCTTGAGGAGGTCTTTGGACAGGCCTGCACTTTCTCAAAGACTCACAGAGCTGGGTGGGAGAAGCACCAGGGAAGAGCTGCCAGCTGGAATGATGGCTCTGCTCATTGCCTGGCTCACGCTGAGCCCTGAACCCTGATAGCTTCCACCCTCCACAAAGGTTGTCCTCTAGGAGAGGGCATCACCAAGATGTTTTGCACCACTGAAAGTCCAGGAGCAATGCTATGCCAGGGCCAGATAACATTTTTTTATCACCTCTCCTTTTATGGGTAAGATTGGCCAGATTCCACCTTTCCAACATCCTTTAAGATGGTTCAGGCTGTGAATGTCTCTGTGAAGCAAGAGTGAGGATGAGAAATAAAACCACCTATTTTCCCAGGGCCTGAACAACAATATAAAAGACAAGCAAGTTAAAAGAGCTTCCTGGTGACAGGATCTCAAGGGGGAAGATCTCCAAGCCTTGCATCAACTCAAATCCAGGAAAGAAGCAGACTGAAAATACCTGATGTGGAACAACCCTGACTCAACAGATGGTGGCTTAGGGCTACAGGATTAGCTGCTGCTCATCTGATGGAAAGCTGAACAGCAGCCAAGGTGGGTGAGAAGGGAAGACCTGAGAGCCAAGCTCCAAAATTTAACTCTGGACACCTGAGAAAGTGAACAACTTTTTAGAGCCACCCTGACTGCAGTGGGTGCTGGCAGCAGCACTCCCTACAAAACTGCTTCTAAGCAGAGTGCTTTTATTTTCCCCATCAGAAAATGCCAGCTCATTACAATGGAAACACTCTGCAGGGCTGTATCGCCTCTGATGCTGTGAGAGAAGCCAGGCTGTTTTCTTACCCAACTCCTTGGCTCCTTGCAGCCTGTCCTGGCAGGATGCTGCAGAGCTGCTGTCCTCCATCCTCCAGCTTAACCCTCCAGTTTGTCCCAGTACCTTGATCCCCCCCTTGCTCCACAGCCACTGACTTGTGAAGGTGAAGGACAGGTATAGTTTTCTTCCCCTTGGTTTGATCCTTTTTTGGCCTCAGGTGTCAGAGTAGCTTTTCTGTCTAATTGTGCAACTGTTGGGAAGTCAACCAGGGATTAATTTAATTCCTGTCTTTGTGGGCTGGTTGGGGAGATTCTGGATCAGGATTGCCCAGTTTCCTACTGAAAGCTGGTCTGCTTCCAGACAAATGGTATGTAAATGGTGTCTGGAGGGTTATTATTGAAATAACTTAATCTAAGGAAATATTTTGTTGAAACTGGCTTTTGAAGGGAAGCTCCAAGCTTTTCTCTTGCAGCTTTCATGAAATACGTGGCTCTGTGCAAAGTTCTCTCTCATGGGACAGTGGTGGTGGGGAAACCAGAGTATTCGCACTTCAGCAAGACAGGACAGCAACAGCTTGAAGATCTAGTTTGGTTGCTTCATGACCTTTTTTTCCCCTCCCTGTAAAGGACAGGATCCCAGGGCTGGAGGCTCATACTCTGATTTGCCCTTTGCAAGGATGGAGAGCAGGTGACTCATTCCCAAAACTTGCCTCCCCACAGCATTTTGAAATGGAAGCAGTTTTCTGCTTAAATTGCCCCAACTTTGTTTTTCCTGCAAACCTGAACAGTCTGAGCAATTGAAAACCTATTTTGGCTGAAATTCAGAGCAGTCCTCTTCACAATTAATTCTCTTTAATAAATAAACATCATTAACATCTGCTGAGAGATCCCTGGGCTGAGCAGAATGTAGTTGCAGGGCCGTGCCCCAGCTGAGCTGAGCTGGATCCAAAGATGGAGCCAAAAGCAAAGGGGAAAGAAAATAGCAAATGGAAAAAATAATTACATGTTAAAAAGCCCCAACACTCCAGCTTCCATCATCTCAGGAGTTCACAACTGGCAGGGAGTCTTTAGGAAACTAATTAGTGGCCATGGCAAATTGTGAAGGAGTCTGTAATTTGTCAGAGTTGAGCAGAAATCATCAGTGTCTGGTCTCCAGTAGCCAAGACTCTTGCTCATAGTTTTTCCCTGCACAATTTTATAATAGTGGCAGTTATTTACCCTGTCTCTGTTAAGATACTGCTGGTTTTGAATAAGACTTTCCTTTAGAGCTTTAATTTTGACAACTTTTGGTTTCACACATATAAAAAATGAATTATGTTGATATGTTGTATAATGATATGTAGAAAAATAAGGTTACTCAGAGCCTTCAATTAGCTAGGAGAGTGTAAACACCTCCCATGATTTAGAGATTTAATTTGAAGCTTCTCAGAGGGGGGTAACAGGAGGTCAAGATCTCCAGGTTGCACAGCACAGCGATGCTCACAAGAGTAAATAGACTTTGCCTGGGTCTCCTTAAGCAGCATTTCACTCTGAATAATCCTGGTGATTTAGTTCTCACTAGAACATTAGTTTTAGTTCCACTTTGCTTTATTGCTGCCATGCTTAATTGATTCAACACCAGGATGGAACTGCATAATGAGACTGCTTAAGTGTAATGAAACCCTTACATTGTTAAAAATGAATGTTTTGTCTGCAGATTCTGGAAAGATTGCTAATTAAACACTTGAAAACTGTTAGCTACAGAGATATGTAAGATTTGGGCATTTAGGAAGCTATGGAACTGGAAGACTAAATATTTCTTTTCTCATCCAGGGTTCAAATAATTCCTTTGCTAAGACGAATTTCAGGGAGCTTGATTTTTGATTTGTTTTTAAAAAAATAGCACATAGCTATGAAATATCTTTAATTGGAGACAGTTATCTCCGAGAGACACTAGTTTATGCCATGTAGGTTGATGTTAGATGCCTCTTATAAGCTTTTACTGCCCCTTATTTTGGGAGCACAACTCAAGAGGACGTTGCTGGATGTCCCAAAGACCTCATTGCTGGTCACATCTCAGCCAAGCTGAAAACCAGACTGAGAATGAATGCCTAATGGGAAAGAAGGGGATGAAATTCAGTTTCTATGGAAAAAAAATAAGCCTGAATAGCCCTATTACATCGTTGGTTTTTCTTCCTTTTGTTGTATTGTTTTGCATCCCTCTGGAGCAGCCAGAGCAAACTTGCTTTTCTCCACCAGATGGTACTGTTAAGCTGCTGTTGGGGGAAAATTGTGCTCGCTCCATCCCAAACCCATCCAGTGATTCCCTTTGGCTGGGACTTTTGAAAGCATTCCACTCTTCGTGTACCCAAGTTAAGCTGGAGTCCTGTTAGCAGTAAGCTGAATGAGTGCATTCATGCTCTATTTCTCTTCCCACTGCAGATTAAATGTGAGCTTCCTTATCCTCAGCCCTAATGAAAGGAACAGGCTGTGATCCTCCAGTGAGACTGCACTCCTAGTGTGAATTTTGGATCACTGCTTTTATGAAGGTGTTTTCTGTAGAAGTAGTGTAACTCCCTGATAGCTGTGGAAAAGGTATTGGTTTTAATATGTCCAAGGACACAGCAAGGCCTTACTAAAAGTTTGTGTTTGAAATCTGATGAGCATCTTTCCCTGGGTGATGTGAGTAACCTATTTGAGCTCTGCCTGCAGACACAGGAGGGAACACTGAGGTCCTGTTAGAGCTCCTGGGGCTCTCCAATGGAGGATTGATATCTGCTCATGTATTCTCAGACAGCTTCATGTTATCCAGACAGGTGTTTTCTATGAATTTAGTCCCTCTGGTATCAGCCCACAGCCTGGCTGCTGTGTGTCCTGAGCTCCCAGGCACAGCCTCAGGGCACCTTCCAGACTTGCATGGCCCTATACAAAATAAAATGCCAGAGGCATTTGAGAAGCATCTTTCTTACATAGTAATTCTGTCAGGTTGCAGAGATGTCAGATTCATTGTGGGTATTGCTCATCAGGGAGGGAAGAGAACACGGGTTCTTGGAGATGCAGCTGCCTCACTGCTATGAGATATTAAAATGTCATAGAAGCAATGCAATCATTAGCATCCCTGGAGACTCTAATAACCCCTTAAAGTCTGTGGGCATTAGTATTGTCTGGTGGATACCACAGCTCTCCCTTCCATAAGGAAGTTGCCAGCAGTATATTCCATCCATTGGAATCATTTGTAGACTTGTCCATGTAAGCACAATTAGTACTTTTTCTTGTGCTTAGTTAACCATGAACTTCTGCATGTCTGAGCAAACACAGCCCTTATCTACCCCTGACTTTCCACACATGTTCTCCAAACACTTCATGGCTTTTCTGCTTAAGAAAAGCTATTTGCATGTGCTGTGACAGGCTGACTGGCAGGGTTTTGGCCTTGAGGCTGGTGCTGTTTATAGAGCTGAAGGTCATGGGCCACAGAGATGATGAAAAGATTATTAACTGGAAGATCAGGTGCTTTCCAGGACAAAAACTAGCTGCTTAGCAGAATTTGGACACTTGGAGTATCAGCAGCAGGTGCTTTTGAAGAGTAGCAACTCTGGGAAGACTTTTTTGAGCCAGCTGCTATCACACGATGTTTGTGCCACTGTCACAGACACAGAAACCCCTGCAGTTGGTGTAGTTGCATGGGCAACATGAGGGGCTTTGAACAGCAAGTCCTGCTGTAAAGCAGTTCTACTGAGCATGAAAAAACTCCTCCAAATTTGGCCAAGTGGTGGCATAATGTGCTAGGTTAGCCTAAGCATTCAGATACCATAACATAAATCTGTGTGATGAGGACTGAGAAGCTGAAGTGATGTTGGTGGGAGTTTTTCTCATATTATTAGCCAGGCAAATGAAAAAAAAATGCCTACAGAACAGAGCAGACCTTGTCTGTAAAGCATCAAGGATGATCTTGCATCCTTAAAATGATGGATGAGGTGAAGAAAGTCCATCTCCTTTGCACCACCTCCTTCCCTAAACAAGCACTGGAAGATTTAAGTTGGTGAATTAACAGTGAGGGGAATAAAGTCTCCTTTAATCTAATGAGAGTCTCCAAATTGGTAACTTTTCCTCCTATCTTGGGTAATGGTGCTTATTTACAAACAAGTTACCTATTGCTACTTGGATTTGAGCATGACATCTCTGCCATTGACACTCCCTCTCTGTGCCTGGGTGACGCTGTGTGATGATGTTGAGCTACAGAGGGAGGGGAGCAGGGGCTGCTGCATGGGGAGATGTGAAGGAAAAGGACCCATTGCTGAAGCCATTACTAGGAAAGCTTTTCCTCATGCCAATGCAGAGATGGAGAAAACTTCTCCTGCATCCCAAGTTAATTTGGTATTTTTTTAATGGAGCGTCATGCTGGACTCTGAGCCTCTTCTCTGCTTCTGCACAGGGCATCCCCTTTTGAAGCAGGGCAGAGATACCTGCAGAAAGGCAGTTGCTGAAGGCTTGCAGCAGGAGTCAGCCTGACATCATTTATAACTGCCCATACTTGCTTCATCTCAGTTTGAATTTCTTTCTGAGTGAATTTGCTCAGTTTTCCCTGGTGTTGTCTCTCAGTGCTCTGACTGCATCTCCTGGGCTGTTTGTGGAGTCGTGGAACAAGTTTCACAAGTTTCTGGCTGCGTCATGTTGATGTGCCAAAGGGGTTTGGTTCCCACATATTGATATTGGTGTTGCAAGTGATGGGGTCATGGGGTGCTTGTTTTTTTTCTTTGAGTCTCTTTTGTACTTGTCCTTTTGCTCTCCTCTTATTTCTGTGCATAGGGAATATTGTTTCAGTAATACCTACCTGCAGCACTGCTCATTGTAATGACATTCCTATGTCTTTGGTTAAATCATAGAATGGTCAGGGTTGGAAGGGACTTTTAGAGATCATCAGTCCAACCCTCTGCTAAAGCAGGTTTCTCTTGATCAGGTCACACAGGAACGTGTCCAGGTGGGTTTAAGAGCCTCCACACTCTCCCTGGGCAGCTTGTGCCAGGGCTAACTCACAGCAAAGAAGTTTATGTTTAAGTGGAACTTTTTGTGTTCCAGCTTATATGTCCATTATTATAGAATGGTAGGGGTTGGAAGGGACCTTTAGAGATCTAGTCCTTTAGGTTTAAAATAACAGCTGAAATATTCCTTTTTGAGCAAAGGGCTTATTATGCCTCCCTTTTATTGTCTGTTTTTCAGCAGATATGGTAGGTGATTTGTATCATCCCTTCTGACTTCTTAAAAACTTCTATTCTTCAGAATTGAAAAGAGAGACATCATTTCTTCAGTGCAATTGCACAACAGAGGCAGGTGTTACCAGCTTCTTATTTGGCTTTCAGTGCTCACAACATTGTGCAAAGTCCCGATGGACTCTGTGAGATGCACATCTTTGATTTAACATCTGATTACTGGGATTTGGTAACAAATGCACCCACGTATCCTTATTGAATAGTCTGTAAATAAGAGACACTGATGTTCTCTAAACAAATATTTTGTTAAAACTTTTTTTTCTGCTTGTTTATTCTGGGGCTAAACAAAGATACCCAGCAGTGGGAGAAATGGGGCTTGGTATTTCAGCCTGCTGCTCCAAAGAAACCAAGCTGTATGGGAATTAGGTTTGCCTTGAAAAACTTCTCTCTGCCTTTGTGAACCTTTCTCTGAGCTGCAGTGCCTGAGAAAACTGCACAAAACCAGCTTTCAGCTCTCAAATCTCTGCATTTCTATGGTGGAGATGCAGGATAAAGGATGCTAATGGTGACTGGGAGCATAAATCTGTTTCTCTGTTCATTCTGCCACTCAGCAGCAAATCAGAATCAAACCATTTTTACCTGGCCTGGCTGGGCAAATGCAGTGACTATTGAATCTTTGACAGTAGACTAAAATGAGGAGCCTGTCTGGGGCTATGTTTGCCTAGAGCTGGTGATATATGGAGAAAGTGAAGGGATAAAAGGAGCTTGGGTAGGAAAGTTTCCTAAAGCTCCCTAGTACTTGGCAGGCTCATAGGTGTGTTGGCCAGCACAGGGGTGGTTATTAACTGCACCGAATTAATGAGGTTACTTTGAAAGAAATAGCCTATAGCAAACATAGATACTTGAAGGAAGATTCTGCAAATTATCCTCATCTCTTTAATTCTTTATGATTTTTAGGAACCAGTTATCCTCTTCTAGCAAACAGCCTGCAGAATTGGCCACTGCCATCACTGGGAAAAAAAATATGTGTTTGCTGTAGTAATAAAAAACTTTAAATAGGAGAGAGGAGTCCACCACACTTCATTAGAAAGTGTGGCCAGATCCTGCTTTCAGAAACTGTTTGTTCATCCCTCAAAAATCATGAGCTTGATTTTTCTTCCCCCACCCCCCAAGTCTCATGTTGAAGCCAAATATGAAATAATATCAACATTTGAACTTTACAGATCATTTGCATCAGCCTATGTATGTCTATCAACATGAGAGCTATCAACCAACCAGCTCTATAATCTGTATATGCTATGCATCTGCACATAAAATCCATTAAGGCTATTTCCTTTAGCTGGATGCTTGAAAGCTTGCTTTATTTTATCAAGAAGTTTGTAATGAAGGCATCTGACTGCTGGAGCCTTCCTAGCAGCTACACAGTCCTCTCTCCTCTCTCCTCTCTCCTCTCTCCTCTCTCCTCTCTCCTCTCTCCTCTCTCCTCTCTCCTCTCTCCTCTCTCCTCTCTCCTCTCTCCTCTCTCCTCTCTCCTCTCTCCTCTCTCCTCTCTCCTCTCTCCTCTCTCCTCTCTCCTCTCTCCTCTCTCCTCTCTCCTCTCTCCTCTCTCCTCTCTCCTCTCTCCTCTCTCCTCTCTCCTCTCTCCTCTCTCCTCTCTCCTCTCTCCTCTCTCCTCTCTCCTCTCTCCTCTCTCCTCTCTCCTCTCCCTTCTTTCCCTGGGAAAATGCAACCTCTCTGCTGTGGAAGGTGTTAGAAGAAGTGGTCATTGAAGGGCTGTGAGCTAGAGGAGCATGTAACAGTTCCCAAGGTAGCAGAAGCTCTCCCTTGGTGCTACAAACTGTCTGCTCAGCTGCTTCACTTTTGAGAAATGCTTCAAGGTTTGCACAGTGTTCCTTGGAAGGTGGTTTAGAAAATCAGTTTTGCAGTTTGGAAAACTAAATGAGTGCTTCTGTGTGAAGCTTTCCATGCCTCATTTTGGGGATTGGTGTTTTGCTTGTGTCTAAGGAAAGCTACAGAAGAAATGTAACTTCAACCCAGATCAAGCTAAAACATCTTCTGCTTAATGGCCAAGCTGATGGATTAATTCTTCTCAGTCCTACTTGTGTACTTTTCCTTTGCAAAATAAGCCCTGCAAGTGAGACATATGTGTGTTTTCCAAGAGTCAAACTGACAGATCCCACGTATTCTATGTGTGAGCTGTGGTCAGCTGCCCGAGACTCATGGTCTCAGGCAGCTACTTGCATGTAGCAGTTTCCAAATGTGGTTCCTACAAAAGCTTGTACAACACTCTGTTCTTGGTACATGACACAGAGCCAGTTTGCAAGAATAATTAGAAAAATAAGCTAACTGGGGAATCAAGCATCATATGCTGATTGCTCACTGAGGGTGACTAACTGGCCTGATGATCCCTTTCCTTTGGGCCAGAGCCTCGTTTGCTTGAGCTGAGTCATTACAGAAGGTAGCAATATGGTAAGCAATAGCTGGAGAGGAGAGGGACACTGCTTGGGAAATGGAATTCAAGTTTTCAATATCTTCAAGGCAATGGATACTGTTTCTCACCCAGTCTCCTCATATCAAAACTAGAGGGCAGAACCAGTGGAAGACCAGTTTAAAGTAGGTATTAGAAAGAGCTTCTTTGGGCAGAGGCAGCTAATGGTGGGACCTACTGCCATGGGAAGTTGTGGAGGCTGTCAGCAGGTCCAAGGAGGAGCTGGTCGAAGTCACAGACAATAGAGGGATTCAGTCCTCACTGGTGTGCAAGGTGACAAGCACTGCCTGAAATGTGGGATATATTTCCTTTAGGTGTTTATACAGCTAAAGCTTGAATGTTTGTGGAGTAAGAATGTACCATGAAGGTGAGTTTGCCCGAGCTGAACTAATTTGCAGCCTCCAAGGGAAATGTGTATGGAAAACTTGTTGGAGCTGATCCACTGCTCAGCTGACACTCCTCAAATGGGATCTTCATCCTGCCTGTGGCCCCTCATATGCATGCTGTCCACTGGGACTTGGCTGCATCAGATGCAGCCTCTGAGCATCGTGGATGCTGGGATGTTGCCTGGACTCTCTGGTCCCTGCTAGGAGCAGAGCTTGCAGAGTTTGGTGTGGGGAAGGGGTATAATGTAACCAGCTGTTGCTAGGGGTTACTGTCTCTGCCCTTGCTAGTTTGTGCTCTAGGGTACAGGCATAGATCCTTCCCCTTGCCTGTCAAACTCCAACACCAGCACCATGGGGAAAAAACACCAAAGCCTATTTTTCATGGGGCTGGGGTTATTTTGGTACTGTGCAGTGCTCCATTGTGCTTCCCACAACACTGCCTAGGCATGTGCGAGTGAGCTATGGGGTGAAGCCCGGGTGAATAGACCTGGGTCTGTTCCTGAATAGCTACAGAAAATTCCTTTGGAGGTGTTATGTGTACACAGAGTCTATTGCAGGCTTCCTGAGGGCTGTTACACCTTCCCTCCTTGATGAATCCATCGGGTTTCGCACACTGGATTATTACAGGGTGCCCTTTTAGCCCCGTCTAACACGACACCATTTGCATTTGTTCTCCCTCTGGAAAACAGGCGGGAAAGAACAGTGAGATATTCAGGGAGTTAAAACCCCTGCACTTAACAAAAATGAAATGGGATCTCATGCCAACTGTGTGATTTGCACTCTCCTCGCTTTGTGAGCGACTTCGGGCCTCTCCCCCTGCTCTCTTTTAGGTGATTAATTCCACCTCCTGCTAAATGAATTTACAATTAAAATGGGCTTATTTGTAACAGCCACTGATTTTTTTCACTCTCCTTTTTTTGTTTTAGGAAAAAAAAATAATTGAAAACACACCCAAACTCAAGCTGCCTATAAGTATTAATTTTCATTTCCACAGAATGCTCTGTCTCCGGGGCAAGGAAGGAAATTCCAGAGAGTTAGTCAAGACAATCAGGGTTAATGTGCTCTTTGAAAAGTGTGGTGCAAGCAGGACCCTCACTTTCTCATCCAAAAGTCAGGCCTGCTGCTGGGACGGTGGTCTGGGTATGGGAGGGAGAGGACATGAGTCTGGCTGAGTTTTGCTCAGGGTGTAGTGGGGGAGTCCATAGTCCATGTACAGCAACCATGGGAATGGTGATGTGACTTTGCAAACTGGCTGTGGGTCACTCAGGGGAAACATGTGCTCCTTCACAGAGGAACAAAGGCTGTTTTCAACTGTGTGATGGATGCCTGACTACGTAGCATAAACCTTGTTGTACAATCACAAGTGTAGGCAGCACTCACGGGGCTGCTGCTTTTGGTTGTTGCTTCTTGGTATCCAAAAAGAGAAAGTGTAGACTGGGTGAAACTTCATTCAGCCCAGTTCAAACATCATCAGGAAGGGAAACTGAAATGAAGGTGGTGGTAAAAGAGACAACATGGCCTTTACTAGTCATAGAACCATAGAATTGTTTCAGTTTGAAAAGACCTTTAGACTTATCAAGCCAAACCATCAACCTCCCACTGCCAAGCCCATCACTAACCCATGTCCCTCAGCTACAAATGTTTCCAGGGATGGTGGCTCTACCACCTCCCTGGGCAGCCTGGAACAGGGGCTGACAACCCTCTCAGGGAAAAAGTTCTTCCTCATCTCCAACCTAAACCTCCTCTGGTGCACCTTGAGAGCATTTCCTGATAGTCTTATCACTTGTTGCTTGAGAGGAGAGACTGACCCCACCTACCTACAGCCTCCTTTCGGGTAGTCTAAGCAATGGTCTGGAACCCAGTGAACACTCATTTACCAGTGGCCAAGGGCATCTCAGCAGCCTGGGTACTGACAGGACTAACTTTATGGTGCTTCATTCCATGGTGCACATAAGTTCATCTTGCTTTGGTGCTAAGATTTCTAAAAAGCTCATCCAGGTACATTCAAGACCCTGCAAATCTACTCTCTCAGTGTCTATATAGTTTTAGTGCCTTCTCTCTCTCCTTCCATCATGCCAATAAACTGTGATTTCCTCCTCACCTAGAGACCACACTGTCAAAACTGTTTTGAAGAGCACTGGGGCTTCTTTAAGACATAATTTCAACAAACATTTTTCATTAAAAGATCTCCTTCTTCCTCCACACAACTACTTTAGGCTTGGAAGCCTAAACAGAGACGTGCATTGGTATAAAGCCCTCAAAGTAAGACTAACTTGCTGTTCTTCCACCTCTTCAGTTAATCAAATTTGGTTTGTGTGTTTTTCAGGTCTCACTCTGCTTCCTGGCCCCCCTCTCCCCTTTGGAAATGGGCAGGGACATCAAGTTCTGCTTGTGTGGTAAGCTTCATGGTCATTCACCTAAATTCCTCTCTTCCTCCCAGTCCCAATAGCTGACCTGCAGGGGAGTGCCAGGGCTTGTAAGAACATTTTCAGCTTCCCTGCAAGCATTCAAGCCAGCAGCACAAGGCCTGTGCTAGAACAACAAGGCTCATCTTTTCCTTCCCTGCTCTTTATCTCCTGTTAACAATGAGGATAAGAAGTGCTTTTGATCAGTTTACCAAATATTTTTCCCTGATGAAAAGGCTGCAATGGTATTTAGGCTGAGATTCAAACAAAAACTACACTTACCTCATGACCCTCTGTGGTATAAGGCAGCAGCACTTTGGAAAGCACACCCTGCATTGGCAACAACACATAAGACAGTTTGGGGAAGATGACCAGCACTACTAATGCCTACTTGTATGTCCTCTAGGCAAAGAGTGTCCTAAGGGAACACGGACTTTCTCAGAGACAAACTGCTAAAAGAACCTTCCAAAATAAGGTCATTTTTTTCCCTCATTTTCCTCATTTCAGTCTTGCTTTTGGAAAGGACTGTAGGCCAAGGAACATAATGCCCTAACAAAGCTGCTGTTCATGAGCACACCATTCTGTTGCTCCCTTGATCTTAGCTTCCAAATTCTGCACAAAGATTAAACCAGGCTTTTCAAGGTCAGACTGTGGCACTTCATCTAGCTGGGCAACATCTCCTTACATGTGAGATAAGGACAACAGGTACAAAGCTGATCAGAAATAAAAGGAACGTCATCAGGTGAGGCAGAGCAGTAGACTACTGCTGTTCATCAGGGTCATGTGCAAAATGTGTTTTCCTGTGCTCTTTCTGGAGGTGACATTGCCATCGATACAACTGGTAAAGCTGGTTTGATGCAGATGCTGTGATGCTGGTCTGGCAGCTTGATAACTAATAATCTAATTTAGAAACATTTCATACCACTTGGAGCATTGGGAAAGAACGGAGCAGTGTGGCAGTTTGGACATGTGTTTATTGCCATGATCTCCAAGAACAAGAAAATCCTAAGAGATCCAAACATTGCTCTCGACCCCAAATACTGTCTTATGCACCAAGATAAGACTCTGTTTCTACATGAAAACACAAATGGAAGCATCCATAGCACTAATCTCTTTGAAAAAAATTCAGTTCCTCCGTGCTTGCTTTTGCTGGCAATGCTCCAGGATGTTTGCTTTGGTAGGATACTGTTTGTGTGAGGATCTTAAGGATATGTACACCTTTGTCAAGATGTGTAAATTAAGAGCCTGTGCAATTATGACAATGAGCAGCCTCATTTTTTTTTTACTACTCCAAAACATATAAATATAATCATGAAAATGTGATATTTTCATCTCCAGTGATCCATTTGAGGTAGATTTTTTAAATTTACTTATGAAATGCTGAGGTGCTGTTGGTGGCAAAGAACAGACCTGCACACAGCTACTGAGAAACAGGAGCTGGGGGGATCTTTGGAGAACATCCAGTCCAACCCTCTGCCCAGAGCTCAAAGCATCAGCATCAAATTTGTCAGTGTAAAACTAACTGCATAACGAGTCTGTTACTGCCATGAAGTATGAGGTAGCTGAACAACCATGATACTGATTTTTTTCTCAAGTTCAGTTGTTAATTTGAGTTGGTTTAAATGTAATATGAGAACCACTGATGTGGACAAGTGCGGATATGATACGGCTGCAGTTTTGGGCAGTTTGTGGTTCTCTAATACTTCACTTTTGTACCTTTAGCCTGTGTATATTGAGATGATTGTGCTCTTGCTCTAACAACATTATCTAACCCTCTGTATCCTGTGCACCCTGTGATGGCCCTTGGGAGAAAATACTGTGCCATCGAGAAAATAGCTTTTTGACTTATGAAATAACGTCTTAGTCAAGTCCCTACACAGCACAGAAAAACTCAGTTCTGTGGCTTCAGCACAGTGGCTCCAGGCAAGTTAATTATAACAGGGTTATTATTTTTTCTACCTTTGCAGCAGCAGATTTGATTAGGAGTCTGGGGTATTGCTTTGACAATGGTGAATAGTAGAACGTTATTCCTTTTAGGTCTTTACACAGAGCCAATCAATCTAACAAAATGCATATTTATATAGCATGCCAAAAAGTGATTATGTCTAATACTGAACTTTTTGTGTCCAAAAAAACCCAGCAGGTTAGAAAAAGAGGAGTTCAACTTTACAAAGTTGTCATTTATAGAGAGCCAGGGCAGGAAACTGTGCTAACGGCTGGGGTCAGACTTAACAGGACAAAAAATATAAAGGCTAGTGCCCTTGTTCTGGCCCTTTGTACTGAGGAATCCAGCCCTGTTTGAGAATGTATCTTCTTTAAAACCCTTTGTCCTCATGACTGCAGCCACGTCTTTGTGGACCAGAGTTAACAAATCTGATGCAGACTTTTTAAAAGGCCCGTTTGTGTTTGGTCAGTCTGTAGGTTTATTCTGCTCAGATTCTGGCTGTGCAAACTTTGCCATGGAAAAAGGTCTCCTCATGAGAAGTGACACACACCACTGTGAGAGTGTCTCTGTTCAGAAATTCTTTTCAGCTGACTGGCAAAAAAAAAATGCCCCCTTTCCTCCAAAACACTGAAAATGGAAGCAGATAACCCAAACCCTTCACCTCAGGCAGGACTGAGAGAGGAGATTTAACAAACTGCTCTAAGAGCTTAACGACAGCTGAATTTTACAAATAGTATCACCCTGTTCACATGCTCAGGGTATAGGTCAGGAGCAACATGTGCTGGAGCCATCTCACAGACCTAATGTGCTGCTCAAGGAGAAACATATTTATGTGTAATTCTTCAAATACAACAAATACTTTGCAAATAATGTGTGTCACACTGTGGCTTTTCTAGCTGAAAGCTGTGAAGCAGGCACAGTTTGCAAGGAGCGGTTCTATCTTTTGTTCTCCAAACTGATATAGCTGAGGCAAGAAAAAAGGCAAATGTGCAAATTGTCCTGAGCATCTCACAAGGACTGGGGTTTGAGGAGAGGCAGGTCCTGAGGCTGGACTCACAAGCCTCTGCAGGGGTACGTGGTGAGGGACAGCTGTATGTCTCCACTCTCCCCTGTCCCCCACGGCTGCAGCTGTTGAAGGAGGAAATGATCTTGGGTCTGCTGAGGGGGCTGGGTAGATTAAATAAACCTCCTCTGCCCAGAACAGTGGCTGGAGGGGTTTCCCTCCTCCCCTTTGATTGCTCAGTAAGAAATATTTGTGGCCATTTGTTATCCCTGTGCTGCATGCTTGCTTGTTGGTTGTTATAACTGGGATTGTCTATGGTCCCAGCTCCCCTCATCGCTCAATTGCACGTGTGATGCAGTTGATGGTGACAGCACGGCCAGGATCTGCCCATCCATATGGGAACTGGGAAATTTGGGCTCTTTCACCTTTTTGCATCGCTGCATCTGGTTTTCTGGGCGATGCTGACATTTGGAGATTCAGCAACCTTTCAGTGCAGTATCAACAACCTCCTGTACTCAGGGGATATTGCTGGAGTAATCACTTGGCTTATGTTATTATTTTAAACTGGTGTGAATGAAGTGCCTGGGAAAGGTAAAAGACCACTCATTGGAAAAGGAAATAGCAGTAACATAGGAGGAAGGGAGACCCTTCACTATCAACTTTCCTAAACTGACCAAAGAAGAAATTGCAGAGATGTGAACTGGACTAAAATGAAACTACATATTGAAGTTCACTCCTTGGTCACAAGACTGATTCTAAGATTTAGCAAAAGTTTTTCAAACTACTTTTTTTTAACAAGGAGAAGATGAAGTCTTGACTAACTGAGCAATTTAAGACACTTAGTTCCATCTTTCCCAAACCCCAAATAGCTGAGAATTAACTATATGGACTTTGGGACTTGAGGAATTTATGGAACAAAGTGATTAGGAAAGACTCTATTTTTTTTTTCAGGTTGACACTATTGGTAACAGTAGTTTTCTTCTCAGCTTATGGTTTTGGTGATGAGTCTTCATTCTAGTTTTGGGTGGAATTCAGTTAATTTTCTTCCTAGTAGCTGGTATGGTGCTGTGTTTTGGATTCAGGATGAGAATAATGTTGATAACACACTGATGTTTTAGTTGTTGCTGAACAGTGCTTATGCTAAGTCAAAAACTTTTGATCTCCTTACTCTGCCCTGCCAGAGAGTGGGTGCACCAGACACTGGTAGGGGATGCAGCTGTAACAACTGACCCAAACTGGCCAAAAGGAATTCCCAGACCATAGCACATCATTCCCAGTATATAAACTGTGAGGAGCTGGCCAGGAGACATCATGGCCCAGGGACTGGCTGGGCATCGGTCAGTGAGTGGTGAGCAATTGTAGTGTGCATCACTTGTTTTGTCTGTTTTATCATTATTATTATTGCTATTTCCCCTTCCTTTTCTGTGATATTAAACTTTCTTTATCTCAGCCTATGAGTTTAACTTTTTCTTTTCCCGTTCACTCCCCCATCCCACTGTGGGCAGAAGCGAGTGTGTGGTGCTTGGTTGCTGGCTGGGGTTAAACCTCAGCATTCTTCCAAGCTGAAGCTGTTACATTGACCATCAAGCCATAGGTGAAACATCTAAATTGCTGTGGGTCCAGGCTCTCCCACAGTCTGAGTCAAAACAGTGGAAACCTCACCCTCCTTGGCCAATGTCTCCTTCATGAGACCTTTCTCAGGGAGGACTTCCCACAAGGCTTTTCATACTGGTGGATTTTTCTTTTCCCTGTCCAGTCTGCTGATTTTTGTCTCTATGTGGGAATGGTGCAGCCCATGGGCAACTGTGTCTTCTCTGCTCTTGTTCAAGGCCAATGGCATTCTGGCTTGTATCAGAAATAGTGACCAGCAGGACCAAGGCAGTGATTGTCCCCCTGTATTAGATGCTGATGAAGCTGCACCTCGGGTGTTGTGTTCAGTTCTGGGCCCCTCACTACAAGAGGGACATTGAGTTGATGGAGAGTGTCCAGAGATGGGCACCGGAGCTGGGGAAGGGTCTGGAGCACAAGTCTGATGAGCAACAGCTGAGAGAACTGGAGGTGTTTAGTCTGGAGAAGAGGAGGCTGAGGGGAGACATGATCACTCTCTAAAATTTGCTGACAAAAGGTTTTAGTAAGGTGGAGGTCAGTCTATTCTCCCAGGTAATGAGTGACAGGACAAGAGAAAATGGCCTCAAGTTGCTCCAGAGGAGGGATAGATTGGATGGTAGAGAAAACTTCTTCACCAAAAGGATTATTAGACACTGGCACAGGCTGTCCAGGGAAGTGATGGAGTCCCTTGTGGTCCAGCTTCCTGCTGCTTTGGATCCTTTTAGAGTGCAGATGAAAACCCACTTCTAGCTTTCTGAGTCTGAAGCCAGAGTAGCTCCAAGGAGCACAAAGTTCATCAGCTGGAAGATTTGGCCATGTGTCACTGATCATTGATTTGGCTTTGCTCACCTCTTGAACACTTTCTGAGCACATTTTCCCAGTGTACACTAGAAATAATTCCCTCAGTATCAGAAGTGTAGGACCCTGTAAAACTGATGTGATGATTACATTACCCTCCTATTTTTGATGCAGCTTTCAGTGTACCCTGGGTTCTTTTGCTGTTTTCCTCTGTGATGCCATACTTTGTATTTGGTCTCCCTTTGCTGCAGCATCTGACTAGCACATTTTCTGTGGGATCTAAAACTATATATAGTCTTCACTTTATTTTCTGTTGATAGCTCCTTTTGAGATTTAGGCAGCTCCTTTCAAGATTTGACCAGGTCCAAGCAGTTTGCTGATGGCTTTCTATATGAGCAGAATGTAAGTTTTCAGCAAATCAATTCCAAGGCTCACAAATCCATAGGAACCTGGAGTCAGATGCAGACTTTCTTTTAGACATCTGTAGAAAATAAAAATATCCTTTTCCAACCTCTTAGCATGCTTCTGGGTTCTCAAGGTATCAATGGGCCAGCATCATCCCAAGGAAAGGTGTTATTGTAGCAACTGATTACATTTTGAAGCTAATAGATATGCAGCCTTGAGAGGGAGATGAAATGCCAGACTAAGGCTTTATAGCTCTCAAAACCATCTAGGAATTCTCATGGCAATCATGCAGTTATAATCACATCAGCAGTTCTAACTGGAAGACACTTGATTTCCAGTTTGAGCTCAGTAGATAAACCTCTCCAGTGAAGCAAATCAAGAGGTCTGAGGAACCATGAGATTTCATCTGAACCAATAGGTGAAGTTTCTGATGGGCATGTTTCCTTTTCTTGATGTAATAAAGCTGTCATGGACTACAAAAGAGCACATTGAAATCTTCCTTCTCTCTAAAACAAAAATCAGACGATTGCACAGGCTGTATCAAATCTCCTCCTGGTCAACGACTCCTCAGCCCTTCAGCTGAGAAATGTGAGTGGATGGCTTCCAGGATGAAGGCTCCTCCAGGAGGGTTCTTTAGAGCCTTCTTGACTTCTTTTGGTTACAAAATGAGCACACTCAGGTCCCTGAGTACGCAGCCTTGTGTGCCTATGGTTTAGGTTTGGGTTGTTTTTTATTGAGCTCCTGGGTATATCTAAGTAAACAACTCAATGTTTGTCTGGGATTGACAAATAGATTACTGCATTGCTCTAATTAAGCTAATAAACTATATATGTTATTTGTGGGGAAACTTCCCAGGGAAATGTATTGATTTCCAAATGTTTGTGCCATGTTTTAAATGGATTCTCAGGGTAAACTTGAGCAGCAAGGGGGCATAAAATTAACAGCTGCAATGTATTTTCCTCTAAAGTGCAATACAAAATGCATGGAGGGCCCTTAGAGTGGAGCAAGCAAGAATGAGTTCTTCCTCCTCCTCTTCCTCCTGGCTGTAGCTGCTACATGCTTCATAGCTCTCCTCCCTTCTGTTTCTGTAGAAGTACAGTTTCAAGATGTGGAGGTGAAATGCAGCAGTAGTTGTATTGCTGCTCCTCACACTGGTGCAGGAGCTGAACCCAAGATCTAGGACCATACAAAAACATTGCTCAAGTGGTGGGTGCCTTCTCCAAACATGTGCTGGAAGGAGGCCTGAGACTCTCACCTTGGGATGAAATAGCTGCAGTGCTAATTTAGCACCTAAACTTGAGAATGGTCTGGGACTGCAGCCGTGTCCCTGGGCATCGTGTTACCTTGAGCTGAGAAACCAGCAGATTCCTACTAGCAGCAAATGGGCTGTTTCTATCCTCCAACTTCAGGCAGGACACCCCACTTAGAGACCCTGACTGGGCAGGTTGAGGCAAGTGCCTATGTTACAGCTGGAACATCTAATAGCAATGGTCTGAATTCAATTTGCTAAAGCAAAATGCCAATCACATAATTCTTCAGCTCACTGAAATAAAATCTCAAGAGGTCTCAATGCCCAGAAGTTGTTCTTCAGCCTGAAAATATCTTCACTGGGAAGGGCAGGAGGTGGGACTGGGTCTGTGCAAAGCTAAATACAGTGTGGTGAACTCTGGCTCATTTCATGGATTGGATCTTGTGCTTGGAGCTTAACAGGGGTTGTAACTCTAAAACGGCTGCTCCACGAGCTCAGTCTTTACCAGTCTGGGCTTGTGGCACAGCAATCAGTGACGTGATTCCTTTAGCAGGGGGCAGCAGGGGAAGAGCATGTAGGTACATGTATATGCACACATGCATTCATACTCGTGTTCTTTGCAACCAGAAAATGAATGAAACTCAAATGCCATCCTGTCTGAAGGGGCCGTGATCGGCACATGCTCTGTAAGTCTCACCGTAGCAATGTTAGTGCTTGCCAACAGGTTAAATCAAACAGTCCTCTCAAAACCTGATGTCCATTGCTTACAAGTCTGCTCACAATATTTGGGCTCTTCCCTTGGCTTGTTGCTCCATGCTCCGTGACACCCGGGGCTGGAGCGGTGTCAGGATTCACGCGGCTGCTGAAGGATGGCAACAGAGGTGAAGGTCAGCAGCCCTGAGGAGTAAAACAGGAGACTGAAGGGAAGGGGTGTAGGGGGGAAGTAAACTTCTAAATTAAGGGACATTTGGAAACAATTTCCTTAGCTCTTTGCTATGTGGCAGATGGAAGGGAATTCCCCGTCACTTTACGCTGCCCATCAAACACCTGCTGAGCTCTTCGGAGGTCCCGAGGAGTGGGACTGGCTCAAACACAAAGTCAAACTGAAGGAGCTGCTGGGCTTGGGGTGCTGACAATGAAGGTAGTGTCACTAACACCGGTAAACTTGCCAGATTCAGCAGAAAAGCCTATTGGAGCCTTATCTTAAACAAAGCTGCAGTTTAGTGATCTGAAATCATTAATCAGGCTGATTGCAGTTCACGTTTATTGGCCTGTAGCTGCTGTGTAGCCACCAACAGCTGAACACACTGAACTTATCAGTTGAGTAATTGTCTCTGATAAATGAATTGCCTTCAAAAGAAAACAAGTGATGCCAACAATCCATCATCCAAATGTCTGAGGGAAACCACTGGAAGTGTTTGGTTCTTTCAGGCACAATCCTACTTGGTGTTAAATAAAGAGCCAGGGCAAATTCCGACAAGGCCCTAAATCCTGTGCTTACATCCTGAGGTCATGCAGCTTTCGGTGCATGTGATGAATTCCTTGTCCAGAAAGAGCAAATGTATATATATGGCTCTGTCAGTCTCTCTGTCTATCTCTGACAGTGCTTTTCTCATCTGCTTTCATTTCTTCATGCCTTCCTCACCATATCTTCAAGCCCACAAAGTCAAGGGACTACAGTGCTTTGGCCATGGCAAACTCATAGGGTGAGAGGCCTGGAATTTGAGAGGTGGTGGCTGAGCTTCCCCATCTCTCTACCCTCTCTTTGCAGTGATTTCTCCTGGATGACTAATTTAGCCTCAGAAATACTGTAGAAAGCAATGGAATCTTTGCAACTGTAAATTCTGGCTGTCACAATGAGCTTAAGTAAAGTTCTTAAGTGATAAAACATGACACTGCAGGCAAATGTTAGGGAAAGATAGGAATAGGACTCAGAAGTATTGGAGGAAAAAAGTGATACCATTGCCTCCTAAAACAGGAGAATCCAAATCTAAGCAAACCTCCATCCCTGCCCCATAAATCTGCAACCTGCTCGTAGCAACACTGCCAGTGGGAAAGAACGAGAGGAGTGGGCATTTCTTCTTTGCAAAAGGCCACATGAACCATGTGTGTGAGAAAAGAAATAACTGGAAAAATAGAAGGCATACATACCTGCTTGCAAAGAAAAGCCTGTTTGTGCTGCTAGCACACTGGAGGAAATTGTTGAAGAACAGTTCATCCATGTAAAAATATGACCCGTGCGAGGCTGCCAAGGCTAGTTAGAGCTGAGTGGATTGGTCTTCTAAATGCAGGTCAGACAAATTATTGGTGCCTGGGGGCAGCTCTCAGTTACACACACCATTTTTTCCCCCATAATTTATAAAACTTATGGACAGCAGGATGCAGGCAAACAGCTCATTGGGGTCCCAGTTTCTCCTTCCTCTTTCGAATTCCTTGGGCTCCTTGTGGAAATGCCCTTGCTATCGCTGTGTTTATCTTTAGACTTGGAGCAGTTCCACTTGCAGATCCTGGGCTGGGCTGGGCTGCAGGAAGAGGAGTTGTTTTCTGCAAGAGAAATCACCTTTGTGGTGTCTTTTTTTGTGTGTCTTTGGCAGTAGAGAGAACAAATGGTAACTTGTTCTGGTGGTTTTGGTGCTTTGAGTTAGCAGGAAGATGTCATAGATTTGTCAGGTTGTTTTGAAGAGTTATTTCAATGATCTGATCTGACTTCCTAGCTAACACAGAGCTCATTTCTGCAGCAAGCCCCTAGCTATTGCTAGCACAATAGCTTCTTTAAATACAAGCATGATGTGAGAATTTCAAAGGTGGCAAGCCCCCCTGAACTTCCACACAGTCTGTTTCAAACTCATGTACCAAGTTCTAAGATTAAGAATCAATATTTTTCTTGCTGTCTTAATAATAAGGCAGACTGAGTGAAAGGAAAAGCTGTGCTGCCACCCTTCTACTAGCTTAATTTCTGTTTTATAGAGAAAAATGGTTTACAGCCATGGGTTAAGAGTCAGGACTCCTGGGTTCTTTTCCCAACTTAGCTACTGACTCGTATTACATTTGGCAAGTCATTTAACATCTTTGCTTGGCTTTCTCTTCCATAAGAGAGGTGTAATAATACTTCAGTGGCTTAATTAACTCAAAAAGTACTTTGAGATCTTTGGATGAAATTGTTCGAAATGCTATTAGAACAGCTTAATGGTGCAAAAAGTGTGATGGTGGAGCACAACATTTACCAGGTGCTATGGCAGGGAGAGTCCCCCATGCAGTGAAGTTATGGAGAATGCTTGGGAGGAAGGAAATGTCCACCTGTCTTGCCAGGGAGTTCTTGCCTTGATGGATGATGAATGTCACGTTCTAGAAGGTGGTGAGGGGAAGATACCTTTTGAATAGAAGGCAGCTTAGAAGCATAAGGCTGAGCTACAAGCCCTCCAACTCACTTTCAACAGCAAGAACAATTCATCCAGAAACACAAGAGTAGGGCAAATCTGTGTGCTTTGGCTACTCCTTTTGCAAGAAGTTTGTGGGATCACCTATTGTCCTTTTCCATTTTGCAGCTCTCCTGAAGCCAGTGGAGCAGCTTACCTGACAGCTTTTTGTTCCTGCAGAGTGCCCTGACAGCTTCAAGTCATCCTCCAAACAAAGGTGTGGGATGGAAACAAGGGTGCTGTGGCTCCTGTGTGATTCAGGGCTAGCCCATAAACCATCCCTGTCGTGTTTCATCAGTCAGCAGGACGGCGTGGGGAACAAATGGACTGTATCACCTTGTCTCTTGGACAGGTGTGTGGGTGATGGATTGCAGATGTAGGAGCTCCTCCCAAGACATGTGAAGCCTCACCCTGTGTGCAGCACGAGGTGCTCCAAAGTTAACATGATTTCAAGGGGGAGACTCATGCTGTGTTGCTTCCTCGTATCCATATTGCCTTGGATCTTAAAGTAAAAAAGAGGCCATAGGGTATTTCAGTGCTGATTATGTGCTTATGAGAGGTCACAGCATCCCCAGGCAGGATCAGGGGCCTACCAGATGGGCAGAAGGGAAAGCCAAGTGCGTGCCTCCTATGGCTTAATTTCTAATTTTGACAAGCGTTCTGGCTTGCAGCAAGGAGGGAGTGAAATAACCAGGAGGGAAGAGCGGGGAGAGGGTAGGAATTGTGAGGCATGTGGTTTCACAGGCTTGCTGGGTGCACAGCCACAGGGTGTTGAAATGTTTAAAGGGATTCAAGACAAATAAATCTCGCTCAGGCCCTGTCTCAGCAATGCTTGTTAGTGTAACTCAGTGTTGGAGCAGAAAGTAACTCGCCCTTTGTAAGGGAGAATGTGACTCGGAAAGGGTTAATCCATCACTCACTGCTCCCCCCTTGCCCTCGCCCTGCTCTGTCTGGAATCATTTCTAATCAGTGCCTGGTCCAGACATCGTCTCACCAGCTGGCCCTGATGCAATGGCACAGCAACCCCTCCACCCCCCACCAAATGCGAACTCCAGCCATGCTTTAGTTACGCCAGGAGCCAGTCCTGGTATCTGTGTATCAGTTCTGTGCCTGGATGGTGCTGCCCTGGGACAAATGCTGCCACCAGGGCCACTTGTCTCCAGGTCCTCTGGGTGACCTCTTGCTTTTCCTGATGCCTGGTGTAACTATTTTTCCTCCTCTGATAGAGGAATGGCCGTCTTGGCCTTTTTCTTGAATGTCCCCACTGACTCTTTCATGTGATTTAGGAATCACAGAATCACAGAATCTCGAGGGCTGGAAGGGTCCTCAAAAGATCATCCAGTGCAACCCCCTGCCAGAGCAGGACCACCTAGAGTAGGTCACACAGGAACTCATCCAGGTGGGTTTGAATGACTCCAGAGAAGGAGAATCCACAGCCCATCTGGGCAGCCCCTTCCAGTGCTCCCCCACCTCAACAGGGAAGTTTTTCCTTGTGTTTCTTTGGAACCTCTTTTGTTCCAGCTTGTACCCATTGCCCCTTGTCCTATCACTGGCCATCACTGAGAACAGCCTGGATTCATCCTCCTGACACACACCCTTTATGGATTTGTAAACATTAATGAAGTCACTCCTCAGTCTCCTCCAAGCTGCAGAGCCCCAGCTCCCTCAGCCTTTCATCATAAGGGAGATGCTCCACTCCATCATGTTTGTGGCCCTGCACTGAACTCTCTCCAGCAGCTCCCTGTTCCTCTTGAACCCTGAGGGATTCAGAACTACTGAGGCCTCCAAACCCAATTCCTAGTTCCCAGCAAACAGCTCTCACCTATTTTCCAATGATCTTCTTCAGCTTTGAACCATCCATATCCTCTGAGACTCTCAGTCTGTGGTGGATCAAGTGCAGATTACTTGCATGGCAATGCTGTCTCTGCCTTTGAACACAGATGTATTTCTCCACCATTCACATGCTCATTGCTCCATCATCTCGAGGTACTGTAAGACCCTTTTGCTGCATCGTGAATAGGACTGGCCCATCCTCCCTTGGAAGTAAACCTCTGTGCTTTTGAATCATTAGTCACCTCCCCATCCTGCCCTCCCCTCACTCTGAATGCCATGACATGAGTCATTTCTCAGTTTTCTTGGCAGACAGACCCCTGAGGAGCAACAATTCAGGCTGCATTACTGTTGAGTGTGTCATATGATTCAAACAGTGTTAAGAGACTCTCTGCAAGTCAGAAAAGGAGAAACTGCCTTTCCCAGTGGATGCTCTGCTTCATTAGTGCCCTCCCTTCATGGATGGTTTGGACTGGGGTTGGACTTCTTTCAGCACTCATGTCAGTTGGGCTTTAGAGGGTGTTAGATCCAGCTCCAGAAGGTGCTTGGGCAGGGTGGGCATGCCTGAAGTGTTCTTTCCCCTCTGCCTTCCTGGGAAACAATGTCCTGGGGGAAGAAGACCTTTTCTTTGCTTTGCAAAATACTTGGCAAAGTGACAGGCTTTGCTTGGTCTGAGCTCAGTGATGGACTTGGCTCCTGTGGGATCACATTGGACTATCAGCCCTTTGGTACATCTGTAGCCCTATGTTTACCATATGGAGGTGCCTGTTTGTCCACTGCCAGTGCCATGTGGACAATAAACTCTCTGAAATATTCCAATGGTTCTTTCAACTGTGTCATGGTGCCCCCCACAGCATCATTTAGTTGGAGTTAACACTGTTGTAAATCTGGAGTGGAAGACAGATAGTGGGGTCAAATCTGGCACAGCCTTCCCTCAAGGCTGTGTAATGAGGGCACCCTAAAATTCCTTCAGAGCCTGTGTGAACCAGGAGCTGGATGGTCCAGTTTGCAGGATATTTGTTAGGCTAACCTGAGGAACAGAAATCAGGCTGGATGAAGTGTGGTGGCAACTGGATGGCTTCTCACATGCAGAAGTCATAGAGGTCCTGGAGCTTTCATGATGTGACATCTCTTTCTTCCTTTTGTTCCTTATTGGTTATGTTAACTAAATGACAGAGATGGAGCCTGCACACAGAGACAGGTGTGTATGCACCTAAATATGTGTGTGCATTCTCCCATACATTTATTTTTTGTGCATAAATGAAAGTAAACTGCATGACAGGTAAAGAAAGCAAATCTTAAGTGACAATTCCCAGCAAGGCAGAAGGGAAGAGAGGATGCCCCAAACCAGGGCTGATCTGTGTGCTGTAGATGAGGAGAGGGGCTGGCACAGACAACAGCTGGAGGGGTTTGCATTGTGCTGGGAAGACACAGCTTGGTCCTCTGGTCAAGCTCTATTTGGTCAGATCAGAGGACTAAGGATGAATAAGCTCAAGGTATATCAGTCAGTGACCTTACTAATAACAGAATCACAGAATCTTAAAGGTTGGAAGAGGCCTTGAAAGCTCATCCAGTGCAATCCCCCTGCCAGAGCAGGACCACCTAGAGTAGGTCACACAGCAACTCATCCAGGTGGGTTTGAGTGTCTCCAGAGAAAGAGACTCCACAGCCCATCTGGGCAGCCCCTTCCAGTGCTCCCTCACCTCAACAGTGTTTTTCCTTATGTTTCTTTGGAACTTCTTATGTACCAACTTGTACCTGTTGCCCTTTGTCCTAAACTATTGTTTTCTCTGTTATATGTGTTTACAGCACCTAGGGGTTTGACTTGTTGTCCAAGAGGGATTTATATCTGTTCACAAAAAATATACTTAGAGTTTGTTTTGTTTATTTCAGTCCAACCTCGAGGAGTGAGATTAAAAAAGGAAGGTAAATGTCTTGAGGAAAGGTACCCAAGATGTTTCCCAAAGGGCTCTAAATGAAGCCTCTTACTTAGTGCTGTGCACTGGGAATCATCCCTCTTGCCCCAGTGGGATTGGTGAAACTGGCTCAATAGACAGTTTTTAACCAAAGGCCTCTAACCTTAAGTGCTGGGAGGAGTCCTGTTGCTTTTAAAGGGAAGTTCACAGACAATGAGAACCACTGGGTGTCTGATGTCTGGCCAAGGTATCTCCTAGCAGGATTGTTGCCTGTGTTTGTAAATTAAACCTGCAAGACATGGAAGGGTTAGTGCTCTGCTCTCTATCTGACCTCTCATGTACATGGTGTCAGGGCTAGTTGTAAATAACTTTTGTCCCATGAGCAGAGTTTACTTTTTGTTGGGTCCTACAGTAATATTATTTTAAGAAATATCTCATCCTTCTTGCTCTTTCTCTTGTTGTTCACACAGATCAGATCCAGGTTGGCTTTAGGAAGCTGATTTTTTTTTTAAGATAAGGGGGTTTATTTTGGCTTAATCTCTGTCCCCACTTATCACTTTGTTTGAGCACAGACTGTTGTTTCTGAAGTGAGAAACACATTTCAATAACGACATAACCATTGTGTCTTCTGTCGCCTTTTCTTTTTGCACTTGGGTGTTTTTGTTTCTCCACCAAGGCAAACTAACTATTTCTCACATAAATCAACGGATGAAATGCACCCAGGGGAAGTGAAAAAAGCCAAGGCTGTGTCCTCTAGCCCTTGATCAGGCCAAATTCTCTTTGCCATCAATGTAAATTGGACAATGTGAGAGAAGCAGGTATCTAGTGAGAAAAAAACCCCTATCAGTGAAAATTAAGTCAATAAATCTCCAGGCCAGGGGAATCTGAAGACTGGCAGCAAACAAATATGGTACCATGAAAGAAGACCATGAAATCAGATCTTGGTATCTCCTGTGTTATTAGCTTGTTATCTGTTTTGAGGAAGTGTCCAGACTTCACAGTGTGTTGAAGGTGTTTGTGTAGCAGCATATGACAGAAAAGCACCCAGTAGCCAGCAAATAACATGGGTGTATTAAGAACAGATCATGCCAAGCAAATGTATAATTGCCTTGCTGGTTTAGTAGACAGAGTGAATCTAGCACAGCCATAACATCTTTGGGATTCAGCAGGGTATTTGATATTGTGCTGTGCTAGAAACTGGATAAAAATACTAAGTGGTTAAAAATACACTTGCTCAGACTATATATTACCCAGGAGCAGGGAGCTGTTGCTATTGGTGAGCAACCCAGGGAGCAGCAGGGTGCCAAAGAGGTCAGTAGTGGAGGTGACTCTTATTTCATGCCTTCAAGACGAGGCCAGTTCCTGGTTATCTGGGGACTTGCACCTTCCCAGAAGGTATCAGGGAGATTCATGGACTGTGGGCACCATCTGTGATGCTTGCAGTGACAGCTGGGAGTGGTAAATGGGAGTCTGGTGGCAGGGACTTCCCTGCAGTGAACTGCTGGAGTATTGCAGGTGATGAGTAGCAAAAGGGCAAAGGGAGAGGCAGGACAAAAACTCCTTCTGCATCAGAGCAGGGAATAGAGATAAAGGATTGAGTGATGTTGTCCTCTAGGAAGGGGGAATGAGGCTGTGTGGTCCTGTAAAATACACTGAGGGCAGGTGCATTCATCAGCACTGATGACCTGGCAGAAAACCTGAATTTGACTGTCAGCTTGTGGTGCCAAAAGTGGTGAGGGACAGAGCCAAACTGGAGTGGAGAGGAGGAAAACTGTAGCAGCAATGAATGAATAGCAACCCTGAAGCAAACTGGGGGGGAAAATGAGTTCAAAGCACCTTTGAAATTTACAGTAAATAAATGAAACAAACACAAGTTCAGGTTGGTGCTCTTGGAAGCTCACAACCCCGGACTGAATGTTTGAATCAGTCTTGACTCGTATAATGTGTGAAATGTAGGCACAGGAATGATCAAATGTTTAAAAGCTAATATGTAAGCAGGACTGATATTTGGTATGCTTGCAGGCAAGACAAGCACTTCATGTTTTAACACTAATATGTTCAAGCAATGATACAAATGTAAGGAGGCAGTTACTCTTTCTCAGGAGATGACTGGATGACAGCAGCCGTCAGACACTAGCCAAGCTTATACCTTGCAATGAGATGGTTATATGTTTCAGTTCTTATTTCAACCCACTGAGCATCCAGCTTCAGGTCCAAAATCCTACTGGTAGTGTTGGTGATCCTGATGTTGGAATAAGCTTAGCCTCAGAAAGCATACTCCTGCTGTCCATGTAATGCACAGAGACATCACACACCACTGGACTGCAGCGTGGTGCAATCCAAGCTCATGTGCCAGATCATTGAGGGTACAGACCTGCCAAATGCAAAATCTGCACATGTTCCTGTATCTCCTCCTGATGACAGACTTGTGCAAGGAGATACCTGGCAGGTTAGGAAGTGTAGGCAGATTATAAGTGGGCAGAAGAGGCTGAAGTCATCCACGTCTTGTAATACTCTGTTCCTGCTTTCTACCGTACGAAATGACACCTCAGTGCTGGCTGATACCTGTGTGCAACATCAGTAGGCTGCTTTCATAATGATCCAGATTTGCCTGGAATTTCAGAGCAGTATGAAAAGACATTTTGAGACTGAACACGTTTACAGAGCTCATTACACTCAAATAATTATTACTAGGATGGCGAAAGCTTTCAGCCACCCATCTGTCAGGTCCCATACCTGTGGTGTTTGAAAGTCAGTGGCTATTTCCCCTTCTTGGAACAGATGATTTCATCCTTTCATACTGTTTCCTGTAGCAAAACCATTACATGCCAGCTTTTTGATGGGGACCACTGTGCACCTAAGTCATCCAGCTCACACTAGTGCTGCTGATGACAATCCCTAGCACAGATCTTCCCCGAAGCTGTGTTTGCTTAACCAATATTTAGTGAAGTCCTTGTTTCTAATTTGTCTGCCTAATCTGTGCCTAATTAGCTCCTTTTGAACTCATCATTCTGCACACCTACTTCTGTGAAATGATCCTGGTAGGTGGAGAAATGTTGCTGTTGAAATCGAGTGAGCTACGTTTGTGCAAGCGAGCTCAGAGCTGGGCGTGATGTGGCAGTGCTGGAAACTGCTCTGCTTTCAAGGGCCATGATTTAAAACTTGGACTATAAACTGTGCTGCTGAAAAACAAGAGGAGTTATCAGTTTTTTTTTTTTTTACATCAAGTCTAGGCTTGCACGTTCAGATCAGTAATTTCTCCACAAAGAGATCTTTCCAAGATCACATATCCCTTTGCAGTTGTGTATCTTCATTTTTCTGCAGCAAAGGGTGGGTTGGGAACATCTAGTTCCCCGTATTCATGATCCAGATGAGTAATTGGCAGCTGCTCTGAACACGTGTCCTCATGCACTTATGGATATTCATGATCTTCCTTAGCAGAGGGATGAACATGTTTTGTCTCTAAGGTCCCTGCTGAGCCTACTTTCCTTTTCACTTTCCCGTGGCTTTGCTCATCACCTACAAGTGGTTCACAGCTGCAAAGCTGGAGGTATCTCAATGTCATATTGAAGAGATGTGCTGAAGCACCATTTCTCCTGGAGGAAAGAACAGGAGCCTGGGCAGACCAGGGCTCTGTTTGGCAGCTCCTACATCCCTGTGATCATCACAAACTCTGCCTTTTGCTTGTGGCTGATTTCCACAGGTAATGCCATTGTACCATAACAGCCCAGACATCTCCAGATCTCATTTCTTGAACACATAAGAAAAAAAAGCTTTTCTTTTGTGATGGAGATTCCCAGGGTGGGAGTCCACAGCCTTTAACCAGAAGATGGCACAATGTAACCGCTGTATGAGTCTGGCTAGCCTGATGGTCCTTCAGAGCTCTCTCCTTAAATAAAAGAGCGAAGGGCTGTGGAGAGGAAAGCTGAACTGCCAGACGTTTTTCAAGGGGCGTATAGTGGTTCTCAGGTGATTGCTTCTGGCTTTCAGATCACTCACCTCTCTTTCCCTGGGGCCTTGTGCTTCTGCAAATGCATCCAAGTCAGTGCATGCACTCACCTCCTCTCTCTCCCTCACATGTTTGTGTGCAGGCATGGGTGAGGATATTGCATGTACATCCACAGGCCTGCACGATTTCCAGAGAGTTACACCCACTTCCAGCAGGCCTGAATTTGGCAGGCATGCTGGACGGCCAGCAGCCCACCTGCTTAATTATCCCCTCAGCTCACAGCAAGCCTCAAACCCTCCAACAGATGCACATGAGACCCCAAGAACTAATGTATGAGGGACCTTGAGCTGTCATCGCAGGGCCGTGGTCACAGTCCCCCCGTCAGTGTGGTGCACACCTGGGCTTGCTGGCAGTGCAGGGTCCCAGGTGCTCCTCGTGCTGCATTCCTCTGCTCTCCTTCCTCTGAGCTTTGGGGAATTTCTGCCCACATTTGCATGACTCCTGTGGATTCTCAGCCTAGCCGTAGCCTCTGCGTCTGGTAACAAAACTGCCTGTGTTGTGTTTGTACTGAAAGAGCTGGCAAGGAGCTCCAGGAGGTAGAGAATGGCTCAAGAAGGACAACCTCGTTGAAAGGTGGTGAAGGAGACTCAGGTATGTCCACCACTGTAGATAACTACTTTGATCTAGAGGAATCTTAATGCTGGTATCACCCTGCCCTTGGGCAGACGAAAGTCCAAAGCTCCTTTTACAAATGGGAAACTGAGGCTTATAACAAAATATGGGAGTTGATATACAGAAAAGATACAGCCAAGAGCTGGAGCCCTCCCTCTATTCCTCGAGTAACCTCGGCTATCTGTAGTGCAAGTTACTCGGCAAGTTGCTTAGGGTCAATCTCCCAAGCAACAAGTGATAGAACAAGAGGAAATAGCCTCAAGTCACACCAGAGGAGGTTTAGATTGGAGATTAAGAAAAAACTTCTCTGAAAGCATTGTTAAGCACTGTCCCAGGCTGCCCAGGGAGGTGGTTGAATCCCCATCCCTGGAGGTATTTAAAAGCCATGTAGCTGAGGTGCTGAGGGACACGGGTTAGTGATGGGCTTGGCAGTGTGAGCGATTTGACTTGATCTTAAAGGTCATTTCCAAATGAAAAGATTCTATGATTCTATGAAGTATGCAGCTTTCTTGTGGTAAGCACAGCTACCCCCATTGCACCTCTGACCAAATTCTTGGGCACATTGTGTTACTTAAGCAGTCAGGACATGTAAAGCCCTACGAGAGTCTTGTATGAACAGGCTCATAGGAGTGCTAAGTGTTATGGTGTTGAGGATGGATTATTTTAAAGGCAGGGCCCAGTTAATGTAGTTGATGATGACGATATGACAGGTAGTAGTTTAATAGCAGATTCTAGAGACATAGCTGCACTGAGGTGAATAAGCAAGCAAAGACCAAATACTTCTACAGCTTTCCTCATCTTTTAATTCAGTACTGACATCAAAGTTTCACCACTGGGAATCACCAGAGATGATTCCTAAAGGTTTTGTGTCTATCTTCATGGACTGAATTGATTCCTAAAGTTCCTTTGATTGCCATTGATATTCTCAATTCACTTTTTCACCCTACTCAAACAAAAGCTCTTTACCTGTCTAAGAAGATACAAATCCAACAAAACTGTGGTGGTAAAGAAAGCTTAAAAAAACTCCCCAAAATTGCTTGTGTTTTTTCTTGTCTCTCTGAAATTTACTCTTTGGTGTGCTCGGTAATATTTGCATTCAATTATCCTCCTCTGAACAGAAATTGTTGGGACTAATTTAGGTTTCAGGGCACAAATCCAAACTTAGAAGGCTATAATAACGTGGCAGCTCTTTGCCATGAATTACACGTTAAGTATCTTACAGTGGAACTGTAATTACATGCTCACTCCAAGCATTGACAAGTAAACAGGATTATAACAGTCTCTGGAATCAATGTTTGCATGAATTCTTCAAGAGAAAAGAGGACACATATGGGGTTTATTTTCTGGCTGAAAGCATATCTCTGTTATTTATTATTCACACACTACTGCTGTACATCGCGAAACGGAGGCTGGGCAGCACTTACCAACTAAGAGGGAGATACAGATAAGAAAAGAAGAAATGAAAGTAAATGTTGGCATTTTCATTGCTTCCTTTATCTATGAAGGGAAGGGGGAAATAATCAGATAGTGACAAAAACTGAAGTAGCTCTGAAATGCCTTAGGAGCACAGCAGAGATATACCAGCACAGAGTCCATGTGCACTGAACCATGTGGGCCCTTCCACCATCCATGTGGGATGATCAATTCCTGCCTTAGCAGATCTGGAAAACTCTATGCAGAGCTTCTTACCTGTTTTGGTTTTTTTTTTTTGCTTTTGTTCCCTAGCACTTCTGGGTCTCAGAGGACTTATCCACGTGTGGGATCTTGACAATGACTTTTGACCTGGTCCTGGAAATGACGTAGTTCAGTTGGATGGAGCTAAGTGGTAGGATGCTGCAACTGATGGAGCTCAGATGGATGTCTGCATCACCAGGAGTGTTTAACAGCAAGAGATAAACCACATATCTGTTACTCACCCATAACTTAGACTTTGTGGCACTTAAATCTCCTTTTCTCTTTTGTCTTAATGCTAGGGTGAGGAAGGGAGAGGATTGGCAAAGGGTAGTTTCTATAGACTAGACAAACATACAGCTTCTTAGGCTATCTGCAAGACAAACTGGGATGAGGAGATGAATTCCTGGCAAAGCTGTGAAGAAGTGTCTGCAAAGCTTCCCTAAACATGATACTAACTCAAGAGAGTTGGTGAGAACATGTCAGGACAACGGGAGGGGAAGAGGGAGATGTTTGAAGCATCACGTGCTCATGTAGGTATTTGGATCAGGCACTGGAAATCAAAGCAACACATGTCCCACAGCATCCTTGTGAGAACTTCTGTCTCCAATGGGCTGAACAACAGCTCCAAGTCCAAATGCTCGTGAGCTTTAGAGAAATTTGGACTGAGGATCTGGCTCATCTCTGACAAGTATTTGTCAACCTTGGCCTATGTGCTCATGTTCACTCTTTGTGCAAACTCCCCTTGTTAGGTGATGATGGTGTCAGCCACTTGCTCTACACCTACACCTCTTGCATCATGAAGAGACAGTTTCACAGCATGTGTCCTGCACTGTGTGGTGGCATCCGGGGCTTCACTCAGGCATTCTCACTTCCATAGCAGAAGGGTGGTGGTATGACTTGCTATAAATCAGAAGCCTGCATGCAATTGACATTTGAACAGGCAGCACAAGGAAAAGGACTGGCATCTGGCTTATGCATGCTCAGTGCTGAAGCTTCCTTGGGTATGTCCTTGATGGCTGGGACTCTGAGGTCTCTCCTGCAGTACATGTGTTGCAGGCAGACTTGTTCTCATGCCTTACATTGCTTTTTTTTTTTGAAATGGGAAATGTCCATAATGAAGCACTAAGGTTTATGAGGAAGGGCTGGAAGTCTGGGCTCCAGAGCTGCAGCTGACTGGGGGAACTCAGCCAAGAGACTGAACTTGCCAGTGTATCTCTTTTCTCCATCAAAAGGAGGTACTCACAGATCAGTGGAAAAGAAGGCTTCACTGAGATTTAATTTATGAATGCTAGTAAAGTGATTAGAGATGCATGAATGAACAGACTAGTGTCTGTATATAGCAACCAAACAGCTTCTTACACAAGCCTAGGAACTGATGGCCAGGGTATGGGCTATACTGGTGTCCTGATGCACCCAAAGATGCAGAAAACACACAAGTAAGGCTTGAGACATCACAACATTACACTTGTGGTACTTCAGCTTGCAGTTCCAAGCATCTGTATTTCCTCTTCTCTCTAGCAGTTTATAAGGAATAAGGAGTCCTTGATTCAGCTCCAGAACAAGGATTTGTTGATTCGGCTGCTTTTTGCACACCTGAAATTGTTTTGAGAGCAGTCTGATTGGGAAAGCAGATCTAAACTTGTGATGTATGTTTATTACTAGAAACATTTGAGCCATGTCTGCATTCAAGTTTGTGTTTAAAGCAATTTGGTGTCTAGTATTGTTAGGATCATTGTCCAACTTATCCGAGTACATGGCTGACTGGTCTGATTCATGGGACTCCAGTGACCCCAGTTAGAAAACCAGTCTGATACTCGACTGTGCCCTGGATGAATTCCTACAGAACTAGTTCTTTTCCAGAGCAGCTTCCATGTGCCTTCCTGTGTAGTGCAATGAGACCTTTGCTTCCAATTAAGTTCCCAGTATCACTGTGAAGAGTGATACTAAAGGGGCCTCAAAGTGATGGAAACAACACAGCATCTCCTTCAAGAACCTGCACTCTCTTGCAGGATTGTACCTGTGATTTACATTCTTATTCTGCTTCCTGAAGGAAACAAAGCCAGAAGAAGCAAACCAACCTGTCAAGAGTTGAATCTAGGAAGATATCAGTTTCTTTGGGTGCCAACATTAGATGGATTAAAAGAAGCAAGGTCAATTTGCACATTCTCATTCCCCAGGTGAGGAGGATCAAGAGAAAAGCTCAAAAGCCCTTAGTAGATGGCAAAAGTCTCAGCCTAAGAATGAAATATGCTTTTCCAGGACCACTCTCTTGGAGTTCGTTACCAGAATAAACTCCAACTCTGCTTGCAAAGGGACTTGCCAGAAATGGCACTGGGCTAACCTTCACTCCATTTTGAGCTTCATGTTACTTTTGAGTGATCCATGAAACTTTATTCAGATCCAATAAACATTTTTTTAACTATTTAGTCCCAGCACACCTCTGAAAGCTGTGCAAAAAGTAGCTACTAATAACTCAGATGTTCTGGCATATGCCATAGTAACCTTCCTGGGTCGTATCTTCAGAGCATGGACCTATGTTTAACAAAAGTAGGCACATAAGGACATAGATGCTAGCAATAATGTTTCTCTACTCAGAAAGAAGAGTCTTCTTAATTTTCTCTTACAGACATCAACTCAAATGCCCTACTGTTCCATATTCTCTTGACAATCCATTTTTAATGGCCAAAGCTTTGTGTTGAAGGGTGACTGCACGTTCCTGACCTCCTAGGTTTCAAACTGTCCAGTTTACTTCCTGCCCCTAAATTTCTACCAGCTCATCTTGAAGCACCTTCCAGAGGCCTTCTCATGAGGCATAGCTTGCTATGTCGCTTGGTAATGTCGACAGGAGTGTGCCTTGCAACTTTGTTGGGAAAACACACATTGGAAATAAATCTTGCCCAGATGTAAGCAAAGGTGACAAGAGGAAATGGGCTCAAGTTGCACCAGGGAAGGTTTAGATTTACAGAATCATAGAATGGTAAAGTTGGAAGGGACCTTTAGAGATCATCTAGTCCAACCCCTCTGCTCAAGCAGGTTGACCTAGATCAGGTCACACAGGAATGTGTTCAGGTGGGTCTTGAAGACCTCCAAGGAAGGAGCCTCCACACCCTCCCTGGGCAGCCTGTGCCAGGGCTCCCTCACCTCAACAGTGAAAGAGTTTTTTCTTATGTTTAAATGGAATTTTTTGTGTTCCATCTTCATCCCATTACCCCTTGTCCTATTGCTAGAACTTTTTCACTGAGAGGGTTGTTAAGCATTGGAATGAGCCACCCAGGGAGGTGGTGGAATCCCCATGCCTGGAGGCATTGAAAAGTGGTGTAGCTGAGGTGCTGAGGGCCATGGGTTAGTGATGGGCTGGGCAGTGTGAGGTTAGTGGTTGGACTCAATGATCTTAAAGGACTTTTGCAACCAAAATGATTCTATGATTCTATGGAAGAGTGACTTTAGGACTGCTTACCTCTGAGGGGGCTGTAAGGCTAGGCAGGAACCCTTAGCTGGTGAAAGCAGAATGCTCTGATGGACTCTTGCCATTCACTAACATCCATTTGCCAGGTGTACTGGGATTCACAGAGCTGCATGCCCCGGCAGAGCACACTAACCAATGTGGCACTCCCCACCTGGACTCACAGTCAGTGATTTGGAATAGCTGAGCTGCAGTTTTAATCCACTTCTTTTGCTTTCGAATCTTTTCTGAAATGGAGCCCTGGTGAAGCTTTCATGTGGATGACTCTGTAACCCAAATCCCTCACCTTGGGGCTGGATCACACGACAAATTCAGACTTACTCCTCTTTGTTTGAAAATATGGCTGAGTTTATGCACTTTGGATTATTGAGTTTGATCATCCTCATAATTCTGCCTGGCCTTGATGTGAATTAATATTTTTCCATAATGCCTGCCCTGGATTTCCTCATCTAAGGTTCGGGATGTGGCATTCCTTGAAGAATTCTTTTGCACCATGTAACTTTACAATATGTATAATTCCTTCTCTCCATTCGTTTACTTCAAGTGCTCTGGTCAGGTAGGGGTGCTTGTGTCTGTGATCTAAATATCTCAGTTAATGGTCACATAAGTACCCCAAAGTGTTCAAAATTTCTTAACCTTTTCATCTTAGCAGGTGCTTTCTGAAGAAGACATTTGGGGTCTGGTTAGAAAAATGACTGTATAAAATTGCATGTATTTCTATTTTTTTCTGCACTTGTATGTCTGTTTTCAACTGAAATGATGATCCCTATTCCCTTGTTAGCAGAGAAGAGGTAATACAGCCATAAAGCTGAGCCAACACATGACAATATGTTATGTGTTGTCAAAACTCTTCATTAAAGCTCTGACACTAGAGTCACTGTAGAAATGGGGAAGAGAACTTCACTTTTCTCTCCAAGATTCACTGTCCCATTTTCCCAGGGGAAGGACTCTCACACCTTGCAAGGGCAGAGAATTTCCTCTGCAGCTGATGGGAAACAAATGTCCCTGAGTTGTTCACAGTGGACTTTTTCTGATGCCACTGCACAAAAACGAGCATGTCAGCTCTGAAAAGTGGCTCCATATATGTTTTACTCCACTTGGAAATGTACTGCTCGTGTATTCAGGTGAGAAATGATGTTAAAGTCTTTTCCCCTACTCTCTGTAGACCAGCCCAGGGATAGAGGAATAGAGGTAGACCAGGATCCACTTTGGATTATACAACTGAAATCAGACCATGGCTTGTAAAAAACCCTTTCTTACTTGCTTAAGTCCCAGAGAGGTGAGTGCCCCATTTCTCTTGCAGGGCTCCTGAGGGGTGCAAAACACTGATTGAGAAGGGCAGGAATGCAGTAAGTTTTGTATCATCTGCTTCTCAAGTTCTTGCTGGGGATAGAACAGGCTGTGGAGCAAGATACATCAATAGACTTCAGTGCTGAGCTGATTTATACCATCAGACAACCATTCCCAGAGTGGGAATCTGTATGCTGAGGCTGCCAGGGAGCATCAAATCCTCCCAGCCCCCTCCTGCCCCAGGAAATGGTGCTACTGGCCTAATGGTGCTGCTGGCCTGGACAGGAGCTGCTGGTTACTCCTGTAGGATTCCCCGTGCTAGGAAAATCCCATTACTGCCTTCAAACATGCTCTTGACTTCACTGAAGCAGCATAAAAGGAAAAGGTGAGGTGAAGCTGAGGACTTGCCCCATCAGACCAGGTTGAACTGCAGGGCTGGCGGTGAGGAAAAAAAATAACATTTCTGCTGCAAAACAGATTTGGTCTGGAACCAGTGAGGAATTACCCAGAGCTAACCCTGCTTCCTCTACACTCCTCTTAGAAAACCTCTACAGATCATTCAGAAATTGAATTTCTTCCCCAGCACGAGCCTGGCTGTTACAGAGATCTTGCCTCATTTTTTCCCCCTCCTTTTCTTTTTTTCTGGTACTGTTTCTCGTGTGGATTTGAGGACACCCCCAGAGCACCCTCTGCTCCCCTTTGGATTTTGTTGCGTTCTCTTTCTTGCAGAAACAAAGATCTGTGTCAGGATTTTAGCAAGGGCAGTATTTTCTCTTTGACTTAGCACGGCCAGGAGTTATTCCATTATACCCAGACTTGTCTATTTACTCTTTAAAGCATGTTCCTTTTATTTACTCCTCTAGAGCTGCCTGATTAATCCAATCTGTTTTCCACTGAATTACACTAGCACAATAACACGGGCCAAACTGGTTCAGCATGGGTCATGGATAGCAGAGGAAGGGGCTATATTCTTGTCAGATAAGAACTCTAGTATTAAAATAAAGATAGTCTTTATGGGGACTGGTGAGATTTACAGCAAAAAAGGGGTTGCTATTCCTAGTCAGTGTTTGCAATGGTTTTACTGCATCTACCCTTGCAAAAACTAAGAAAATGACCTGAAAATGAAAGTGGGGTCCAGTTTGGTTTTGCAGGAAGCCAGAGGTTTGACAAAAACGTTGGTAGTGCTTGGTCAGCTGGACGTGAGACCTCTGAGAGACAGGAGGCAGGTCTTCAATTCACACTAAATCTCCACACCAAAACCTTGGGATAGCATTCATGTGTTTAACCTCACAGTCATGTATGACATAAATAAAAGCCCCTCAGTGAGCAGGGCCTGGGGCTCAGAGGCAGTGCTGTGGGGCGGGCTGCACCTTGAATCACCAGCATCTTTCTGCAATCTGGCCTTGGGTTAAAAAACCCTGTGACAGCTGAGGCCACCCTTTTATGTATTTATGGCCTTTTTTTTCTCTTTCACTGTTGCATTACATCTGCCTTGTGTTGCAATGTTTTTATGCTCTTAATTATTCTTTTTGAGTAGAAGATTTGTTTCTGTTCATTATTAACACTATATCTTAATTGCTCTCCTAAGTAAACAGACACCTGCACTTTACAGAAACATGGGAAGATAAGTTCTCTGGCCCATGGAGGTGACGTTTTTACTTATTTCTATGATGTATAACTGTCTCTCCAGCCATTTTTCTAACTAGATACATTGTCACCTTGTAACTCCCATGTATATACCTGCTGCTCACCAGGGCACCAGATAGCCCTACTCTGCTCCTGTCCTTTTGGAAACCTGGAGCTGTGAGTTTCATAAAGGCTAGGTTAAGTAAGCAACAGATTTATCTTTGTCTAAAGATAAAAGTGTTTGGCAGCAAATGCTGGCAGCTCCTTGCATATTTCCAGGGCTCCTTAGCCTGCGCTCTGCTCTTCCCTTGATGTGGGGATGGCTGTGGGGGTGGCTCCCCAACCAAAGGGGCTGTCTCCAAGCTCCCTAATCTGAGCAGACTCTGTGTGGTTAATACCTAACCCTGCCTGTGTCTGGGGAGGGTGGGATGGAGTATTTGGTGTGTCACATCCTGGTGGATTTTGCAGCTCTTTCCCCTGGGCTGTGGGCAAGTGGGCAGTGCTCCTCAGGTCAATCAAGATTTGTCCTTGTGGTGTGAATGTCCTTCACCCCTAACCTTGCCCTGTGCTCACAGCTGCCTTGCCAGTGCTGTAGGATGATGCCATGGGCATGGCACCAGGACAAGAAGGGTCTGGTGAATGTTTGAGCAGCTGAAGGTTCCAGAGGTCTCCCCTGAGCTCCCGAGAAGCCTCTCTGGAGATGCCTCACTTGTTGCAGCCCCCATGCCCTGTGCCCATGGGAACCTATCTCTGGAGACAGTCGGTTTCCTTGAGCAGCTCATCCCCTGGCATGAGTACTGCCAAGACTGAGCTATCAGGGTGTTGCAGTTGTATGGGCTGAGAGTCCTCCACAAGCCAGCACCCTTCCTGTGGCATTTGCTTCAAGAAAAACACAACTCCAAAAGGCACGTCCTAGAGGGAAAGCATTGAGGAGGTGGATATGGTTTCCCTGCAAACCCTATTGCTGTACTAGAGCAGCCTGACATGCTTGGATCTGCACTTGGGGGAATCAGGCAGAGCTTCCAGAAAATCCTGGGGAAAACAAAGCTTGTGCCAATCCAGGCAGGATGGAGCAAGAGGCTGCCCAACACTCAGCACTCCTCCACAAAGGCACAGCATGGTTCTGAGCTCCCTCTACCAGACTTAGGAGACATTCACTGATATCTGACCCCATCTGGCTGCTCGCTGGGGAGAGGGCAGCAAGTCTTCCCACCCCATCTCTCAGCAAACATCCCATTCCAGCCTCTCCTATTACTTGTATTTGCATACAGATAAAGACAAAGAAGAGAGATTTCCTACGAGGATTGTTTCCGTATGGTTTTATGCATGAGAGTAAACAAGGCATAGCTGTTGACTATAGAGTTAACATATTTTTGGTGGTGTTCCCATCCAGAAAATGCAGCTGCATTATATTCCTGATAAAGTGGAACTAATGTTCAGCTTCAGCAAGAATGTTAATAAATGAAAGACATTTCAAACAACACTGATTGAGGCAAAGTGTCATTCCCTCCCACCTCTCCCCAAAAGGCCTTTTTTTTTTCTTTGCAGAGCTGCAAAAAATCTAGGAATCAGGAATTTCTGCTCCTGGTTACATGTGTATGAATCTGAAAGGGCTTTATTGGTGTCAGTGGGTCTGTCTTGACCAGCACTTCAGTCCCTCAGAGCAGAGGCTGTGTTATTGCTTGCACCCTGTTTAATTCCAGGTTCTTCCTTCAGATACTTTGGTTTCTCTTCATTATGGAGACCCAGCCAGGAAGGCGGAGGTTGTGCTGCTACCACCTAAACTTAGCCAGTGCCCCTGACATGATGCATGTGGCTATTGCCTAATATCCTATTGCTGACAATTAAAACACAAACATACAGTCATATTTTTGGATGAAACTGTACAAACATTTCCAAACAGTTTATGCATGCAGATTTGTATGTTATCAGAGAGCACCACACATGCACATGGAATTTATGGAAAATGCTGAGAGATTTGAAAGGAAATAGTTTGGGAAGCTGTCTTATTTTTTTGAACATAAATCCCCAAACAGTTTCCCTTAACATTCCTCACATCTGTGCAGCAATTAGTATTTGACATTTCTGTTTTTCACTCTCTCTGCCGGTCTTGGGATATTTTTGTTTTGTTTTGTTTTGTTATTATTTTTCACATCTCTCCTTTCATGTTTGCTACATCTGTTTGCTAAACCCACCATCAATGTGTACAGACAAAATTCCTTACACGGGGTTATGATGTGAGGGAGCAATGAGAGGAGATTTAGGCCTTCAAAACTGTGGCCACCTCCCCAGATGAGGTATTTAAATTTGGGGATGGCAGATTCAGAGCTTTGAGCTCAGACTACCTGGACTAAAGAGTTGCTGCACAGATGAGTCTGTTGGCTTGACCAGGTTTTTTTTTCTCACTTACAACCATTGCAATGGCTCCAGTGGGATTATTCTTGCACTAGCCAGATGCAAAAGGAAAGCAAAATCAAATCCTTCATACATCAGTGTCAGACTGACTCCAAGAAACCAGTGGTGAGTGATATAAAGGATAAGGGGCCTGAGGAAGGATGTGTTTATGGAGAACATTTGGAAACTTTAACTACTTGTAGTTTGAGCAAATACCCACTAAAGGAACTGCCTGAAAACATTTAAGAATGGAAATAAAAGCACAGAACATAAGTAAACTGCTTGAGGTGATGTGAAGCGATGTGAGGAAGAAGAATGAGACACACCACCAAAAGCAGAAGCGTTTCTCTTTTAAACAAATGGCAACCTGGTCTGCCATAAGCTTTTTACAGCACATTCCTCTCCCAAATACCTGAGTACTTTCCAGCAGCTTGGAAGTGGTGTGCTGAGTGTCAAATGTGGTTTACTCCTGCTGTAGCAGTTGTGATAGTGTAGTTGTTGGGTTCAAGGGAAGCAAATTTTCTTGGGAGAGGTAATATCTTTTCCCTCTACTGAGAGAAATCAGACAAAAAGCAGATGAAGTCTGGAACTTTGTGTCCAAAACCTTCACTGTGTTCTTCCATCTGTATTGCTTGATCTAAAGCCCTTCCTTGTGCATACCTTTCCTGCAAGGAAGAAGAATTTTGTGTGTATTATAGGCTTTTATTGGACTAGGATCTTCTTAAACATGCTTTTGGACCAGGGAAGGCTGTTTGAAGCTGTCACCCAGGGAAAAATTTGTCTGCACTTCCCTGAGATGCTCTGGCTCTCCTGTCCAAGTGAGCTTTGCTTTTGAGAGGAGAGATCAACTTAGCCTAGAGAGAGAAGTTGCCCTCTGCTGTAATCCATCTTAGAGACCTGAACTAAGCTACTGAGGAGTGTGCTCTAGCCAGCAAGACCTTGAACTTCCTTTGGCAGCCCCTGGGAAGACAGTGTGGGGTACCTGTGCTACCGATGTGATGCATTCTGCCAGGCTGGGCTGGCCTGGCTGGTGTTCCCTTGAGTGCTGCCCATGTCCTGCTGTCATGTTTCCCTGGTGCCAGGGAGCAGTGACACGACATGCCTAACCTGGCCGAGAGAGATAGGGTCTCCCAGCCAAGCGGGAATGGTGGAAAGCATTTCCTGCAGATGCCGTCATGTGCAAATTTAGCAGCAATGAGAAATCCAAGCACATTCTCCAGGCACAGCAAGACTGGGCAGCATGTGTGACCAGTCCTCGGGGGAAAAGCTGGGAACCCTCTCCTGGTGGTACTTCAAACCAAGGCAGAGACCACAAGGTAGTGGGGCGATCATTTGTGCCTGCCAGAAGCCTCTACAGTCTGATGCAAGAGCCATGGGCAGTGGGACCTTCCAAGCATCCCACACAGAACCAAAATTGGAGTTAACAGGTCATTTACCTCCCATGTTAGCATTTTTTCTTCTCTGCCTGACAATGGTGTTCATACTTCATGTATAAAACTTGCCTTATGTGTATGATGGACCATTTGTTTCTTTGCAACACAGCTTAGAGCAAAGCATAGCCTCAGGGAATAAGTGTATACGAGGGGAGAAGAAATGCCACTTTTTAATTAAGGAAAAAAATACAGGTTTAAGGACCCTATCACCTCCAGGACCATATCCCCTTTCCATCTGCCTACACCCCCTCTGTGGATACTACCCAGGTTATAGCTAGGTTTCTGTTACCACAGGTAGGGAAAATGGTGATTCAGCTCTCATAAAAACATCATTTTCTGTGGAAAACACAGTTCAACCTGAACCATAGACCCAAACAGATCAGCACAGTGGCTTTGGTGGTGTGCAAATGGAAAGGTGAGTGGTGTGCTCCTTATCTATCTGGTGGTGTGACATTTTCTGTACTCTTTGTCACACACCAAGTGCTTTTATCAGAATGGATCCACCCAGGGAAACGTGCCCCATGAATCATGTAACTCACCTTTCCCTGTGTCCACAGGGATCCCCTGAGCCAGGCATCCCAGATGGATGCTCAGGCTGACCCCACGCGTCTGCTCCTCCCAGTAACCCGAGGAGGGCTGCACAAATGGGTGGAGGGAATGTGCCTAATCCTGGCCGTGCCCTTCCATCACCTTCACGTGCTCCGTCAGCTGTGCCCGGTCTCGCACACCCTCCGCCCCGGTGGCATGTCCCTGTGGACCCGTGCCATGGGGCCTCGTGTTCCTGCAAGGCACTGTTGCCAACCCAAGTGCTTAGATGGCCCCAGCCCCCCTCCCCTGGGTTGCTGGATGAGATGGGGAAAGTCAACTGTGTGGCTATTACCTGCACTCTGAAAAAAATCATTGAAGCAGGTTAGGAATTACAGCCTGGAGATGCTGTGTCTCCCACATTGTCTGTAGAGGAAAAGAAGAGGCAGAGCAATCAAGACAGAAGGGAGAAAATTGGGAAAACCAGAGTTCTGTGGTGATAAAGGTGAGTAGCTCCTAGGGGAAAAGAGGTAAGAAAGCTGGAAAATGTCCAAGCCGTGGTTTCAGAGACATGAGGAAAGTCATTCTGGGGATGGATGTTCACTAGACCATCACAGCTACACAAAATCTGAAAAGCCATAGTCTGGAAACAGGGCTTTGGGGACAAGTGGGATACAAATGGACTGTTAGGCTGCTTCTTGGGCCATGCAGAATCATGTTGCTTAGTATTCAGTTTTGTTTGTCAGCTCCAGAAAGCTGTTTTCCCACAGCCTTGTCTCAGGACTGTGAGGTGCACAAGCAAACTGGGGTTGTTGACTTTCAGACTACTCAATCATGCTGCAAATTACAGCCAGCCCAGAAAAAAGAACATAGCTCTGCATATTTCCTTATTTAGATAGAAGTGTTGGGAAAAGAGCATGAGATTTTGTTTCTGATAAACTAGGAGCCATTTCAGGAATATTAATTGCTTTTGCTGTATCAATGTTGTACATTTATTCCTCCACTGTGGTATTGGGAATGAGATGGATGAAGTTTACAGCATGTTTTCAGACTGTCTTTCCACCATTCCCAAGTTCATGTAAAAAAACACTAATAGTGCTGAGATTTTGGAGTCATTTTCTGGTTGTTTTAGCCTGGAGTATGGAAATTGTGGGCTCTGTTTCCAGCTCCATGTAATCCATTTACAATATCACTTGGAGTCAGACTCTTAAAAAGCTTCTTTACATCTAAAGACAGAGGCTTAAGGGGAGTCTGAAGGTGTTTAGGCACCTGAGTGCTTTTGAAAATCTTGTGCACCACCTCTGTAATTCTCCTTTTCCCAGAACTTCCCACTGGTGAAAGGCTGCAGGAGGGATTTTGCTCCTGTATAAGGGCATTGAGAGAAGAAATGGCCACAGTCTGGGAGATATTGGAGCCTACAAAGGCACATGTGGGAATTTTCAATTAGGAAGTGAGGAGGGAAGGAGTGAATCCATGAGAAGATTTTTATCTGCTACATCCAACCCTAGCTGGATGCTTGACACTGGTCTTGGGCACAGCCCGGGTTGGAAGAAGGTCTCTTCTTCCAGACCAGAACGGATTCAGGCTCAGAGTTCACTTGAGTATCTAGACATTCTATGATGAGATAGCCACAGTGTATTTAGGAATTAAATCTCAGTTCCAGTGCATGACCCCGAAAAAATGAGGTAATGAGTAGGAGCTCTTGGGTCAGGCCCTAATGTGGTGGGAAACACACTTGTGACAAGCTGGCATCCCACGTCTGGGCCAGAACTGAAGCTGCTTTGGAATTCAGTCTATGTGAGAACAGAAGGTCCTGTAAATAATTTTGGTGTTGGATCACCTGGATGGTGATGTCCCTGGGACAAAGACCTTGACCTCTTTGAGGTGAAATGTGTGGGAAACATTACAAAGAGGTGTTTTACACTTCCCTGAAGATGTAGCATGTGGTTGAGCTCTCATTCTGGTGACTTTATCAGAATCCATGGCATGAATATGACCATGTAGGTCAAGTCCTGAAGGTTTGCCTCAGTTAACACTGTCTTTGAAGTCCATGAGGCTGAAGTTATTGCCTGATGGAGGAGTAGTCCATCTGAGATGAATCTCATTCATCTCAGATGAATGAACTTTAATAACAAAAAAGATGATATAAATATGTAAAATATAAAAAGAGTATTGTCAGCCACTTTGTTTCTAGTTCAGGGGGTTTATATGTTTAGTCTTGAATGTTTTTAACAATGTTTTTATACATAAGGTTTCATGCTGCCAGGAACCACTGAGTAAAAATATTTAGTAGTAATAATAATAGAGTGTGTGATTTCCTAATCCTAACAAAACAGATAAGATGGATGTTCAAACTACTCCTTGGCTTGGGTTTAGGGGTTCTCTTGTGCTTATCCCATTGAATTAGTATTGAGACAGCTTCATTTTCAAGGAAGCCTTTGCGCTGGAGTGTATCAAATATGACATCTAATGAACAATAATATCAACAGGAACAATGTTTCTCTCAAGATATAAAAGTATAGATAGGGAGGCAGCTTTTCTTCTTGTCATTTGTTTAGTCTGTTTGGTGAATTCTGCCAGGTTTGGTTCTCATCCTGTGTGGCGAGTGATTTGCTGTAAGAGCAGATGCATCAGCTGGGTCCTGTTTGCAAGTAAATAATAAATAAATGTAACAGTTAATCTAAGGAACAGATATCTCCGTAGTTTATTTTCCTGACAGTTTAGTTTAGTTCAGTCCAATCTCTTTCTGGCATGGTTTGTATCCAAGCTGAGAGATCAAACCGGTGTACCCGAGCCCAGTTTCTCCTGTGCGGCATCCACGTTGGGTTTCCACAGACAGGACGCTCTCTTTGCTATGGGAAGAAAGGTGATTTGGTAGAGACGGCTTGTGGGAAGCACGGCGGGGAGGGGGCTGGAGACAGCCACGGCTTTCGGGGGCTACGTGGGCTCCAGAGATTGCGGGGAAGAGGATGAAACGGAGGGATGCTCTGGGGCACTGGGCCGGCACCGCTGCCCCGGAGGGATGTAAGGCACCGGAGGGGTGGAGAGGTGGATGCTCTGGGGCACAGCAGGGCATAGGGCTGTCTGGTATCGCTGCCCCGGAGGGCTGTAAGGCAGCAAAGCGGTGGCGGGGGTACTGCTCTGGGACAGAGAAAGGCACTGGGCTGGCACCGCTGCCTCCGGGAGGTTGGGCTGCAGGGCATCGGAGAAGTGGCGAGAGGGTGTGTATAGTGCTCCGGGCTACCCCGCCATGGGGAGCCAAGGTAGCAGAGGGGCCGCAGGGTGAGATCTACCGCGCCGAGGAGCAGCCGGAGCTCGGCGGGTCGGCGGCCGTGCCCTCCGCCGCTCCTGGAAAGGGTTAAGGGGAGCGGCGGCGCGGAGCGGGCCGGCGGGGAGGGCGGGAGCTCCCGGGGATTGGTGCGAAGTTTGGAGCGGGGCGGCACCGCACCGCCCTCCTCGGCGGCTCTGCCCCCACAGCCACAAAGCCCTGCAGGGAAAGTTGCTTTATCGCTCGTTTCTCTCGCCCCAGCTCTTCCCCCCCCCACCCCCCCCTCCCCTTCCCCAGCCCCTTTCCCCTCCTCCCCTCACTCCTTAAACGGGATTCCGGCTGGGCGAGCTGCGGGACGGCATCACCGGGCATCCCGCGGCTGCGGAGCCCCGGCTGGGTCTGTCAGGTCCCCGCTGTCCCTCCCCGCACACACACGCTCAGCCCGACCCGGAAAGCAGGAAAAAAATCATTTACAAGGTTTCCCCCCTTTTCCTTAGCTCCTTGCCCGTGGCTCCCGAGTGGAAAAAGTCGTCCCTGGAACGAATCGGGGGTGTGTGTGGGAGTTTGGTAAAAAGCCGGTGGCGGAGAGTCGCTCGGTGGGGAGAGCCCCTGAGGCAGCGCACAGCCCCCACCCGCCCCGGGGGGGGATGAGTTAGAGGCCGGCGGCGGAGCGCCCGGCCGGGCGCCGTGGCCGCGGAGGGCATGAGGCGGCGAGCGGCGGGGATGGGCGCCAGCGCACGGTGCTAGAGCCCCGGCGGCAGCCAAGGTAAGTCCCCTCCTCGTCCGTTCCTCCTCCCCCTCCCGCGCCACAACCCCCGGTCTGGGTCAGCGCTGGGTTGGGGAGACACTAACGCCCAGCTGGGAGCCGCCGGGATTGTCCCGAAACGGGGTGCAGCACCGTGGCATCGCGCCTGGTGTTCTCCCTTCCCTCTCTTCTTTCCCCTCACCCCCAGCCTTCTTTTCCCGACCCCAATTCCCGGCTGCGAATATCCCGTTACCGGCCGCCGCGGGGCTGAGCCGCGCTGAGCCCCGGGTCCTGCCCCGTGGGAGCCCCCGCCGCTGCCCGGCCCCGCCGGCCGCCCACCGCCCGCCCTCTCTCCCTCCCTCCCTCCCTCTCGCCTTACCAGCTCCCCGCTGCAAATTGTGAAACTAATGGCAAAGCGTCCGTATTTGCTTTGCTGGATGCTGTACACGGGTTGTTGTGTGTCCTGGGGGCACGGAGTGTTTAAACCGGGGAGTTTACAAGGGTGAGGAATTCAGACAGTGTTTGGAGAGTGAGAGTTTTAGGAGGAGAACAGGGTGTAATTAATGTAAACCTGATCTACCCCGGGTTTACGTATCACAGCGAAGGCACCTTCAAGAATCTGGCTAATTAAGTGCGGTTTTGCTTTGGGACGCACCTCTGGAGCGCAGGGAAACAAGTAGGGCTCGGGGGAAAGGAAAAAATCAGTGCTTTTCAGAGAAGCTGCGGAGCGGAGGAAGGTGCGTACCCAGAGCCTGTCTGAGGGGCACTGAAGCAGCAACACAAAGTTTTCTGGGCTGCTGATGAGAGAGGTAACATTCCTCCTCCTCCCCCTTCCCCAAGTTCCTCCACAAATTGTTAACCTGAAATCTTGTTTTATGGCCACTCGCTAGTGTTTTGTTTGCCTTCCAGACTGGTTTTGTACAAGATACCAAAGAATTACGCATTAACTGTAAACTTAGAGGAACTTACTGGCCTCAGTGGGTTCTTGATTTATATCAGGCTAAAAGCAGAGAGAAGGGCAAAGTTTTACTTGCTGAGCGCCAAGGAATGAATTACAAGTACGTTGCTCTTTCATGTGCTGTTTAAAGTCTTCACAAGAGGTTTTAAAACCCTGCAAAGTTGTGCTGTGTTTGGGATGGGTTTTTTTTCCCTCCCCCAGTAATGCTTTTGCTCTCCTTTTTCCTGCCACCAGGTCTGAGTGGACGATAGCCTATACGATACGGAGGGATCTAGTTTTCAAAATGGAATTGCAGCTCGCGCTCCTTTTGGCAGGGATAATCGCCTTTTCGGACTCGGCGAGAGGTAAGGGAGCCCGCGCCGTGACTCGCCCCCTTCGCGGAGCCGCAAACACCCGCGCTGCTCTCTCAGGGGATCCCTCATCCCCTGCACGGTGCTCATCTGCAGAGGGGCACAGGCTCGTCCCCACGTGTGCTGCCCGCTCACCTGAGTGTTTGGGGGTTATGGGTTGGGATGGAGCGTGACCGCTTTGCCTTTACCGAAGGCTCTTGGGTGCAGGTGAACTTCCAGGGGATTTGCTGGTGCATGTGTAAAAAAACCCCTCACACAGACAATTTTAAAGAAAAGCAACTGCATTCCTCTGTGGATCAGAAATGCCTCTCCCCTCCTGTAATCCCTCCAGCCTCTGCCCTGTATATTCCCACTAGCAAATTAAACAAACACATCCATTAACTTGCTCAGTGACAGACGAATGACAGTTCCCAACAGAGAGAGTGTATTTTAATGCTGGGGCTCCAGCAGTTGATCAGATTTCAATAAACAGGTTATCCTACCAGAGGCAAATTGAAATACGTTGACCTGGGAGCGATGAGGGGGTGGACAAAAAGAAGTTTCTTTATGGGAAGGTGCTTTAAGTAAAGCTCAGGGGTCAGAGTGGAAGGAGCAGTGGCTTTTCCTCCAGTCTCGCCTGTGTCATACCTTGGAGGGTGCTGTCCTTGGAAAGCCTGAATGAGAGACCATGCTTTCAGCTCCCCCCCGGCTCTGGTCACAAAGGAGGGGCTGCATTGTTCCAGGAGAATGGGTGTATGGCTTTAGGATGCAGATTGCTCCAGCTGCAATTCCCAACAGTATCAGAGTTGCATGAATTGTTGAAAGACCTTTAAATCACCCAGCAGCGCCGTGGAGCTGTGAATTAAAAGGTTTAAACTTGCCCATCTGCTTGGGCCATAACTTGCCAAAAATAAACCTTGGGGATGAGGGGTGGGAAAAGAGAGGAGGAGAGTTACTCTAAAAGCCCAAGGTTTGGTTAGTATATTGCTCCCCCCCACCCCACCCCGTTCTTGGCATTGGCTCCCATGCAAATATTTTATGGAGGCAAAAGTGCTATAAACTGATTCGGCTGGAAGGTGAATGAAAAGGAAAACAGTATATAGATTGTAAGTCCTGCAAGCCTGAATTCCAGGCAAAGTTTACAATGGAGACTCAGTCTAAGCTGTAGGCAATGGGCAGCAGTGTATGGATTCAGATGACCTCATGGATGTATATTATTGCAATGGACCTGAGGAGTTGGTGGAGTTCCGGAAAAGATCTGAAGTGGGCAGAAGAAGACAAAAAGATTTTTGTCTCTGTTGTGAGCTGAGCATTGGCTGCTTTACTGGCTGACCCTGCTTAAATTTGGTTTGCACTTGTCTTCCTTGGACTCTTTTATTGCCCCTTGAAAATGAAGTGCTGAGGGCTGTTGTTGTGTGAAGAAGTGACAGAAAATTAACAGCGGCAATTTCAGGACATCATCATTTTTCCTATGGAAAGGTTTTTTTTAAGTATAATGTTGATAGGATTGGATTGGTAATTAGGTAATTTGAACTCTTTTCAGAGCTGGAAAAATCCATTCTGCACGTGGCTGGAGAGATGGTCCTTGTTATTTAAAAAGAAGTAGAAACAGAGCTAGAGTTTAAATCCTTGGAGAAGGTCACAGAATCACAGAATCTTAAGGGCTGGAAGGGACTTTTGAAAGATCACCATTCATTCATGCACTGATATGAAGAGAGGGAAAATGAAGAATAAAAATGTGTCATTGCTATGCAAAACCCTAACATTTAAATCCTGCTTTGCATGTCTTGAGGCTGAGAGTATTCCTGATAGCGAAGGACATAGATGAAAGATCGAACTTGTAAGTGAGCAGAGGTGATACATGCTCCAGCACACTGCAACCTTTTTTTTTTTTAGTGCTGTTGAATATCCCCAATTATTAGATGTTTGCATTGGGATAACTTCAGATTCTTGGAAAAATATGCCTGGTTGTTAACGTGCCCACAGATATTTTCCTAATGTATCATACGGTGGGTTCAGCCGCTGCAGATGTATAAATGTTACCTGTTTCAGTCACTCGGGTTTTATAGACAGTCTGTTGGCCAAATCTCAGCCTGAGGTCGCCAGGCTTTACTCCAGAGGAAGAAGGGCTCTTTGTTTTGACCAAACACTATTTAATATCTGTATCCTGATTGCAAATTAGATGTGTGTGGCCCAAAAAGTGCCAATGTCTCCTAATATGAGGTGTCAGAAGTTAAATAGGTGCTCACTGGCTGGCAACCAAGTGAGGAAGGTGGCTGAGGAGGCTTTCCCTGAAAGTGCTGGTCCTCTTCTACTCGTATTAGGCAAAAGTAGCTTGTGCTGGAATAGGGATGCCAATTTGGAGTTGGCTGATTGCGTGCCAGTCTTCTGGGAAGGGCTGTGCTGTAGTGCATTTGCACAAGAGGGCAGAGTTAAGTTGCCCATGTGCTCCAGCTTTGATATTTCCTGACAGTTGAGTGCTCAGCTGCAATCTTGCCTTAAATGTTATGTTGTATTATTTTTACATCTTCATCTAAGTGATACCTTTTAAGGCCAAGTGCCCCACAGGGATGAGTGGCTGGGCTAATGTGGCAACTTTCCCCTGCCACACACCCAGCAAATGGGGATATTTTCCCATGGTCGGAACTGTGCCTACTGGCTCTATCCCTTCTGTGACCCAATGTTTCCCACTCTGATGTACTGCAAAAAAAGGTGACATCTTAGCCTACCAAGCCTCTTAAGAAAGAGGCAATACATTCAAAGTATCCATGCAAAGCAGAGAGCAGGTCTGATTTTAGAGGTCCAGGTGCAGAACTTTCTGTGTCTGGAGGGATGAAGGGTGAGGTAGCATTGACTAAGTTTGAACCAATATTTTCAGGGCTGAAGTTTAAAAACTTTGTCTGAGGACTTCTCTACACCTGCAAATTTTCTGGAATAACCTTTCCAGAAAACTTAATGGAATAATTCCCTCATCAACCAATCTTATTCCAGGGTAAGGATCTCCACGAAGGAGCCTGTACCAAAAAAGTCTTGCTTGGGAGCTATTTCAGTAAATAACCAAGCCCCTTCTTTTCCTTGTGGACGAAGACAAGAACTTCTGTGTGCATAAAATCCAGTCTTTGAGAACAAAACTCTCGTGCTGTGGTTTTCTAAGAGGGACTATGCCTTCCGGCTGACGGCCAAGGCACAGGGTGGCAGCTTGAGCCCTGTTGCCAGCTGCACCGGAGAGCGGCAGTCCTGAACCTGGGATAACAGTGCAGGTCCAGTGGCTCATCCCTCGTGTCATTCCATTCCTCTTCTCTCCAAGCAAGCCCTATACTGGACATAAAAGTCCTCAGTGTCCTGTTCTGGCCCTCCTCCTCTGGGGAGATGAATGCCATCTTGGGTCACTAACCTTTAGTGACTATGTCCTGCAGCAATGTAGCTCCTACCACTCCACACCTCCGGTCGGATACAGGTAATACAATCTGATATTTTCCTGCCTATGTTATCTCAGTGACACACAACGCAATATTTGTTCCAGATCTGTCAAGTTGCCATCGTATTCGCCTTGGTGACCGTATATGGTAACATCGGGATGTGCTCGGCTTGGTCCCGTGGCTTAGACAAGATTTTGTATGGCATGTTTAGAAAGTTTTTGGTAAGAGCAGGAGCAACCTTCCTGTTCGTGGGTAGACTGATATTCCGTTGGAAACTAACTAGTTTGGATGTTGATTTCATTTTTGGTGTGTAAGGAGGGGAAAAAAGGGACCTTAATTGCTTTCTGCTCCGGCACTTCTCAGCGTGACACAGCTTACAAACATGGTGGATGCCTGCTTCACCAGGAATTTGCTGAAGGGGGCACCTCAAAATTCAACAGTTTCAGGCACAAATGATGTTAGGTGCCTTTTTTGTTTCTCTGAATATTGGAGAAAAAGGAATAGGGAGCTGGAAGGGTTTTTGATGAAGTTTCTTGAGAGATCTTTGTTCTGCTCAACATATTTACCATTCTGTAACTCTGGGATTCGTGAGAGTGAACGGGAGTGAATGGGGAAGAGATAAATAATGATAGTATTTGAGAAATAGTTGTTGGCTTCTGTCTTACTCGTTAATTGTTGTTGAATGGTTGTTAACAGATATAACGATTAGGTAATTTCTCACTTGTGAAAGAGAAGCGTGTTGAGATCTAGCAGCCTGATTCAGACTTTATGTAAGTCACTGCACATCTTCTGCTTAAGTTTTGGAGCATTTTTTTTGGATGGTGCTCTTGGGGAACTTGCTCATGAATAATCTGTCAGCATGACTTGTACCTAGAGTCAACACGACGATCTAAGAAAACCCTGGTTATGTTCTTTAAACCCTGGTTCCTCCCTCCTTCTGAGGCTGTCGGCCGCTTTAAATTGTGGCTGGGTTTAAACATAAAACACAGTGTGCGTCATACTGGAAAATTAGGGTTGATTTGATTTGATTTTTATTAGGAATATGAAAAAACTCAGCAAATTGCTCAAATACATTTAGATTCTCCTTAAACTTTTTATGACTTTGTTTTCCAAGCCCATATGTTTCTTTGACCTTCGTTAAAAGACGCAAGCAGCACATTAAAACACATCCCTTCTGTGATGAACTTTTACACAGCAAAGGCCAGACTCCAAAGTTTGACTCTAAACCACAGAAGAAACTTTCATGTAGCATGAAATAGCGCTTGAGAAATTACAGGAAAATGGGTTTTTTTCCAGAAAAAAATGTCATTCAAAACAAAAAAAAAAGCAGAAGTGACACTTGCTAGCAAGTAGGAACCCACTTTTCAAGGTTTGAGACCTTTGGTAATAACTTAATAACTGAAGATGAAGTTTGTCATCTGATGTGAATTAGTTGATAGAGCTGATCTTCTCCAATGACTCCTCTGATAATTCCTTTTTGAGTGTCTGTCTCACCATGAGTGACACTGGTATATGTGGGTGCAGAATATTTGTTATGGAATGGTGTGAATACAGTAGAGGTGGCCACCATCTGGCTGTGCATTTTTTTGGTTAAATATTAGAAGGTATTGAAATTTCCACTGGAAGGGGAAAATAATAATGCAGAGGTCCTCTTGTGACTAGTTTGAATAATAAAGAAAAAAGCTGACAAAACCCAACAGCCTTTGTCATGGTTTTATTTATTCAGTGGGAGGAGAACCAGCGCAGCTTTCTGATTTTTCTGAAATGTGAAGCTCCTGCTTGTGTTTTCAGTGACTTGTAAAATCATGCTGCTCAAAGGGTCCATGCAAATATATCCCAGCATGACAGGACTTGGTGCAAATGCTCCTTTCTCCCCCTTCCTTCATGAACCTACTGACTTTTCCCTTGTTTCAAGGAGTTTGTCTTTCATCTGACCTCTTCCTGTGTTTTCTGGTGGGCTGCTCAAGCTGAAATGCATTTAGTATTGTTTTGAATATTTAATTTAGATTTCTATTCCTTTTCTTGTTCTCTGGAAGCAGCCTTGAATTGGTTGGAACTTTAATAATAATGCCTCCATATATATTTAGCTGTGTTGGCTTATCCTAACCTTTTGCACCACAATGGAACATTTTTGGTCATCTATGAGACTTTTTAAAGAGTAAAGCCAATGTGAATGTAGAAGTTGCAAAGAGCTGGTTGATAATGGAAGCTTATTGAGCCTGGTGCTCATTTGTAGCAGCCATGGTACTAAGCTAAAAGAAAAATATTTCCAAAAGTGAACTTCAATCATCTGATCGTGCTACTCTTGTCTTGTGAGATAGGCAGATGCAGACCATGCCAGTTTTAACAAGTTAGGACTTGATTCAGAGCCTGTGAGTGTTGGTACTCTGACTCCTACTCGCTCCCATGTGCTTTGGATCCATCCCTGAAGGATGATTTACGCAGACTATCTGTGAAATCGACCTCTGTACGAATCCTTTGCGTGTGAGAGTGGGACAGATGCGGTCTCAGCATGGTGCTTTGGATCCTGCCATTTGCTCCCTCGCCCATGTAGGTCAGGCTCTATTCTTTTTAATTCTAGATACTCATTGCTTCTGCCTACTGTGAAATCTGTCTGATGGCTGGAGCACGTGCAGTTGGGGCTGAAAGCAACTTAGAGATTCATTGCTTTGATTTTGGGTCCCGGCACAGGGGTTTATCCCCAAAGAAAGGATCTATTCTGCGGGTGGTGTTGCTAGGTGTGGAGGGGCTGAAGACGAGCCTGAGTGTTATTTAGCACGTTAATATATGCCATTTGCTGCTGAATCCATTCACATCTCTGATTTTATTTTTTTTTCCCCCTTCTGAGCCAAATAAACATGGGCTGCATGGAGGTTGGTTGGTTGCCCTGATTACACAGTCTCCCCATTGTATCGCGGTAGAAACACGGTATCCAGCAGTGCTGCGAATAACCCACACTTTTCATTTCATCCCAACCACTCCAATTTTCAAGAAGAAATTCAGCCAATAACTCCAGGCTACTTCTTCCATTAAGTGTTCAAACTTAATTTCAAACTTCACTAAAGGAAGGAAAATGTAAATTGGGAACAGAGGCTTCTCAGAGCAGGTTAATGTTTCTCAGGACTGCTGCACCTCCATTCTCAGCCTCTGTGTGAGTGGCTTCTGGCTTGATGGAACCTAAAAACACTTCTCCTTACATCTGGTGAATTTATTTCATAAAAGACTTACACATTCTTGGGTGTCTTGTCAAGCGCCTGAGAAGTAATGCAGGAGGTGTCATACCCTAGATGCCACTCGGGTACTGATTTTGGTGGGTATTTAAGGAGCTGTCAGTGTTGGTGCATCTTAGATAAAAACACAGGAACAGCAGTCAAATGCAGAAATGCAGACTTAATCTGTGCTCATATGTGCCCAGGGAACTGGTGACTATAAGAGTTTAGTACTGGCATTGTGCAGACTCTTCATGGCAGTTGTGGGCTTTATAGTTCTGCTCAGAACAAGATATTTGGGGGGAAAAAACTGGAGGAGGATGTGGAGGGAAATGTATGTACTAGCTAGCATCCAAAAGAAAGTTTAGGCTGGATTAGTGTGCTGCTGCTGTTGGAGCCTGGTGCAGCCAAGCCTTGGGGAGACTATTGAACAGGCAGTATCTGTACTCTGAAGAGGCTGTTGGGATGCAGCTTATCCAAATCTGTGCAGTTTTTCTCTTTTCACCGTTTCCTCCCAGATGCTCTCACCTGTAGGTGTGATGCTTAACTGGCTTTTGACCAATGTGTGACTCTGAGTAAAAGCATTCTATTGTAAAAGCTAGTATTTTACTATTGCCTTGTGTGGACTAAAATCTTCCTTTTTCTAAACAGAAGTGGATGGGGTGAGGCCAAATCAACCCCAAAAGAGGGAGAAAGGACAATTACTCAGCCTCACCAGCCTCCCAAAGCTGAACAAGCCAAACTACTGGAGTTTGCTGCAGACACTAGAACACTGTGAAGTCCTTTCTTTTCCTCCTTTTTCTTCTCAAAGAATAGATTTGTGTGAGTTGGAGTAATTGAGGAAGCTACTTTTGTCAGTGGTTGTTCCTACCTAAACAGAGCTGTTAACACTGGTTAAGCAATGACAAGTGTCAGACAGGTTACAGGTGTATGAACTGCATGTCAAGGATGGAAGAGTTAATGAATAACAGAGTAAATCTCAGGACATTGTGGCATATCTCTCCAGGAATACTGCAGGCTCTCTGTGGAAGGAAGAATGGTTGTTTGGCATCGACCTGTGGATGTAAAACTGGTGGCTAAAACTCCTTTAGAGTGTGGATACCCTTTTGAGAGAGGATGCCATGAGCCATCTTGCTTGCCTTTTAGGTGGATCAAAGTCTTTCATGTTCTTCTGCAGATTAATGCAACATTTTGGCGGCAATCTGCAGATTAACAAAACGTTTGGGTGGCAATTACTTGTCTTTTTAGCCAGACAAGAAATATTAAGAAGCGTTTAATGTACTTTTGGGTAGTTTAAAGTAGGAAACTGGAGAAGAGTTGCCAGCTCCACAAGTGTATGGAGATCAGGCTCTGTACTCTGATAAGTCATTTCATAACTTTATATTGAAGATCAGATATAGCTCTCCATTACAAAGGTTATAGTCCCTTTGGATTCAGTGAGTTGTGTCTGAGTAGCTGTGAGTGGGTTTTAAACTTCTAATCCTACCAGAGAGCAGAAATTGGGGCTTTGTAAGACCAGGTTGTGTTTCAGTTCTGTACAGGGTGGCACTAAGCCATGGGAGGGTTCATCGTGATCTGCAATAGTTAATATAAAACTAGATTAACAGATGAGAGCTGATGAGTATCTTTCCTCCTCCTGGTATTCACAACCAATCAGAAATGCCGTGTTGCCAGGGTTAATTTTGTTCAGGGCTGCTAAGAGTGGAGCTTTCAACTTAATCATAGCAGGACAGATGTTTGCTCTTCCTTGACAGGCTTGATTGACAAGAATCGTAAACCTATTAGGGAGATATTTGCATATGCAGGGGAACAGGCTTTGTACAGTTGATTTCTAATTGCTGGATCTGTTATCTGAAAATGTTTGCCACTGCTCTCAGCACACATCCATTGTTTCTGGGATAAAAAGAGACACAAAGAAGTGGTAGAGGCTGGTCAGAGTATTTTACTCAGGGGCTGGAGAAACCCTAAGGTAGGGCTAGGTCAATGTGTTATCTAGAGCAGAGCAAGGCTCTGCCTGTATCACTAAGGCAGAATGCTTTTCCTGATTCCTTGCTTGGCCAAACTGGGGTAGGCCAGAGGATGTAAAGGATTTCAAGCAGTATTTCATGACAGTGCTATATACAGGATTAACCCTGGCTTTGGAAGTTTATTGGAAGCACCACAGTAGTCCTTTGCAACTGGTAAAGTAGCCTCAGGACATTTAATTTGAAGTTCAATTCAGCGCTCTTCTCCACGTGAGTATTCCTGTTAGGAGGAGGATTGCAGAGTCACAGGGATGGGAATCTGTCTCTTTATGCCATGTTTTACTGCTGATCTCGAGGAAGAAAACAGCAAGGTGCTACTTAAAAGTAGTCACAGCAATAGATAGACCTGCATGTTTATAATAATCAGTAATATTTCTTGAGAGTTTTCAGTGAGGAAAAATAAATTATCAAAAAGGGACCTAAAAAGTGCTGCTGAGGATAAGCAGCATTCCTCTTCTAGATACTGTCAGGAGAAGCTTGTCTTTCTGAAGGCCACAGACTAGCTCAGTGGAGTTTGAGGCTTATTTTCCTTTTATCCTAGAAAATCCAATAAATCCAGTAAATTCTTTCAGTGTGGTCTTCCAAGAGTTTTTCAGCTTCGTCTGACTCGCAGATTATTTGAGTGCTGTTATAGACTAGGGGTCAAGCAAGTTAATTCCCAGAACAGTATGCTGCCCTGTTTTCAAACTGTGCTAATCAGGGTTTTGAGTCAAAGCATAGTAGTTTGCTTAGTGAAATTATTTTCCTGTTAGAAAATTACAAATAGGATCTGACTATTCGTATTGGCTTCAGTCACCCGAGCGCTCACATCACATGCAGAGCAAAGTCCCTGGGGATCTACTCACCGTGAATCAGGGCATTGGTGGGGGCTCCTTTCCCAGCTCTCAAGATTAAACTCCTGAAAACAGGCTTATTAAGAAAAAAGAGGGGGAGAAGAAGTTGTTATGGTCATGTTTACACATCCAGAGAGACGGAGGGAGGGCTGCGTGGAGTCCATCTGAGTTGTAACATCAACATCCTTACCCAAAGGAGATGTTTGATGGAGTCATTCGGTTACCTCTCCCCCTCACCTTTTTGTAATTGACTCTTGTTTACTTTTTCCCCCTCCTTTCCCATAGTTTATTACCACTGTTTAGGCAGAGGAAATGAATTAACATAATTTACTGTTTTTTAGAGCAAGACACATTCCTTGCGTGTACATACACACGCGCTTGCAGTCGCCCTCCCTTGCTGTGCAGAGGAGTGTGTTTACAGAGCCTGGGTCCATTTAGGGAGAACAATACCCTGATTATGGAGGGCAGCCTTTTATTCCCAGAAACCAGAAGGAACCATTCGCTCCGAGCAGCCACTGCCCCTTGAAGGTACAGGCGAGCTGCTGGAAGAGGGGAATAAATCTGTTGTGGACACAAACCAGCAGCATTGTTCTCTGTGGAAGTTGATTTAGGGGTGGGGGTGAGAAATGGTCTCGGGACAAGCCGAGAGCCAAGTTTAAGATCTGCCAGAGTTGTGACTTCCACTTTTAATTTCCAATTAGTAGCTATGAGATTTTGGGGGGAATTATTTAGTGCTTCCTGAGCTATCAGGGTGCTGGGGAGGCTGGGTGGGAAGAAGATAGTAACTGAGCCTCCAAGTGTTTTTTGATGGGTTGAGTTGGGTTGAAAGGTGCTATTATGTGTAAAATGCTGTCATTTCTAATTGCAGTCATGCACCTGTGCGTGGTAGATAATGCTGGAGCCATGTCAGATTGAGCATTCGCTTCACGTGATGTTGGGAAAGGTCAAGCAGATGATTTCTGTCCTGCTAAGTTGGGTCATTAGCAGCACAAATAAGACCCCTCCTTCCTCTGTCACTTGGATCCTGTCAGTAAATGTTTCTCAAGTGTGATCTCATGGCAATTGAAGATGACTGAAGTTGACCGCACCACTATCCTGTCCTTGTCCTGCTCTGCTCCCAGCCTCGTGACTCCCTTGTCTGAGCATGAGAGCCCTTCTGACCTTGCAGTTGGGTGTTTTGGGGAAGGAACCTGGGCATGAAGCCAACCTGGAAAAAAACAAAGTGGTGGGCTAAATTGTTAGAGGAATATGGCCTGAGCTTGCAGGGTATTGCAGCGTGACCACAGGCAGCAAGTCCTTTTCATCCCTACTTATGTCAGGAAAGCTCAGTACCTCAGAGGACTCGGTATTTATGTGAACATTTAAAAAAATGACCCTTTAGGAATGTAAAATGCAGCAGGTTCCATGCTGCAAAATGCAGCATTTCCCAAGGCCAGTGAATGTGAAGACTGGAAAAATCAGATTTGGATACTGGGTCCTCCCTTGGTGGATCCAAAAGCGTATGTTATGCTGGTAGAATCTTCTCATCCAGAAGTAGTTTGGGCCATACTGAACAGACAGTAATTACTTCTTGTTGTCTTTTGTCCTTGGTTCTGCTCAGTGAGGTGGTAGCACATCTCTGACCCTTTTGCATTGGAAAATTCCAGCTTTCACTCTCTATATCACTATTTTATGCTTGTCTTGGTGTTCCCTTGAAACTTGGAGTATTTTGTTGGGAAATGGAAATCATCCTCTGTCCTCTGCTTTTGCTTCTGAACTTTAGGGAGCTGGGGAATGGCAAGTTAATGCTGCCAGCATTACCTGCTGCAAGGAAGGAGCTGGCAACACAAATGAACTGCAACCAGCACTGGTGACCAAGGGCCCTCTGGTCCAGGCACAGTGTGACTTGACCCTAGTATCAGGGTTGTGTGTCACTCAGGCCTGAGAGGAAGCCAGGGTCATCCCCCAGCCTTGGTTTTGTCTCTGTGTGGACTTCTGACTACAGACACTGCTTCAGGGGGCTGCACAAATAAGGCAGAGAAAACAACTCCTACACTTCCTGCAGGTGAAAAGATTTTTCCAAGGGAAGAGAGCCAGGAGGCTAAACAAGTAAAGCTGCAGGGCTGCATTTACAGCACTTTTAGGGGTGTTCTGGAGGAGAGTGTGTTTACGTTGGCCTATGAGACCTGTGGTGGGTGAATTCTGTCCAGGGATGATTGACACATGTCAAACGTGATAAACCATTCCCCTGCACTCTGGAGAAACTGTGGCTCTTTCTTGCCTATTGACCTAGTGTTTTTGGAGAGAAGATCCTGGTGCATATCCCAGTACCCATGTGAAGGCTCCTGTGGTTACTCTGCATTGGAAGACAAAAGTCATTCAGGAAAATCAGAACTTGTACTAAATAATTGCAACTATCCCAAGGCAACAGGGATGTGTTTGAGGTGTTCCTTTGTGGTTTTTTTTTCTTTGTGTCTTTTCTTTTTTTAAATATCCTTTAAAATCTACCAAATCTTCTCAAGCCTGGATGATACGAGAGGGGCAAGCTCAGATTCCCTTGCTGGCTCATGACTGCAGTAAGGGCAAAAAGAACAAGGCAATAGAAACCACTGCAGACACATCTCTGTGTCTGTGTGACTTTCTGCTGAGAGTGTGAGGGTGTGTGGTGGTCTATGGAAAAATGTGAATCTTGGCAGCAGTCCCTGATTCAAAATATCTGGGAAATACTGAGCTGGGGGGTTGAAAATACATCTTTAGAGTTTCTCTCTCCAGACAGTGTTGAACTTCCACTGAGACAAGTGTTTGAAAGAAAAAACGTATGATGTAGAATTAAAAGGGAACAGCTTAGTTATCAGACACTAATTGAAACAACAGCAAAGAGGAATAAGCCTGGATAAATTGTAATAGCCTCTTGGTTTGGGTCTTCGTGTACTTACAGACACTTTCCCTTTTACCTTTGAAAGAGTAATGCAGGTATTATACTAAATGCAAAAAAGAAAGAAGCCCCAACCAGCAATCTGAGTAACTTATCTGAAGGAGATTAAAAGTGTACCAAAGTAAGTGAGTGAGCTTTCTACTGCAAGTGTCCCAGCCTTAGAACTGGAGTGAGGCCTCCACTCTGGGGCATGTGTTGGAGGGTATTTTGCTACAAGATAGATGTTAGGGCTGGTCTCAAGGAGGATGACAACGTCTGAAATACTAAATATTGCTTTTGCAGAGCAGGTGACTAAATGAGCAAGGGTTTTGGTTGATATAATGAGCATAGCATAAGGCAAAGTTGTTTTTATAGCTGGTGTGTGTTTTAGTATTGGGGTTAGTGCCTGTAAGTCCTTAATTTTACCAAAGCACTGTTGTTGTGTTAAGGGCTGTCAGACATGGAATGAACAACAGACAGATACAGTCTTAAATGCAAGTTACTAACAGCTCTTTGTATAGAGACTTTGCTTTACTCTGACAAAGGCTCCCTCCAAAATCCAGACCCTTCGGTCATCTGAGTTTTATTTTATCCGTGTAAATCTGAGAAAGGTGAGATCCCATATTTGTCTAGAGTGCCCTGTGCAAAGCAAACATTGCCCTGGTAGGGATTTCTCCCTGGTGCTACAATACAGACCCACACAATTGATAATCTAATGCCCAAGCTCTTATGCAAGTGCCCAAGGTGAAACAGGTCCAAAGGTATTGTTCACGCATAGGCCGAAGGCCTTGAGCTGCACGCCCAACATGGCTCGTATGGGTGAATCACAGGCCCAGCCATTCTGTCTCTGCTGGGTTCAAACTTCATCGTTGACCTTACATTACACCATGCCTATTTGTATGGAAACAACCATCAAAAGTTAAAAAAAAAATAAATGGCAGGGATTATTTGAGCATTATTATTAGCAGCAAGGTGTTTTTGTTTGTGCTAACAAGGGCTGCCTTCTCCCAAGCTTTGCACCACATCCTGCTGCAGCCCACCGTGGCTTTCAGTTACCTCCTGGAAAAGTGCAAGGAAAAATCAACTTAAAGTCTGGGAGAGGGGAAGAGAGTTGAGAGAAGCAACTTTTCACACAGGCACAGAAAAAGAGGTTCTTCCAAAGGATTTCGTTTTGCTTGGAAAGGATTGTGGTAGTTGTTGAAAGGGCATTTCAATGGAAAAGGGCCAAGCAGCCCTAGGCAGAGCCAACACCCTCAATTGAGAAAGATTTTTGGTTTGTGTTGGTGTTTTTTTCAAACAGCAGTACTGTTAAGAAGTAATTAAAGTCAAATAAAACAAGGAAAATAGTGTATGACACATCTATTTGAATTCATCTCGGTTTGAATCCACTGAAACCTGTGTAGCACAACACTGGGGACATACAAGGGAAAGAATAAAACTAAGTGTTTCGATGAACTTTTGCAACCACAGAAGTTTCTGATCTCAGGTACCACTCTTACCAAGTGTTTAAGTACATTTAAGCACCTGAGGATTGCTTGTTTTTAAGGAAACACTTGCTGAGGACGTGTTACAGAGTGTGTTATGCTTGTTTGAAATACAGATGAATTAAGCATAGGCTGAAGCAGTAGCAATTATTTCACAAGGATTCTGACACTGGATTTTTTTTTCCCCCTTAAAATTATTTTTCTGGGCTCAGGGAAATGGGGAAAAAAGTCAGCATTCAGTTGAAGAAAAGAGAAACTAACCCATGAGATTTCAGCCTTGATGATTTTGAACGATAGAAAATATGAGTTGTATACATCAACCTTGTTGGTTGGCTTAGACACTAGAAGAGAAATAATGAAAGAACTGAAGCAGGTTTTGCATGACTGCTTTAATCTAGTTCTAGTATTTTGAAGTTTGCTTTATGAGTTTTGTGTGCTGGGGGGATACAATGACCCTAAGAGTACAGCTGTGTGAGGGCCTGAGCCTGGTCATGTGGACACTCCCCAGATTTGCAATTCCTTTTCCTTCTTCCCCCTGCCTCCCCTGCAGTGTTATCTTGGGTAAAATTTGGAAATTAAAAAAAAAGTGAAGAAAGGACATTGTGGTCCTGCTTTAGCAGAGAAGGTTGGACTAGATGATCTCTAAAGGTCCCTTCCAACCTCCACCATTCTGTGATTCTAGGATTTTTGGGGCCCAGCTGTGTCACTTCAATTTTTGGTAGCTGTTGAGGAAGACTTGTGAGAACTTTTTGATGGAAAAAAGAGTCATGTCAGAGGTAGAAAGCTGCTCATTCTCTACCAGAGGTGTTTATAATACCGGGGCAGCTCAGTGGAGAGCTTCTGTCTGTCTGTCCTTCTCTCTGGAGCTGACAAGAGGCAGACAGCCTTACCTCAGTTGTTCCCTCTGTCACATTACAAATGAGATACTGAAAAGCAGCCCTTGGCCTGGAGACAGCTCTTTGTTTTCTCTAGCTTGTTCTACCCATCAATTAATGTCAGGCAAAGGTGTTTTATAACTATTTTATAACTTTTTCAAGAGCTGTACCCTTGCAGCCTTTCAAAGGGAGAATCCAGCTCCTTGCAAGGTGGCTGACAAAATCCACCTGTGGCAAGTTATTGCAAGAGCAAAGAGGACTTTTGCTATTGATGAAAAAAATGTCCCTTAATATTCAAATTCTTCCATGGAGAGTTTATCCAAAAAGAGCATCATTGTTATAAGTGAGAGTGGGGAAATGCCCCCATCTTTATCCCTCCCCATTAGGGCACTGGTACTTGATACCAGTGTTAAACACAATCTTCCGTCTTCTTGAATTTCTGGTTAGATCACAATCTTATGTCTTCCATTTCTGATGTGCTTTGAAACCTAGTACCAAGAACTGGTGACTTTGTCTCGACTCCATCAGAACCTAATGAGAGCAAGTGGCATTTTGAGTAGTTGTTTACCCTTGTATCTCTTGGCCTGTGCAATGGCTGTGGAGTGTGAGGAATGAATTGTGAAAAAATAGTTAAAGATCCTATGTGACAGTGAGATGATGGTGGAGGCTTTCAGGTTGTCTCTTACCCACTCACCCTTTCCCATGGTATCAACTTCCAGCAGTTTGGCTGTGTGGTTTCCTAGGAACCAGCTTCCAGTGAAAGGCTACTGAATTTTTCTTAGATGCCTGTTTCTGTCAGAGCTGATAAGGCAGCCTGTGAAGATAACACAAGCTATCAAAGCTTCTTGAGTTTGACTTTATTTGGATTTTTTAGCAAGTATTTGACCACACTGAGAGTGGTCTGGAGACTTTGGGTTTAGTGGGTGTGGCCTTTCCCCTCTGTTTGTCTTTGGTTCCAAAATGCTTTTAGGATCATTTGAGAGTGGAAAAAAGGAATGCTAATGGAGCTGGTGAATTAGCAGTGTTTACTGAAGGGAGTGAGGAAGGTGGGCAGCTGGGTCTGGGTGCTGAGGGTGGCTCTGGGCCCTGCCCATTTGATGGCTCCAGTTGGAAAGTATTCCCCCCAACCGGGATTTAAAGTGGATGAGGAGAAATGCAGTCATCTTAAATGCTTGATTGCCAGCAAAAATGTGTGACAATGTAGGAAAGCTTCTGATTAACTGTCTTTTCAACTCCTCCCCTGACTCTGGCTCCCCTTTTTTTGAAGCGTTATCCCTATTTGAGCTGCTGGCTTTTGTTAATATGTGAAGGAGTGTTTACATTTGCCTTATGTTAACCAGAAAGAGAACTTTTTCCAGCCAAAAATCAATTTACCTGCTGATGACTTTGTTATAGGGAGCCCTGTGAGCAAGGCAGATGTGGATAGAAAACATGGCCTGTGCCCTTCCACAAAGATGTTGTCTTTTGCCCTTGGAGTGCGAGTGTAGTATCTGTTTTCAGCCGAGCAAACCCTTAGTGATGTAAGACAGAAAGATCATGGCATTGCCCTATACCACAGGATTTTATGTCCCTGACTGTTGATCATGGCACCCCTCAGGTGGTTTGTACAAAGCCTGCTGTCATTCACTGATATTTAATATTAATAGTTTTCTCAGTGGCGTTTCACTATGGCTGCAATTACAACGCCAAACACCGAGTCCCATTTTGAAGTTTCAATGCAATTTGTGGGCACATTTTAATGAAGCTTCACAGCACTGCTTGGAGGAACATATTTTATGCCTACAGAATCGTGCAGGCAACCTCACACAGGGAGTCAGAAGCAATATGGGAACACAGTGTTATTGTTAACGCGCTTCTGCCCAGCAAATCTTTCTCGCTCTTTAATGTAACCTGTTGCATATGAAATTGATTTCCAACATGCATTTGCTCACAAAGTAGTGTTCTTCATACCAGAAATCCCTCACAGAAGGAACCATCGCCAGATGTCTATATTTATAGAAAACTGGCATGTTCTATCTGGCGATGACAGAATATTTCAGTGTATTTATGAAATGCTCATGTTTTCAGAAATAGAGAGATCCAGTCAATAGCACTAGAGCTATTCATCAGACATCTTGCTTTTTTAGAAAAAATAATTTAACCAGCAGAATATGTTCCTTTAGTTAATGGAGTACTGAAAAAAAAAGTCTTTCCCTATCTCTCTGTCCTCACTATTTTTTTTTCTCAACTTCCCAAACCTCTTCACTTTAGAGAGGCATCTCTGGCTTTAAACCAAACCTTTCTAGAATCTCATGCAACTTTACTATGTATTTCTACATCAAGCATTTTTACTTCATAGAATCATAGAATGGTAGGGTTGGAAGGGACCTCTAGAGATCACCTAGTCCAACTCCCCTGCAGAAGCAGGTTCACCTAGATCAGGTCACACAGGAACGTGTCTTGAAGACCTCCAAAGAAGGAGCCTCCACACCCTCCCTGGGCAGCCTGTGCCAGGGCTCCCTCACTCTCACAGTGAAAGAGTTTTTTCTTATGTTTAAGTGGAACTTTTTGTGTTCCAGCTTCATCCCATTACCCCTTGTCCTGTTGCTAGCTACTATAGAAAAAAGGGATGCCCCAACCTCATAGAGCTGAAAACATAATTTCCATTCTAGGAGTTGATTATGCAACAGTTTTCAGAGTAAGTGTAGTGTTGCTTTTTTTTTTTGGTTGTTGTTGTTGCTTAGATGCCTCTTGTTTGGGTTGGTATAATGCAAAGGGTTTCACATTTGGATCTAATTGCACTGAAAGTTAAATTAAGATCAAGCCAGAGGTGTTGGAGGGTGTAGGAGCCCTGGTATGGCTGGTGGCTGAAGTGTGCAGCCCATCAGAAACTGTATCCTAAAGACAGATCATTTCTGCCCCAAACTTTCTGTGTTAACAGCTAAATCGAGCCACTCGATGCCTCAGCGTCAAGATTTTTGCTTCTATACGTGATACAGACATTGGGGAGTTTTCAGAAGTTAAATTTGCAGATCTTTCCACAGTTCTTGGTCAGAAGGTGCTGTTGGAAGCCAGGGATGCAGACCTGGCAGCATGGAAAGTGAAGGGATTTAGATTGGTGCCCTTACACATTGTGGTAACAAATGAGGAGCTGGGCAGAAACATGAGAGAGAGGCTCCTTGTGGGATTTACTGTTGGAACACAATTGCTAATCTGTGAAATCTACAAATCAAGTTAATTGGGTTTGCTCAGGCTGTGCTCACACGATTGCTAGGCACAGTAGCTTGAAGGCAGTGGGGGTTTGGCCTCCCAATCTTTGCTGCATATTTGGGGTTTTTTTCTACTGAAAATGCCTTTGATAAATGTAAGTTATATTTCCGTGCATTACAAATGATAGATTCCTCCCCTATATCCTGTGACAGCCTTCCCTGGAGACAGACAGTCTGTGTTGTTTTAAGTGAGATGAAGAAAGATTAACGGGAAAGGTTTTGCTAGTGTTTGCAAAGACTTCCAGCAAAAGGCAACGGTTTGGATTGAGGATTTAGTGAGAATGAAAAAGCATTTCTGAAAACTGCTGCCTGTGCACAGTACTCCCCTCACTGTCTCTCCTCTCAAGTGGGCAGCAGCCTGTAAGGAACACCAGGATAGCCATGATGCATGCTGAGTGTGCAGGTTTGACATGCACCTAGAATCATAGAATGGTCTGGGTTGAAAGAGACCTTAAAAGTCAGCTTGTTCCAACACCTCTACCATGGGTAGGGATACCTTTCAATAGATCAGGTTGCTGCAAGCCCCATCTAAACTGCCCTTGAACATTTCCAGGGATGGGACATCCACAGCTTCTCTGGGTAACCTGTTTCAGTGCCCCACCAACCTCACAGGGTGAATCTAAATTTACACCTAAATGTACCTGTATCAGTTTAAAGCCAAGATCTGGAGCATCTTCCTTATGAGGAAAGGCTGCAGAAACTGGGGCTGTTTAGCCTAGAGAAGGAGAGACCGAGGGGAGAATCTCATTAATATTTATAAGTGTCTAAAGGGTGGGTGTCAGGAGGTTGGGACATCCCTTTTTTTTCTGTGGTATCTAGCAACAGGACAAGGGGTAATGGGATGAAGCTGGAACACAAAAGTTTCCATTTATTTCACTGTTCAGATGAGGGAGCCCTTGCACAGGCTGCCCAGAGGGGTTGTGGAATCTCCTTCCTTGTAGGTCTTCAAGACCCACCTGGACACATTCCTGTGTGACCTGATCTAGGTGACCCTGCTTCTGCAGGGGAGTTGGACTAGATGATCTCTAAAGGTCCCTTCCAACACTTACTATTCTGTGATTCTATGCCCTTGTAAAAAGTTGCTCTCTGGCTTTCGTTTTGGCCCCTTTAGGTAGTGGAAGGCTGCTATAAAGTCTCTACTCAGCCTTTTCCAGGCTGAACAACTCCAACTCTGTCAGCTTGTCTCCACAAGAGAGGGTGATTTCCTCTGTGTGCTCCTGCTCAGGTAGAACTGATCCTCCTGCATCTGCAGGTCTGCAAATTATTTTCAGTTTGCTAGTGTGTTGACCTCTGAGTGGGCAAAGACCCTTCTACGGCACTGAGGAGTGTGAAAAGGTGGATACACGTGGGGAAGGTGATCCAAGGGACCATTCAGTCCCCTCCATGGGGCTCAGCATAGGAATGCTGTCCTGTGGCATCAAGCTGAGACACCCTGAGATGGGTTCAGCTCATAGATTAAATCATCTATATGTCAGTGTCTGAGTTGCTCTCTGAGTTGATGGAAATGTTAGCAAGTGGGGCACTGAGCTAGGATTGGCCACTGAGCTAGGATTGGCCAGCTCTTGCAGACTGTAATGGAAGTTAGACACTTAAATTTAGGTGGATCTAAGAGCTGAGTTCTGGACATATTTAAGTTCTTGAGACAGTTAATGGTGATGTCATATATGGTTACTGCTCACCTGTGTGCAGTGCAGTAATTAAAACCTCTGGGTAAATCACAGGTAGGTCCCCACTGAGGTTTTTTTCCTTGAGTTTCAACCTGTACAGTCTCTAGCTCCCTCCTTAACTACCTAATATCCTCAGGCAAGGTTAGGCCACCCTTATCCAGAGTCCTCAACTCCTCACTGTCAGTATGGCATCACACTTCAAGCTGGACAGACATCCGAGGGAGGACAATCCCATGGTATGTTATGGCCACTATCAGCAAAGTAGTTGTGTCTGGGTGCTTCACACACAGGCTAATTGCTCCCAAGAGTGTAACATGATATGAATTTGAAGGAAGGGCTACTTTTCCTTTTTCCTGGTGATTAATTTATACCCCAAAGTGAGAAGGATTAAAAGCCCTTGAGGCTTTCTCATCACCATTCAGGCAATCAGCATCCCAAGCAGGAGGGGCTTAAAGCTCTGACCTGCAACCTTGAGTAGTGTTTTCTTTGTCATGTATGTATGGGATGTACAGCAAACCAGGTTCAGGCAGTTTTGTTGGTGAAAAAAAACATCATTTCACAGTGACCCTGAAAACTTTTTTTAAGAGTCCTGGCAGAGGAATTGTAGCTGGTTCCAGGAGGAGGAGTTGTGGGTGGCTGATCAGAGGCTGGAAGCAAAGCTTTCCTCTTTCAGTTAGTACTGCAAATCCTGTCCTTGCTAACAAGGCTGGTGACGCAAGCAGATGACTCAGTGGCCTTCACCACAGCGTGTTATAGGGTTGATACAGCAGATTCTGCTTTGTGTGAACCAGAAAAGGTGGACATGACAGCCCAGAACTCCACTGTCATGAAAGTGAGCATCAAATCATGGTAGCAGTTGGAAAAAGCCACCACCTAAAAGTGCTGTGTGCAGAGCTCTGATGGCTTCGACGATGTGAATGAGAGAAGTTCCTCTGGCCCCTGCTATGCTGCAGAGAAGGATGTCTTTGGCCCAAGCTATTTACCTGCATGAGAGTGAGATGCCTCACAGAATTCCCTGAAAGCATCTTTTCCTCCTGTACAGGGAAGTGAGGAACCTCTCGTATGCCTACATGTGTGTCTGAAGTTAGGGGTGAAGGAGACCTGATGGGGTCTGGTTTTGAGCATGTCCTGGTGTAAGTCAGAAGTGGCTCCTTTGAAGTGGAAAAGGAAAGGCTAATTTAAAGCCAACAAAGGTGAATTCACTCTCAGGCTTCAGTGAGTGTTAGAAGGATTAATATGTGAGCCAGCCCATTTCCTTACACAGGCAAAACCTTGCCTTGTGGCATGAAATTCAGCTCTTTGAAGAAGGCTCAGGTACCACCAAGCCCCTTTCTTAAGGGCCTACATGGGAGGCCAAAGGTCTACAGACATTATGCTGCCTGTCTGTCTGCACACGGAGAAGTGTCATTGTAAATGAATCCATTACCCAGGATTGTTGATTTAACACCTTTCTTCTACCTCTGGAAGAAGCTTCCTTCCAGGTCTTAAATCTGTGTTATCTTCAGCTCCCTGGGTGTAATTGGAGATATGGGGATTAGAGTATGGGAGGCAGCATCACTGCTGCTTTTCTGCCTTTTTGGAATGTGAGGGAAGAGGCTGGGAGTGGAAGAGTTCTATGTGCAGTTTATTGGTGTGTCTTTGGTAGAGTTTTATTGCTTTGTTAAAGATGTTTTGAGCTGTATGATTTATTAGCACTGCCACAGAGACGGTATTAATGATTATTTCACATTCCATGAGATCTTAGTGGGTCCAGCCCATAGTAAAGGTCAAAACAAAGGGGCATTTGACATAGTACTGCCTTGCTTACAGTAACAACTGATAATGAGCCTAGAAAATAAGTAAGTCTCTTTGACTGCAGGGTGCATTATCTTGCAGCAGATATCAACACAGCCTTCCAGAGAGAACTGTTGACCCTTTGCTACGTCTTGTCAGATCTCTAAGAAGTGCCATGGCAAATCTGCATGCATGCACGCACTTGAAAGTGCTTTTACATGCTTAGGAGCAGCCGTCCTAACGTTAGCAATTATTCCTGGCAAATGCAGAGCCATCCACTAGCCATGTGGGATCATGGGGTTGGATTGGGAATGACCAAGCCCAGTTGGCATGAAAAAGAGCTTGTAAATATTTGCTTTTCTTTTTCAGGGTTATCCTCGAATAAAAAGTCAACAGGGCCCACTTGGTGCCTTTGGGAGCAATTGGTCAAGTCCCCAGGCTGGGGCTGGTTAGTCTCAAAGTCATACCTGAAGTGGTTTGTGGTTCTTTGACTATTTCTGCTGCACATTCAGAGTTCTCTCAAAAAAAAAAGTGGGTCCTTTTTGATTGCAACTTTCTTGTTGCTGAAGCTTTAAGAAAATCAGTGATGATTCTAACCCTGTTAATAATAAAAGCATCTGTTGGACAGAGAACTCCATGTTGGGTGATGATGCTCCATCCAGCATGGTAGGCCAGTTCCCTAGGTCTGTGTTTGACCTTGTGGATTTGGTTAGACTTGCTTGGAGCAACAGGCAGTCTGTGGGTCAGCCTTGCCCTCAAAACATCTGTACTGGTGGAGATAAGACAGCAATCTCATCCTCTGCTAGCTCTGTCTTGCTTCCAAAGCGGATTTTACAAGGTTTTGTTAATTCTTCACAGACTGTTACTGGCCAAGAGGAGACATTCCTTGTCTATTATTCACAAGGAGAAATGCTTGATTAGGGCTCATCTTCCTGGAAACACCAGTGAAGCTGATGCCCTGGATCCTCTTCTGCAGATAAGATTAAGAGCATTGAAATTGGCACGCTTCTGGCAGTGGTTTGGCCTGGCTTAGGGGGGTAATTGCAGACAGGCCCTTTTCAAGCATGATGAGATATTTTTCAGAAGTTTTCCTGTATAATTTGTCCAGCACTATTTGCTGGTGGGTGCTGAGGGCTGAGGATTCGCCTAATTGAGATGGATTTCTTTTTTTCCCTCCCATTGTTTCTTTCACTGGCAGTGGCTGTGAGGGTTGCTGCTGTGAAGGGAATGAGTCACTCATTTGTTTGAAACAGTAAGAAAGGTTCTGCATGTTCCAGTTGATATTAAACACCAAGCTGTGATGTTGGTGGTTTCCTTTTCTCTCACTTTCTCTCACTGTATTTGGTTTTCATATCAGAGAGGTCAGAAATTCATGTTTGCTTCCTTGGAGGGAGAGGGATTGTGTAGTCTTTAGCTCTCTTTGGCTGCCCATCCCAAACTGTTGTCATCAAAGCACTGTAGAACCTATTAGGGATGTTTTCTGTTGCCATTTTCATGGGCAACCTACCTGACCTTTCAGCTTTGTGGATCTATTTTACTTCACTTATTTTTATTAACTGGAAGGCAACTGAGCCTTGTTTCATGGCATTACAGCTTGAAGAATGCAGACCATTAGAGTGGCTGGTCTATCCTGCCTGGTACAGAGCTGGGAGCTTCATCTACTTGGTCTCTTATGGAGGCACAAACCTGTGTTTGATTAAACCCATTTTAGCATCTCTCTATATGATGATTTCTCTGCAGACAGTACTGGAAAAAGGTGAATCTCTGATATCCTCTAGTCTCCCTTCAGATATCAGGAAAGCTAATTTCCTATTCATTTCTTAACAAATCCCGCTCAGTTTACCACAGTGAGCTTTGTCTCTTCAGGGTTTCTTCCGTAGCAAAATGCGGGTGATTCCCCAGGTGTAGGATTGGTCCATGAGAATGTTGCTTTTCCTGTCCTCTCAGTGTTGCGACAGACTCTATCTTCCTCTATTTCACTTCACACAGGTAAATTTTCTGCAGACAAAGCAGTCACTTGGGGACATATGTGTGCATATTTAAGATATAAACCTCAGTAAGTGCTTCTGTTTCCTTCTGGTCCTGCTAAAAGCTGGAATGGCAGATTTCTCTGTCTGTAAAGCCTGACCCCCAAAGGGCACGTCTCCACCTGACATCAGCAGCACCTCATCATTTTTACTTTTGTTGGATCTGTAATTAAAGAAGAAAAGCCATCTCATCCTCACCCCCATTGAGACCAGATGTGAAACTGAGTCCCCATAGTTGATGCAAACCCAGCTTTTTAAAGCAGAAAATGTGTCTGAAAATAGATTGATGTAAAAGCCACACTCTGCAAAGCAAAAGCACCAACCCATTTTGCCTTCATGGTTCTGGACAGGGACTTTATCTTGTGCAAAATGTGTTTCCCCCTCAGCTCCCTCCCCTCACCCAGAGCTGTAAGTCTGCTTTTGTTAGGCTGGTGTCGTGGAGCTAAATCCTGGAAACCTAATTTATTCAAAGTGTTCTGCACACATGTAAATGGGCAAAACTTATTGACAGCTGAGTTAAAGTATCTCTTTCTTCTGCGTAACAAGGCACTTGTGCTGAATCTTTCAACCACTGGCTTTGTTCGTCAGATGGCTGAAAAGAGCTTATGGGGGAGAAACAGGCAGGCAGGGAAAATGCCTCTGGTGTGTGTTGTGTGCCTGCACAGTGGCAAATTTGCACATGTACAGTGTGTCAGCACCTCTCTCCACACTTACATCCCTGTCGTGTCGGGAGATGTACACATGGCACATGAACCTGGGCATGGGCTTGATACAAGCTGAGGTGCTGTGGTTGTGTGTGTGGGCACGCTGTCTCTGTACGTGGTCCTTTGAAAAGCTTCCACTGGCCCTATGTCTACCTTTAACTGTGTGCAATAACAAACCCTGAAAGGATCTTGGTATTTGTGTATTAAATTCCAAGCACACAGCAAATTTAGCTGAACTTTCTGCTGCTTAAGCACTACTCTTTCCTCCTCCATACAAGACCTTGAATTAGCTAATTAAAATCGAGGGGAGAGAGGGAACAGGCTGCAATGTAGTGAACTCACCAGATTTCTGAGGTTGTTGCTGGTACAGAGTTCCCTCACTCTGTCCCATGAAAAGATTTTTAAGTATTCATTGGAAATCTCCCATGGATTTAACTTCTTCCTTTGTTTGGCTTTGCAGTAAAAGGTTGATTGAAAGTGGCTGTGGCAGCAGTAATGCCTGGCTGAGTTTGGAGAAAACAAGCTCTAGACCCATTTAGACATTTCATTTGAAAGCAGTTTCCATTATCTCCTATTAGGGTCTGTGGTTAGTAAGTAGCAGGGTGAATGCATGTGTGTGTTCATCCATTATGACTTCTTTATCAATTTTATTTTTTTGATCATGAGTTTTTAGGAAGAGGTGGGATTATTTTTTTAATGTTAGTGGTTAATGTCTGATAAACCTGAACCCCTTTTTTTCAGGGATAAACTTTAATGGAAGACCCTAGCAGTATTAAGCCAGTTCATTCCAGAGTTAAAATACAATTTAGCCTACTCTATCCATCCATCTTTATGAAAGAAAACTGAAGAAAAAATGGGATTTTACTCCCCTTACATTTGAGAGGAGAGACAATTTTTTAAAAACTGGAATTACACACTGGAATTTAAAGGGCAGAAGCCAGGCTCTTCTCAGTGAAGTCCAATGACAGGAAAAGAGGCAATGGGTATAAGCTCGAACATAAGAGGTTCCAATGAAATATAAGGAAGAATTTCTTCATTGTGAGGGTAAGAGAGCACTGGAACAGGCTGCCCAGATGGGTTGTGGAGTCTCCTTCTCTGGAGACATTCCCAACCCGCCTGGATGAGTTCCTGTGTGACCTACTTTAGGTGATCCTGCTCTGGCAGGGGGGTTGGACTGGATGATCATTCGAGGTCTCTTCCAGCCATTGAGATTCTGTGATTCTGTATCAGTTAGTGTAACCTGATCAAAGCTACCTCCTGTTTTATTTAAGGTCTCGTTTTCTGAGCCTCAGTTAACACAGGTGATGCTTTGAGAAGGGAATCGGTTGTGCTGGGGCCCAGGCAGCACAGCCCCACTGACTTCAGTGGTACCTGATGAAGATTTTGAGATTGGCTCAGTAGAGGTGGTGTAGATTAATACATCAAATGGAGTACTTGTTTATTTAAGGACATGGTTAGAAATGTTTTATCTTAACCCCAGAGCAGGTAGGACATACATAGGCAGTACTAGTGTCTGCAGCATATCTTGAACAGGGAATTGCATGAAAGAAATTCTGCTTTAGCAGCTCTTGCCTGAAGCATGCTCTCTGCATTGGGACAAAGAACTATTTGTCAGCAGAGGCTGTTTCATATAAAAATCATATTTTCGAGTGAGTCTCATTCTGGAGGCCCTTCTCTCCCCACATCCTTTCCTGCTGCTGGCTGCCTTCACCCTTCTCATGCTTCTCTGTCTGCATTGAGCCAATCAGACTCATAACGTGACTGAAAGCTAATGCAATGAAACATTTTCTGCTGGATAAATGTCCTCAGTTTTTCTTCTTACCACATCAGTGCCAAAGGAGTGACCACACTCTGAGGAGAGGAAAGAGCTGGTCTTTGTTTCAGTGTTGCTTTGAACTTAGATCTTTCCAAGTTCATAGCTGAATCCAAAACTCTTCCTGGTCGTGGTGCTGATGGGGGTTGTTTGGTTTCATCTTTGCAATTTGAACCTTAGTTTGGAAGAGTTCAGGTTTAGGTCTTTGAGGTCTTCATGAAAGTGAGAGGTCTGATTATGTGCTGTCTTGTGAATTCTATTTTTGTTGGGCTAATGATAGGAAAAAGCCACTTGCTCTTCATATTGATAAGAGGAAATAATTTTTGTGATGGTTTTCCCTGGCGGATGGAGAAATATTGGGAAGGCTCCGTGTTAGGACAAGAGCTATACTAGAAGCAAACCAAAGTAATGGGGAAAATGCAATCAATCTGCACTCCAGTTCTAGAGTCTGTTTGAGGAGATGGGAAGGAGTAAAATGAATCCTATGAATTCTAGAGCAATTTCAGTCCACTTTTCTCCTGAAGGGTCATCCTTGCTTCAAGGAAAGAAGGTGGAGTCGGGACCATGTTAGGCCTCATCAAGCACTCACACAAAGTTTCCTCAAGTTGGAAGCTACCTTTGAACTGGGTATTTTAGTGTACTGCATGCAACAGAGAGCATCTGAGATCTCTGAACTCTCTGGGATGTATATTAGTCCTATCCCATGATGGGCAAGCAGATGGCTGACTTTTGTCCTATGAGTCTGTCTTTTGGACTTTTTCAAGAGTGAGACTCCTGGGCTGACCAAGCAACATGCTACGAGGATTAGTTTTAAAGTAGCCAACACCAAATCACATAGTGAAGCCTCATTCTCGGGGGGCTGTTGGTTCTGTCAGGCTTGGACAGGGCTTCGCTGTGACTGCACTGACTTCATCAGCTTTATGAGTGCAGACATAAAATTAACCATTTAATCATGTAGTGACTTTTATTTAATCTTCTAAACCCACTATTTATGCAAAAGCATGAGAGGTTCTGGGGTTTCTAATGCAGCATTTCTTTGTCTCCTTTCCTGCCCAGTTGTTGTCCCTTCGAGCTCTCTGTCCCTGGCTGGGTGGCAATAGGGCCTTACAGCTATGGGGAGGTCACATCTTCAGTTCTGCGATGGCCACCTTGTATTGTTCTGCTCCTTAGGGAGCCAGGGCCAACCGTAGCCAGTGACCATTCAGCTTCTGGCATGCTTCAGTTGTCAAACCCAGCATTGGCCCAGCTGCTCTCGCAGCCATCAGGAGCTTTATCGCTGGCCCTGGTGTCTGATGAGGCCGTCATGGGGCAGGAGCACTTACTGGAAAATTATTTGTACTAATTAGGAGGCTTGAAGGTGTCTTGTGGAACAGTAGGAGGGAAGACATAGAGGTCAGTTGTCTTTATTCTCCAAAAAGCCATCATCACCTGATAAAGATTCAACTGCCTTAAGATTTGAAGAGGATGTTTCATGCTGCTTCAGCCAAAGCCGGGAGTGAAGACTTCAATCTGGTGACCTTTGTTCTCTAAAGAGCGTGTCAAGTTTTGGCTGTGCTACTGGCCTTGACTTTTAATTGTTGAAGAGGATGTGAGATCAGCCTCAAACCTTTGTGCTGCAGCTTGCCGGGTGAGAGAGGGGAAGTGCTGTGCTTCTCTGCACGCTGCTGCCATAATTTGATGTGAAAAAAACATAACCAGCCCCCCCCAAATACTGAACTGCCTCTTAGCAGAAAATAATTAAAGTAAAATAAAAACCAAAGACTGTTAAGGATGGGAAACCTGTGTTTTCATGCAGATTGTTACATCATGATGCAATAGGGGTCTGCCCTTAATTTATATAAATTTATAATCCCACAGCATGTCATGGGACCAGTTCTCACTCTGTTATGATCCAGCTGAAGCATCAAGTGCTGCAGAGGACACAGCAGGGGCCAGGATTTGGGGAAAAGGATCTTGTTCTGTAGGTAGATCAATACTAAACTCTGAGAGGTATTTCTCCACCTTGCCACCTGCCATAGAAAGAGACTCGTGGTGGTTTGCAATCTCCTTTAGAAACATTGCTGTAAATGAGGTGCCCTGTGGACCACATAAGGCTATCAGCCATTGCTCTTCTTGAGTGTGCCATCCTCTAGTTACCTGGTATCCTCCTCTTGCCCCTTGTGCTGATGTTTCCAAGATAACTATCCACATTTCATCGTGTTCTAGACAGCACAAATGATTTATGACCCTTTTGTGCCTCTTTGACCCTTTTACTTGGCATAAAAGTACTAGAGAGTGACTCAAAATTTCTGTACCTCTCTGCTGAAAAGATCCAAGGCCCAGGAGGTGCTTTCTCTTTTTTCTCCTGGCATGGCAGCCCTCTCACTTTTAGTGGTGGGCAGTCATTTTTTTTTGGCTGACCTCACCAAGGATAGTCCCTGAAGTGTTGACTAGTTACTATCTTGGTTTCAGGGTTGCTGAGATATATCCTGTGGGGAATGGCGTGCAAGAACTATCTTTTTTCATGACAAACGTCTCCTTACAACCTTGCTGCTCACGTGGGTTATGTGATTTCCAACCTGGCCTGGAGCCTAGAAGTGAACTCATAGACCTCAAGGAGCAATAAGTGCTGCAGTGTTTTAACCACCCCAGCCAAACCCTACGTGTGTGTGTGTGTGTGTGTGTGTGAAAGCACTTTGCAGTAGACTGGCTATCGGGAACGATAACCCACCTGGCCTAGTTCCAGTCAATACTGATATCAACTGTAGTTCTCTGGTCCCATCAAAAAAACAAAGCCAAACAAAGATAGTTCCTCCTGAAAATAGCTGGATTTAAACTGCATAAATGTGACCTGTAGGTATATGTGAGTAGAACAAGCTTCTCTCAAACTTAGCTTTGTGGAAGAAGCAAAAGAACTGCTGGGAAAGCTGAGATTTGAGCTGGTCCCTTTGAAACAGTGAGGTGTGTCCCAAGTAATCAATCTGCTCTCAAATCAACTCCCCTCGTTCCTCTTCCAGATGCTATCATCTTTGCAAAGGTTATGGCAAGGTGATTTGAAAGCAGTGAATATGCTTGTGATGGATCTGGAGGTTCTCTAAGCAAAGCTGCCAATCTGTGGGCTAGAAACAGTCTGTTCTTTTTATACTTGCATTGTGCTCTCCTATAATTGGCCCTGGAGATGCTGGGCAGGCTCCTCTGAGAAACCAAGGAACTTGTAAAGGTGTTGAATGATTCTATTATGAGCTGAAAGGAGCTGTAAGTACTTCACCATCCCATTAAGAGTGAAAAGCCTGTCTTATGGTACCAAAGCAGTTCTGTATCTGGCTAGAGCCCAAGAAGAGGCATGAGAGCAAGGCAAGTTTATGCATTTGTGTTTTCCAAAGGTCACTTAGAGATTTAGATCATAGGACTGAAGAAGGCTTTGATTTGGGGCCATCCTTATTTATGGTGTCTGTACTCATTGCTCTACTAGTGTCTGAAGAGCCTGTCAGATGGAGCCTGCGGAGAGTGTGGCCTAGGAGACCTGCTGTGGGAATCATCTGACCCATTTTAAGTGCCTGCACTATCATGAGATGAACAGAGTTTCTCTGTACTCTTGGTCCAGGGAACTGAAGGGAATTATCTTGAACACAGACAGCCGCACTGTGAAAATTTAGACTATTACTTGGTTTCCCAAACACAGATAACTGGTACATGGGGTCTCTTACCCAAGGCTTTGTTACCCTGAGAGAATACAGACATCTCATAGGTTCAGTGTCCTATCTGCCAGCTCCATATGGATGAGCTGGGGCATCTTGTGCTGCCCTATTTGGATCCTGTGTTCGGAGTGACTCAAAGCCCTAAAGCCAGGAAAGCTGTTTGCTATCCCTGTGTCTGCCCATAGCTCTGCTACTGATTTATCCTGGTATGGTGGCAATTCCCTTCATAATTATTGTGGGCCTTACAATATTTCCTTCTTTTATGACCATTTGGAAAAACAAGGAAATGAGGTTAGATGAACCCCCCTGATTTCATATGTTGAAGTATAGTTTTAACCTAGTGCAAGATGTTTCTCCGGAAAAGCTTTGTAAGCTTGCTAGATGACATTCAATAACACCAAAGGCTGGCAGACAAGAAGGCAGTACTGGGGAAAAAAAAAGTCAAAAAAAAAAGTGTTTGAAACCGATTCAAGTGAGTTTTGGACTGAGGCAAAATAGCAGCACTCTGCTGTGGCTTCAGTGCCCTGCATCCGTGACCATGATCCTGATTTTTGTGGGTGTGCATTGTGTTAGGGCAGGCACCATCTGATCCTGGGAGTCACTTGCAGAGATGCTCTCAGAAGCAGAAGCCACTTCTGAAAACCTTTGAGCACAACCTCTCCAAGCCTCCAATTTCTACCCACCTCCTCAATACAATACAATTAAAAAATAGAGTGAAAAGGTTGGAAAACACTGGTGTTAAATAGACCTCCAGAATTTGCCATTTGCCAGACTGCCCTGACAAGTCCTTGATCTGTCGTAACTTTTCTCTCCCAGCTTCCTGACAGAAGGTGCACACCATTTCCCAAAGAGACTTCTGCCAGTGCCAGAAAAGGAGACAGTATTGCTTTGCTCAGAGTTGTCCTTGTGCTTTTCCCTCCCTCTTGTTACTGAGATAAGGAGTCCGTGAAAGACTGTGCAAAGCACCATGTCGGTTTAATCAGCATACGAGGGAGAAACTAGATATGCCCTGTTAGTGCATTCACAGACCAAGCATGAAATTAAGTGGAGGTGGGGGTGGATGCAATAGAGAGAAATGCTGTCCATCTCTGGTGTGTAGCTGAGAGTCCACAGAAAGGAGGAACTGAGTGAGTGACCTTGCAGAAAGCCTCTTGGAGTCCAGTAGACCAGGGCTGCTGTGTCTTGCAATTATTGCACAAAATAAGCCAAAGCGGGACACAGCAGTTTTGTGTGATGATATTAAACAGCACTTTGGGAGACGGTGTGTGCCGATTACAGCTGGTGAGGAATGCCATCACTTTAAGAGGGGTGAAAAAGAAGAAGTGAGAATGAAAAGATTTTCTTTGTGCCTTGAGGGATATGAGGATATTGTTTTCCCTGTCGCCCCAGAGATCAGTGAAGAGTTACAGTCACTCAATCCAAACATCAGAGCTGGAGGCTACATGTTGACATGGGATTTAATGCAACCTGTCTGCATAAATACTTTTTGAAGGCATGGGGCTGTGTGGTGGTGAGTGCTTCCTAGCCTGGAATACAGTGAAGGAGTGCTATGTGTTGCCAAATTGTTCTGTCCATCAGCCCAAAGCTGGCAGTGTGATTGTGTGCCTCATACTGGTACTTTCAGCTTTCACAAGATGGTACTGTTGCTGAGAGAAGTGGTCCTACCTATCTCCTACCCCTGACCACTTACCAGTCCTGCTGTACCCCTCCCTAGTGCTGTGCCTGACTTATAACCAGCCACAACAGTGCTTTAGGCTGATGTAAGTTGTGCAAACACATCTCTCCTTTCCTCTCATGGTTTTCTCACGTGGATGTGGATTGAGACTGGATGAGTTAAATTGCTCTGGGAGCTCAGCTCTTTCCTACCGATACACTACTGCATCCCTCTTTGCCTGGTTTGGGGGAGTTCACCAAGAAGTTGATGCAGGTGAAGGTTTTACTGCCTGTCCTACAGAGTTTTCCAGGGAAGTGGCTAGAAGCTTACACACAAGATAACTCCAAGCTCCTACTGTGGTCATCCTCCCTTGGTGCTGTGATGCACATGAACTATAGGATTTTCTGTTGGTATTATCTGTTAGAATGATTTGTCTTTTTGACTGTTGGAGTAAAAGAAAAAATTACTTGGAGGAGAAAGTGATTTAGGACTTTCCTCACAACTGGAGAAGCCTCTCTTGAGACAGTAGTTTTGCCATCACGTCTGATGACTTCTGTTTTCTGCAGTGATTTTATTGTGCTCTTTAAACTTGAAAATGTTGTAAATGTAATTGGTCCTGACAATACTCAATTTAGGCTAGATGTTACTGATATGACAACTGTTTCTGATATAACAATTACTGGGAACCCCCAAAACAAGACTGTTGCAATGACATTGCCATGCTGCCCCAGTCTCTGCTGTTTAATTATCCTTCCTGTGTTTGCATACTGAAGAAAACATTTTCTATCTCTTTCTGAATGAACAAATTAAGCAGGATGCTTTTATTTTCATCTCCTTTTTTGTCTCAAAAGATTATTTTAGTAACCTCAGCCTACAATCTGAGCTCTCAGTGTACTATCTTATTCCAGCAATGGACCTAGTGAAATTCATGGGTATTGTCCTTTGTAGTGGATAGGTTATAAAATGCTTTATAGAGGCAGTTGTTAACCTTGTCCATGGTTTACCAGTCTAAGATGCAGGGAAGAGCTTTCACTAATCCAAGCAGATAGGAAAAAAGAATACAACCCACCTCATAGTCAGTGGCAGTGCTGTAGGTTGATATTAGGTCACTCCAGCCCAAACTAGCGCTGTTTACTCTCCCTCCCATGGCTCTTTGCTCAGGAATGGAGCCAGCAGCCAGGCAATGGGTCAGTCCCTAGCATGGAGGCATCACCCTTGAGCAGTTGCAAGGGGGATCAGCTGAGTTGCTTTGCTCCAAAGCAACTTGCAGATCCTTGCCATTCATCTAGACTCATGATCTCTGCTGTTCTCCAGCCTGGCTTCCCAAATTCCTCACCACTTCCCCTGCCCCAAGCCCTTTGCATGCAATGCGGTGGTGAGTTCCAGGCCCCGCAGAGCGGTCTCCCAGCCAGCCACGGGCATCCTGCCAGCTGCCCTGCTCCCTGGGGCTGACAAAGGCTGGTGCTGCTGCCGGAGGAAGCGTGTGCAGCTCCCAAGGGGAAAAGGAGAGCGAGCACTTTGTATCACTTGACAGGAAGGCCTCTGCTTGACAAAAGAGTGCTGCTGACAAGCTCCAAAAAGCAGCCTGGGGCTTCTATTTCCTGAGCCAGCAAGACATTATGAGCCTTAGTGCAGAGGGGTTAAATAGATGGGAGCAATAGCAGGATCCTCTGGTGTTTGCAGACCTTGACAGGTGGGTTACTGACCTGTGAGTTTTCCACCCATCCCTTCCAGCCTATGGTTTCTGTGCAGCAGCTGGAGCAATGAGGATATTGGCAGCTGGGGAAGCACTCGCCAGATTTTTTGCTTCCCCCCTCTGCTCCCCCTCCCCGAGGCTTACACAGCAGTGAAGTAATCTGTGACATTCAGACAGCGGGAAGGGGAAGCTGCTGCAAAATAAAATAACAGCATCAGGAAGCAGCACTGTGCTCCTTCCCGCTCCCAGCTGGGAAGTGACAACACTTCATTCAGCGGCTCAGAGCCTGTCCCTGGTTCAGCCCTTGCTGAGTGGGGCTGGCTGATAATTTCCCTGGCTGCTGCTGCTCAGTGCTGCTTGCCCAGTGGGCTCAGGGGCACTGGGAAGATGAGGCAGGCGAGGTGCCAGCAAAGCTTTGCTTTAACAGCAGGAGCAGCACTGTAACACCTGGGAAAACAGTTGTGGGGGTTTAAGGCTTCTGTGAAGACCCTGGAGGGTGTTTCTTTTATGTTTTAATTCCTGCTAGTTACATTTTTCAGGAAACCCAGAGCCCCCACCTTTCTTTTATGGTGGCTGTTACTTTTACAGATGTGTTGCAACCACATCTTTCACAGCCCAAATCCAGTGTCTAATGTATCAAAGTGAAATGGACAGAAGCACACTGACCTCTTGGACAGGTGCTGTGTATGTTCAGAGAGAGGTTTTTCTCTCGTCCTGCACTTCTCACTGCAAATTAACCCCTAGGTGCAAGGCACTGCTTCTCTAGACAGGTGCAGGAAGCTGCTCCTGTATTTCAACCTGTGGTTTATCCTTAATATGCATGAAAGTGCAAAGTTATAGAATCACAGAATGTTGGGAGTTGGAAGGGACCTCTAGAGATCATCCAGTCCAACCCCCTGTTAAAGCAGGTTCCCCTCAATCGGGGGGCACAAGAATGTGTCCAGGCGGGTTTGGAAACCTCCCGAGAAGGAGCCTCCACACCCTCCCTGGGCAGCCTGGGCCAGTCTTCTGTCACCCTCACAGTAAAGAAGTTTCTCCTCATGTTCCAATGAAACTTCCTGTGTTCCAGCTTGTGCCTCTTACCCCTTGTCCCGTGACTGGCCACCACAGAAAAAACACTGGCCCCATCCTCTCAACATCTACCCTTTGGGTATTTATAAGCATTCATGAGATCTTCCCCAGGCTAAACAGTTGCAGGTCCTGCAGCCTTTCCTCATCAGAGAGATGCTCTAGCCCCCTGATCATCTTGGTGGCCCTGTGCTGGACTCTCTCCAGCAGTTCCCTGTCTCTCTTGAGCTGAGGAGCCCAGAACTAGACATAGGATTCCAGATGAGGCCTCACCAGGGCAGAGCAGAGAGGGAGGAGAACCTCCCTTGACCTGCTGGCCACACTCTTCTTGATGCATCCCAGGATGCCATTGGCCTTCTTGCCCATGAGGGCACATTGCCGCTCATGTTTAGTTTATTATCAACCAGCACTCCCAGGTCTCTCTCTGCAGAGCTGCTCTCTAGCAGGTCAATCCCCAGCGTGTCCTGGTACATAGGGTTGTTTCTTTCCAGGTGCAGGACTCTGCGCTTGGCCTTGAAGAGGCAAGTCAATGAACATTCTTTTCTAACTTTCCCAGAGTGACAGCCAACAACCCATTTGAAGCATAACTCCCAGGCAAAGGATGCAGTTTGTTCCTGAGGTAATATAATCCTAAAAGGAGAGGCTCTCAGTTTTGTGGATGCTCAGGTCTGTTAGCACCAATCTGACAGTGTGAGAGGGGTGTGAAAGGAACTGTGTGAGAAAGTGGAGGTATCATCTAACTGTAGGCATCTAATTTAGGTATCTAAATGGGGAGTGGTGTCTACTCTGTCTATTAGCTACCCAGGAGGGTAAAGATAGGCAGTGTAAATAGCTCCAGACATTTGAGCTTACGGGACAGCCTCTGGAGGGAAACAGTGCTGGAAATGCCATTGCTTTAGGGGTCAAAACTGGGCTTGACAATGCACCAGCAAATAGCTCATGTGCTGATGAAACACCAGGGATGTAGTGAGAAGTCTTCTGTCATTCCCCAATCTCACTAATCTAAACCAGAAACTTTTCCTGCCTTCAAAAAGCAACAATTCTTCAAAAACCTCAGTTTTCCCTTCTCTACTGTTCTATCCCTTTCTAAAACATTGGAGGTGGTAAAGAATCAACTTGGCATATCAGACCAAATGAACAGACACTGATGGTACTGGGCAAGCACTTTAACATTGACAGCATGATCCACAGACTTCAAATCTCCAAAAGCAATGGTATTCTTTGTTTATGTACAACTGGAAGATAAAAATAAGCAACACAAAGCCTCCCTTGTTAACTGGAGTCCTAAACCATGGATCTGCTGTGCATTTGATGCCTGTTCTGCTCATCTCAATCTGAAGAGACACAGAAGAGTCAGCACCTGATGATGGACTTGAGGCTCCTGGAGAATTTCTGTCTATTCTGGGGCACTGATGGTTTCAGCTCTGGTGGGACTGATTCTGGCCATCTATAAGGCCTTTCTAATTTTGTGGTTTCGTTTTAATGTCAACCCCTAAAAAGTTCTTTGAGAAACCAGCTGCCTTCAAACCCTGTGACAACTTTGTTTGAAGCTGGTAGGACTTGCTTATGGTCTTTGAGCTGCTGGGTGAGCACTGGTGGGAGATGGAGGATACAATGTGAGCAGCTGTTCAAATGACTGCTATTGAAGGATGATCTGAGTGAGGTTGCTGTTTGACAGAGGTATTTAAAAAGGGTGAGTACTTGATTGGAAATAAAATATTGTCCATCAAGGACTCGCCAAGATGGATTTTTAGCTTAGAATGCAGAATCCCAGAATGATGGCGGTTGGAAGGAAACTCTAGAGATCATCTAGTCCAACTCCTTGTAGGTTCTCCCAGATCAGGGGTCACAGGGATGCATACAAGTGGATTTGGAAACCTCCAGAGGAGACTCCACACCCTCCCTGGGCAGCCTATGCCAGTGTTCCATCACCCTCATAGTAAAGAATTTTCTCCTTGTGCTCCAGTGGAACTTCCCATGTTGCAGCTTGTGCCCGTTACTCCTTGTCCTGTCAGTGGGCACTGCAGAAAAAGGATCTTACACCAGATTTTCCATGGACTTCAACCACAGAAGTCTCAGGATTAGAATATAATTCCTGTTATTTTTTAATCAGAACCCACTCTGTTTTTAGCATGCACCAATGACTTGAGGGAGTAATAAAGCTGGTGGAGCCCCACAAGTTTCCAATCCAGCTTCCAGTATCTGTCTTTGCATGCTGTGACTTGATGACATTACCTGAGAGATGATGATGTATCATTGCTGCCGTTGTTGAACACATGGATAGGAGCATATACTCCATGGTGTGTAGGGTACAGCACAGCTGTGTAAAATACCAAGTGGGTCTTACAAATTGCTGAGAGGTTGTGCCCACTGTAACTGTGGCTGTTCACATCCAGTGGCTTTGGGGATCATCACTTCAGCCCTTCAGTGGTTACAGCCTGAGCAGTTACCCCATCTGCATGGAGCTGCCTTGTGCTCACACAAGGATGACAGAAAGGCCCATCTGTGTTCCTGTGGGGTTTTTTGAATTCCTTCTGAATGTTAAAGTCAGTTTGTATTTTGTGCCTGGTTTTTATCACCCAGGCTCCACCACTGTCAATCCTCTCACTATTGCTTATGTTAATCCTCTTGCTGGCTGTTTCTTTTCCTCTACTCAGCATCGGCCTCCTCAGGCTTCTCATTCTGCAGTACAGCTAAATGCTGAGAGCACTGGAGTCTTCATCTGCATCCCAAATCAACACAAAATGCCTGCAGGTTTTCCTGGCCAGGTTCACTAAGCAAGCTAAGGTGTTAAATGATGTCACCATCTACTGATTGTGCTGTTTTGGTGCTGGTTTGTCACAGAAAGTGAGAGTGCAGCTGTGAGCTGTGAAGAGGAGGACCCCAATACACACATCTTTGGTGTCCCAAAGCCACATTTCCCTATAGAATGAGTCTGATTTTCAAGTATTTGCTCACTTATGGTTGTGCAAACCTGTGTGAAGGGTGGTTTGATCTGCCTTTGGGATCTGCCTTTGCCTTTCCTGCCCCTGTAATCAACCTGCTGTGAGACCTTGGGCAATTCATTTCATCTCTGTTCATCCTTCTGCTTTCTGTCCAGTTATTGTATTTGGACGTGCACTCTCATCATGTGTGTGCACTGTACTTTGTTCAATCAGGGCTCAGATCCTGACTGGGACTTTGGGGGAACTGCCAGAATAATCATGATGGAAAACCCTAAACCAGTTTTGCACAACTGTGAATGACTGCCCTGGGTGTAGCAGAATGCGAAGGCACACTTTCTCTTTTCAGTGTATGTAATTAGATTAGCTCTGATGTGGAGAGGTAAAAGATCAGGGAAAAGAGCTATTTTCCATCAGAAATTACAGTCCCATCCCTTTCAAACGAAAGCATCTCACACAGTTGTGTGGCCTTTACTGAACTTCAGACCTAAACAGTCCTCTGGAAAATTAGGCTTTCTTATGAAGATAATTTTCACACTTCAGGTGTTGCTGCTGCTCCACATCAATCCAGATTTCACAATCTCTTAAAGTGTACGTGAAACAAAATACTCACCTTCTACCTGCCTCTGGATGGTAGGAGGCTTTTGATACCCTGTCCTGTGGGCTGGGCCAGATGTGGGCTTCCAAGGGAGCAGCCTGGATGGAGACACACACTTCAGGGAGCCAAATAATCTCAGTTGTGTTGTCCAACTCGGTACAGGCTCCACGTTCAGCCCAGGTCAACGAGCCACGTCTGGAGATAAAGAGCTATTCTGGTGAAGTGTGCTGAGAGGGGACGTGTAAATGCAATAAAACCTTACATTCATGCTATATATACCCAAGACTGAGCCTCCCCTCCCTGGGAACTGGAGGGAGCTTCTAATCTGTTGTAGGAAATGGTCCTCCTTAAATCAAAAACTAAGGCAAAGTTGTCAGTGAATAAATGGACCCGTCTGACATGGAGGCGGCAGCAGCTCTGCTGGAGGGGGCAACACCGCCCACTCACTAATGGCTGTGGCTCATTAACCTGAAACCCCTAAATGCTGCTCTGGGGATGGGTTTTAAATAGCAAGTCAAGAGGGAAGCCACGTTTGTCTAGGGGCTGAGGAGGGAGCCAAGGCTGAGATAGCGCTGCTTGTCAGAGTGTCTGGACAGCATGGATGGAAAGGCCTCTCCCCTGCCCCTCGCCCCATCATCCAGCCTCTGCGTGGGTTTTGGCTTCAAAGGTGACCCTTTTTTTCAGATAAGTGCTTACTGGTGTGAATGAAGGTTAGGGGAAGAAAATTTGGCCGCTGTGGCAGAGAAGGGACTGTGTTTCATTCTCTCTGCTGAGGTAGTGCTCTGGACCGGCTACTGTGGCTGCCATGAGGAGCTGGGCTGGGCAGCGTGGTGGGTAGGGTTGATGTGTTGGGTAGTGATGAATGGGGCCATCTCCAGGTCTGTGAGCAACAAGGTTTTCAGGGGAAAAGGAATGAAAGTGTGGTCAAACAGAAACAAGATTTCTGAAATACAGCAGTTAGAGCCTTGTTTTCTGGTGTCTGTGATCCTGTCAACTGGCTAGGGACAGCTCTTGGCCCATCTTACACTTTTAAAGGCTGTTTATGAGATTTGCGCCATTTCTTCAGCAGAAATTACACTAATGAATGAGGCCTCTGAGCCAAAGCAGTTCCCCTGGGGCCAAGGGAGGTGGATCAGTCTTTGCTCCTGAAAAAAAGGTGGAAGGACCCTCTTGAGATGGCCTCTTTCTGAGGTGAGAGGAGACCATGAGTAACCCTGCATCTCAGAATCTTGCAGCCCTTGAAGTTGGTTTTACTCAACCTGCTCAGTGGCCGTTTTCACTCTTTGGAGGTTCCCTCCATTGTCCTGGGGATTAACTGGGACTTACAAGGAAGGCTAGGGTAGGTGCTAGGGCCTGATATCTATCTCAATATAAAGAGTGTCTTCTGTATGGGTGGAGTGCCTGCACGCCTCGCTGCTGGCTTTAGTCTCACTTGTGTCTTCCAAGACACGAGCTGTATCATTTGAAGTGTATATCCACTTCCGTGTACCTATTTGGGCCAAGTAGATCAGAGGAAAGCTTTTGGCCAAGAGTGCTCTCCTCATTTATTAGAGCCTTGACAAGTTAAATAGAGTTAGAGATTAAATATGAATGGGACTTATGTTGGAAAGATCAAGCTTAGAGACATTAAAGAAAAGGGACTTAAGTCAACACGAAAGTTGCCTGACTAATGAGAGGAAAATCTAAGTGTGTGTGTGGGGTTCTGTTGGTGTCCTGGTTCCCTTACAGAGCAGAGGAGCTGGGGTTGGGACACCTGAAAGGTACCTGGTAGATATGGCATTGTCCTGCTCAGGGGGGAGCTGCAGCCCCGGATATGCACTGTCAGTTTAAACTTTCTTGTAAGTTTGCCTTTCTGAAAAATAAACCAATAAAATCTGTCCACTTCTGCCACTTACACACAATGCAATTAGTGGATCCTTTCCATGTGCTGACAGATTTCATCTGTCTGTCTTTTTGGTATTAATTACTTGGGTTGCTAAGCACAAGTTTCTCATTCATTATCTTTATTTCTCATCAATACTTGTCTGATGGTATCTATAGCTGTCACATTGAGCTCAGTATTAGCAATTCCTGGCAGATATGTGTATTATTTGCATGAGAAGAGCTTTTTACTGCCTGTTTAAATTACAGTAAGTGTTAATAACAAAATCAGGATGACTTCAGCCTTGTGTCAGTGTTACAGCAAAACTTGGACTACAAGCTATTTTTTTTTGCCATTGCATAGGAAGATTTGGGTTTCTTCTTCATAATTGATGGTGTTTTTGGTTTCTTTTTCTACAGCATTTACTGAAAAAGTGAATGCCATTTTAAAGCTCTTTTTTTTTTTTTTTTTTTAATCTAAGAAGCATGTTATAAATAGAAGGCAAAGTTCTTCATTCCAAGAAAGCACTGCAAATGTGGGCCACATCTGCTGACTTCAGCAGTGTCATACCAGATTTACACAACACACACATTGCAGCTGGATTAGTGTTGTGTATACTTAAAATTAAGTCATCACTGGAGATGATGGGAAAATTTTTGTGAAATTAAGCTTTCCTGAATTTGTTTTTGTACTTTTGTGGAGACCAACATACTTGTGAAAAGGTAGAGGTTCTCAAGAAGATGTAAGGACTGTCCCCAATGAGAGCCCAAGACAGAGGAAGCTTAAAACTGTGATGCTCTTCATCTTGAGTTCAGGTTACTGGCTCAGGATATGGAGCTCCAGATTCAAACTTCTGATCTGGAATGAGATGTATTTTTGAAAGAGAGTGAGAGATACTTGACTGTGCACCCCTGACATTTAGTGTCAAAACTGTAACCTTGTACCTGAATAAGAGCTGAAATAAGAGTAAAATGGAGAGAATAAAAGGATTTCATATTTGGCACTAGCTGGTGCACTGTGCATCTGTGCATTGTTTGCTGTGTTTGTGGAGGTATACTGTCTTGCCTCTGGTGTCCCTTGTGTCAGCCTTCATAATTCTGACAGCTTTCATGGTCACTTTTACCTAAAGGTAGAATAGCTATTAGGCAGTCTTGGTATCTGAGAAGTTTACTCATGTCTTATAAAGCCAGAGTGTTTGCATGCTCTCCATACACCCCATGAGAACTTAAACAGAATGGCCGAATAGCTGAGGCGGGAAGGGATCTCTGTAGACTAGCTAGTACTGTGTAAAACAGGGGCAGCTGGAGCAGGTTGCTCACAGCCATGGCCAGTCTGGTTTTATATCTCCAAGATGGATATATCTGCAGCCTGTCCTGCTGCATGATTCCTTCCTCAGCTGTAGTACTTCACATATTCCCTTGTTGAACTTTATGAGAGAGAACTTTATGTTATGGGAGATAACATGAAGTCTTGCTGAAGCTGAGATAAAAAACATCTACTGATCTTCCCATCTCCATTGTGATATGCTAGATAGAGTGCTACTCAGTTGGTCTGGCATGATTTCTCCTTTGTAAATCCATGCTGACTACTACCAGTCACATTCTTGTCTGTAACATATTTGGCTTTCAAGTTTATTTACTGTATCACTTTCCCAAGGATCAAAATAAAGCTGATTGGCTTCCACATCCTTCTATTTTATGACTGAATTTAGTCAGGAGCCACTTGTTCATCCATGCAAGCCTCCCTGTTACCTTTACTTTCTGCTCATGGGGATTAGTTTATTCTTGAACTTTGCAAATCATGAGAATCAGCTGGCTTTGCTAGACCCACTTTCTCTCCAGGACCCTCCTCTCATGGGACTCTTCCAAGCAGGTTGCTGATAGGGCCTATATTTGGTCTCCTCAGTCCAAGGTTGCGATCTTGCTTTATGCCTTGCTCCTCCCTCTCAGGATCCTGAACTCCACCACTGATAGTCAGTCAGCCAAGACTGTCTCTAACCTCCACATCTCTGAGAAGTTCTCTCTTGCTCATACGTATCAGGCTTAGCAGGTTGTTTGCTCTTGTCATTTACTCAATCACATGTGCCAGGAAGTTATCACCGATGTACTCCAGAAACCTTCTGGACTGCCTGTGCCCTGCTGCCCTTCCAGCAGATATCGGGACAGTCCCCCATGAGGACCAGGTCCTGTGAATGTGAGGCTTCTTCTAAAGATTGGCTTGAGAGTTGGGCAGAGAGGAACCTCATGAGGTACAACAAGGACAAGTGCAGAGTCCTGCACCTCGGGAGGAACAACCCCATGCACCAGGACAGGCTGGGGGTAACCTGCTGGTGGTCAGCAATCTAAACATAAGCCAATAATATGCCCTCATGGCCAAGAAGGCCAATGGCATCCTGGGATGCATCAAGAAGAGTGTGGGCTGCAGGTCAAGGGAGGTTCTGCTCCCCCTCTACTCTGCTCTGGTGAGGCCTCATCTGGAGTCCTGTGTCCAGTTCTGGGCTCCTCAGCTCAAGAGTGACAGAGAGTCCAGCAAAGGGCCATTAAGATGATCAGGGAACTGGAGCATCTTCCTTATGAGGAAAGACTGTGGGATCTGGAACTGCTCAGCCTGCAGGAGACAGAGACGTCGTTAATATTTAAAAGTGTATGTCAAGGGAATGGGGCAACATTTTTTTCTGCAGTGTCCAGTGATGGGACAAGGGGTAATGGAAAGAAGCTAGAACACATTGAAACATAAGGAAAAACTATTTCACTGTTGAGGTGAGGCCCAGCCTGCCCAGGAAGCGCGTGGAGGCTCCTTCTTTGGAGGTTTCCAAAACCCACCTGGATGTGTTCCTGAGTGACTTGATCTAGGTGGACCTGCTTCTGCAGGGGGGTTGGACTAGATAATCTTTAGAGATCCCTTCCAACTCCTATCATTGTATAATTCTGTAATTGTCTGAAGGCTTCAACTTTTTCCTGAGCAGATGATCTGTTAAGAACACCCACCACAACACTGACCACAGAGATCTGCTCTCTAATCCTGACCCACAAACTCTCATCCATCCCTGGCAGAGTTGCACGCATTCCTTTTGCTTTTTCACATATAGAGAAAATAGTTGCACTTGTCTTGCAATCCAATGGCCTGTATGAAAAATATACCCCCAAAAGTACATATAGTAAGTCTTCTGTTTATAGCATATTTTTCACAAGGAATGGGCATCATTTGAAGGCTTTATCTGTTATAACTACGTGCTAAGTTTTATGTGGAGGAAATGCTTTTGTTAAATCCAAATCCAAGCTTAATGGCTTTTGATTTTGGATTTGGATTGCATGAGAGAGGTTTGTTTTTGGAATATGGTCCCATCTAGCATGAAGATCAGGAAGACAGGAATTACAGCAGTGTGAGGTGGGATTTGGGAGCCTTTTTATGCTTCTCTGGGTGGTATGAATCTGGAGCTGACCAGATGATTCCAGCATCATGGAAATGAGTTCAGCTTAATTATGATTAGATCTCATATATTAAAACCTGAGCAAACTGAGTCTGGTTCAAGACTCAAGCACTACTGCTTCTGCTTAGATTAGAGGGCTCAGAGTAGTTTTAGGGCAGTAAGATGCCTGCACAAAGCTTTGGCGGAATAGCAGTCTGATGCATCATGACCATATCCAACATTGGATAACTGAGATGCTTCTAGACTGATTTCAAAGCCAAGGAAAGCAACGTCCCTGAGTGCTGTTGAGTTACACTTTGAGCTGGGTAACACAGTATTCAGAGGCATGTGGCAAGACTGTGTAATTGACAATAAGCACTTAAACAATTTAATGTTTATGGTAGACTCAGTCCTGCATTCAGGGACAGGATGACTTGTGTCAGTCCTAGAGCTCACAGAGCTTGATATGTAGCTCTTCCATCACTACAACTGGCTCCCTGATAGAAAGGCAAGAACATCTTATCCTTTTAGGTTGAAACATGGGGGAGCTGGGCTTTGCCACAGGTCCCTTGTGTTGCTTTGGGAGATACCAGCATACTTCAGGCTAGGTTTTTCATTCAGGGTCCATCCTCCTACTTGCTCTTCCCTGGTCTCATCTGTTCCCGTGCCACGCTGTGCTGCTCTGCCTGCTGTGCTGATCACATTGTTTGTGTGCTTGGCAAACAGGATCAGTGAAATGAACCATCAAAAAAAAAAGTCAAATGCAAAAAAAGAAGATGGCAACAAAAAAACCTCTTGAGAGCTGCTAATGCTTCCTCTCCCCTAGTGCTTCTTCTGTGCAGATTTTAAGCATAGCGAGGCAGGGGCTGTCTCTGGAGCAGAGAGAGCCTCTGATCTTGCTGCTGTCCTTGAAGCAATGTGTTATAAACAGGAAGGAAAGAAGGAGGAGCCCAGGTTTAGTTGACAGAGGGCAGAAAACCCTACCAGACCCGGTAGTTTGGAATGTGGATGTGCTTATGAGAGGTATCCAACCTTTCCTAGAAGTAACCTTTTGCACCTTTTCTGTTGAAATCCCCAAGCTGATATCCTAAGCCTGCTGCAGTGCAGCCTTCTCCTTTCTTGGATGTGTCAGCAAGCTTTCTCATTTTTTTTCTTCTTTTTTTTCCTCCCCCAACAGTCAGTCTATTCAGTCTCTTATAGAACAATCTGTCCTGCTGGGACATTTCAGTGCAATTAGATATTAGGTGTCAGGAGCAGATAATGGGCAAACACGTATCAGGGGAGATGGCACTTAGCTAATCACTGGCTGTTTTTATCTTACAGGCTATTTTAGGGAAAAACAACAAGAATGGAAGAAAGCTCCCAGTGTAGCTGAGATTAGCTGCTATTACATTGGGGTTCTGTTGGTGTTTCCATTTTGACTTCAGGTAGTGCTTTCCCAGTGGCCTTGTTTTCACAGCTGCCCCATGACCGGGAAGGAGCTGAGTGCCAAATGAATGTTGCCTCACCTCTTGCAAGGCCTCGTTGTCAGCACATCTGTCTTCTGCTTGTGTTGTCTTGGTTGCTTCCCCTGGCAAACCAAGAAGCCATATGTGGGGGTGTATGGGAAAAGGAGATGAGCTATTTAGGATAATCAGAATTGTCTATGAAACTTCCACTTTTTATACCTGTTACATCAGAAGCATTTAGGACCAAAGCTGCATCTTTAAGCATTTTAGAACATTCAAACTCTTGATTCTTTGAATCTGCAGCATTTGCCTAGTTTAGGCATCTTACATCATCTTTCTGGGATCTGTTTCAGCAGCAGAGGGAAAAAAAAGTGTATTGAACAAAACCTAGGATGACCTTACCTACACAGATTATTTTTCTAACGTTCTTTGCCTGAAACTAATTACCTCATACTAATTAGCCCTTTCTAAGTGGTGAATTGTTGGGGAAGCAGCTGTGGGTGTTGTCAGTCAGGCTCAAAAGTCTAGCTCCTGGTGAAATGAGAGCCCAGTTGAGCCTCTTCAGTTTACATGAAAGTTGTTACCCCAAGGCCTTGCCCTGGATACCCCAGCTGGTTCAAACGGGAGAAAAAACAAGGGAGGCTGTATATGTGGGACAGCTTTGGGAAAATAACTTGAAAGAGAAATGGAAACTCTGTCTTCCTGCTTGCTGCTGTCCCATGCAAAAAAGAAATCTTGCCATGTAACTCCTGAATTGCAGGAATTCCTGGAGTCCCAGCAAACCCTGTCTAATCTCTCCCAGTCCCTCACATATCGCCTCTGACTGTTTTCAGTGAGTTCCCAGACCTCGTGCTTTCTTGCTCCTGATAACTAACCATTGCTGGGATGCCAGAACCACTGCATTGCATAGTTCAGTTATCAACAAAAATATAGTGAGATAAAGGGGATGGTTAATACCAGAGTGTCTGTGGTAATGCAGATGTCAGAGATACTCAACTGGCTTTCCCGGAGAAGTTCTTTAAATGAGTCAAGCTACTTTGGGAAAATAGCATTTAGCCCTTTTGACAGTGTGAACACCCATAAGAACTTCATGCAAACATTTCCTCCTGCTGAAGGGCAGCCATCAAACAGAGTCTTGGCAGAGTCATGCCATCTCCTCTGTGACTTTCTGAAGATAGCCTCTTGGGTGCTGAGCATGTTTGGAAAACTGAGAGTTGCAATTGAAAATGAAAAGCTGGCCTGAATGATGGGCAGTGGGTTCTTTTGAGAATTAAGCCCATTAAAAAAATGAAATCTGATAAAGGAGCTGAAGGATTTATTGAAATGACTGAGCAATTGTAAGATCTCAGATGCCAAAGAGGAAGAAGAGGTTATTGGGTCATCCTGTCAGGTCAGGACTGTTCCCTGTGGTGTCCAATCTAACAACCTGTTCAGTTGTTTCAAGTGATAGTTTCCATTGCTTCCCTTCTGAGACCATTTTATTTCCTGATAGGAAAACTTAGTAACAATGGGACCTAGCTGCCAGGCTAAATTTTTCTTCCAACTAATTGCTGGCTAATAATAATTTTAATGGGAAGGGATAGGATCCCATGGGGTCCCTTAGATGATGTGCCATTGTCCATGGTATTTTCGCCAGTGAGTACAGAGAGTACATTTCAGCATTTATGTGTTCATGTCTTTCCATATCCAGTGGGTGTGATGATTTAGTAGCTGAGACAGTTCAAATGGCTTGTTGTGAAGAATGTTACCAAGCATGTTTCATGTTGAGATCAGTGTCCTGGGAGACTGAATATCACAGGAGTCTTGATGTTGAAACTGGTTTCTGGGAATCAGAATGGAGACAGTCTCTTCTTGACTTTGTTACCAGCTTGGGAAAACATCTTTAAACTATGGTGAACTCATGAGTGAAATAAGGGTTTATCCTTCCTGATCCCCATCAGAGGGATGCTGTCTGTTTGCAGCCAAAAGAACAATATATAAGGCACTGCTGCATGTCAGAGCAAGTGTACTCTGCTATGTGGAAAGTGTGAGGCAGAGTGTATTCACTTAGTTTATAATGAAAGACAGTTAAGACATTTGCATTTAAGATGTATGCAGAGCACTGTTGCCTGCTACATAACAGTGGCTCGATCATATTTGGAAGCTTATAGCTGATATGGGAAAGGTCCAGATAATGATTGGAGCTCCTTGTGCTGAAGAAGCTCTGGAGAAGTGCAAAAGACAATGATTACACTAGTCCAGGATTTTATTCTGGCTCAGTGTGGGTCTTATATGCCTTTGTGTTGAGTAGTAGAGGGAGAAGCAAGAAAGAAGAAACTGCAGTCATCTCCTCCACTTGTGGGGATGCTATGCTGTGCCATTTATGGAGGGGGATTGGCTTCAGCTGTGAAGGCAGCTGCCAGTCTGCTCCTCCTGACCGTTATTTAATGCTTGTTAAATGAACACAACCTTTAGTTTAGGTTCAGCATTTCACTTGATAGCTCTCTGTGCAGCCACTGGGGCTGGGAAAAGTGAGAGGAGAAGAATCCCAAGAGCAGAAGTAAGACAGAGGAGAATAGTAAGGGAAGGAAAAAAGTATAAGGACATTGTTTCTAACAGCACTTAGTGGCCTAGATTTTCCTTTCACAGCTATTTCAAAAGTCTGCTTTATTGTAGATCCATTCAGCTTTTATTGGTATATAGTACACTGTGTAGTAGCAGCCACTGTTGTCTGCTCAGCTCTTAACATGATACTCTGCCAGATGGCAAGAATATAAACCTGCATTTGTACTCTGGGATTGATCAAAGTTTTTTTGCTGTTGTCACCCCTGTAACATTGTCACAGATGTAAGGCTACTACACCCTGGCTCTCATCCCTGCAACCTTCCCGTGTATAAATTCGATACAGTGCCTCTTTTCATAGCAATGTAATGCTCACATTCCTTAAATCCCAAGAATAGCCTTGTGCAGGGGAGGATGCACTGCAAGGTTTCTCCAGGAGGTTTTTAGACAAGGCTTGTGCACAGGGGAGTGTAGGGGGTAAGGTTGGCTGGGAGAGTAGGTCTCTAGGAGATGTAAGTCAGCAGCCCAGGTAGTGTAGCTAAGCTGATTTACTCCAGTGGAGAACCCAGCTTGGGATCTCAGCAGGAAGCCCCAAAGGAAAGACATTTGGAGTGAATAAAAAGGGTACTCAAAGCAATGATTTTTCAGTAGTTTTGGATGAACAAAACCTTGTAGATGAGAGAAACTGTTTCGGTGTGAGACTGTGCATCTATATGGAGTAAAGAGAAATTCCACCCTATGCGGGAAAGAGATGCAGGGAGATGGCACAGAGGTCCTACTTTCTGCAGAAAGTTTACTCAGGACAATTTAATTAATCTTTAATTCATCTTTACTTTCCTATCTGCTTCTTGGAATCCTTCCATGGCTTTCACTCCCTGTCCTGATATCTTTATTTCTTGTTGGGGGCTCATGTGTGTCAATATGCTTCTGCAAAGAGCTCTAGTAGTCTTGGATGGCTGCACCATGGGCTGGACTCAGCTCCTTTCCCTGTGGTAGGAGAGCTACAGTGTCATGATCAGCCTCACTGGTTGCTATGAGGAGATCACTAATGTTACAGCATAAATATCCTGAGATATGGTCTTTGCTCAAAGGGAAGATGGTCTTTGCACCAAGAGAAGGAGAGTATCCCGTGGCCAAAGAGCTTGCATGCCCACACCAAACAGAAGGAAGCAGATGAAGAGAGACATCATCAGGAGCAATTTTCTTCCCCCTTGCCCACTAGGGAAATGGCTTGTAATTGTGGGGAGAGAGGAGATGGAAAATGATGTCCAGAGGTCTGTAGGGCTGTGGAGAGAGCAGCGAGATGCTCTCTATGAATGAGATCTGGAGAATTGAATCATATATCAGTATGCAGATTGTGGTGGTAGTTCTGGGAATGCTGCTCTAGCCTGTTACTTTAGAGGGTTTTTACAAGACTGTGCCATTGTAATCCCACCTTGTGCTGCTGAGCTAGGGCCTTGTTGTGTGGCAAGGGGAGATGATCCCCTTCAACGTGCCGCTGTGTATGAATCACCTCTGGGAAACTGATGCTGATGCATGTTGTAGAAAAGACAAAAGCTGCCAGTTTTGTCCTCCTGACATTTCCCAAAACTGGCAACTTTCCCTCTTTTTCTTTTTTCTTTTTCTTTTTTTTTTAAACAGTTGAGGTTTTTCTCACATTGATGGGGTGGAGGGGAGAAGAATCCTGGTTTGGGATGATTTATGGCTGCAGGGGTGGCTAACTTTCTGGCAAAGCTCGCAGGAAGAGCTCCTGGAGCATGCCAGCTGTAATCAGCCCAGCTTTTGAGAGATACACTGAGAGAGATAATGTTTTCTTTATCTTTGCACAAGCAGGCTGATGGAATATGTGCATGTCCCAGACAAGGGAATTCTCTCTCCTCCCTCTGCCCCCTCATCCCAGTTCAGGCTCCCTGAGAGCAGCTGGGCTCTCTTACTTTTGCAGTCCCCAACAGCTTCAAATTCACTTCCCTCAGCGCCTTCAAAGGAGATTTTGATAAATGCATTACACTTTACAGCCAGCCAGGGCTCTAATTACCAGGAGGATTACGATAAGCTTTTTTCTTGTTGTTTCAAAACAATCTGGAGGACAGCATGCCCTCCCAGTGCAGAGCCCCCCCCCCACCACCCCCAAGCCCAACTACAGCCAGGCAGAGAGGAGGCAACAAGGTGCTGTATTCACCCTGATTACTGTATGAAGCTGGGGGTTATTTGGCAAGAATCCAAGTGAAGCTGTGGACTGACGCTCGCTGCAGAGCTGTTGGTGACCTGTGCTCAACGTGAGGCTTGTGCCAAGGCAGCTTCTTCGTCAGCTGCCAAGCACCCTGGCACCTTTGGGGGCTCGGGAGTCCCAGCACCAGCCGTACCTCGTGGGCCAGCAAAGTAGAAACTCAAGAGGTCTGTCAGCCCCTGGGAGTGATTTCCTTTCTCCAGCTGTGTAGTTATTCCACATGTATGGTGGTTTGTTGGTTTTTTTTTATTTAAAGGACATTCTTGCTCCTCTGCTGCTGAGTTTAATGACTGTGGTCTGGTTAAAAGATAATGCAGGGAAAAAAACAGAGCTGCCTTAAGTTGTGATCTAAAAATAGGGAAACCTACAACATTAAATTGAGAGGATTTAGAAGCATAGCCATAAAGCCAAGAAGAGTTTGCCAGGAGCTATCAAGTGACACAGATTTCAACTCCCTGCTTCTTCTAGTTTTCTTCTTTTAAAGGTGAACTATACAATGTTAGGTTACTATTTTGCTGCTTTTGACTGCTCAGGGAGTTCTCACTGTGACAGTTGTCAGTAGAGTTTCCTCTCCAATTTTTGATGATGTTTTTGTAGTATATTTGGAACTCTTTACCTTCAGCAGAGAAAGTGCTTTGCAGGCCCTGTTTAACCCTTAAGCATCCCAATGTGGGACTAATATGCCTAAGATTTGTTTCAGGAGAGGAATTGAAAGACTTGTAACCTAGAGGAGAGAAAGACTGGTTTAGTGGTTACTGTACTCATCTGGCATTTAACAAACTATAGTTTAAATCTTTATAAATCAGCAGTCTTCCTGAGTGACTTGAGGAGAAATCCCTTTGGCTTTGCCATCTCTGGCGCAGAGTCATAGAGACATTGAATATTTTGGGTTGGAAGAGACCTTAAACATCATCTTGTTCCAACATCTCTGCCATGGGCGGGGACATCTTCCAGTACACCAGGTTGCTCCAAGCCCCATCCAACCTGCACTTGAACACTTTGAAGATGAGACATCTTCAACCTTTCTGTGCAGCCTGTGTCAGTACCTCACCACTCTCACAGTGAAAAGTTTCTTCCTAATATCTAATTTAAATGTACCCTCTTTCATTTTGAAGCCATGACCCCTTACCGTATCACTACATACCCTTGTTAAAAGTCCCTCTCCAGCTTTCTTTTAGGCCCTTTTAGGGAGGGTACTAGAAGGTCTCCCTGGAGCCTTCTCCAGGCTGAACAGCCCCAACTTTTCAGTCTGTCTCCATAGCAGAGGTGCTCCAGCCCTCTCATCATTACTGTGGCCTCCTCTAGACTCACTGCAACAGCTCCATGTCTATCTTATGTTGGTGCCTCAGATCTGGATGCAGCACTGCAAGTGAGGTCTCACCAGACCAGAGCATAGGAGGAGAATCCCCTTCCTTGACCTACAGCCTGGGATACAGTTGGCTGTCTGGGCTGCAAGTGCATGTTGCTGGATCATGTTGAGCTTCTTGTCAGCCAAGTGACATCCTTTAGTAAGATTTACCCTGTGGACCCTTTTGGAAGAACTCCACAAGAAAATATTCTTATAGGTTGATCTTTTTAGCATAATGCCAGGGGGTTCTCTGGTCAGTGACTGACCAGCTCACCTTACTGGTCCCCATCTCCTCATGCTCACTGAAAAGTTCTGGTGTGGCTCAACCAGGTGCTTTCAGACGAGTTCCACTTTATGGCATAAACCAATGAAGCTTTGTTCAAACACAGCACCGCCTTTTCATGTCTGGATAATCAGTTTTCATCTCAAAAGCAGACTCCTACTTAGTTGGCACCTTTCATTAGATATGTTGCTTTTTACACAATTTGCTTGGCTATGTATCTACTTTTAATTGCTTGAGGCTTCAAGATTCTCTGTAAAGCACTGTATAGTGCTAAGACTGTGTTCTTGGCCTCGTACTCACCTCAGATGACACTGTGCTGGCCTCACTATTGCTGGATATGAAAAAGTATCAGAGAGCTTGCTGTCAAGGAGGGCCTCATTTGCCCTTTATTCTAGACAGTATCTTTGAGTGAGCTGGGATCTGTTTCTTTCTTGGGTGTCTTGAGCGTGAACAGAGCTGTCCAGTAAGCCAAAGGTAGCATGAAAGGAAACAAGGAAACATTCAGGGAACTTTGAAAGTGATGAAAAGTAAAGTTATTGTAGATAAGCTCTGGAACACACTGCCATGAGATAATACCAGAGCCACGTGCTGGTTGGGATTAAAAAATATGTAGATATGTTGATAATGGGAATATCTGCTCTCATGTTACCCAGTTTTTGTTTTATAAGGGATGTTAATCCTGATGCTTTAAAGGCATATGCTAAATATTGAGGATACAGTTATTTAAGGAGTACTTTACTGGTATATAATGGTATGCTATGCAGTCAATTCCTTCCTAGCTGCTACAGCAAAGCTGTACTTTGGCCCACATAGATAAAACATGCTCTGAAAATTTAAGCAGCTGCAGGTTTTCACATAAATGTTGTCTACACTGGAGCCTCCTCAGTGAGTCTGGGATCACTCTTACACAGCCTTATCATTACAGTGATAACACCCTTCAGGATGACCCTCTTCCCCTCCTCTCTGGCCCTGTCAAAGATTTACTGTTTACTCCTGGCTTTCTGGAGAAAGAAGTGTATGGAATCATAGAATCATTTCAGTTGGAAAAGACCTTTAAGCTCATTGAGTCCAACCATTAACCTCACACTGCCAAACCATATCCCTCAGCTCCTCAGCTACACAGCTTTGAAATATCTCCAGGGATGGGCACTCCCCCGTCTCCCTGGGCAGCCTGGGGCAGTGTCTGACAATCATCTCAGGGAAAAAGTTCTTTCTAATAAATATTGTCTCATCCAGTGTTACTGACTTTCAGAATTAGTGCCTAGCTGGCAAGATGCTTAAATAAGAAAGGCTGTAAGTACAAGGCAATACCTACGTGTCTGTTCCATCAAGGTGCTGAGCTTCTTCAGCAAAGCACTGAGTGTCCTTGTGTCTGTTTATATTTACTAAAAGCAAGTGAGCTTTGTCTATCATGCCCCTGGCAAACACCTGGAAGTATGCATGGGTGAAACATTAATTCTGTACAGGGTACTGGTCTAGGGACCGACTCTAAAGCCTAAAGTGTGATATAGGTGCTTCTCCAATCAGAGAGGAGCTGTGATGGCTTTTGAAATGCTGTGGTTGCTGATGGTGATGGGCTAAACCATGATGGGTTGGAATGATTACACCATTGGCTTTGAAAAGACCTTTCTAGCTCACATGTTTGCAGCTGGCTGCTGTTGGTTTGATTGACTTTGGTTTAGCTAACAGGGGAAACAGATTCTGCTGTTTTAACTATAAACACATCTTAACACACTGTATTTATGAAGCCAGAACTGCATGCATGTGTTGCCTGAAATATATGGGTATTTTCAATGTGCTGCAAATGAAGAGGAAACAGAAGAAACAGCAATGTGGCTTGGTTGGTTGTTTTGAAGAGCACTTCAGCCTCAACTGGAAGCACTACCTTTGGACTGAAATGTTCTGCATGCTTCAAAACTGGATCAGAGATGTCAGAAGAAGGCTTTCCATTCATTCAAAGGTAGTTGCATCTATATTCTGACCCACTACAATCTCCCTAGAGCTCCTCTAGCTACTCTCATTTCAGAGTAATCCCATTTGTTTTTAACTCCCCCTCCCTGTCCACATCGTACTCCAGTTTATTTAGCAGATGTTGGCCTCAGCTTTCGAAGCAAGGGTAAACAGAACTAAGGTCAATCTGAGAAACACAGCACCCCAGGAGAGCTGCTGTTTTTCAGTGCTGCTGACAAGTCTATATTGAACTGGCGTTGGAGTGAATCTGAAAAGAAATGGATAGGAATAGTCCCTGCAAGGATAGCAGGGTTTATATACTTAAAAAAAGAGATCACACAGAACAAAAGTGTGCAGCCTTAACATGAACTGGGAAAAGCTATACCCTTCTCACATTTTCTCCCTTTGAAGACCTTGCATTTAGTATTCACAGACATTACCATGTGAATCAACGATTAAAAAAACCCCCAAACCCAACATCTTGATAAGAATCCAACTACACTTTACCAGTCCATCCTATAAGGTAACCAGAGAGAGTTCCTTTCACTCTAGCCATTGTTGGCAACACAGATTATGTTCTTCAAAGACTGTCTGTCTCATTCAAACACAAGGTCCATATCTTGGCTGAACATTAACGTTACCTGATAGGCCCTATGTCCAGCTCCACCTTGCCCTTCTCAACGGGTTAGGCTTTATAGCAGAATCATAACATGAGTAGAGGTAATAAAGAGCCTTTGTGCTCCTGCTGGGTCCATCTCCTGAAGCTGATCAGGCACCAGGATTGATTACCAGGCAGGTAAAGACCTGATAACCTACTGACTCTGTATGAGGACCCCTTTCTCACAACTTCTTCCTCCGATTTGCATTTCAGGCCCTGTCTCATTTTAGAAATGATTTTATCTGTCTTTCAGTACAGTGAAACCTGGAGGAAGTTCATGTGAGAAGAGGCAGCAGGGAGAGCCTAAGCTTGAAGGCCACTATCCTAATACCATACAAATAGAAATTAAGGCCATAATTAGTTATTTATTGTGCAGCAATGACCAACTCCTCTGCTTCACAAGTACTAGGAATTAGCATTTACTTACTGTCCATTAACTATATTTACCAATACATAAAATTACATCAAACAAGTAATTAAAGCTGCAAAACAAAGAAATGAAGAATGTGTCCTCTTCTCCTTAATTTGCCTCAGGTAGGCATATGCCAAATCATAGAATTTATAACGAGATGTTCTGCTGCTATTTTTCTCTCATAAGAATGTAGTTCCATGTCCTAAGCAGGGGAAAATCTTAGCCTAAACAATTTCTGTTTGGCAAAATGATGAGCAATTAAACTTTTCTCTTCATCACTTTTAACAACTTGTTGATTCTCACCATCAACACAGAGACTCGTGGTAGCTATTATGTGTGGAAATCCTATATGTAACTCCTCAAGTTGTTTTGTTTGGGATAGCAATAGCCCTGGCAGAAATTTTGAATAGAACATTTAGGGTTTCTTAAAAAAATGCTGTTTCTTTTTAAAAATGCTGCTTCCTTTTAAAAATGCTGTTCCTTTCTTTCAAGTCCTGGGGCAAATAGTGATGAAGTTTGTTCAGGGCCTCTTCTCTCTTTGCTCTGCTGGTGCATGGAGCCTGCTAGAAACAAGTATGGTTTGTGCAAAAGGCTGTGAATGTGGGACTGTCCTCCATGCTATGTGTGTCCCTATCTACTGGAAGACACTTGCCAAAATACATGAAATGCCTTAAGAAATTTTCTCCTCTCCTCTTTATGTGGTAAGTTACCCAACAGGCCTCAGAGTATTTTTTGCTGCATTACAGGAACTGTGAGGAGAGGTGAGGCCTCTCTCGATTAAATCCAACAATTATAAACAAGCCACTTAGCCAAAACATAAAAGATGGTATAAATGGAAGCATGCCTTCCCTTAGGGCTTTCCATCAGATGGTCTGTTTCCCTGACATCCAGCCCTGGGGAGCAGCCTGCTCTTTTGTGAGCGATTCCTACGGGAGGTCTGAGGAATTCTGAAGCTGTCAGGCTGTAATACCCTGGTTTTAGCTTTTTTGAGAAAGCACACTATTTTTCCAGTGAGTGAGGCCAGATTGCTGGTTTAAAGCTGCTACATTTCACCAAAAGAATGCTGATTATTTCACAGTCATGCAAGCGCCTGACCAGTAAAACGTGTGGGCAGTCTGTCGACCTCTTTTATTTTTTTTCCCCTTTCCCTGTTTTTTTACTGATTTGGCTTCTTAATACAACGCCTGAAGATCTTTTGAAAGGGCCAGAGAAATCTGCTGACGGCTCACGCAGCTGATTTGACCCAGAGCGCCTGCTTGGCTGAGCAGAAAGATGACACTGCAGCAAAAATGTTACTTTAGGGGAAAAGAAAACACGCACAATGCTCCTGCCATTGTTCACAGCCTGTGTTCTGGTGCCAAGCTCTGCACTTAGGAAAACACAGAGGTACCAGGTTTTAACCTTTTGCTTGCTTCCCGCAGGTGTTATCTTTTGCTCTGAATAGGCACGATGAGGTCCACAAGCCTCATTCAAGCCTCTAGCAGCCCCACTAGCTACAAAAAGGCAACTTCTAGTGGTTTTTCTAAGGAGGAGATTAACAAGATTTTCAGCAAAAAAGAGTTATTTGTTCAATTTTATTCTTTCTACTGTTGCAGTGTAATATTGGGTGAAGCTACTGGTATCACTGAAATATAATGGAAGTGGTTCAGAGTTAAGATACCCATCCCATGCTGAATAGGTACTGTTCTTTCTGTTTTTGCCATTTAACTATGTTTTAACAATGACAGAGGAGTTAAAAAAAATAAATCTGAAATGGCTTTGGTGAGGCTCCCATTTAAATAGTTATTGTTTTGAGTGAAAATGGTTTGTGAAAGGAGAGCAAAGCACTCTGACTTCAAAGCTTGTCATTGTAAAGAAGTCTGAGAGTGAGTGGTCACGCATACCTGAACGTCACTCCTACTGCAGCAAAGCCAGTAGTGCTGGCAAGCAGCCTGGGCATATTCCCATTAAAGTCAGGGTGAGAGATCCTCAGCTGATGTAAGTTGTGATAGCTGTGTTTTAAGTTGGACATTATGTTTTATTATTTTTTTTAAGCTTATTGACATTAAACTGAAAGACACTGAGGAGCTGGAGCATGTCCAGAGATGGCCAACGGAGCTGGGGCAGGGTCTGGAGCACATCTGATGAGGAGTGGCTAAGGGAACTGGGAGTGTTCAGCCTGGAGAAAAGGAGGCTAAGGCGAGACCTTATTGCTCCCTACAACTACCTGATGGGAGGTTGTGGTCAGGTGAGACTCAGTCTCTTCTTCCAAGTTACAAGTGACAGGTCAAGAGGAAATGGCCTCAGGTTGCACCAGGGGAAGTTTAGGTTGGAGATTACAAAAAGCTTTTTCCCTGAAAGAGTTGTCAAGCATTGGAATAGGCTGCTCAGGAAGGTAGTGGAGTCTCCAACCCTGAAGGGTTTCAAAAGCCATTTAGATGTACTGAGGAACATAGTTTAATGGTGGCTGTGGCAGTCCTGGACAGTTACACTCAATGATCTTAAAGCGCTTTTTCAACCTCAATGATTCTATGATTCTCCTGATTGTACTAGGGCCTGGATTAAACTCCTTACAAACTCATGGGAGGTTTATAGAACCATCTGATCTTGTTATTTGTTTGAATCTTAGAGAAATCCTTTGAGGCCAAGAAAAGATTATACAAGTACAAACAAGACTTGTTGTATTTTTCCAGTTTTCCACACTGTCTTACCATCCTGTTACACTAATACAGCCAGTATTGATAACTGCCCAGGTGGTCTGTGCCCTGAGAAATTGAAACTGCTCATTTAGCCCTGCTGAATGATCATTTTTTTGAAGACCTGCCATGCCATGTACCTGTAGGTCAGCTTGAACAGGGTGGTCAGAATTCAACAATGTGTGTTCCTGTGATAATCTGAGCAGTCTTGGTTTTCATCTTGAAGTAAGCAGGCCACAAACTATTTTTCTCCTCAGTAGATACACATGCAAAGTAACAAGCATACACGCTTCCACCCTGCAGATCAGGTAGCTACCTCATACAAGGATGATGCATCTTGCAAGGATAGTGCAGCAGTGATGACAAATGGGTGCCTCTAAATATTTAGAAGATGCCTGGAAGGCAGACGAATTATCTCAGAAGCACCTCAAGCTAATCTTGCTGAGGAAAACCAGTTTTACTTAGCTTCTAATCTACCTGCTGAAACTAGGGTGGATTTGGTGTGCCTTGTTTTGGAAGAAGTGGGAAGCGAGATGACACGCAAACCGGCGGTTCAAGTCTGGAGATTGTTTGTTTGTCTTTGGGTGTGGAAAAATTGGAAGATAATAAATATTCATTGAACGTCAGTAATTTTTAGTGAGTTCGTGAATGTTTTCCTGTGCATTTGGAAGTGATAGGTGTTGATGAAAATCCTCTGCCACAAGCAGTGTTTGGTGATTTTGTCAGTGAGGTAACTGTGCTATTCTACACTTATGCTTTATGAGCAGTTTGAAACGATTCAGACTTTTCTTCTTGGTCTCTGTTTTGTGCACAGTGTTACTAAAAGTGTTAGATGTGATGTGCACACAACTGGGCAGATGTTACAGGAAGAGGTTGTGATTACAGCTGTCCAAAGGATGGAAGATCTGTCTTTCATTGGTTTTCTGAGATGAAAAAGCCTACTGTTCTTCACTGTGACAAACCCAGAATGTTTCACTTTCCCCCAAAAATGGAATGTCAACAAAAAGTCTCTTTTGACCTGAAAATCTCGATGTTTTCCTGGCCACTCTGAGTTTACTGAAACATGCAGTAATTTATCCCTGCCTTTTCAGGAATAACTACATGTGGCTTCCTGAGTAAAGCTGTAGCCCAGATTTTACCAGGATTCTCCTTGTTTGTGGATGAAACCATTAACACTCAACCCTCCAATCTGCAAATCATACTTTCAGTAAACATAAAGCTATTTCCCCCTCATGAAAATAAATCTTCTAGGCATATTAGCTGGTTCATTCAGGGGGAGTTATTTTTGTCATTGCTGGGTTTTGTTGTCTTGTCCTGCAAGCCTTAGCATAAATGTAGATTTTAGTTGAAGGAAACATGAGGCTGATTAGCCTAGAGAGGACTAAGGAGGGATCTCGTTAGTACTTCTAAGTATTTAACAAGGGGATGTCAAGAGGATTGGGTGGTACTTTTTTCTGTTGCCAGTCAGAGGACATGGGGTAATGGACAAAAGCTGGAACACAAGAAGTTCCACTTAAGCATATGGAAAAACTACTTTACTGTAAGTATGAGGAAGCCCTGGCAAAGGCTGCCCAGAGAGAGTTGGAGTTTCCTTGTCTGGAGGTTTCAAACCCACCTGGATGCGTTCCTGTGTCCCCTTATTGAGGGGAACCTGCTTTAGCAAGGAGTTGGACTCTAAAGGTCCATTCCAATGCCCACCAATCTCTGATTCTATGATTCTTCAGCTAAGGTTCCTGGGTGAGTTACAATTGCTTAGCTCTATCAATTTACCTTAAACAAGTATCTGTGACTTTTTAAAGTAATCCAATGCCTAAGGAAATAGTTTCACGAAACACAGGCTCTCATACAAGTTTGGATCAGGCTGTTGGGGAGGGGGGGGATGCAAAAGAAGGGAGAAGAGAGAAAAAAGCCATAACCTGCTCTATCATGGCAGGTAATGATGTTACTCAAGACTGTTCCAATGCTTTCCTTGAAAAAAAGGAAAATGTATATACCACCATCTGCATTATACAAATGGGGAAATGAGGCAGAGAAAGATGAAAGGACTTTGTCCTATTCATCCCACCAGGAAAACAACAACATCCAGGTCAGCCAAGTCCCAGTCTTTATGTGCTGGTCCTTAGGCCTTGGCTTTCTACCTGCTTTGCACCTGTGTAAACAGGGAGGCAGGTGCAGGCCCCGGTGTGCTGAGCCGCAGCCGGGAAGGCAGCTACGCTGAGAGATGTCATCAGAAGGTACTGGAGCAATGTCGGTGTATCCTGCCTCAACTCAGACACCGTGTCCTCCCAGAGGAGAAGGCACTGCTCTTGCAGGGTGAAAGCATGCAGTCAGCATGACAGATTTCATGCCTTGTCTCTTGAAATCCAATATGAAGCAGTTGCCTTCTCTACATCCCACTGGCTCATTACACAGCTCCGTGTGTGGCCTCTCCCCATAATTAACCTGAGGGGGTTACTTTCCTTTTCTAATTTGTAGGAAGTGGCTCATGACATCTGTTGCAGCCCGGAGGCTCCTTCCTGCAAACCTTTAGCTGGTTTTCACTGAAAGAAAAGGCAACACAAAGAGGTGTAACCGTTAACTGAGGAGTTCTGCCTTTGAAAACAGCATCTTCCAATTGCTCAATAAAAACTTACTGAGAGCAGAGGAGGGTGAATATACCTTTTCAAAGGGAGCTATGGACTTAAAACTTGTGACTAAACATCTTCATTTCTCTTCTTGTTAACACTTCAGGGAAAAACAACCAATGTAGGGAGAGTTTAAATGTGTTTTGCTTTATTTATTCTGTTTCTTTCATTGTGCAAAGTTACAGCAGCCCTGTTTCTGTCTCACTCTTTCTCCTTTGCAGATTTGTATGTAAGTTGTTGTATCTCGAGACTTGTCACTGCAGGGATCTCTCCACTAGAAAGTTTGATCCTAACACTTCAGGTCTTGGAAGCAAGGAACATTTTTTTCCTAGATGTAAAAGGCAAAAGGGATCATTTGGATTCTCTTATAAGAAATAGGCTTTTTGGGTTTTTTTTCTGTTGTATTTTGCAGTTACATGGTGTTTTGGGAAGAAGAAAAGCTCAAGTGTTACAGGAAGATGTGCCAGCCTGATCTATGGCAAGGAAATTGCTGGCACAGGTGGGAAGATAGTTCTAAACAGAATAGCTAGTTTATGGTGGTTCTCTCCCAGTCATACTTTTTGTAGGTCTTTGTTAATATGAAGCCAGTATTCCTCAAGCCAGAAAGAGAGGAAATCTGTAGAGTCGCATCTCTGTGTGCACTAGAGGTGTGAGAAAGTCTTGTTCTCACTGATTTACTATAGGACTTGAACTGAGATTTTTGTGATCTAGGCTGTGTCTGTTCTGGGAAACATAAATTTGCATCTTAAAAACTACAGTATATCAATTTTTATATACTTTCATCCCAAATTTTCACTTTTCGTCAGATTGGCACCATCTGACTGAAATGTAGGCAGATAGAAAATGATTGGGCTGTAATCTCGTCTGACTTCTTGCATAACTCTCTTCACAAAACCTCACGTGGCAATTTCTGCACCATTTCTCTTGGGCACAGAACATAGGTTGTACATAGATTAAAAAAAACCCTTTTAGAAAGATGTCTGTGTTTGCAGCAGCAGTTGTAGCATGAGTCGGGCAGCTCTGACCTCCGCCAAGGCTTGTGATACCTTAACAGCAGTTGTGTATGTGTGTACTGAATGAAAAAGTCTTTGAAGTTCCTGGCTGGCTGAGGAGCACAAGTCCCTTCGTCTTTCAGCACTAGTCATGCTTGCCAGGCTATCCGGCGCTAACAAAAATCCCCCTCCCTGTTCCTGATTGTGAATGTAATGAAGATGACTGATAATCAAAGTGCCGTTTGCCTCCTGCTCCACGCAAACACCGAAAGCCGCCTGGTTGGTCCCGTGGAGGTTTGTACCCGTGTAAGAGCTTTTTGGGTTTGTGATTATTACTGGGGCCTTTTATGGGAAAGGAATCCCTTCCTTCATGAACTGCTGTCGTGTGAGGGCTTGCAGATGACTAATGCCTGAAACTGAGTTTTGTGGAGTGCTGCATGCGAGCTTGGTCAAGAGAGGTTTCACAGCCAAGAACAGGGACTCTGCAGAGCAGAGCGCAGAATCTTCTGCAGAATCTAAAGATGGGGCTTTTTAAAGCCCAGGCTTTAAAAACTCTATTGTCTCATGACTGTTGACTGAATGGGGTGAACTGTGTCCTGCCACATCCAGGCCATTGGGTTGTCCTCTCAGGAATGGAGCTGTACTCTCGCTTGCTCCTTGTGCTTTGGGGTAACAGCAGCAATGTCAGTGCGTGGACCTCAGCTCCCTGTGAGTAAGGACTGTTGCTGTACCTAGGGAACGATATATAGCAGGGAAAAAACATTTCTCTGCACAACACTGCACAATTACAAGGGCCCTTTTAGTTTTAATACTGCATATTTGAGAGGTCTGCTTGGCAAAGAGCTGAATGGCCCCATGATCTGTGTGAAGGAGAAGCATATTTGGCAGAAAATATATGGCTCTGTTAATAAATAACACGGTATATGTGAATACTGTATAAAGGGCTGTGTGGCTGCAGAGTTGAGAGCTCTGTTTGAGGAGAAAGAGGCCTTTTATTCTGCCTTGATGATACAGGGATGTAACAAAATGTGTAAGGTCCTGGTTAAAACTTACAGGCGTGGGGGTTGCTGAGCTGGCTCTTCTGGAGAGTGATGGTAATGCACACATCACTTGGAGCCATAGGAGCATGGGCTCTGCATGTGTGTGTGTGGAAAGACTCAGAGAGGAAAGTGAATCCCTGTCATGTTCCTCAGCACAACATACTTTGCTTTGTAAAGATCAGAAAATTGTTTTACAAATTCCTCCAGAAGTGCCACTTGCTTATGTTTTGAGAGGAGAAGGTAGGGATGGTAGGATCAGGAGACAGTAAAAAGTACAGTTGACATACTATCTGCAAGTGTCCTGTGACAGCTTTAGCCATTGAAGTCTTGGACTGCCCAAGTACCCATTTGTTGATCTCAAATTTGCATTTCAGTGGTTGTGTCAGTATAGTTGGCCTCTTGCTAGAGGAGCTGTACTTGAGGGCCTCCCCAGGAATTGCTGAGAAACATTGCTCAAACCTCCTCTGCTCTTTTTACATCAGCTTGGTGTGTCCCTACTACACAATGCTCCCTTACAAAGTGTTGGTTATCACAGTGACATTGCTCATCTCATTCAATCTCAGGTTACTCTTCAGGCACTAGAATAACCTCATGATGCTGTCGTGAGACAGAGATTTTGATTTAGACCTTCTTCATAGGGAAGAAATAACACTAAGAAGTTAGGGCCCAAGCCTTCAAACCCACATGCTTTAGGATAGGTGCTTAAATCCACTTAGACAACTAAACATGTTGCCTTGATCCATGAAGTCTGTTAAGCACTTGTAATTCTATTAATCTCATGTCAGTTAAACAGACAGACATCCCCTGCTACTTGCTGACGACCATCCACAGGAGAGACAGAGTTCAAAATTCTTGCAAACAACTTCTGACTTTGACCTGGTCAAGTCCTGTGGCAGATGATAAAGATGTAATATTGCCCTTCCCAGACTGATGACTCCAATAGTCAAGAGGATAAGGTATTTTAAAATTCCCATTGGACACTTGTTACCTTATTTTTTTCTGGCTCAGAGTTCTAATTCTCAAGCTTTCCACAAGCTTGTCCCCACAACAGCTAAAAAATTTCACAAGGTTTATCCTTTTCTGTTATCCCATGACTCCAGAAGCCAAGATTTCATGAAAACTAAGTGCAATTCACGCAGAACAAAAGAGCATGGTTGGCATCTTGGAGAGTTTTACATAAATCCTAATGTTTACAAGCCTGGCTCTGCTCTGAGAAATGATGGGCTGCAAGTGGTACCTTCTTGTTCAGTCGACTTTTGTTAGGAATTCTGTAAAGTCAGCACAGCTGAGGGAGGATGAGGTCACTCCTCACCCGCCTTGTGCCTTGTCAACAATAAAAGCATGTAAGCATTGACTGCAGATTTTTCTTTAATTGAGTGAGATGGTTTGGAAAGAACCAGCTGTTATTCTTCTCTGCAGAAAAGCTGTTGGGCTGACATAACCTGGCAGCAGGAAAATGGGGTAGACATGAGAGAGAGGTGGTAAGAGAGAGCAGGCATCTGGTCTCATGTCTTCCCAAGACAAATTAGATGTCTGTCACTGTCAGATCTTGGAGTGGACGGCTCAGAAGGCAGTTGACATAGGTTAAGCCCTCCAAGAGGAGCAGAAGTACTTGGGCAGTGCACGTCTCAGTGGGATGCTGTGACAGCCAACCCATTTGTGTGAGTTCAGTCTGGTGTCACGATGGGGCTGTTTTCTTGCTCCTCGTTGCAACCATATCATGCCCTCCAAGGCTTGCCAGTGGTAGTGAATGGACCTTTATCATCCTGAAACAAGAGGATGTTGGTAATGAAATTCAGGGAATTCCAGACACAAGTGCTTCTTCATTTCCATCTGCTTTTATCTGAATGAACAAAGTAATTAGTGCAGAGGAATGGAAGATCTTGTAGGCCATGCCAGATAGCTCACTGTGCAGGGCAGCCTCCCAGATGCTTCCAGAGAGTAGGTCAGTTTGCACGTGTTTCACTTCTCCTGGCAGGGAATTGAGAGATAGGGGCATACCAGAGGGAAGGAGTGCCATTACCCATGTATTCATCAGTCACTGCATGCGAGTGAAATGATAAGGTGCATCTGGCATGAGGTCTTGGTGTTTTTCTTGGTGCTGACATGGTGAGCCAGTGTGCTGCCCTGCGTTACGCCTCATCGGCTCTGTACGTGAAAGAATTCAATTCATTTCATCTTTCATTGACATTGCCATGTAGGGGAAGGGGTTACTTTTGCTTTTTAAAGTCCAATGTGCATGAAATCTTATGTATTCTGTGCTTAAGAGGAGTTGCTAGTGGCTATGTCAATGCACAGCTGCAGAAGCACCATGGAATAACATAACACCCATGAACTGCTGCGAGACATGGAAGTTTAGGATGGTCCTATATCACTAGCTGAGAAATTTCAGAGGTAATATTTTTTTTTAGTTACAAGATTCCAGCTCACCATAACTGAAACTTTGAGGAAAGGATTGATTTTGGTCATTCATCAGATTCGTTTAAAAAAACCCAGCTTACTGCTGTTATCATCTGTTTCACAACTGTGCCTGGGGGACTTTATCTTGGATCAGCACAGCCTAATTGTTTTACAAATAAAGAATGGTAGGAATAAAATTGTCTCTCACCAAGGGAGGTTGTGATTGCAGTTTACTTTCTTCAAATGAAAAGCAACATTTTCTGATTTGCAATAGTTTGGGTTTGAGCTGCAATTTAGATTACTTTTTAATAGAAAGCTTGAAAAGGTTAAAAATGAGTAGTAATTGCCAGGATTGAAACCAAACACTCCCAAACTGCTGATCTAACATTTGACCAGACAGGAAAGTGGTTTTAGATTAACATTTTGAGAAAACACTAAAGTTCTTAATTTTCATTATTGTTTGTTACTCCTCTTTGGAAGAGAACTTTCTTTTTGAAATTTCAGAACAATCTCTAGGGACTGGGAAACGATTTCCCCCTCTTTCCTTATGGCTGCTGCAATTAGACTATTGTAAAGAGAGGGATGTCAGGGTGTGGGAGTTTTTCCCAGTATTTTTTCTAACCCCACTCTAAGCAGAATTAGGTGATCCAATACTAAAAAACAGCTGAGTCCAGCCTTGCATTACAGCACTGCTGCTGCTGCTACTGGCTGAACAGCACTTTTCTTTTTTTTTCTTTGAATTATGGGGCCAGTTTTTGCAGTGCAGACAAGGCTGTAATTATTCTCCAAGTGCAGGGTGGGTGATGTCATGCTGTTGCAGAAAGTAGGCTCTGCATGTGGTAAAACAGACGTGTATTTCAGGGTATGGAGAGCAAGCCCTCATGACTGTGGGATAGCATCATATGTTTCATTAACACAATGCTATCCCAATTCTACTTTTATAAAATAGGTGGCAATACACATATGTGTGTATTTTGAATGTGGAGTGGTGTCCTGCCCCGATCTGCAGAACCCTGTGGTAAAATGCATGTGTTTTCACAGGTAGGCTGTGTGTGTAAATAATATGTGTTCTTCCTTGTGCTGTCCATGTGTGTACATATGCAGAGGAACCAATTATAAGTCTGGGCTCCTCAGCTGAAGCGGGACAGAGAGCTTCTGGAGAGAGTCCAGCACAGGGCCACCAAGATGATCAGGGGACTGAAACATTTTCCTTATGAGGAAAGGCTGTGGGAACTGGAGCTGTTTAGTTTGGGGGAGACTGAGGGGGAATCTTATTAATATTTACAAATATCTAAAGGGTGGGTGTCAGGAGGTTGGGATATCCCTTTTTTCTATAGTAGCTAGCAACAGGACAAGGGGTAATGGGATGAAGCTGGAGCACAAAAAGTTCCATTTAAATATAAGAAAAAACCTATTTTGCTGTTGAGTTGAGTGAGCCCTGGCACAGGCTGCCCAGAGGGGTTGTGGAGGCTCCTTCCTTGGAGGTCTTCAAGACTCACCTGGGCACGTTGCTGTGTGACCTGATCTAAATGGACCTGCTTCTGCAGGAGAGTTGGACTAGATGATCTCTAAAGGTCCCTTCCAACCCCTACCATTCTGTGATTCTATGATAAGCTGCTCAGTTTTACAAAAATCTTTCTTTTTGATTTCGAAAAGAAGGTTTTAAATAATTTTTTAATATCTTCACTCATTTGCTGAATTATTTAAACATCCACTTTTCACCTTGCCTGCATTCCCAGCCACTGTCACCCTTTTTTTTCATAGCAGGAGTAGCTTGTTGAGCATTTCCAGTGTTAGAGGCATTTGACAGGGGGATTGACAGGAGCTCTCAGGCTGTGCAGGCAGCAGCTGTTGCTGCATGGGTGTACCAGCAAATTGGTATTAGCACCAGCAACAGCCAGAACACGGTGGACCATCCTAAAGATACTGGGAGGGTGAGAGAGAATCACAGAATCACAAAATGGTGGGAGTTGGAAGAGACCTCCAGAGATCATCCAGTCCAATCTCCTGCTAAAAGCAGGTTCCCCTTGATCAGGGGGCACAGGAACATGTCAAGGTGGGTTTGGAAACCTCCAGAGAAGACTCCACAGCCTCCCTAGGCAACCTGTGCCAGTCTTCTGGCACCCTCACAGTAAAGAAGTTTCTCCTCATGTGTCAGTAGAACTTTCTATTTTGCAGCTTGTGCCTGTTCCTCCTTGTCCTGTGACTAGGCCCTACAGAAAATAGCCTGGCCTCGCCCTCTTGACACCTACCTTTGTGTATTTATCAGCATTGATGAGGTTCCCCCTCAGTCTTCTCTGGGCTAAACAGTCCCAGGTATCACAGACTTTCTTCATTAGAGAGATGTTCCAGTCCCCTCATCATCTTTGTAGCCTTTCACTGGACTCTCTCCAGCACTTCCCTGTCCCTCTTGAGCTGGGGAGCCCAGAACTGGACACGGGACTCCAGATGAGGCCTCACCAGGGCAGAGTAGAGAGGGAGAAGAACCTCCCTTGACCTGCTGGCCACACTCTTCCTGATACATCCCAGGCTGCCATTGGCCTTCTTGGCCACGAGGGCACATTGCTGGCTCATGTTCAGTATATTATCAACCAGCACTCCCAGGTCTCTCTCTGCAGAGCTGCTCTTCAGCAGGTCAGTCCCCAGCCTGTACTGGTGCATGGGGTTGTTCCCCTCCAGGTATAGGACTCTGCACTTGTCCTTGTTAAACCCCATGAGGTTCCTCTCTGCCAGTTGAGATCTTGCTGAATGGCAGCACAGCCTTCTGGTGAATCATCCAGTCTTCCCAGTTTGGTGTCATCAGCAAACTCACTGAGTACACTCTGTCCCCTCATCCAGGTGATTGAGTAAGACTGGCTCCAGAACTGACCCCTGTGGAACCCCATTAGCCTCAGAGAAGGTATGCTTTTTGCCAGGTTTAATTTTCAACCTTGGTCACCAGCCAGAGGTCCTCCAAGGCACACATTTTGATTGCTGACTTGTGCAGAAGCCCTTACCACCGCACCGTTGTGGGCGTCTGTCTTGCTGCCAAGTTTAAAGCTTGCAGATGCAGGGTTTTCTGGGCTGTAGTGTAGTCTGAGGACAGGCATTGCAAATGTTCACCATCCACAAGGTTTTGGGGCTGGGTGTGTTCCTAACATCCCAGGCTTGTAGGATGACACAGGCTTTACTCACTGTGAATAGCGTGTTCACACAGGAACAGAGGAACGAAGTCACTTCCGTGTGAAATGCTGAATCCCGTGGCCTCTGTGGGCTGCTTCACCTTAAGGTTGTTGCACAGAGTTTCTTCCAGCTCAGCCTGCTGCCCATTAGTCCAATGTGGCTCTTGCTCAGGAGAAGTAACTATAGGGTGTTTTGTGCTCCAAAACAGCAGATGAGCTGGTGGCCTCAGTGCACCTCCCAACAGAACTGGCACAACAGGTACCCACTTTCCTTCCCTAGACATGATACGTCCTGCAGCTTTCCTCTGCACTGCCACGTGGATCAGGAGTTCTCCTGTCCCGCATGTTGCATGCCTCTGAGACAGACAGGACTGACCTCTCAATGTTCTCCTCTTCTATCATATCTGAGGACAGTTTCCCCATCATTATTCAACAAGATATTGATTGGCTTGAGAATTGGGCACAGATGAATTTTATGAGGTTCAATAAGGGCAAGTGCAGAGTCCTGCACCTAGAGTGGAACAACCCCATGCACCAGTACAGGGATTGACCTGCTGGAGAACAGCACCAGGAGAGATACCTGGGAGTGCTGGTTGATAATAAACTGAACATGAGCCAGCAATGTGCCCTCGTGGCCAGGAAGGTCAATGGCATCCTGGGATGCATCAAGAAGAGTGTGGCCAGCAGGTCAAGGGAGGTTCTTCTCCCTCTCTCCTCTGCCCTGATGAGGCCTCATCTGGAGTCCTGTGTCCAGTTCTGGGCTCCCCAGCTCAAAAGAGACAGGGAAGTGCTGGAGAGAGTCCAGCACAGGGCCATCACAATGATGAGGGGACTGGAACATCTCTCTGATGAAGAAAGTCTGTGATACCTGGGACTGTTTAGCCTGGAGAAGAGAAGACTGAGGGTGGGCCTTATCAGTGCTTATAAATACCTGAAAGGTGGGTGTTGAGAGGATGAGGCCAGTGGTTTTTCTGTAGTGGCCAGTGACAGGACAAGGGGTAATGGGCACAAGCTGCAACACAGAATGTTCCACTGGACTATGAAGAGAAAGTTGTTTGGTGTTCAGGTGAGAGAGCCCTGGCCCAGGCTGCCCAGTAAGGGTGTGGAGGCTCCTTCTCTGAACAAGCCTGGATGCATTCCTGTGCCCTTTGATTGAGAGGAACCTGCTTTTAGCAGGAGATTGGACTGGATGATCTCTGGAGGTCCCTTCCAACCCCCATCACTCTATGATTCTATGTGATCATGATAGGGAAATACCATATCTCTATACAGATGTGTCTGCTATCCTGCTAAGAGCAATGTGAGTTCTCTGAGTGCTAAAACCTCCCTAAAATTTGTATAAATAAGAGAATAGGCTTAACTCTTAGTTTCTAGAGCCACTGGAAGTTTTATCCTTTACACAGCATGCAACATCTTCCTTCCTCTTTGCACATCTCTTAAAATTGAGTACTTTCCTGCTGCTCTTTTCCATTCCCTTCCCCTTTAGGACAAAAATAATGCTGTACCCCAAGGCTGTAGGGTCACAGTCAGCCCCTTCCTCCTGCTGGTACATGATTATCTGCCTGAGGGGTTTCATTTAAATCACAGAGGATTAGGTGTGTGAACAACTGCACGCTGGTGAAAGAAATGTTCATAGTCCAGTCCTGGAAGGGGGGGGAACAAAAATCAACAGGCAGCTTCATATGATTTTAAAGTCACTCCAAAGAAATCCCTTTCACTTGTATAATTATTTCTTCTCCTGGGACATCTCTCTGCCATAGCTGTCCTTTTCCTTTAAGTGGTTACATACTGAGTGTGTGATATCCTGCCAGACAAGCCTTGATTACTCTACTTCAGGCTAAATTAACTGAAAAAAAAGGAAGAAGCTTTATAAGATTGGTGCTTTCTGGTATTTTTTTCTGCAGAGTGTCTTTTGCTAGCTCTAGTCTCTGTGCCAGGTAAAAACCTCTTGCTGGATGGTTATATTTCTTTCACACTTCTGTACTGGGTAATTGCAGTAATAATGTCAGGACTGATTCTCTTCACCATTCCTAGAGGTGTTTAAGAGATGTGTAGGCTTTGAGGGTCTCGGTTTGGTGGAAGACAAGGCAGTGTTGGGTTAATGGTTGGACTTCGTGATCTAAAAGGTGATTCTTCTTAGGTATGCCTTTGTGAATCAGGACTGCTGATATTTTTAGATCAGAGCAGATGTAAAGCCTACAAGAGGAAAAAGAAAAGAATTCCATGTAGCATTTTGCATCGATCAGTCCCACAGACATGGCCACATAAGCATGTCCACAGGCTGAACTCTCCATGCCGAGGTAGTCCCAGTCCTTTCTGTAGTTGCTAGAGTTGCAGCTGACATTTGGTGACTTCATGTCATGTCACTATCCCTAGCTTCTTAAAATGATGGGTTTGCAGTGTTTCACCATGATCTGCTGTGCTGCTGCTCCAAAACCCATCAATTTCCTTTTCATTCTTCCAAAAAGCTTCTCAGTGGAGATTCTGTGGGCACCTATTAACATTTGGAAACCCAAGGACTGCTGAGCTCCTTGTGGGTGAGGAAGGTTTCACAGGAGAGTGTGGGCTGGTAAGGGGAAGCATCACCTGGTTGTCACGGTAGAGCACTGCAAGGGTCACAGAGTTGCAGAACCATTGTGGTTGGAAAAGACCTTTAAGATCATCAAGTCCAACCACTCACCTCATACTGCCAGGCCCATCACTAAACTAAACCATATTCCTCAGCACCTCCTCTATGCATCTTTTGAATATCTCCAGGGATGATGACTCCACTACTTCCCTGGGCAGCCTGTTCCAATGCTTCATAACCCTCTCGGTGAAAAACCTCTTGGGTCAAACCTGGATTCCTGATGCTCCCATCACAGACTCACAGGGCAGTCTTGGACAAGTCTCTCCCTCTCTATACTGGGCTATATTACATTTACAATGGAGGTGATGTGACATGAGGCAGAGGTGCCCACAGGGATCCTGGCAGCAGTCGATATGATCCTTGTGTGATGTAGGTAGACCCAATATTTTCTTCTGCATGAAGTATGTGAGACTACCAGTCAAAGCTTTTTGAAACCTTTAATTTGTAAGGTGTCCTGTGTCATCTTTACATTAACAGGCCCCTGTGCAAAGTGTTATTAGTCTTGATTCTTGTATTAGTGAAGGGAATAGTGAACAAGAACATCTAGAGAATTTCCCTTGGAGGGGGGACATGAAAATTTCCCATGAAGTTGTCAAGATGAAACTGTTCACCTTCAAGATAGCATGTCACTTTCTGCCCTAAATTCTGATTTTTTTTTGGTAGTTTTAACTTTTTTATTGTTTTGCCTTTGCTTTTAAACACCAGAGGTCTATACCTCCTCTGTGCTGGATGTGCTCCAGACTAAACAATCTCCATTCTGCTTGCCTAAATTCCCTTCTATAGTTTCAGCTGAATGTGAAATTCTTTTCTGCTCTTCTGTCTAAGTTGCCATGTGCTGTTCCTCGGGGCTGCAGGACAGCTCTTGTGTTCCTCCCTGGACGTGGCAGCATCTCAGTAGTGTGTGAAGCAGGGTCTGCGTAATCCTTCGGGATCTTTCAGGATAAAAAGCTACTCTATAAATACTGTATCATTTTCATTGTCAGTCTGGATTCAGGAGTGAAATGATCCCACTTAGTTCAAGCAGGATGAAGTGTCTATTTTCATATTTGTTTAATTGAACCACTCACCGTGTCTGGTAGTAATGGCTTTATTTGAAGCATGTGGTTCTTATGAGCTGTTAAGATACCAATAGCATTTGGATTAGTCTTTCTGCCAAGAAAGCCAGGTCAATTCTTCAGGAAAGTAAAAAAAAAAAAACCTAAGGCAAACTTTATTTTAACAGTGTCTTGAGTTTCACTTTAGGTTCCATAAATATTTGTCAGGGTTCCTTTTGTAAGACCCATGTGAGCCCTTGGCAAGACATGAGGTCTATCTCCAGAACACAGAATATAAATAAATTCCCCAAACTGTGCTGAAGAACTAGGAGTAACTTTAGCCCATGCAAGAGACCTGAAGCCAAGCAAAGGGTTGATCATGGTTCTTGAATTACTATCTGCCTAGAGGAGAGGGAATGGGGGGGAAAAAGGAAAAACACAGAGGGAGGAAAATCTAAACATTAGTAGAGGGTATGTGGGAGCCCACACCATCCTGTGCAGAAAAGTGGAGGTCATTTACTGAGGCAATGACAGAAATGAGACTTCTGCTTGGATTGCAGTTGTTGGCTACTCCTAATGCTTCCAGAAAAGCTAATGGTATTCGTCTTAGAGAATACGAGAGGAAATTTCACATTCTCGATGAGGACTGGTAATGCCATCTGCTTGAGAGGATCAGGACAAAAAAAGCACTGTGGAGCTACCCTATGTGCCCCTTTCTCCCAATTTCCTCTGACTACGTTTGATATTATTCAGAACTTGGTTTACTTCTGTAGTTTTCAGAGCTGTACCTAGGAAGCCCACCCTTTCCCCCATGATGATTTCAAAGACTTGCCTATAGTTAAGTACTTAACCAGAAGTTTAGGGTGCAGGACTTTTGATTTAAGAGTGTGCCCTGTGCTGTGCAGTTGAGGGGGGAAATAGCTGAAATTTTATCCTATCCCTGACCACAGATTGAGATTACCAAAGCAGTACAAAAGCAGGGAGTTAGAATGAAGGAGGTGTATTGAAGGAAGCAGGACCTTGGCTTCTAGCAGCATGCTCTGGCTGCTGGATCAACTCCAATAAAAATTCAAATTCAGACTAGCTGAATGCCTCATTTGTCTGGTTAAGGAGGAGGAAGGTGGGGATCAGTGAAGTTTTTTCTCTACCTCTGAATGTTAAAATAATGGTAGTGAGATGTGAAAAGTACACATTCCTGAAGAACAAACTATTGTAATGGCTAGTTAGCCATTGGGGTTTTTTTCTTCTTTATGTGCATAAGCTGAAAAATTTCCAAGTACAGATAAATAGAGACATGAGAGAACCCTTTTAATAATGAGATGAGAGCCTACCTGTCCATAGATTTAGAATTTCCTACAAGATGTTGGACAATTTTACTCTCCTTTAAAATAAATGGGAATCAAGTGTTGCTCCCACTTTACAAGATCAGACTGTCTCTTTGCATGCAGAATTTCCAGCAGTGATCAATGATCTCCATGTCAGCCCTCAGTTGTCTGCAAGTACTAAAAGAAAAAATGTAAAAAGAACCATTAACCCCATGTTTTCTGCTTTCACAGACAGCTGTCTGGGGCCCTGTGATGGTTGATACTCTATAGCTTTCTATTCCTGCCACACTGTTTCTGGGAATGGTTTTGGAAACAGTGCCTGAGGTTTGCTAGCTGTTCCTTAATCTGGCTACTATGGATGGTAAAAAGAGAAAAAAATCAGGTAACAACCTCCATCTGCTAAACTACTTCTGGTTTTGTGACTGGGCTTAATTCACAGTGAGCATAGTCAGACCATTTTTTATTTAAAAGTACCCTCTCTCCCTCACCAACACAGGAAGCATCTTTCCAGGAATGCTTGAGAAAGTGTTTGACTTTCATGTCACTGAGATAACTGGAAAAAGTATTAAGCAACTTTAAAGCTAGCAGAGATTTGTCCAGACAGAAATACTCGTCGAACTCTAGTGACAAAAGAGCTGCCTCCTTCTTCTTTCTAATGTGAGACTGTTTTCTTCTCAATGCATGAGAATCTCCCCATGGCTGTATAAACAATTGCTGGACCATAGACATTGGTTGAAATGTGGAGTGTGTCTCTGCTTGAGACCATCTAGAAAGCTGTAAACCCATCACCTACATTTCCGTATTCTTATTCTTAACATACTAAGTTTTTTCTTTCCAGGGGTTTCAATTAACCTTTGGAGTTTCATAAAACTCCCTAAGAAAACCCAACTTTGCATCCTGTTTCTTAATTCTGTTCCATGCTATAGCTCATGCCAATGGTATGGTTTGGCAACTGGCCATTTACCTCTCCTCATAATGTCCAAAAAAGAGGGGCAGAGCCACAGTTAGTGTATGCTGGCAGGGTGTACACAGGCATCTCTCTGCCTGCAGGCCAAAGGGTTGTATTGCTAAGGAGACTGTACAGCATTTACAGGAGCTGCTGCTGAGCACAGGCTCCTTGCTAATGGAGGAGGAGGGGAGGGATGCTTGCGTTGTTCCTGCACCGAGTGTCATGGTTTACACAGCTTCATTGTATTGCACAGGGCTTTCCTGCCCTGCAGCTTCACTTGCTCCGTTACAAATTATTCCTTAATTGCTGGATGGCAGAAGAAAAGCTTTACAGCCCTGAGGTTATTCCTAACAAATCAGGTTACAGAAGCCTTGAAAATTATATTGAGCAGAAAAGAGGCACCGTGAGGTTTCCTTGGGTGCTTGGGATGTGTTCAGCTTCACTCAGGCAATGTGCTAATGGAGCTTGTTAAAATGCAATTATACTTCAATGCTGTGGATGCAGAAATGAGGATAATCAGCAGAAAGGTGCTAGTGAAGCTGTTGTGATTAGAGAGATTTGTGTGTGTCACTGCTGTGCTCAGGGGCTTCACCTCGCTGTGCAAGATGTTGTCTGAGCACAAGCAAGCTGTGGCCAAAGAGATGCCTGGAGGTATGAGATGAAGGATGATGTCAGGAAGAGGGAGAGGTGGGTGGAGTAATGCAGCAGTGAGGTGGTGTTGACTGTAAGGATGAGCAGAGGTGTCAGGCTTAGATGCTGGCCAGTGATGGTGGGTGTCTGGTGCAGAAAAGCTTTAAAGCAGCATATGTGGAGAGAGATCTGAGTGCTTCAGACAATGCCAATCCCACACCAGCAGGCAGCTTGGCAGAAAACACCTATAATTTCTTTGAAAAATGTAAAATCAGAGCAGAGAGCCTGGACTTCTGGGCCAGTCTGTAGAGAGTGGGCCTCTGGTAGGGAAGAGGCGCTAGGAACAGCGGGGAGAGATCAGGAAGAGCCTTGACAAGTGAAGAAAACTAGTAGCTTTTTGATGTGGCAGGGAAAGGGAGAGCTGGATGCGAAGAGAAGCAGATGTGGCCAGAGCAGTGACTAGAAAAAATTGAATATGAATGAGGCAAGAATGTGTTTCATCAAGGCTGGAGCAGAAAAGTCACGATGAAATATGATGGAAGCTTGGATGCAAGCTGCAAGTGAGTGGATGGACAGCCAAAGCTGGGGCTTATCAACGAGCTGCAAAAGACCACGGCTCATGGTCTGAGCTGGGATGTGGAGAGATAGAGGGGGAGGAGAGTGAAAATGTGCTCAGGCTGTGGGCCTGAGAGACAGGCAGGATAGTAATGGTGTCTGCAACAATTAAGGAAGGAGGTGGGGAGGGGAAGGAAGATTAAGAGCTCTGAGCTTGAGCTGACAGTTTGACATCTGTGAGATGTCAGGGAGACAGGCAAGGTTTTTGTCTGGACAGAGAGAGACAGGCCCAGATGATCAGATCAGGCAACTGCAGGGACTGATTTATGTGAGAAGATTAAAAAAGCTGCTTGTAAATATATGTATACTTGGCTAAGTGACACCTGAGGGGACAATAACTGTCTACAAGCGTATGAAGGGATTGTATACTAGAGCCAGGAGGAGGTGGAGGGAAGAGTTCAGGAGTGTAGATAAGGATTCTGAGTAGAGGTAGTGGAATAAGGTGGAGCAAAGCAGGCTACATTTCCCAGTTAGGGAAAACATCTTCCCTGCAAAATTGGGAAGACTCTTTACTGAGTCTTGAAACCTGTGTATCCATCTAGATACCCATTTGCGACCTGATCTAGGTGAACCTGCTTCTGCAAGGGGGTTGGACTAGATGACCTTTAAAGGTCCTTTCCAACCCCTACCATTCTAGGATTCTATGATCTACACCCCTGTCATCACAGGGTGCCTGGCAAGCTACTCTTTGTCCTCCCAGCACCCCATGAGAAGGAGATGTCCCCATGTGCAGTTGGGGTAGTTTGGTACCCTGTGTCACCCCTGCTATCTGACTTGAATCAAGGACCAAAGACACTCTCATAACCATTATGCTCTCTTTCCTTTCACTTATCTCTGCTTGTAAAGGTCAGTCCTGTTGACAGTATTGTGAGATGGATGGGAAGGAGATCTAGTGGGACTTCTCTAGCTGACAGCTTGTGTAGTCTTCTCCCTATGTTGCTTACTTTTTCCTCTTTATAAAGTTTTACTCCTCTGTGAAACCAATGGAAGAAGCAGCAGGTTACTACTTCGTTGCTTATTCCTACATAAGCTTCTCCTATCAGTGCAAGAGAGTAAGTTTGGGAGGGAACCACTGGAAGTGGCATGTTCAGATGGAGAGTTAAGATTGATGAACCAATTTTTCCCTAAATATGCCCAGAATTGATCAACACAATGGGAATAAGGTACATGTACAGCTGAACTGCACTGCTGGTTCCTGTGTGGTCACAGCTATACTAACTGTTGGTTTGGTTGTCAGATGTGTGGTTTATTTTCCTAAGGCAAATGGCAGATTGGTGTAATTCAGATCAAATAGCTCAATTTCTGCTCCAGGAGTGTCACTCCGGGATCCATCAGCTGAGGATCTCAAAGCACATATGCAACACTTTGTAAAAAATGACTCACTTTCCCATCTGGTGAAGTAGAGGCAATCTGAGGTCAGAAAGCAAGCAGCTGGGAGATGAAGGAATAGTATATATCCTGCATTCTGAAATCCCAGCCCTGTGTTGAGCTCCTCTGTGAGTGTCCAGGGCCTTGTCTCTGCCCATGGCCTTTTCAGGAATTTCAGAAGGAGATGCAGAGTGTTTTGTCCAGAACAAGCTGTCTGAACATGAGACAATTTTTCTCCTTGGAAACTTTAACAAAGCACCAAGAAAAAGAAAAGAAATCAGAAAAAAAGAGGAACTGCCCCAACATTTGTGATCTTGATTTTCTGGTGGAGGTTCTGCTGTGATACCACATGAGGTTATATCTTTAGAGAAAACTCCTGAAGCTAAATAAGTAGCCAAGTATGTCCTCCTATCTCCCTGTGCCCTTCCTGGACCTATCCATGTCTGTCTGGTCTTGAGATTGGTGTCTTAAGGAGATGAGATCTATGTGGCAATGTTTTTTGAGGGTTGTTCCATCTTCATTCCTTCCAATAGCTTTCGAGCCTATTAGCCAATTTCAGACATACCTTGTGCAAGGAGTGGTGTAGCAGATAAGTTCTTTACAAACATTGTAAAAATGGGAAGCCACATAGCCAGGGGTGATTGTAATAATGCTGCATTCTCTACCACCGTGCTTGAGGAAAACACCTTTTCTAAATATTAAAGGGATGAATAACAGCAACAAACAAACAAATAAATGGAAATGTCAGCAGGTTCTTGCTCCTTAATAGGCACTGGGAAATCCAGACACAAAATCCAACCATGCCATTGGAAACTAAAGATTGTTAATCCTACTGTATTTTTGGTAACTGCAAAACCATCTCCAGCTGAGAGTCCCCAGCAGTGGATGTGAGAGGTACACTACATGTAGTAAATAAATGTCCTGCCCTTGCAAACTGCTACATCCCCCGAGTGAGGTTGTATGGGTATCAATGGCAGACTGTGGGGAGATGTGAATTGCTGATGACTATTGCACCTCTTTCCGTGCATGGGGTGCACAGGGGGCATGCCAAACAAGTGGTACAAATAATACAGAACCAAAGTTGTGTTTTCCAGCTCTTCATGCAGACTTCAACTGGATTTTAATGGTGTTGCTCGTCAGCTGAGACCACAGATCTATTTCTTTTTCTCCTGCAAGGGGTTCATATTTGACCTCAGTAGTCACACTTAAAAGCAGAGCTTGCTGCTCTGACTTTCACTTCTGTTTCAGCAGGACCAAAATCTGTGGGGCCTTTCTGAATATTTCCCTCCTCACCCAAAATTGCTGAAAATGAGCCTGAAGTGTTGACAGACAGCAGCACACTTGGTGTGTAGAAATCCAACATAAACAGACTTGCTGGTTGTGAACTTGGACATGTTAAACTAGGTCTCTGCTTTGATCTTCTCTGCACTATCCTAAAGCCCAGCAAGCAAAGGCCAAGTAAACAGACCTTTGATTTCAGGGCTGTTTGGAGCAGAGGTCTTGTAAAACTTTTATCAATGGCAGAGCTGAGCTACTGAAGTCCCTCTTGGACTGCAGGTGCTGCAAGAGTAGCAGCACGGTTTTATTGACCTTAACGTCCTTCTTTTCCCTCTGCCTTCCCATAATGACAAACATCTGGGAATATGAGCCAGCTTCCTGTTGATTGTAGCATACCAGTTTCTGTAGGAGAGACACCTGCTTACAATCTCCTCTATGGTGAATGGAGCATAAGCTGCATTAGATCCCACAGCCAGTGTAGCTCTTTGTTAATGTATGTCATAAAGATGCTTAAATAAATCACGTGGGCCACATCCGTGGGAAACACTCACGTTACTAATCCTGCGTGTTCAATACTCCTGGTCAAACCCCAGAAAACCAGTCCTTTGGCTTAAATAGCACAAGTGTTGCAACAAATTGAATTTTATTCATTTGCTTCCTGTCTTTAGAGCATTTAGTGGTTAAAATAAACTGGACATCTTCCTTCGGGATTATGCCCTCAGGAAAGAGACATTATGAAACAACCATCTAATATCACAAGATTTAAAAAAATAAAACTGTCAGTGCTGGCAAATTCACCCCAATGGATGAAACTCAGGAGTTAGATTGGCCTCTGCTTTCTTTTAATTTAATGTTTTTCTCCATCTTTTGGTGGGTTTGGACTAGATGATCTTAGGCTTTGGTTTCCCTTCTACCCATGGTAGAACAGTGATGTGAGAGTGAGAGCCTGCCAAAATATGATATAGGCTTTTTAAGGTGTTCTTAGTTTCCCATTGTTTTCAAAACTAGGAATTGCTGTGCTTAGCAATGATGGAGCCCAGTCTGTTCCTGCTGGGCCAGAGCTGTGGTCCCTACTGCTCGGACCATTTCACCCTAAGCTTGATCGAGCTCAGGATCAAAAGTCGGAGCACTCTGCTCAGCCCTACCAACGATTATTGCTTTTTATCAAGGTAAAGACCAAATGACAAATTCCTTGGCCAACTGCTCCGTGCAAACACTCTGCCTGCTGTACCTTCTGGAAGTAGAGCTGATCATTAAATGGTGAGCCTACGTTCATCTAGTCTCTCCTGTCTTTTCCCTTCACACTTTTATGGCATAGACTTAAATGCCAACCATCCTTATGCTGCTTTTTCTGCCTTAGTCACCCACTCGTCCTTTACTGTATGTAAAACCAGTGCCCTTGTTCTCTGTTCAGAGGTGAATTTTGTCTTTTTTTCAAATAGTCAAATCAATTATTAGATTAAAAAAAAGCATTTTTAAAAGACCTTTATTTGTTGGTATTTGATGACAGCTCTCTGATCCCTGAAGGGATGTGCAGTGCTGCTTGTGATACACAGCAAATTGATTTTACACATTTCCATCTTTGATCAATGAGTCTTCCAATGGGGCTTTGCTGTAATCAGATTGGAGATTGCTGTGGCACAGCCCTTGGGAAGAGATTGGAATTTACGTGCAATAAAGATTAAGGGATTAGCAACTGATTAGGAAAGTGCTGATTTATCCAGCCACAGGTAGAGCAAAGGGGCTTGAGTGCCTACTTTTCTCTGACCTTGGGTTTTGGCCTCTTGACTCCTCACTTAGAAGTGCCAGTGTGCAGCGCAGAGTGATTTCTGACGTGGCTTCTCTCAACGAACAAGTTCAAGTTGTTGCAAGAGCAAAAACTCCCTCCTATTTCTGTGAATGGAGGGGCTCAGAAATCTTTATGTGAGCAGATGCTTTCCTCTGATGTGCATCTACCAGGAACAGGCTGAACAGCCAGACTGTGGCAAGGCTTTAATGTGCAGCGGGGAATTCCTGCTGACAGCTGATGCGGTGTGCGTGTGGTGGTACACGCAGGCGCGCCGTGGGGGATGAAGCAGCTATGTGGTCACGCGCACAGACAATATTTCTCCTTGCACAGCTTTTCCTAGATAGCTGTTACGCTCTCCAGGTTTCCCCTCCCCTGCACAAGCATGCAGGAGGGTAGCTGGGTCTGTACATTACCAGACTGTGAGGTAATAGGAGTGCACATTAATGGATATTCCAGTGTAGCTCTATCTACCTGATGGATATGATGTTACATACCAGTGCTCAGCCCGGCAGTGGAAAGACGTCATCTGAAATTGCAGAGCAATCGATGTCATCACAGCTCCCATACAGTCTGGTGAAGTTTGGGCAGCACAAATAAAGCAACTTCACTGACAGTCACAGTCTGTGCTAATAACAGAGGGCTGGTAGTTTGCCTGTGTATCAGATAACAATTAGCACCATCTTTCTACTTACGTAGATTTATAGAGATAAAAGGCAGGCAAATATGGGATCTTCAGCAAAGGAGAAGTTTTCGGGATTTAGATCTATATTTTAAATATTTACTTTTAGTGTTTTGATTTAGGCCTAATATACTCACTGTTAGGTGGTGTTTTGGTTATGCCATTCATACTGAGACATGCCACAATGGTGTGCGGTATAGGAAAAATACATTCCTCCAGATGAAGTGAAGCAGCTTTTGAGCAGCAAAAGATACAATAGACCTTCAGATGTATGAGGTGAGGTGCACTGATTTTATCTGATCTTAGAAGCTGAATAGTCTCAAGACTGTCCAGAAAGCCACCTGGCAATCCTAGGAACAAACCATGGTGGTGCAGTTGAATGTAGTAAGCCTAACAGAACAACAAGGCTTCACTATCTCCTACTAGAAAAACTAATAAAAGCCACTTAAGAGTTCACTAACCCTGTTGTTGTGAGCAAGCCAGCATGTAGAAAAGGAGGAGCAGAGGAAATGGATCTGTTTGAAGCTATCCCAGTTGCAGGCAGGCTGCAGAAATCTGGACGAGCCTCTGTCCAAGGCACCAGCTGAGCCCTCAGACTGTGCCAATGATAACTTGAGTTTTCACAGCCAGAAGGTCGCTTGCACGGGCATCAGCGTAGGTTTTAACACAGTACTGTGGCACCAGACCAGGCTTGATTCATTTGAAGAAAATATTACTGCATACCTTGGGGTATGGCCTGAAGCTGAGGCTGTTTCCTAAATGAAATCTGACAATATAATATTCTGCAGGTATGAAGGCTTCATGTGTTAAGAAGTCCTGACTCCTGCCAATACTGTGAGGTGTCATGTGCTTTTACATCAGGTAGCGTGTGCTACAGTGCCTGGGGAGCTGGAACCAGATGTGAATGCTGTAAGAATTCATTGATGGCTTCCCTGTTTTCGTTTGCAGGAGACTTGGCATTTGTCATGGTTTAACACCAGCCAGCAACTAAGCACCACACAGCTGCTTGCTCCTGCCCTGCTCCTGCCACAGTGGGATTGGGGAGAGAAAGTAAAAACTCCTGGGTTGAGATAAAGACAGTTTAATAGGACAGAAAAGGAAGAAAAAAAGCACATTAGAAATAATAGTATACAAAACAAGTGATGCACAATACAGTTACTCACCATTCACTGACTGATGCCCAGCCAATCTCTGAGCCATGGTATCCCCTGGCCAACTCTCCTCAGTTTATATACCAGGCATGAGTTCTATGGTCTGGGACATCCCTTTGGCAAGTTCAAGTCAGTTCTCCCAGCTGTGTCCCTTCCAAATTCTTGTGCACCCACAGCCTCCTCTGGCAGGGCAGGGTGAGAAGCTGAAAAGCTCTTGACTTAGTATAAACACTACTTAGCAACAACTAAGTGTGTTGCAAACATTATTTTCCTCCTGTTCCCCAAACACAGCACTACACTAGCTACTAGGAAGAAAATGAACTACATTCCAGCCACCACCAGGACAGTGAATCTTGAGTTTTAATACAAGTTTTCACTGAATCAACCTTGTGAACACTTTCTTTTAAAGTGTGTTTTACCCTTCTGGAAGAAGTTTACAGATGTGCCTAAGCTTGTAGAACAGCACAAGAGGAACAAATCTTTAAAGTGGAATATTTGGTGCTGAGGAGGTGATGTTCACATTATTGGCATTTTGGGGGTTTACTCTGGATTAGCTCCAGTGTGATTGTTTAAATTGAGCACTCGGTGAAAATCCAAGAGCACAGTTTCTGCTTTTGTTTTACCAGGGACCCAGCTAGCAATTGCTATCTGTGTCTGCATTACCTGGTGGGGATTGGTAAGATTGGATCTGTAAAGCAAAGCTTTTGGTTCTGAGGACCTGAAAACCCAATTTAGTGAGTGCTCCACTTTTGAATAGCCCTGTGAACTAAATGCCCATCTGAACTGGAGTGCCTCTTGAAGCTTAATGTCACATAAAAGCAACCCAGTTCACATGCACCAAAACTGTTTCATGATGTGATGTGACCCAAAGTATAACTGGTGGGGATGATAAAAAACCTTCACTTTAAAGCACACTCCTGGTCCAGATTAAAACACTGATGTAGGCAGGTGTAAAGAAGACCCCTACGATGACTGTTTAACTTGGAGAGAGAGGGACAGAGCACTTCTATCACACCTTGCCATGAACTGGAGGTTTTGGTAGGTCAATGGTGAATGGTTTCAGACAAAATTTCTAAATGCTGCTGTCTTAAAAGATGGAAAATTAGCTCTGCCTTGCATTTTTCTTTTGGAGCAAGAAGATGATTTGGGTTTTTTTACATATATGTGAGATTCTTTTTTGCCCTTGTGTTTTTTTAAATGTGTTTTAATTTATTAATGTCCCAAATCAAAATTGTTTTCGTATTTTAGAGGTAGAGCAACTCTTTAAAAAAGCAACAAACAACATTGCTTAATCAATATACTTTTAAAATTCCAAGTTCTGTTTGTGTTTCAGTTTAATATGTCAAAATTAAGATGAGAAAGATTTCTCAAACTGAAAAAGGGAACACTGAAAGACAAAACTGGCCAAAAGCTTGGTTCTTGACAAAGATGTCATTTTCTAATAGCAAAATATTTCTGCAAAACGTTCCATATCAAGGCTGCTCTGCAGCCATTCAGCTAGAAGTGCTCTCTGTTCTAGAGAAGCCTCCAAAAATATCTTCATTTCTTAAATACCTCGGTGTTTATCTTTGTGGTCACCAACAAACAGTTGTTACAACATTTTTGTGGTGACCAAACTTAGAAGCCCCCAGTGACGAAGGCAGAGCAAGGAGAAGGCTGAGAGCAGATACAAAGGAAAAAGGCTCCCGTGTCAGTGTATGGGTGAAGACTTGTTGCTGTGGACTAGCAGGAAGGCAAACCAGCTATTTAAAGATCCCCATTCACATTATTCTGGAGTATGGCATGAAGTCAACTGTCGTGGTTTCTGTTTCCCTATAGACATAAACAATGACACTTACAATTTCCTGCTTCCACAGCTCTTACACAAACATTTGTCTATAAGGGAAAGGGCTAATTACTTATTAAACCGTGTACTGTGCTTAGACTGGGTTAAATATTGACTACCAAAGTTCAAGGGCAATCTCTGTCACCAAACATGAACTTGGGAATCCTATTTTCTGGGAAGTGTTAAAATAAAATGATTGAGTCACAGAATACCCTCACGGCCAAGAAAGCCAATGGCATCCTGGAGTGTATTAGAAGGGCTGTGGGCAGTACATTGAGAGAGGTTCTTCTCCCCCTCTACTCTGCCCTCCTGAGACCACATCTGGAATATTGTGTCCAGTCCTGGGCCCCTCAGTTCTAGAATGACAGGGAGCTGCTGGAGAGAGTTCAGTGCAGGGCCACAAAGATGATGGAGTGGAGCATCTCCCTTATGATGAAAGGCTGAGGGAGCTGGGACTCTTGAGCTTGGAGGAGACTGAGGGGTGATCTCGTTAATGTTTACAAATATGTGAAGGATGGGTGTCAGGAGGATGGAGCCAGGTTCTCAGTGATGTCCAATGATAGAAAAAGAAGCAACAGGTACAAGCTGGAATATAAGAGGTTCCAAAGAAACACAAGGAAAAACTTCCCTGTTTCTTCAATGTTCAAGTGAGGGAGCACTGGAAGGGGCTGCCCAGATGGGTTGTTCTCTGGAGACATTCCAAACCCACCTGGATGAGTTCCTGTGTGACCTACTCTAGGTGGTCCTGCTCTGACAGAGGGGTTGGACTAGATGATCTTTCAAGGTCCCTTCCAACCCTTAAGATTTTGTGATACTGCACATAGGCAGGAGGTACAAAGAAGGGGACAAAAAATGGAGCAAACAGGCTCAGAAGTAAATGCCTATCTTTGAAGCCTTGGATTTTGGCACATGGTTGCAAATGGTGGCTCAAAGGGGAGATTTGTTACAGAATCGGAGTATTAAACTGAGATTTGCAGAGTGTCTGGTTTGTTTTGCTGAAAGTCTTGAAGGTGGTGGGCAATTTGGCTCGAAAATCCACTGGGCTCTCGAAGCAGGATTTGCATGGTTGGGAAGCAGTTGGAAGGGCAGAGTGCAATAGCATTTATGTTAAAATTGGGGTAGATTAACCCCAGAAGCTATTTCAGGGCAGCCTGACTGGATTGTTTCCCAGAGATTATGGGAAGCAAACAAATGCCTTATGTTGGCAGGAATGATCCCTGTGCGATTTTGTAGGGGAGATGCTTGGGGTTTGGATTAGGTTTGGTGAGATCAGGTTAGGTCTATAGTTGCATATAGTTGCTTCAGTTGCATTCTGGATCCTCCTGCCTCTCTCAAGCCAGAGGATTTCTAGCTTTCTTCCAGAATTAGGCAGTTTGTCCTTCCTGGAAGTAGGAGGCTAAAAAAAGAAGCCTTTTAACTCCAGAACCTTGAAAGCATGTTTTAATGCCATTTCTTTTAAAAAAGCAAATTAGGAATGCCATTACTCAGGTGGGCTTGCTTTCTTAAATGGGAATGAAAAAGAGTAGACTGTGTGACCCACACCTTTGTTGCTCTTTTCTCAAAAGAAGTTTTTTTGGTTATCCATTGAACTGCATACCTGAACTGTGCTGTCAGTATAATTTTAGCCTTAGGAGTAGAAATATTAGTCCTCTTCTTTTGTCCTGAGCTAAACCCACTGGCAGCATTTAAGGAACAATAAATAATATCTTTTCTTCCATACTAGAAGAGAAACCTTCTAGCATATGAAGTTTGTTTCTCCAAAAGTAATTTGAAGTAATCCTAACTCTCCTCTGCACTTGCTACCTCAAAATCTAAGGGATAAAGTTACCGGTTTTTGCTGCTGAAAATGTTCACCAACACTTGAAATTGAATGTCACCCATGCACGTTTAATTTAATAAGATGGTAATTTCATGTTAAATAAATACCAACTGGATATTGAAAACATATGCTCAAAAGATTTAAAAACCATGTAAGAGATACGTATCTCATCTACTGTTGTTGGACTGCAATAAATCTATGCAATAATCAAGTGCCAATTGTTTAACATACAATAACTATTTTATTAAATCTCAGTGAAATATGCATGCAGGGCACTGAATTAAATGGAACATGTTCCCAAATATTTGATTTTTCTTATTTTTGGAACATCTAGTATAGAAAATTTACTGGCAGCCTTCACCCAAGGGACTAGTTACTACTCATGTAAAAATAGGGCAAGCCCTTCTTTTGCTATCAATAAATATCCATTTCTTCAGAAAAGCAGCTCCTACCACAGAGGTAGGGAAGAAAGAGAAAATATGTCACTTTCCTTGCTGTAAAATGAATCCACAAAGCTATTTTCTCCGTCAGATTGTTGGGCTCAGCTGTGCAGCCCAAGCCCAGACCTAGCTCCTGCTATTCAGAAAGCTAAGCCTGACCAGTCAGGGGCTGGGCAGCAAATACTTGTGGTGTTTTGTGTTCTTCTCCAAGAGTCTTTGTTCTACAGAGATGCTGTTGCTTTTTTCTCTAATCTTCTGATTCTTTTTGATAAGCATTGTTTTTGTCTGTGGATGCCTATGTTTTCTAGCCAAGAAGGATCCTTTAGCTCATCTAATCTGATCTCCTCACATACCAAAGCATTTGGTCCAGTTACCCCTATGGTGACCCTACTTTATTTGGCTAATGCATACCTTTAGGAAATGAAAACTGTTTTCTTTTGAAAATATGAAAAGATGTTGGATTCACCAGTCCTTTGAACTGCTTATTCCAATAGTTAATGGTATATGTGGGCAAAGAATGCATCCTTTTATCTCTCTCAAAAAGCATTTTTATCCGTTCTGCTCTCCATGTAATGGTGTGCAGAGAGCCAAGAGTTCTTCTCTTTCAAGAGCACCTTCTTATGTTAACTGAAACTCTTGCCATCTTTGCTGTGTGAGCCTTTCTCTGTGGGAAGGGCTACTCCTTGGTAGGTGTTTTCCCAGCCTCTAGCATAGGGGAGTCTCTATCCATTGACCCATCATTACAGCTTGAATAATGGTAGTGATGATAAGCAGAGTGTAAGTCTACCATCCTCATGTTGGTCTTACTGAGAGGGTTAAACTATTGTGCAAAGGGTTAAACTCCTACTGTAAGTCGGAGTGGTCCAACCCGGCTTTCTCTCAATAGATACCTGAAGTTAGCCACCTCTGGATGCAAGTTTAAAATGTGTCTATCCCTTTTCATTCTAAAGCAATCAGTGAAAGGAATTGACCTCAGTGTGAATACCCTTGCACTAACAACTTGGGAGGATCAGGTTTTACAGTGATGAGCATGGTGAAGGCCAAATGTTGCCTCAGGCATCGGTGTAAGACAGAGAGTTCACACCAAAGGAGTGATTTGGTTAGCAACCCTTGTCCAAGTCCTTTATCTCACTGCCCTAGTGAAAGATTTCTGTGCTTGGCTGTGATCTCCTCCTAGGCCACACGTGTCTGTGATATCCAAGTCCCTGATGTTAATTCCTTACATGCATTGATGGGTTGTTTGGGTGCTTCATGGCAAATGACTTTGCTAATTTGCTAACACAGCACTTCAAAAGAAATCTTATCTTCATGGAAAGTGAATGTGTTTGGTATTAAATAATAAAATATACATAACCCATGGGGCTCTTAAAACTTATTTAACTTCTTTATAAACTTTAAAATACAGTATGTGGATATTATAAATTACTTTCCATTCCAAGAAACTGTCTGGGCTGGTTGACCTTCCTTGGAATTTCCTCTTTGTAATTATGTTTAATGTGTTAATAAAGTTCACTTTGAACTCTATCATGGCAAATGGTCTCATAGGACATGGGTCAGTGCTGGTGTGTTCACCATATGTGAAGCTTGACGTTAGCGTGCAGTTTAGTTGAAGGAATAACATGGTTAAGTCCAAACAATTGCAGAAGCAGTGTCTCCTCCCCAGGTTAGCAGTAAAAAGGGGTTCATGGAAAGTTAGGAATGTGAAGTGGGAAATCATTTCGCTTTCACTGCTAGGTGTTACTAAATTATAGCGCTAGGTTCGAGTCACTATCAAAACACCATATATCTAGAGGGTTTTCACACAGAGCTATAAATCATCTTTACTACATGTATGAGTGGAACGAGTGCATGAACTTTACAAAGCAGTCCAGGAAAACATAATTACATGTGTGTGTGTTTTTGACTGTGAGAAATATAGACAGGAAGTTCCAGGCTGTTCCACTGTTGTGCCTTAAATACGCTTCTAGAAATTGTTTCTGCTTCTTCCTGGAAATAACTATTTGCTAAAGCAAAGAGACTTTCTTGGCTTTTACATAACTCCTTTTGCCAAGAAGTGGCATCCATCAGCCCTTCCAAGGCACTGGAGGGGAGAGCAGGAATGTTTGTAAAGCAGTGTCAGCAGCAGAGCAGCAAGTGGGGCTTTTCTGTGGTATAGGATAGTGGATATAAATTGAAAATTGCCCAGCTGTTCAGTAAGACAGGTGTAGGATCTGTCTTTTATATAATGGAACAGAATGGAGATTCCAGTTGCTTGTATTTGTAAATGAAGCAAGTAAATCTGCACACTTGTCTGCATGTATATGAGCAGAAATATTTAAAACAAATGAGGTGATCATGGCGTTTCCTTGTTAATGTTTGACCAGACTTATGTGATCTTAAACAGAAAACTTGGCATCTGGCTGAGATTGTTGATTTCTTTCTGAGCCTACTTATATGTATTTGCAGATGAGGAAACTACAAGCAAGAAAATAACTTGGTGGAAAATCTTGGGTCTGGATTGTTTGAATTATATTTTAAGCCTGATTGCATCCTGGCCCTTGGAACTCCAGGCATGATCCCTTCTAGCAACTAAAATGATTTGAATGTTATGGGGCAAAGTTATATTTAGTTTGTATTTGGAGAAAGAACAACAACCAGGCGCGGGGGGAGGCAGCTGCATTCTCATCACTTCTACCCAAGTCACATCCACGGATGTCAAACCCCACCCTTCCCCCTCAGCCGAAATATTAAGAAATTATTTTCTTAGACTATTGGGTTGAGGACAAGGAGGACTGAAGAAAACCTGCCCCTGCTGGGTTTGTGTTGAGGTAGGGCTGATTTTATTGTGCTAACTCTTTCTGTTCGCACAGCTTGTGAAGTCATCTGCACCCTCTGCAGCGTGGTGTGACTTAAAAGTGTTTCTCAGCAGTACCCTGTGGCTTTAGAGAGCTGCCTTTGCCTAACAGAAAATTGCAAGAGTGGAAGCAAGAAATGGTGGTTGTTTTCCCCCTCTTTTCCTGACTATAACAATGTGTGCCAGCGATTTTCTGGGGCCTCATTTTCAGTCCCTTCTTCTATATCCCATGGCAAAATGCTGCAGAAAGTAGTCTCTGTCTCCAGGAGCATCAAAATTTGCAGATTCTTTGCAGACTTACAAAGTCTGATTTTTTTCAAGTGTCACTGCCTAATGGCTAGGAAATCAAGGAAAGTGTGATGTAGAGACAATTCCCTCAGGATTTACACCCCAGACCAGGGAGCACTGCTCTTTCCTGCTCTGTCTTGAAAGGATCCAGTGTGGATCTTTGCCCAGTGGTGCAAGTACATGGCACTTTGTGAGATCCACCTCTCTACCATAGCCAGAAAGATGCTATATATTGGCATTAAAAAATTGTGGTGGTAGATAGATGAATTGACAGTTTTAACAATCTGGTTTAACAAAATTATTTCAGGTTGCAAAACAATCCCTTATGATGTTACTCTCCAGCTCTTCTGGTGTTACCCTAAAACATAACTCACAAACAAAGCCAGAGCAACACTACAGCAAGCAGCCATAAGGTTTTGCTCTCCAAATACATTACATCATTTCTACTCACATACAACACAAAGCTAGAGTCTGGCATGGGCTGAGATCGTGACACTGGCTGCTTGAGGCGTAGTTGCATCTGCATTTTGATGCTGCATTAGATCTCAGGACAGCAGTTGGCAATGGCAAGGGATGGGAAGTCGACAGCAAGAAGAGTTCAGCCTGGTTTTACCTCACTGGCAGCTGTAGGTGAAGCAGCCAGTGCTTTCCTGGGATTTTGCCTCTCTAAGCAGCTGTATCCATTCTGCAGGGCTGTGGGCTGTGCCTCAGGCTCTGCCCCTGTGCTGTCCCACTCAGCTGTCAGTGCACACTGACAAATGCCACAAGGGAGCGAAGCATCTCCCTTATGATGAAAGGCTGAGGGAGCTGGGGCTTTTTAGCTTGGAGGAGACTGAGGGGTGATCTCATTAATGTTTACAAATATGTGAAGAGTGGGTGTCAGGAGGATGGAGCCAGGCTGTTCTCAGTGATGGCCAATGATAGAACAGGGGATGATGAAACACAAGGAAAAACTTCTTCACTGTTCAGGTGAGGGAGCATTGGAACTGGCTGCCCAGATGGGTTATTGAGTCTCCTTCTCTGGGGACATTCCAAGCCCACCTGGATGTGTGTGTCCTACTCTAGGCGGTCCTGCAGGGGGGTTAGATTAGGTGACCTCTCAAGGTCCCTTCTGAATCTTAAGATTCTGTAGAATCTGTGACACTCCAAATCAACATGTTGGGAGAGCTGGCAGCTATTGGGTACTTGACTGACCCCTGGCATATCCTAGGCCTGTTCTGCAAGGTGGGTAGCTTCCTCTAGTGCCAGTGGTGCACGTGAGAAATTGGGGTGCTCAGCATCTTTTTGCTACATCTTTCTGCTCTGTTCATATAGAAGAAGATGGAACTGCTATAGAGAAGCTCTGGAAATTAAACTCCAGTGGAATCCAAGTGGTTCTGGGCAGCTTAATGTAGGCATTCAGGGAGGGAGTAAGTTTTTTATCCGGATAGTACGGCATTCCTGTTGTACGTCATGGGAAGCAGCTCTGTGTCAGCAGCACCTGCTTCCCAGGGGATGTTGGAGAAGGGCCTTTTTTCAAAACAGGCTTCCCCTCTATCATCTCTCCTCCAGATACTGACAGCACAGAGTGCCAAAGTGTATCTTGACTTGAGCAGCATTCGTCTGTCACTATTGCAGTCCCAAGGCAGACAGATACATAGCGAAATAAGACCCAGTGGATGCCTGTACACTAGAAAGAGAGACTGAAATCTGTGATGTTATCAACGTTTTCTTCTTGCTGTAGCCATCTATAGGAGGTTCAGCTATCGTTGGCTTTCCAGGGCCTTTGAAGTCTCTGGCATATGCAGAGGCACTGATTCCAGAGAGTACTGCTTGTGCAGAAGGTTGTTAACACAGAGAAGATAGGTAATAAAACAGGAATATTTACAGTGCCAAATGAACAGAAGCAAGGTTTTAGCATGTTTGGCCTGGGGCTGTACCTTATTGGGAAGTGTGTGCAGCTGTACTGGGGGGAAATTTTTATTCTTCATCCAGAGAAATTCTCTGGAGGGCTGCAGAGGACCATGCTAGTGCTTTTCAGGCGGAAAGGCTCTCAGAAATCCACCCTTTTCTAAATGTCATAAAGGTCTGTGAATAGATCCTGTGACAGAGAGTGATCCAACAATTCCTCAGAACGAAAGGTCAATCAAAGGAAAATGCTATTTAGAAGGACCAAGCTTACCACTGACCCAACCATGTGACAGATCCAGAGGCAACTCTGGTGCCACCAGAAAAGCCGCTTGTGCCACTTGCCCCAGTGAGGCACATGACATGATGGGGAAACTATCTAATTCCTCCAGGTCTCAAAATTCATCAGGAGTCAACCTCAATGTCAGAAGGAAAGGGATTTTGAAGGAGATATAGCAGGTTTCCAAGTTGGAAGGACGATGCTCTTTCTCTCTACTGTCCCTGCTTGCCCTGCCTTAAACATTTTTCCCCTGCACTAATTATAGCTCTGCTTTTGCCATTTGAATATGCATGGACTAGTATCCTGGCTCACTAAGAAATTAAAATAAAGCTCCTCTTAAAGTTTGGCTTGATTTCATAGGGCTCTAGGTCAAAAAGGACCTGTCCAAGGGACAGCCCAGAATTTCAACAAGGCTGTAGATTGGTCTGAACATTTCTGCTCCTTTACACCGAGTGAGATGCTGCACCATGTAGGGAAACGTAGCAGAAATGGGGTCTGGATCCTCACCTGGTGTTGATAAATTCTGCTTGATCAAACCCAACATACACAGCCCCTCCTAATGGGTGAATTTCCTCTTTAAAAGATTCGGCAGCACAACTCGTGTCAGATCAGCATTCAAAGGATCTTGGGATTATTTCTCCATCTACAGAGCTGGTTGGAGGTCTCCCAAGATGAAGAGCATTAGCAGCGTGGTTTGCAGTGCTTAGAAAGGTCTAGACGGGGAGGATTTCTCATGACATTTTCCCAGCTCCCTTGGAAGGGTACATTCACCTCCGAGATGCTATCCCACAGGTGTCTGCAGAAGGTGTTCAGGGATAGATGTTGTCTCTGCCAGGGACTGGCTTTTTCAGAATAAGTGCTTTCAAGATCCCCACTTTGGGCTTTCGGCTGTTGATCAGAATCTGAATGTGTCTAAGACGCATTGGTTTATCCACACTCTTAGTTAAACTAATTAATGAGTTTCAAGCTGGTTCATGACTCTTTTCTCAGCTTGAGCAGCACTTCACCAGCAAGGCTACAAAATTCAGGGGTGCAATTCAACGTGAGTAATTGTGACAGCAGCCTTGTGCTCATTCATGAGCTGGACTGTATGTACTCCTTAGTCACACCAGGGAAAATTCAGGCAGACATTGGAATAATAGGAATTAGTCATAAGGAAGTGCAAATATGAGCTCTGTAGCTGTCGATCCAAACCTCCAAAACACTACGAATAGGAACAAAATATAAGGGAACAGTTCCAAATCCCACAGACATCTTGTGGGTTTTGGGTGCAACTCAGCATCAGCAATCCTTAGCAAAACATTTTGTCCTTATGCAAGAGCGAGGCACTTATTATCACACCCAGTAATAGATTGTTCTGGGAAAAGCATTGCTATTGCAGTTTGTGTGGGGAACTTGTGCAATTAATGAAAAGGCAGAAAAGTCAGATGCAGGAAAAAGAGTTTCTGCTTCAACTTTTCAGAGGCTTGGTTAAAAATTAGGGTTTGAATTCAACTATGGGACCATTCCCACTGTTGGATTCTTTATTACTTTTTTTTTCCCTGAGTGTTAGCCTGTCCAAGTGCATCCTGTTATCCGATGGCAAACAGCGTGTTCACTCTGTGACATTCCAGGGATACTCTGTTTTGCATGAAATTACCACTTTTTACGAAGCAAAAATATTTGTCAGTTGGGTCAAACCAGCAGGGTCGCTAAGGCAATTTATAAAAATATCCTCTTTTGGACTATAAGCAATGTTAATATGCCAGGCTATGCTGTTCCTTTTGGTGAAGAACTACCCAATGAATGCTTTATGCCCAACAACTGCAACCTTATGTGTCTCAGATGAAGCCCATCTGGTAACTATTAAAGGGAATTACTGTACATACAACATGAAAGGATTATAATATTGGGGGGGGGGGAGCAGTGTTTTGTTTTATGTACCAGTGCTGTTACTAATTTTACCTTCAGGATAGGTGTTAAGTTTAAAACAACTGCAGTTGCTTTACCAGATACAGCTGAACAGTTTGTGTATTGGACTCCTTCTTAGCATATAGGAAAACGGGGGTGTTTTGGAAAAGCAAAAGAGACTCAGAACCGGGGTTCCCTGCTGGTTAGTGTGAGTAGACAATGGTGGTACAGAGATACCTTCAGGTCTTGCACAAACCAGCATCTCTGTTGTATCCCTCCGTAATTGCCTGCATTTTTAACTTTGATTATAAGTGATTTTTTGTAAGCACCTTTCATGACATCTCCACATAGCAGTCAGTCATAAAATCATAGAATTGCTTTGTCTGGGTAAAACCTTTAAGATCATTGGGTCCAACCACTCCCCTCACACTGCCAAGCCCAACACTAACCCACATCCCTCAGCACCTCAGCTACATGGCTTTGCAATATCACCAGGGATGGGGGCTCCATCAACTCCCTGAGCAACTTGGAACAGTATGTGACAACCCTCTCAGCGAAAAAATTCTTCCTAACCTCCAATCTACATCCAAATGCAGGATTTGGCACTTGCTGTTGTTGAACCTCATAAAATTATCCTCGGCCCATTGCTCCAACCTGTCCACATTCCTCTGAAGAGCCTTTCTCTTTCCAAGTAGATCTATCTGCAAACTTACTAAAGATGTGTTTGATACCCTCATCGTACTAAAGATGTTAATGTAGCAGCCTGATAGATGACTCGTGTTTAAATCAGTGCTATGTCACTGGCAAAAGTAACAGCTCTTCCTTTCTCTGCTCTCTTTTAGGGCCCCCAAGGATTGCTGATAAAGTGATTCACCGCCAGTCCGTGCGCCTTGGCAGGACCATCAAGCTCCTATGCCCAGTGGAGGGTGACCCCCCACCTCTCACCATGTGGATGAAGGACGGACGGACCATCCACAGCGGCTGGACGAGGTTCCGGATCCTTCAACAAGGGTTGAAAATCAAGGAGGTGGAAAGCGAAGATGCGGGAACCTACATTTGCAAAGCCACCAATGGCTTTGGGAGCACCAATGTGAACTACACCCTCATCGTGATTGGTGAGTAAAGCTGGAGAAAAGCCAGGCCACACCTGCTCTGGGGGGAGAGAGCGAGACGATTTCTGTGTGCTGTCAGTGATCACAGGTTTTGCTTTGCTAATCATTTACTGACCTCCACTCTTAACTGGCCCTCTCCAGTGTTTGAGGATTGCCAGAGCTGGCGGTGTTGCTGCACATCTTCTGCTGCAGCCGACTGCAAGCAGATAAGATTACGTGGTGCCAAAGGTTACAAATCAACAGAAATGATGCAATAGTCACTAGGGTCCAGATCACAATGAATTCCACACAGGAAGGGCTGTGTGATAAGGAGAGGTCACACCGATCTTTATGTTTGCTGTTGGAACGGGATCGTTCTCAAAACAAATGTTAAGGCACCCATATGAAAACACACAGCTGGGAGGTCCATGTACTGAGCTTTTGCAAAGCATGGTGTCTTCAGGAATAATAATATTTAGGTTAAAACAAACAGAGCTGGCATATGACCCAGGGATGCTCAGATCCTGAGAAATCCCCTTGGTGCAGGCAGGATTAGAAAAGCTTGAGATGCTGCCTCGGTGATGATGGCTGTGCTTTTGACCAGCTTCAAAGGGCTTACTTGGCCTGGCAATGGGATTTTGGGGTCACCTGCTATGCTGATCATTCCTGAAGGCCCCAAAGACACTTCTCTGGATAATCAGATTCCTCTGCTGTGGCTGCCACAGGAATATGCTAATTGATCCTTTTCTGTAAGGAAGGGAAGAACTGGATGAAAATTGGCATGCTGGAGGATGCTGAGGGAGTAAAGGGGAGGGTTACAAAGCAGAGGATGAGGTCAGGTATCTTTCTCACCCTGTTACCTGATCAGCACCTCCGATATCTGATCTGCAAAGTTCTACTTCTCTCAAAAAGTGGAAGAAAGGACAGAGTTTATGGCAACTTCCAGTTGTCCACTGGATGTCATTTGGCCTGTTTTTGTTGCATTTCTTCTTCATAGTAGGACGAGTGCTGTCGACTCAGAGCATGTAGCAAACACTTGGTGCTGCTTGATGGAGGATTATCACCCAATAACAGGGTGATTCTTGGAGAACACGCTTTGCTACAGAGCCAGTATGGGATAGAGACCAAATGTAAATGTCTTATGAGGAAAGAGATGCTTAGGTGAAGGAAACCCTCTTGTGATATGACTCCTATAGCATCAGTGAGATAAAGCTGCAAAAGCCACTTCACAATTTCCATAGTTTTCAGATTTGGTTTTCCTCATTCCCCTCTTTCCTGTCCACATTCATCCATCTTTATTTGCTACGCTGTGCAAAAGAGGTAAAGTGGAAATAGTATATAAAGAGCCATGTCTATATAGACTCCATTTGGACATGTTTTCTAGATTGTTCAGTGTGGAGGAAGGAAAGCCATAGGAGGCTGTTTCAGTCCTGCTTGTGCTTTTACAGTATGTGAAGGTTGCCAAAGTCTTTGATCTTCTGTGTCATCCAGTATCTTTTATAAAGCTCAGGGCTAAATCCAGCTTCCATTATTCCAAGGCAGAGAGACATTGAGGCATCTAAAATTCAAAGAAGACTGACTATTCTTGGTGTTCCTGCAGAAACAAATGGAAAGGAAAAGCCAGGAGCCATAGGCTAAAAGTTGGACTAGAATTCAGGAAAGATTGAGGCAAAAACTCCAATTCAGTTGCTCATGGAAATTGGATTATCAAATTTAATTGTGTTAAGAACAATAGTGTTCATTATATTTGGCACTGAAAAGCCCTGGGCACAAACGCTAGTTATTTAGAACCTCATCAGGCAACTGTGGAAGGAAATTGCAAGCTCCCACTGGCCTCCGCGGGTGTGAGGTTGAGTCCTGTGCAAATAAATATTGATCACCAAGCACCAAGAAAAGGGTAACTTCAAACTAAATGTGTGGAAGACATGTGGGCTGAGTTATCATTCATCTCCATGCATCCTTGTTATAATGCTGGCTAAATCCTGTACTCAGACTTTACACCTTCCTTCCTTGTCTCACAGTGTACCATTGTGCTTTGTTGGTGCTCAGACCATTTTTGATGGATTACTGATGTCTTTTGTCTCCAGTGTTACAGATGTGTTCTTGTAATGTTTCAAACCAATTGCTTTTCACTAGACCAATTTCCCCTGAAAACAAATGTTCCCCTAGTGTCTTTCTTGCTAAAGTCTGCAAGTAAACACAAGGTATTACAGACTTTCCTTCAAAGGACCCAAACATTTAATGCATTGGCCAGATGCTCGTGTTTGTCTTGGTGAAAATGCTTTTGGTTGAGAGAAAATCAATCCTTTGTTGATTTTTGAGAAGGAGGCAGTGTTTTAAAACCAACTGCATGTCCGTTTTGAGGATGAAGATCAAATTGATGGAGCTGTTTTGTTTGTGCTCCAGTAAGCACAAACTTCATTAGGCGGAGTGGCTTTTTGAACCATATGGCCTCTGTATTCTCCCACTCCTTCAAAGGAGGAAAACCCCTCTTATTCCAGCTTTACTGCTGACACCAAGCATGTAAAACCACACAGGTGTCAGACATGGGCAAGGTGGTTAAGATACTAAATCTAGAATAGCATTAAATGATTCATTAAATGTTGGGACTTGAAAAAATAAACTTCATTTGGACATGAAAGCATTCTGGGAATTTAAGCAGTAATGTCTGGAATCGCTACAGTAGCCAATTGAAAGGTTTTGGAGTTATGCTGTATGCATTTAACTGAGGTCTGCTACATCACTTGCAAGTGAGAAACTGTCACCCCTGTGTCATATATGTGTGCACAGCCTCGGGATAAGGTGAAAGTTTACCCAAGATCCTACAGAGAGCTGAAACTAAAACTCAGCATCTTTGAAGCTCTCTTCTTGCTTTCAGTGTTATATAACTCATTAATCTTAATGCTTATTAGTCTCTGTATTCCATTGTAACATAGACAACCAACTAAAATCTGTGACATTATACAAATGAATTAAAAGGGCAGTGGGTCCACCAACATCAGTGGTGGACATGGCAGAGGTGAGCTCCCTTGTCTACATTGCACATTGGTCTCTGTGAGATGTAATAATTTTGGTAGAAGCCTTTTCGAATGTGGCTTTGTGGCTTTCATGACAGATCTTGCTTTCAACCAGCCATCTCAGTGCACAAGCCAAGAAAACAGGTCTGACTCTACACATTTGGTAGACATAAGTACATGTTGCCTGGCTGGAGATCTTCTTAGTCTGCAAGTGTGGATGAGATGGATTATTGTGATTTTACAGATGGTAACTAGGGGAAAGAGAGACCATCTGATTCGTCCAAGACCACATAAAATAGAAGTTATAGCTCAGAGTTCAGTCTAAACCACTTAAATCTCATCCTAAAAGACTATTCCTCCTCTGTAACACTTGCTAAAGTATTTTCTTTCTAATTTAGCATCTTCCTGCTTCTGTGTTGGAAAGGAATCTTCTCTTGTTTTAGGTTTTTGATCTTCCTTCTCAGACAAAGATCTTGCCAACCCAGATGGTAGCAATTGGTTTCTGACCTACTTACTTCTCCATCTTCTCATACTGCAGGGCCTGGATCACAGAGATCCAAGGAACCTTGCTCTTATACACCCCTTTTTGAAATGTAAGCCAGTAGACGCAGATAACCAATGTAAGTCAAAACTGCAATTTCCTCTCCTAGCCAGACTTAATAGTTTTTGTGGCTTACCGCAAGACTTGGATGCCAATTACACTGCAGACAGATTTACAAACGCTGGAAGACAGATTCTCTTTAATCAGTATTAAATCAGCGTTGCAGTTATTAAGCCTGATGGATCCTTATTGTAGAGAGTTGTCTTTAGAATCACAGAATCATAGAATGGTAGGGTTGGAAGGGACCTTTAGAGATCATCTAGTCCAACCCCCCTGCAGAAGCAGGGTCACCTAGATCAGGTCTTATAGGAACATGTCCAGGTGGGTCTTGAAGACCTCCAAGAAAAGAGACTCCACAACCCCTCTGGGCAGCCTGTGCCAGGACTCTGTCACCCTCACAGTCAAATAGTTTTTCTTATATTTAAGTGGAACTTTTTATGTTCCAGCTTCATCCCATTCCCCCTTGTCCTGTTGCTAGCTACTATAGCTCATCAATAAAAAAGTGCTGTATCTTCCTCAAAAGTTACTTGTACAACGATACCCATGAAAATCTTATCTTTGCCTTTTTTCTCAGTGGAACCAATTCAGAAGAGCTGATTTATAATCTACAGTTGTGAAAAGTGATTTTATTTTGGTTTTAGATGCTTCTTTACTTCAGAATAAAACTTCCTTGCCAGTGTGCTCTAAAATAAAGCCTAAGGCCAAAGACGAACAAATAACATGTTGAATAGCTGCTCATTATTTGAAAATTCTTCACCTTGGATATGTTCTGCACAAAAACAAAACCCAACCCAGATATGTGTTGGTGTAACTTAAGCTTGTATCAAGCTGTGGCCAGCTTCGAGAAACCAAGAGGTTGCATATAGGGAACCACTGCACTCTCCAGCCATCAGGGACTCCATGTGAAGTCTTAGCCCGAATGAGTGGGCTTTGCCTGACATAAATAACCAAAACCAAAGTCTTCTAACAAGGAAGTGCTGGACAACCTCCATTACCATCTCTTTCTGCAGTAATATAAACAGTGTCACCTGTTCCAGAAGTCTGGTCATTCTCTGAAGGGAAAATTGTTGATGAACAGCTGTAGGAAGGACTATTAGTAAATATTTATGCTGTAGCATAATGACCTCTTTCACTAATGCACAACACAGAGGACTTTTCACTTGCAAAAGTGTTATGGGCCAAGGTGTGCCAGCATTGCAACACGTGGGGTTATTGCTACAGGTGCTTCCAGTAAATACTTCATCTTGCATCAGTTGCTCAACTAAGTGATGAAAGATCAGACTGTCTCTATTTTTGCATCTGCACACATGTTTCTCATTACCTTCTGTAGTAAAGAAAAAGGAAGCAGCAACATGAGTAGGTTTTGAGATTGTCTCTGTGATGAAGACTTCTTGCTTCACTTGGAGACTGTAAACTTTCAAAGATACATCTTGCTTGGGTGTATCTTGGCAAAAAAATGATCAACATTTAAGTCCAAGGAACAGTTTCTCCAGTCTTTCTCTTTCTCATCTTGTGTCTCTGACAGCTAATATTGTTTTTTTCTCTTTTTTGGATGAGGATTTTGGTGAAAAATCCATTACCCATTCAGTTCATCCCCTCCTCTGATGCCTGGCTCTCTGAGTGACCATGTCACTTTGGCCCCATTTGGACTGTAGAGGCAGAGAGCAGGAGGAAGAATGCAGCACATGTCTGATGGGCTGTTCAGAAAATAAGTTATATCTCATTTTCAAACAAATCAAATTTACTATTAAATGTCTGCTCTCTGTCTGCTGCAATTGATTGCTTTGAGGATCTTCCCTGACATCAGATGATTTATCTTTAGTGTAGCTTTTTCCTGCTGAGCCAGCTGCTATTTAGTGCTTTCTTACAGCTTGTCCAAAGGCAGCTCTCTTTGATAACAGGCATGTGTGAAAAATTTGCATTAAAATAAGCTTCTTTTTTTTTTTAACAGTCAATGTAAAAAAAAATCATGGCAATGTCTGAATGGATATTTATTCTAATATGCTTTTTTTCTGCTCATAGTAGTAGGAAATACTGTGTGAAAAAAGAGTCAAGTACAGTAAAATATGGTTTGCATTACAGTTTTCCAATGAAGTCATCAATCTGTGTCTCAGAACTCGTTTATAGTGCAAAAGCTGAGAAAACATTTTTGCCTAGAGTCAGGTGCCACCAGCCATCTTGGAAAAGCATGACAAATTCATTTATGTTTGGGTTTTGGTCTCTTAATAAACTCTGGGGACCAGAGAGAGATGTGCTCTGCAAGAAGATGTGAATCAACATCAAGTCAGCAATGTGTGCACCAAGGGACTGCTAATGCTAAGCAAAAAACTGAAATGAGTCAACACTCTAAAAAGAAAAAGGAAGAAAGGTGCAGTATTTGCATTTGAGAACAGAATGGTGTAGCTTGTGCTGGTCATAGTGTGGAGGTAGCAATGCAACTGCTGTGCATTTACTTTCAGGTGAAATGTGAAAGGCAGCCCATCCAGCATAGGACCGTTAACACAATCACAGGGCATATAATCATGACTAATGATGATTAGTCAGTTGTGATATGGAAATGAAGAATTCTTTGTGACAATAAACAGTAACAAAGTTCTCATGTTTAATTTGTTAAGGCCCCAGTTCGGCAGCTGGATCTACGTTGGTGGCCTCCTGTGCATACTCAGTGTGATTAACACCAGATGAGAATCTGGCCATAGTCACTGATGCTTGGTAATGGTTATGTTGCTAATTAAAGCTCTGATTGGTTTTGGCCTTTGGGAGCTGAGCAGAAAAGGGGAGCCTTCTTTTACTACTCAAGGCCTAGTAATTACAATCATTACACAAGGACTTCTTGTCAGCCTGTGGTGCAGTGTCACCAGGTCACACCAGCCTCTCTGTGGAGATGCAGGTAGAACTCTGGTTCATAATAAGACATCTCTCTCAGTGGTGTTGCCAGGTGAGGGAGTCCTGCTTGTGGGAAGAGACTGTCAATCTGCATGAACTGATCCCATTGACTAGAGGAGTCAATGAAATGTAAGTATTTTCATGTTGTAGTGCAAACTCATAGCTAGAAACTGTTCACTTGCAAATGAAGCTCCTTTTCCACTGGAAGTGACTCATCATTGACTAATGATGTCCTCACCCAAGCAAAGGCTCTTCCCTCTGAGTGTTTATTAGCTAGGCATAAAGACACACACCCTGACCAAGCTTGGTGTTACTCAGGGACAGCATAAGTGTGTTAAAAGAAATCTAAAAGACATCAGGTATTCCTGTCCCCTGAATTTCGGTAGTGCTTTGTTTCTTCCTCTTTTGGGGAATGCCCCTCAAAGTCAAATAAACTCCCTGTCCACGTATGCAGCATGTTGAGTCCCAGAAAATGTCCATTGATCTAGGAGAGGAGAGGAGGAGAGGGAAATAGTCCAAAATGAGAAGGTAACTAATCCTGGTTGGCTGCAGAAAAACAATTTCACTAGTTTTAGTCATTTTGATGAGTGCTGCACTAGATTGATGTCACAGCAGTCAATAGCAATTTGTTCTTGAAAAGCTGTTTCTCCATAAAGATGTGGTGATGTGAGTGCCAATATTAGCTGTAACTATCCTAAAAATGACTGATCAAAAATATAGCACCAAGTGATATGACTGATGTCTCTCAGTGAATGGGTGTAAAAGGCTGGAACATATCACAACTGGGCAACAGTCTTGTTTCTTCCAAGTCCAGATCTATAATGTAACTCAGTGCTAATGCTGTATAATGTCCACAGTTTTTACAAGATCTTTGTTAGGTTTTATTAGTTTCATTTGATTTTATAACAAACTTTATAGTATGCTTATCAATACATCATGTTCTGGATAACAAAAGCCTCACTGTTTCGGGTAAATTTCTTTCTCTCCCTTTCGTGAAACTGTAACATAGAAGCCAAGTTAAGAAGGTGACAACACCTGTTCACAATTTAAAGGAAATGAAAAGATTTTTTTCCATGAATGTAAGCATGAAATTCATACATATATGTATGGATATATAATTTCCCCCCATACTCCATCCTGTGGTAGACTGTGGCGAACCAGAGCTGCAGCCAGTGTAAATTGGAGGCATGCAGGACATATGGATGCATTTAGCCCACAATCCTTTGCAGATGCTTCAGAGTGTGTAGCTGCTGCTACACTCATGCAAATAGCAAACTGCAGCTCTGTTTGCTGCACGAGTATTGTTTGGGAATGAAAGCAAATACACAATGCCAAGCAGGCTGACGTTAAGAGTGTGTTTGATCTGAGCAATTTATGGCTTCCTTCTGTTAAAAGATATTAATAGAATTAGCCTCTGATCCCAATGAGTTTGTGGTGTACATGTTGTATTCTTCTCGTCAGTATGTCTGAGGCTAAAAACATCATTTCCTTCTGACTTTCTGAATCTTTTATCTTTGTTACAAGCCTACAATGGGCACAATTTCAGCCTGTGTTGACCGAGCAAAGCTGGTGTGCACAGCCACTGGTTTATCCACTTTTATGGATCTATAATGCTTAGAAATAGCCACATTGGTGAGTAGAGCCAAGGCAGTCTCTGGTCCAAACAGGTGATGTGTGTGTGTTGTGGAAAGCAGGCATGCAGAAGGTGGTCTAGATTACCAGCCAAGATCTGATGTGACTGCAGAATAGTAGTTAAGAGTCTTTTAATTAATAACACCTCAAGCAATGAGAAGCCATGATGCTAATTGCAGAACTGATCATCAGTATTTTTGAGATATCTATCATCTTGCCAACCATCCAACTGACCATCTCCCCTAAGCATCAGGATGTTTCTGTTAACTTTCCTTAAACTACTGCTGTCATCCCTTTTTGCTGACAGTGTTTCTTTATCACCTCTGCTCCATTTCTCTTTTTTCTTGCCAAAGGCTGGGGGTGAAGGACTTAACAATGGCCTTACTGGACTCAGAGGACCACTGTAGCTGAGCTGAGCTTCATGGGCACAGTGTCTTCAGCAGATCTCTGCGAGAGAGCATGGTGCCCCTAACCCTAGTGCCATACATCTAGTGTCTGGTAAATACCACAGTGGCTTATTTTAGACAAATGTTGGTCTTTTTGATACCAGTTAACTCAGAAATACACAAAAGGCAGAGTTGTAAATTAAAGGCACATTGTATAATATTTATTATAGAGAACAATGTGCCCTTGTGGCCAATGGTATCCCAGGGTGCATTGAGGAGAGTGTGGCCAGCAGGTTGAGGAAGCTTGTCCTTTCTGCCCCACTGCAGGAGGTTACTACTGTGCTCTGTTGAGGCCACACCTGGAGTACTGTGTCCAGTTCTGGGCTCCTTAGTTCAAGAGTGATAGAGAACAGAGTCCAGTGGAGGGCTACAAAAATGATGAGGGGACTGGAGCATCTTTCTTATGAGGAAGGGCCGAGAAATGTGGGGGTGTTTGGCTTGGAGAAGAGGTGGCTGAGGTGGGGACCTTATCAACACTTATACATACCTAAAGTGTGAGTATTGAGAGGATGGGGCCAGTCTATTTTCTGTAGTTCCTAGTTACAGGACAAGAGGTAACAGGCACAAGCTGGAACTCAGGAAATTCTACTGGCACATGAGGAGAAACTTCTTTCCTCTTCAGGTGAGGGAGCCCTGGCCCAGGCTACCCAAGGAGGATGTGGAGGCTCCTTCTCTGGAGATTTCCAAACCCACCTGGACACGTTCCTGTGTGCCCTGATTGAGTGGAACCTGCTTTAGCAGAAAGTTGGACTGGATGATCTCTAGAGATCCCTTCCAACCCCTACCATTCTGGGATTCTGTGTTTAACAGCATCACATTGGGCTAGTTTATAAGATGTATCTTGGATGTTGATTTTGGAGACCCCTTTTTATGTGTAAATGCACATACACACCATCAGTTGCTCACATGCTGCTTCTTGATCTATACGTGTAGCTAAGCTGCCTGTTGAAATGTCTTGAGTATTTTTACATTCCTGTAGGGTCTGGTTCTCTACCTTTCCCGTGCTGTCTTTGGCATCCACATTAAGAAAAAGATGGAAAAAAAAAGGAAAAGAAACCCCCAAATAACTGTTGGCAATTAGTGTATAAACCTATTTTGAAGTCCAATTTATTTTTGTTTGATGAGTGAAAGAACATATTCTGCGTTGTGCTTGATGAATAATATCATTGTGCTAGAACACTTTGATTCTTCTTACTCTATAATAACGCGGGTTTCAGAGTCAGAAGACCTGAGTATTTACATTATACACTTTTGGCAATAAATTTGGAAAAGAAGGAAAAAAAAAAGCCCTAATCCCAGGAGTTCTGAAACCTACACTCCTTCTTAAATGTACCCTGTTAAAGACATTAAGTCCCTTGCAAACATCCATCTATCAGCAGTTGAGAGTTTGTAAAAGGCGTACTTTGTTCTGAACTCCCTGCCCTACTGATTATGCACAGTTCTTTTATTTTGTGAATAGGATGATGACCCCTTAGCCTGGTAATGATGACAGATTTATGTATTTTAACACCCAGACGCTGCTGTATTTGTTAAGGGCTGCCAGACTCCAGCAGTGCTGCAACTGTAGTTTATTTTCATTGTCAGTTTGTGCTGCTTTTTAAGGTGTTCTGCAACCACTGGAAGCAGTGCTGCTGCTGCTCTCAGAGGTTGAGATGTCAGGATGTTAAAAGCATAAACCACCATCCTTGGTCTGTTTCCACTCATAAAATGTCAGTTTTACTCTGGTCATGCTGACGGGGTAGAACCTGCTCCTCGCACTGAAGCCAAGGAAAAGAGGGGAGAAATAAAACCCCTCAGCAGTAAGAGGAATCAGATAACACAGAATTTATCCCTTTACTCTCCGCTCCCATGATATATTTTGCAGCTCTCAATGTTTTAAAGAGAACCTTCATCTAATGTGCAGTAAAAGAGGAGAACATAAACATACCTTGCAAGCTTAGCTGTTGAAGCACTGTATGGGTCAACACATCTGTCCTCTACCCAGTGCATCTGTCTGCGATTTCTTTGGGGTTGCTTCAGATTACTGTAAGTGGCAGAACAATAGGGAGACAAACAGTAAGAACAATGCTGTTGGTTAATAACAAGCTAAATTATTAACAGGCCTGGATAGAAGATATTGCACACAAACTAAAGGGAAGCAAATTATTTTATTTTCCATTGCAATGATCCAGTGCAACAAAGGCAGTTGGTGTCTTTTTTCTGTTCTTCTTTTCTTTCATCTTGCTCTGTGTGTACATAGTTATCTTACAGACACACTACAAAGATTATAGGGAAAAAATGCAGAGTATGGATCTTTTTCTGGGCAAAAAATGCAGAATATGGATGGTTTTCTGATTTCTTCATGCCAACCAAGCCACTGATTCTGAGTTTCTCACACTATTCAAATAATGCATAGGACTTCTATTACCATTTTTTTTTAAACTTCCCATTCATTGTTTTACTCAAGAATAATATCAAGTCAATTGAACTATGGAGTTGAGTCTGTTTTCTACTTGATTGTCAATGAAAGCCTTTTAAGTATTTAAGACTGAATCCTCTGTTGCAAAGCTATTTTGATTTGGGAAAAAGCATCACCACAAAATTCTCTGATGATTTTTCTTTGGTTCAACATTCAATGTTATCTCTTCTTAAAGTGAAACCATGTGAGTTGGCATGTTGTTTTGTTGGGTTTTTTTTTCAAGCTAGACCAAATTAAGATGACCTTTCTGCTGAAGTAAACAAGGATCTTCTTCTCACCTTTGTTGAATGTGCAGCCAGCAAGAGAGAGGAGAGCTGGTGACAGTCCTCCTTGTTCACTGGTAGGGAATTTGGGAAGGGATTTGGATCCACTTCAGATACAGGCTGGGATTCCAAAACCTACTTGCTGCTCTCTCCAGAGCAATCCCAGGAATCTCATGGAGGAGAGGGATGGCACCTTCCCAATCCCCAGCACAGCCCAGCGTTTGTGCTCTGTTTGCAGGCGTCTCCTGACAACTGCAAGCCCACTGCAACTTCTCCTCATAGCCCTTGTGTCTGCTTTGGCAGGAGAAACTGTAATCCAGGAGAAAGCTGTGGGAACTCGACATCAAGAAGGTCGGTTCAGCCAAGGTCTCTTGTGAGCTTCTTTGGTTTGAGTGTGGTTTTGTTAATCCCTTTCCTTCAAGGAGGCTCAGAAGATGCAGCAGCCTTCGCTTGTGGGAGGTGAATCATATTGAGAGAGAATTTTGAGAAGCTGGTCTGGACCTTTGGCTTGAAATGCAAGCAAGGTTCTAGCCATGCTCCTCCTGTCCTATCAAGCATGCCTCTGAGATGTGAATGGTCTCCTGCTCACATTGGCAGTTTGGTTGGCCTTGTGTGTGGAGGCTTCATTATCCCCTTTCCTCTGGGATGGTTTTAGAGGCTCTGGGGAGGTGTCTGAGGAAGTGTAATCACAGTCACTGTAAAAACATGCCTATGTGACCTTATATATAAAAAAGAGATTGTTCTCTGGGTGCTTCATCCTTGGGTAATTATGGAGAGTTTGCAGTGGTCCCTTGAAACCTTGCCATGACAGACAAAAGGGCAATAGCTTTCAGGGGTAGATGGGTGGGATTGCATCAGAAAGGAACTTGGCCACCCGACATCCTTGGTACTGTCAGCGCTTCTATGTATCTCTGAGCCCTTTGCCAGGAATGGTTTGGATATATTTTAGCCTTGTTCTAGGCAAAATCTCAGTCATAGACATACTCAACTATAAATTAATCTGCAAAACTGTAAATACTGGAGTTACACCCTACAGGTGGTTATTGCTATTTGTTTGTTTGACCTACGTTAGCTCTTCTCAGCAATTCTTGGCCCTTTTTGTGTTGTAAGCACCACGCTTAACGGCAGAATGGGTTGCACACTGGACTGCTCAAAAGAGACATTTTTTGCCACCTTCCAGCATGTACAGCAAGGGAAGAAATGTTGCAGATCCTCTGACAGCATCCATGTTTCTCTGAGGTCACATTGGCACATGCTGAAGGACAAACTAAAAGATACACTAGATTCTTCACACCTGGTGTTTGGAGAAAACACTCTTTCATGTTTGGGGCCAAATCTATTAATCTTTCTTCCTATGCTATGGACTGCAGAAATAGTTTCAGGCATAGGGAGTAAAAACCAACAAGTTGCCTTCACATCTTTCCTGTTATTTCTGCTACAACCTGTTTTTCCAATATTTTATTGCTCTTCCTCCTTGGACAGTTACCTCCCTGAAGTCCCAGACCAGCTTTTTTGACACTTAGCATGAGGAATCTGTATGCTGTGGGAGAACGACCAGTGTGCTAAACCCTTACAGAGTTCTGAGCTGCCTCCTTGTCTTTCAGATGTGGCAAGATAGCTAGTACCACCCCGACTCTGTAGAATGCAGAGTAATAGTGATTTAACTTATTGGGAGTGACATTGCTTTTGTGGCTTGATTAGCTGTGATTCCATGGACTTGGAAGGTATATTCAAGCCTGTTTACTTCATCCTGATGATTTTGGGGCATTTAATATTGTAGTGCAATGGCATTTCTTCCCCTTCCTCAAATGCTAAACCATTGCTAAGCTCAGATGATACAGACAGGTCCTTGCTGATACTTTGGTCTCTGCTCAGAGTATAAAGTAATGAGTGGATTTTTAGCCACTGCTTTTCTCAAACCTCGCTTCAGATATGGCATGACTCTGGCCATGAGTAAAATGCTTTTCATGTTCTCGGGGAGGGAAGAAGTGAACTCCACTTAGAGGTCTGTAATTTTAAAGCAGCATGGTCAGCTGAACTTAGAGCGCTTTATCCCTGAGGCAGTCAAAGGTGGAAGATAAAGGGGAGTTTTTCAAAAGCTCTCAGCTGAGGCTGAGTCAATCCCTTTTGAAGAATTCCCATGAATTTCCATGGGATGAGTATTGCCAATGCTGAAAGCTTTTGAAACCCTACCTACCATCCAGTGACACCTTTTGAAAAATGTGTGTACTAAGCACACATTCCTGGGAAAATGTAAGTAGGGTTCACATATGTTGAATGCCGAGGTGCTTTCTCAGAAGCAGGTGTTTTGAAAGGAAATTGAAAAGACAGGTTTCTAAAGCAGTTTTAATGAGCTATAGTGTCTGCTCTAGTCACTAGGGAGGTAGAACTTAAGCTGAAGCTATTTTTTAACACAGTTTTGTCTTCTATAAGCAATGTCTGAACAATAAGTTGGCTGTTGCATTAAGCAATCTCTCTAACACCAATCCAACACATTCAGCTGTTGTGTGAAGTCACAAAAGAATTGCAAGGTTTGCTATTATCTAGCTTGGAGCTTGTACAACGCTTTGGGAGTCTGAATACGAGCGACATTTCTGTACTATCTCTGGATATGAGCTCTAACTGCTGTAATATTTAAATACAAATTAATAAGAGCATGGAAGCTAGACCCTAAGACAGTCCCAAGGTTGCAGTAATCAATTTTTCTTTCTTTTTTTTCCCCACTTTGAGAAATCTCCAGGCTCAAATATCAGGAACGCTGTTGTTGGATATAGTCCATGCATGCAGTTGCCTTTGGCTGTGGTGGGAAATCAATGGAGTTACTAAGAAAGAATGTATGTGAATGATGAGCAGGGTGCTCTGCCCATGTTGGAGTGCAGCATCCTCGTATCTGCCCTCGTTAGCTTTGGGACTGCTAAAATTCCTTGGCCTCATCTGAAAGGAATGGCTTGTCTTGCAGTTCTACAGGGAAGAAATGAAGAAGGAGCAAAAGGAGAAAAACATTGAGGGAGAGATTTTTAACAAACCTCTTTCCTTCCTTTTGAATTGCAGACACATTAAGTATTTAATATTTTAAGAGCATCTTCTTACTTAGAAAAGCTGGCAAAAAGATGGGATTCAGTATGAGTCTGCCAGATTGATTTACAAATCGGCCTTACGAGCTCCTGCTGCTTAAACATACCAGAATGCGACAATTAAAGCCAACATCTGGAATTCATTGGTGGAGCTGATCCTAGATAAACATTAAATGAATGTCCATTTCCTTAGCATTGGATTTCCTCTGGCTACCACAGCTTAAGTAGTGTGTCATCCTATCAGATAGAGCTGATGATGATAGCAGAGCAAATGTCAATGCCATAAGTCAGATATATTTGTTCCATCTTTTAGCACTAGGACTAGAGCTGGGCTGAAGAGACAGCACTGTTTTTTTTCCACTGGATTGAGGGGATGGGTTCCTCATGGCTTTCATTTGTGCTTGTATTACCCTATAGTCTCTGACCCCCTTGGTCATTGGAGGAGAAAAAATATAATGGTTCTTGGGTGGTTTTATTTGCACAACCATTTTCTCCTTCCTCTGAAGCCTCTAAATCCTGGGTTGATGAAATGAAGATGAGGAGAGGTGTTTCTACATGGGCAGGCACTCAGGATGCAAACAAGCTGAGGGGAAAACCACGACTGCTTTTAGAAGGGGAGCCCTTCCATTAAGAGACATGAAAACACATTTTCTCAGGTCTTCACTTAGGACATCATTCTTCCCTCTGATCTCAAAGAAAATGGATGAGATTTGAGGTCTTTAGGAAGTTTCTGAGATTCAAGGACTTACACTGAAAGGTCTGATATGACCTTTCTGAGGCATGAAAGTTTGCCTACTAGCAAACAGACGTGGGTTTTGCAGAAAGATCTTTGAAACAGACACTTTCTACTCTGTAAAATGCAGGAGCTATACTGAAAAAAACTAAACATTGCTGGCTCAAAGGTCTTCCTTCCAACCTTGATATGATCTCCAAAATCTCTATTAGTGCCTCTCTGGGTCTCCAGATTGCCTCTGCTGGGTTCCCCTTCTGCAGCTCCTGGCTTCATCTTAAAGCATAGTCTCTGTCTCCCTTGGGACTCCAGCATTCAGCTTCCTCCCACTTTCACCAGTGTGACAGTCAAGAAGTCATCCTTCCCTTCTCTTGCCTAGTTGTTCAGCTTTATAAAAGCATAGCTCAGTACCTTGGTTTCTTTGGTGAAAATTTCATGACTTTTCCTTTCCTTCTCTCCCTTCTTTCACACCCTGCCTCCCCTGACTTTGTAGAGATACTGAATACATATGGATCTTCTCAGCCCAGGATGTAGGCTCCAGGAGGCAACCAGATGGCTTTTGGGAGGCATTTCAGTTTTCAATCTTCCATCCTCAGTTCTGCAGCAGCAATACAGCCATGATCATAAAATCACAGAATGATGGCTATGCTTGACATACTTCAGAGTGCTCAGTGGCACAGTAATATTTCAAGGACCAGTACTTTTCAGAAAGGGAGCACAGATGGGTTCCCCTTATCATCCCAGCACAGAGCAGATGCCTTCTGTCATAGAATCACAGAATCTTAAGGGTTTGAAGGGACCTCGAAGGATCATCCAGTCCAACCTCCCTGCCAGAGCAGGACCACCTAGAGTAAGGCACACAGCAACTCGTCCAGGTGAGTTTGAATATCTACAGAGAAGGAGACTCCACAACTCAGCTGGACTGTCTGTTCCAGTGCTACATCACCTGAACAGAGAAGAAGCTTCTCCTTGTATTTTGTTGGAACTTCTCATGTTCTAGCTTGTACTCGCTGTCCCTTGTCCTATCATTGGACATAATTGAGAACAGCCTGACTCCATCCTCCTGACACCCCTCTGAAGGCCCCCAGCCTGGCTCAGCCGGGAGCCAGTGGCCCCACGCACAGAGCTGAGCGGATTCAGCACAGCGATGCAGAGGAGCATGGCCCTTGCACTTTGCATTCTGATAGTATAGAGTTGCCTGCTCTGGGTGAGCTAGAAGAGATAGAAGTATTTTTTCTTGCTGGTTGGCCCTTTTTCCCTTGTGACTCTATAATCTGCAAGTTGAAATCATAGCATGAAAGAGCTCCACAAAGAGGAAAGGTTCAGGTAAGTTTGTGGTTATGTTCTTTGCTTTGCTGGTGACTTCTATCTGGTGGGTTTTCCAAAGCTGCTGATAAAGATTTTTCTATCTATTACGGTGCCAACAGTAGCCTGAAGTCCCAGTTTCCTCCTACGGAAGACAGATCTTAGAGGTCTATAAAATTTATACAGTATACTTTCTGATTTTTATTAGCCTAGTGAAAGAGATCATATTTTGTGTGCTTCTGTATCTCTGGAAGTTATGACCGGGGAATTATTCTGCAGGGCAACAAGCTGAATGCTGTGGTTGAAAATACTGATTTATCTGAGCCGTGAAAGGGGTAGACCAAGCAGATAATGAAAGTCCTTGAAATGCTTCAGACATGCACAGCCATTTTAGAATATCCCACAAGGGGGCTATGGGTTACATTGTGATTTAGCTCTTAGTCATTGCTAATTAGTTCCACCTAAATACTGATTTCCCCAGCCCATTCTTCATCTCTCAGTTGTAACACCCCAAAGAGTGAATTTTCTTTCCTCTCCAAGTGTTTGAAAACTGTTTTGTGGCATCTTGTCTGTTTGTGGATGTGCAGTGAATCTCATTGAATACTGGGGTAAATACTTCTAAAAATAAGATAGTCTTTAATAAACATGCTCTTCCAGGCCCAAGTATGAACAGGAAGAGTAGGGCACAGCAGAAAGCAAAACACAGACTTTATAGTCTAAACAGATGAAATTGGTCAAGGGGTGGTGGAATTACAGAAGTACAAAAAGGTAAAGGGAGTTTCTAAACTTTGTGCAGAACATCAGTGGCATAAGTGTACTCTTTATGCCCCCTGTTAGTTTCTTCTCTGCATTGTTTTTCTTATCTGGGCAGCTAAAAAAAGAAACGAAGCATTGGCCTGTAAAGCATGTGTTGTTTAATAGCCTCTGTTTCAATTCAAATAGAAATTTGTACTAAGACTGGGTAATTAGTTCTACTTGGGACAGAGCAGAGTTGGAACAGAACTACCGTTTAGGGATGTGTAACTTCTCCCTGCGAGATCAGCCGTGACTTTTACTTCGATAATAAGGAAAATGGCTTTCTTCCAATGAAGGAGAAAAAACCCCACAACAGTAGAAATGCATAGTGAAGAAAGAATAAGAGGTTTTTTTCTATTGCTTGGCTTAAACTGGTGGTTTTTTTTACATATATATGTTCTGCCAAAATCATTTGTTTGCTAGTAAGAAAGCCTCCAGAATGACCTTATGTCAGAACACTGACAGACATGGATGGGAGTGGAAGGGATCGGTACAGTGTCACTTGGGTGGGATGTCAGGAGAGTCAATCCCCTCTGGAGATTCCTTTCCTCCATGAAAGTGATGGCTGCTGCACAGCTTAGACACAACCTGGAATTTACCTCTGTTGTTTTGTGCCCTTTGCAGCTGAAGGGCAGCTCAGCATAGGCAGCTGAGGAGGCTTTTGGGCTATGTTACCACTCCACAGACCTGGAGGTCACAGGGAGATGCCACATCCTCCTGGCCTCCTTCTTTCATGCAAAAAACAACTAAATAGCTGGGTCTTTGCCACAAGCATAGGTGAGTCCCTTTTACCAGCACATGGAAGAACTGACCAAGCTCTTTGGCTTTTTGTTCAGTAAAGAGCAGTGGAAGGTAAATCTGAGGTGACTCTGTTGCCTTCTGCATCATTTTTCTGACTTAAAAATAACACTGTGGCTGCTGTGGTTGCCATTAGGGTTATTTAATGCTTCAGCTTTTTGGTTTTTTCCCTTTTTCCAGAACACTAGGCTCTGCAGAGCAGAAGAACTGCCCCATTGTGCGAGCCCAAAGGAAACACTGCATAGAAAATGTGAGGAATTTTTAGGCCATGATATGTTTGGACTAGGAAGCAGGGGACTCGGAGGAATGCAGAGTACGGTTCCAAAAATATTCCTTGCACTCGAGCTCTTGGTCAGTAACAGTTATTTTTGTTGGCCCGCCAGCCCCCTCGAGCAGAAGTGATGTCATTCCCCGGCATAGTGGAGGTGAAAGCACAGAGAGTGCCCTGTGGTTTTGAAGGGCTGAGAGTGGACAGCTGAATCAAATGCCTTCTGCTGTCTCAAATGCTCCTTCTGTTGTAAAAAATACATATATATATATATATATTTTAAAAAATAATGTGTTGTGGGGAATGGTGAGGATGGCTTAAAAATCATTAACAGCACGGTAGGAACATTTCCTGTAGTTACAGTCTCTTCATCCTGAGTGAGCTCCCTTCCTGATAGCTCTTCTGTTTTTCTCCTTATAGTGATGTGCATTCTTGGCAGGGGGAGGTACCTTTTGAGTTGTGTTTATAATGTAATAGTTCTTCAGTTATTAAAACTGATCAAATCATAACACAACTACTCTTGGTGTCCGGAGCACCTCTGGCTGAGACACGGGCCTGTGGATGATCTTCACAGTGATTAAGATAGAATCATAGAATCACAGAATGGTAGGGGTTGGAAGGGACCTTTAGAGATCATCTAGTCCAATCCCCCTTCAGAAGCAGGGTCACCTAGATCAGGTCACATAGGAACATGTCCAGGTGGGTCTTGAAGACCTCCAAGGAAGGAGCCTCCACAACCCCTCTGGGCAGCCTGTGCCAGGGCTCCCTCACCTCACAGTGAAATAGTTTTTTCTTATATTTAAATGGAACTTTTTGTGTTCCAGCTTCATCCCATTACCCCTTGTCCTGTTGCTAGATGTAATAGAAAAAAGGGACGCCCCAACCTTCTGAAGATGAGCTGGTAAATTCTAGAACATCTATGAAGAAGAAAGCCAGCACTATTTCTGTAATAAACAGGGTGGAGCATTAAACTACTGAGATCTTTTTGCATACTGGTGACTCTTAATGTTCATTGTGATCTTGATGATGCTGGTTCAACTTTTAAGCCCATGTGAGAGAGAGTAAGAGAGAAGGTATGCTTTTAAAACAAAGTTTGTCTAGGCTGAAAAGATTGTGAAAGCTGTGTGCATCCATGTATGGTATGGATGCCAGGCTGTTCTCAGTGATGTCCAATGACAGGACAAAGGGCAACAGGTACAAGCTGGAACATAAGAGTTTCCAAAGAAACAAGGAAAAAGTTCTTCACCATAAGGATGATGGAGCACTGGAATGGGCTGTCCAGATAGACTGTGGAGCCTCCTTCTCTGGAGACATTCCAAACCCACCTGGGTGAGTTCCTGTGTGCCCTATTCTAGGTGGTCCTGCTCTGGCAGGGGAATTGGACTGGATGATCTTTTGAGGTCCTTTCAAACCCTTAAGATTCTATGATATGAACCCAGCAAGACTGTAACTTCACCTTGATCCTCCCTACTCTGCACTCTAGCACAGGTAGCTAAGCCAAATGTCCACCTTCCCAAAGCATATTTGACACATGACAAGGAGTTAAGAGACCTGAATTTTAGTCCTAATTCTGGCGTTCAGGTACTGGGTGCCACTGAGTTTTGCTTTCCTGCCTGGGTCTTACACATGCCCCTGCTGTACTCCCTGTGGGACAGTGTTCATTCTTGTGGGGCTCCAATTTTTGTTGTGGCATCTGGATTTAATTACATGGCAAGTAGTAGCCACACCAGTCTTTGCTCCTTCAATAGCACTTGTGAAAGCTGTGTCTTGTGATGTGACATGAAGTGCAACAGATTTGAGCTAGTTTGGATCATGGGACTGGTCCAAACTCTCCTGTTTGGATCTTTATTGCATGGTGTTTCATGGGGAAAGCAAGAACCTCTAAAAAACCTCGACGCTGCCTTTCCAGGGTTCTTCAGCTGGTTATCTTGGGGCTAAAGAGGAAACAAAACTGTATAAAAACAACCCAAAAGTATATGAATGAGAAGGTTTCCTAACCTTGAAACTTAACTTTTGAGTTGATAAAATCCATGCAAATGCTGACAGTTATACAGTGGCAGGAAATTGTTTAAGGTGTCAGGTTTTCCATTTTAATTCTGGGAACACTGGCAGTAGATTTCCTTGAAAATGCTGTTGAAAAGGGCCCACTTTCTAAATTGGAAAGATTTACAATTTACCTTTTCTATTAACCTCTTGTTCCTCAAAAGGTTAAGTAAGGGAAATTCCTCTTTTTAACACTGGTAAGCTGTTTGACAAGGTTTCGTTAGCACTGGGTAACATTGGATTTCTCAGCAAATCAGCCAAGGTAATGGTGGAAGAAACATTTACTTGCAAGTTCTCTACAGAAGTCTGAGAAAACTGCTTTGGTCATATAATACATATATCCTGTTTAACTTTCACTATCACCCTACTATCTACTCCACTAGAATAGAATAGAATAGAATAGAATAGAATAGAATAGAATAGAATAGAATAGAATAGAATAGAATAGAATAGAAAGAATATTTCAGTTGGAGGGCATCTCCAATGATCATTTAGTCCAACTGCCTGATCTCCTCAGGGCTGACCAAGCTAAAACATATTATTAAGGGCATTATCCAAATACCTCTTAGACACTGACAGGCTTGAGGCATTGACCACCTCTCTGGGAAGCCTGTCCCAGTGCTTGCCCACCCTCTCAGTAAAGAAATACTTCCTGATGTCCAGTCTTAAGCTCCCCTGTCACAGATTTGAACCATTCCCATGAGTCCTACCACTGGATATCAGAGAGAAGAGCTCAACACTACCCTCTTGGCTTCACCTCTTTAGGAAGCTGCAGACAGCAATAAAGTCACCCCTCACCCCTCTTTTCTCCAAAGCAGACAAGCCCAAAGTTCTTAGTCACTCATCATAGGGCATTCCTTCCAGCTCTTTCAGCAGTGTTGTTGTCCTCCTCTGGATGCATTCAAGGACTTTAACATCTCTCTTAAATTGTGGGGCCCAGAACTGCACAAGGTACTCAAGATGAGGCCAAAATGATGCTAAATACAGGAGGATGATCGCCTCTTTTGACTGTCTGGTTGTACTGTGTTTTGCAACTTAACATTTACACAACTGTCTTACTTCTTCAAGGTGTTGTCCATTTTTGAGTGAGTCAATCCTCAAATAACCTGGGAGGAGATCAAGTAAGCATATTTTTTTATGGCAAGATGGAGCTTGGGATATCAGCACAGACAGTTTATGTAGGATAAATCTACTTCACCTGAGGACAGGAAGGTACATTTGGAATTGTTGTTGAAATCTGAATTCCTTTAGGTTAATCATAAAGCAGGCTGGAGCCTGGTGGATTTGGCATTGGAATGTAGGCATCAGGCTCACCTGTGTTAGGTACATCTTTCCTCAAGCTTTGCTACAGAAAAGAGTTTTGCTAAAGTGTGGTAGAGACAATAGAGGCTGCTACTTCTGGTGCAGAATGGTTGCTGAGTGGAAAGGGTGGAAAGGAAAGGATGGAAAGGATGTTCCAATGTTCTTTAGTCTTATCCAAGGCGGTTGAGGGATGAGGGTTGGGATAGTGTTGGGATACATAAGAGCATTGGGACAAGGAGATGGGGAGGTAATTGAGATTAAAACTAGAGTCCTAGTAAGGACTGCAAAGGTGATGTCTGTCTGGAAAGAAGAAGCCTGTGTAGCTGTTGAAGGGTATGAAAAGGGATCAGGTGATCTCAAGTGACAGTTCTCCTTGAGCTAAGCCACATCTCCTCCATCTGCTTCTTCCCTACTCTGATCTTAATATGGTTGGAGTAGGTTAAAAAAGTTATTTGCATCTGGGGTTTCAGCAGAACTTCTTGATGTAATGGATTATTTGTTGATGGTGATGTAGGCATGGAAGGCTATGGGCAGACTATGGGCTGGGGAGTATGTCAGGATTAATAGGCCAGCCAGTCTCTTGATTAGCTCTGCCCTGGCAGCTGCCTAGCAGCCAGCTTCCAGTATAAATAATCTTATAATTCTGGGGCTAATATTTCCAAAGCTTAAAATATGAAGGCCATACTGTGCTCTTTCTCAATATCTTGACCTTAATAGGTTTCCAGTAAGAGCTGTAAAAATAGTCCCTGCACTCACTCTGCTTTGTGACTTGAAAACATATGTGCAACAGTGCATGGCTTACTGTCCTGGGCAGGACTGAATGAAGCCTGTTGCCTAATTGAAGAAGAAAGGTCTTTGATGTACTCCAGAACAAAAACATCAAATGGTCTCTCTAATTAGTCACTGAAGTAGGTTTTTAGTTCTGAAGCAAATTGTACAAGAAACAGTAATGGTCATGGCTAATTGTTTTTTAGAGTGAATAGAATAGAATAGAATAGAATAGAATAGAATAGAATAGAATAGAATAGAATAGGCTATGTCAGTTGGAAAGGTCCTACTGTGATCATCTAATCCAACTAGCTGACCACTTCAGAGCCTACCAAAAGTCAAAGTGTATTGTTAAGGGTATTGTCCAGATACCTCTTAAACATTGACAGGTTTGGGGCATTGACCACCTCTCTAGGAAGCCTGTTCCACATTTGACCACCCTTTCAGTAAATAAATGCTTCTTAAACTACAGTCTTAACCTGTCTTGGCACAGATTTGAAGCATTTTGTTTCTATTCTTCAGACAGTTGGATAAACTGCAATTAGGTGACTGGGTGCATTGGCCTGTTGGGACAGATACTGACAGAAACAAACATGGCAAAGGAAGCATCAGCGCTTTGTTCTGCACTGGGAAAAGCAGATAGAGAGGAGAATTTGTAGAGGGTCAAATTGTCTCAAGTGCTTTGTTTTAAAGAACTCAGTGTGGCACATTATGGATACCTTATGCTGAAACCTACAGCATCAGGTTCTTATTGAAACATACTTCTGTGGTACCCACAGGTTAGTTCCCAAATGCCATGGAATTTGAAACAAGGTTGTACAGAGGCAGTTTTATACAGCTGGCTGGACCATCAAGGGAACAAAAGTGACCTTTGGACTTAAAGGATCCTGGCCTTAGTGATGAAGAAGATGAAATGGGGAATGGAGACTGCCAACAATTTCCTGGAGGGGGAAGTCCCACTTGATTCCCAGAGCCTTGCTATGCTATTGATACAGGTTATTGAAACAGGGTGTTCCCATAGTCACTTCCTCACATTGGCATTGCAACACCCTCCCCCAGTGAAATTCCTGCCTTAACTTCAGACATTGGCAGAGCCCCAGTTTTCAGCCAGCTGTTTCCCCATGGGTTGGCCTGCAGGGCAGATCATTTGCTGCCAGGATCCTCTGAAGAAGATTTCTCTGTCTGGATTGTACTGTGTGGCAGAGCCAGCAGTGAACACTGGATTCATTTTCTGTGTTATTCTTAGAGTGAGCTCTTTATAACCATTCAATTTTCTTTTAAACAAATCCCATTTGGAAAAACAAATCCTGCCCATAAAAGCAGCTTTCTGTGCTGGGTTAATTTTCAGCATACCGTACACAGCTGTATATTTGGATTTATGTCTCCAGGCTAAAGTCTCATTCTTGTGTGTAACCAGTGTATTCATGCCAGAGCTATGGCAAAGCTCTTTCTTGAGACTCTTGGGGTTTCATTGGGTCTAATAACATTAGGGGAGATGAAAGAGAATAAGATGAGAAGGTGTAGGAAGCCAGACAGTTTGGCCCAAGTACTCTTGTGTGAAAGATAAAGTTGAAGGTGGCAGAGATCCCTGTGTCAGCTTTTCCCCATACTCCTGGTCATTGCATGTGTCCTGCTCCTAGGTTTAAGTTTATTTGTCCTTACACTGTTTTCTTCCTCCATGCTATCCCAAGTCCCTTGTGCAGCGTGGAGGTAAAGCATCACTCCCGGCTGCATGCAGAGATAGGATGGACATTGAACCCAGGGGCCTCCATCCACAGCAGCGGTGGGACTTTTCTGTGCCCATGACTGTTCTGTGCCACAAGTGACCCTGAGAGGCTGAGCCTGATTATATATGCAGTCTTGTGGTACCCAGGACTGCATTAGAAACTTCCTAAGAGCATCATCTATGTTTTTGATCCCAAATAAAATTGTGTGATGTATTTGTTTCCTACAACATGGCAATAGACATCTCAGATCCCTTACCTTGGGGACCTTAGCTGTGTTCAGCAAGTTGCAGATGGTATGGTAGGAAACATAAGAGGACTATAATTTCTGCCAAATTAAGAAAAATTTTCTACCATTTGAGCTCACTTGTAGCAAAACCTCCATTCCTGGAAGTTCCCAAAGGGTCAGAACCAGGTAAAGGGCATAGACCACCTGTGTTCATTAAAAATAATTTACCTGTACTTCACTGGATATAAGAAATAGCTCAGGCCTATGGAGAAAGGCAGTGGAAAGGTAGGGGGTTGTTCCTCCCCTTACATAGCATGTCACAAGGCAAATAGAACTCCCTGTCCAACTCAACTCGGGACTTCACAATCTCTTCTTCATGTTTAATAGTTTGATGTCAAGGCTGCTCTCACCAGGCTCTGGGTTCTAGTCGGGGTGGCAGCAGTGCAACCCCACTCAGGATACCGTGTGGGTCTCCTAATTAGAAACATAGAATCATAGAATCGTTTCAACTGGAAAAGACCTTTAAGATCCTCGAGTCCAGTCTTTGTTCCAGCTCTATCAACCATTAGACTATTTCCCTCAGTGCAACATCCACCCATCTCTGAAACCCCTCCAGGGACGGTGACTCCAGCACCTCCCTGGGCAGCCCCTTCCAATGCCTGACAACTCTTTCAGTCAAGAAATTGCCAAGTCAGTGCTCTTCCAACTTGACCACTTCAGTCCATCAGCCCTTCTTGCACATAGCAATGGGCTACGGAGGACCAAGTTCTATGTGGTCTGACTGTGCAGTCACTAAGAGCTCTGTGATACAGGTCCATTACCCTTATAGTCCACTTCATGTGGCACGGTAAAGAACCTAGATAGTGAAGTATGCTGCATCTCTCCAGTTCCCCAAGCCTTCCATTTCACACCTTCATGCTTTCTGCAAGTGTGCAGCTTACAGTTTAAGCTTCACTACTTCACGTAGGCTGCCTCTTTAAATTCCTTTTTTCTTTTCCATTTTTTTTCCCTCCTGTAAGAGGCAGATGAGAAGAACCAATTGTCCCACAATTGTTGCCAATTCTTTGCTGGCTGACACTTAAATATAAGAAAAAGTCAGCAAAATATAGGATCTGTGAAGGAGGGGGAGAAGAAACCATGGGAATTGGAGCTTGTTTGAAACAAAAGCACTATTATTTGTTGCAGGCTTCATTTTAGCAATTCCACTGTGTAAGGCACTGTGGGCTTCTACTGTTGGGACATGGAATGGGAAATTTCAGCTAGACTGAAGGAATCATCTGAAGATATAATTCTGAAGGAGCCTGAGACACCCTTTTCCATCCTCATTACATCTGGAATTATTTCACTGTTGTTTAATAATGCTATAACAATAATACTTGGCAGTTCTTTAACAAGGTTTCAAAGAGGGTCATTAGTGGAGAGTCACAATTAAATTACATAAGACTATTTTAAAGCATTTTGGTTTTAATTTCTGGATGTAATCCTTGAGACAGTAGTTTGTTTCTCCTTCTGCTGGATGTGAAAGAATTCAAAGACCTATTCTGAATATTGTCTTTGCAGAGAGCTTAAGGCTTTTTTGTTTTTCAGTGAGCACTGAGTGGTGGAAGGAAGTCTGATTTAACATTTTAGCCAGAGCACAGGATGAAATGTTTCCAAGCAGTTTTTGTGTGCTGTAGGGCCTGTGTGTCACTGTTGAGGAGGTGGGGTAGGATTTTTAGACACTGCAAAGAAATCCTGTTGTTTTACATAATGCAGAGCACATTCCTAGTGTGGCTTCTCAGTCCTCAGCATACAAATTTGGCCAAAGGCTCCTGTTCTTGCTTTGCTTTTGAGCTAGTGTTTGACTCCTTCCTAGAGTAAAACAATGCAACAGTCACAGGAGAAATGTTCTTCAGTTCCTGTGGATCTTCACAGATTGTGAAAGCTCCTGCTAAAACCATTTCCTTACAAAAATAATTTAATAGAAATTGAAAAAGCAGTTCTTTAACTTCAAGTGGCAGATCTCAGGCTCAGACAAAAGCAACTGAGTTCAGGTTTTCGTTATGATTCTCCTGTCTTAGGAATTAAGTGAAATGTGGGTTTTGGTAATGCGAAAGGTTACCGTGGAGTGGCTGCATCAGAAGATGCAAAGAGGGAGAGAAAGAAGTGATTTTCAGACTCATGTCTTTAGTATTGCTGGAAGCTCAAGCTTTCATTCAGGTCAGACCCTCGGCAGCATTTCTTCAGCAATTCATGTCACACCAGCAACACTTTGCCTTTCCTCCAGTCGATATTTTACTATTTGTGTTCGTGTCCTTGGGGAAAAATTACAAGTGTGCCTGATTGTGGAGGTGATTTGATTGGACTGAAAAGGAAAATCACGCAAGTTTTTAAACTGAGGTAAATATTTATTGCTTATGTCAGTTGTGCATACAGGAATTGATTTCCTTAGTGAATTAATTCTCCTCCCTCCCTCTCCACTTACCTCTTACTGTCACTTACATTTTTATATGACATGCAAATACCTGATAGAGGTTTATGAAGTAGAGGCTTTTGCAGACCTTTAATTTGAAGTGTGCTGGTGCAAGGGCCAGAAGCTCATTGCTAAAAAGCAGGATGCTGCCTTGTGTAGTCCCTCTGGCTTCAGTGTAGCCTGAGTTGTCCATTTGCTTGAGAATATGCCAAGGCTCAATTTGATTCTCCAGTTTTGAAATCTGCGTTCTGTCAGAGCAAAAATATTACATGTATTTTCCAGGAGTCAAGATTTACACCATGGGAGAACAGGGCTTATGGCATTGTCTTTCTCTATGGTTGCTAACAGCAGACTAAACACCAGCACATAAATGCATCCATTGGATGAAGGTGCAGGTGATATGACAGACCCTTGGTGAGAGATTGAGGAAAGAGCCTTGGTGGTGCATCAAAGTCCCCTGAGGTACCATGTTCTGCAGAGCAGAGCAAGAGCTGCTGATGGTGCTGCCAGCAGCATTCTGTCTTAAGTCAACCTAAGAGATGTGCAGCCCACCAGGAACCTAGAGTTGGTGCTGTCTCCAGTCCTGCTGTCCTGGATATTGAGGCAGCAACATCCATCAGATCTAGGGGTCTACTGCCCATTCCCAGCTAAGAGCACAGCTTCTCCCACTCCCCAGAACTGGTCTTTTCTCTGGACAGCATAATTTGCCTTCCTTTATTTCCAGAAACATGTTTTTATTGTTATTATTGCTATTGATCTGTCCACCTCAGCTTTTTTTTTTGTTGTTGTTGTTAATGTTGTCTCAAACAGTTTTAAATATATTGAGGTAATTTATTGTTTACATGATACTGCTCAGAAGTGCAATTGGAAAGCAAAGCTATGTTGTGCTGGTCATTTTTCTAACACAGAGTAAGAAATAGACTATGAGCTTATGATATTAAGATCATATGGTCTTACAGGCTAAGTCAACTGCTGAGACAAATGATGAGTGACAGCCCTTGTCCCACTTTGCTGAGGGAGAGAACTTGCCTGAAGTCCCAAAGGAAGTTGATACAGGAACTGGAAACTGAGCCCCTGTGTTACAAGTTGCATTGACACAATCAAAGGTCTGTCCTTCTTTTCCAAAACTTATTAATAGATATTATTTCTCTGCCAGAGAGGAGATGGGTTCTTTTCTGGTTTCCTGATATAGAATGTTAATATTTTCTTTTTTAATTTCATTCTGCTAGTTTGAGGTAGACACATTATATAGAATTCAATATCCCCTTTCTATTTGGCTTTGACTTTCTACCATTGACAATGCATGTACATAATAGAGAACCGTGACTGACTGGTTTGGTCCTGTGCACAGACATAAGATTTGTTGGTGCATTAGGAAACTTCTCTAACATATGTGGCAAGTATTGTGTGTTAAAATTTGCCATCCAGGCAGACTAATAAAACATGTTAAAGCAAGCTATAATGTGAAGAGGAGAACATGGGCTGCAGCTTACTAATCCTTTCTGTAACTGCAAGGAGCAATAGGGCTGCTGTGGAACAGAGGCAACAGAGGAAGAGTGGCTGGAGAGCTATCTGGTGGAAAAGGACCTGGGGATGTTAGTCAACAGTGTGCCCAGGTGGCCAAGAAGACCAATGTTATCCTGGCTTGTATCAGAAATAGTGTGACCAGCAGGACCAGGGCAGCGATTGGCACTGGTGTGGCTGCACCTCGAGTGCTGTGTTCAGTTTTGAGCCTCTCACTACAAGAGGGACATTGAGGTGCTGGAGCGTGTCCAGAGATGGGCACTGGAGCTGGGGAAGGGTCTGGAGCACAAGTCTGATGGGGAGCAACTGAGAGAACTGGGGGTGTTTAGTCAGGAGAAGAGCAGGCTAAGGGGAGACATGATCATTGCTCCCTGAAAGAAGGTGATATTGAGGTGGGAGTTGGTCCCTTCTCCCAAGTTACAAGCAATAGAACAAGAGAAATTAACTTCAAATTGCACCAAGGGAGGTTTAGATTGGAGACTAGGAAGAACTTTTTCCCTGAGAGGCTTGTTAGACACTGTCCCAGGCTGCCCAGGGAGGTGGGGGAGTCCCCATCCCTGGAGGTATTACAAAGCTGTGTAGATGAGGTGCTGAGGGACATGGGTTAGTGGTGGGTTTTGCACTGTGAGGGGAGGAATTGGTGATCTTAAAGGTCTTTTTCAAACAGAATGATTGTATGATTTTATGAAAAGTACCTCCTCCACCTTCCAAGGACAAGAAGTCCTTGAAGGATTCATCCCAACAAAATTGGTGGGTTTTTTTGTGCCGAGAGCTCCCTGAGCCTAACCCTTCCTGCTGGCAACAGCCAAATTAAATGGATTCCTGGAAAGTTATTCCTTGGCTCTACTTTAGCCACAGGTTGGCATCCACTACTTGAAAGATCCACAAAGTCATCTTTCTCTTTTCCTTCACAGTTGTCCAAAACTCCTTCCAGATTTGCCTTGATCATGATATCCATGGGCTTATGATGGTAGGGAGGAGTGGACTGTGTGTGGAATACTGGAAACAGCACTAAAAATGACAGTGAGAGTGCTATACCATCATCTTTCCTTCACTTTTGTTCCTTTCCATGTAACAGGCAATCCTTTGTTCAGATTTGCTACAGTTTTTGGTTGCCTAGAACAATGGTCATTCTGATGGCAGGCCTCAAACATTCTTTCTGAAAATGTTCTGGAGTTTGGTAGGATCAGAGTTTTCTCTGACAAGATGGTTTCTGTGATGAAAAACATTCATGTTTCCGTAAGAAAAACGGTAAGGGAAATACCTCAGTGGAAAATGTCACCTTGAAGAGTGTAATATGGCTGTAAAGCCTTTCTGACCAAACTCAACTCAAAGCAGGGGCAGGAAAGATCCATGATGTCCAGCCTAGGGAGATATCCCATGGGAGAGCTGTGCCCTGTGCCCGTCATGAAGGCTTTTAGCTTTACAGCAAGAAGGAAGTCATGTTTTGATTCTATGATTCTATGTCTTGAAAGCATACAAAATCTTTTTCTGTCCTTGCTGCAACACTCCCATGGCTTGCTCCACATACAGTTCTCTCCCCTACACAATATCTTGTGTGATGCTTTATGCAGTAGGACTCAAACACAATGTGTGTAAAATTGTCTTTTTGTATCCACTTTGGGTAAATGATTGCACAATTTTCAGGAAAGTAAAGAATGGAGGTTGTTTTCTCTGATTTGAACATATTCTAGAGTAGTGCCTCGGTTCTTCAAACTGAAGGGGAGTTTTTTAGGTAAGCAGAATGCAGTAATTACACAAATTGAAACTTTGGCTAGAACAAACATCTTTGCTTTTGCGGAAAATGCAATGAGATTTTTAATGATGATGAATGAGCAGTGCACTGGTTTTATGTTTTGCCCCAAAGAGAGATGAATCATAGATGTAAGAGCTGGAAAAGACTTACAAAAAGAGAACATTTAATCATCCCTAAGGTGACAGGATCACATTAATGTCTGATGGCTAAAAATGCTTGGAAAGCCCTTCAGCAGTAGTAACTTATTTGTTCTGTTCTCATGCTTTTTTCCTCATGCTTTCAGGTTTTCCTTCAGTTTCATTGCATTCCTGTGAAAGAGGAAATCTCATCCTAAGCGTTTCTAATGACAGATGCTAAGCAGTGCTCAAATCACATAAACCAGATTCTGCCCAAAAGTTTTTGGTAGCTGCCAACCAACAAATAATTTTGTAGTCTGAGCCTTTTTGCAAAGATAACAACCACTGGATCAGTCGTTTGCACAGTGCCAGGAAAATACTATGTTGGTTTTTACTAGGCACAAAGCTGTCATTTTCTCTGCAAGCGTTTTTATGATGGTTTAAGTTTAGGAGGTAGCCCAGTCGTCTCTCTCCTTTAAAGAAAAATGTGTGTGTACAGAAATAGCCAAAAGTTAAGCAAATGAGTATAAAATGACCTCCATTTCTAGGTAGGACTAAGCAGCCTGATTTAAAGGAAAAATTTCTTGGCAAGATATTCTAAATATAGCCTTTAAGTTAGCTGCTCTGGAAAGTGATGGCAGCTCAAGCTTTTAAAGTGTTGCCTGAAAGTAGATGTCTACAGAGGGCACTCCCAGGATTTCAAGAAATGTTTAGAAAGCCATCAAACTAACATCACCTTTTATTTTCAGAATTTCTGTAACTGTTTCCTTTTATACCATTTGGATTAAGGACACTTAAATTGCACCAGACTAGGGGCTGTGTTGACAATCTGCCAGGCTTTCGAGAGCCACATGTAATTTTGAAAATATGGAGAGAATTGCAGCTGGTGCTCATTTGGAACATGGCAGGTTGCTTCACTGAACCATGCAAGAAGGTTGCTATGCCCACAGAGGGACAGATATTTTGACAGAGCTGTGGTTATGCCAGCCTGTCCTGGGTGTCCTAAAAACCCTTTTCCTGTGTCCTGTTTGTGTAAGTGGGGATTTCTGAGTAATTTCTGAGCAGGAGACGTTGCATCATGGGATGGTGTTAGGAAAGTTGTCTGAACAGCTGCAGCTGGTGGACTTCATCCCTGGTGGAGTGGAGAGAACTGTATGTTGGATGCTCATCCAGATCTGTGCAGGATTGCCTCTCATTGAGGGTTGTCAAAAATACCTGCTTCAGGTCAGTGCCTTGGAATACACAGAAAGAAATGCAGCAGAGAGTTTGGCAACCAAATGTTACAACCAACTCTTAAAAAAACCCAAAAGTAAAGATAGTTAAGTCATTTGCAAGTAGAGAGATAAGCTTGTCCTTGACTTTCCAGAGGACCTGAGCCAAGCCACAGTGAAACCTATTAACAAGTCACTAACTTGGGTTTCTGTTAAATATCTGAGATCACTTAATGTGTTTTTAAAAGCGATAATCTTGTTCAGAAGGACAAATTATGTTGAATGTTGTGCTAACAAGTATGTTTGCTAACACAATGCTTTTACTCCTGTGCAGATAAGACTGAAGTGTATTATTCAAGGTAGTCAAAGGAGGGAATTGGGCATATTGCTTAATAAAAGCAATACCATGGGCTGTGTTGCTTATCTCTGCTATGGCTAGGCAAGTGCCAGGAAGGATGGCTGATACCTTTGCATCTCAACGTTTAGTTATGTAACAAGAAAATAACAATAACGACTCAAAACCTACAAATCAGACATAAGACTTGTTTGCCTATCCATGTCACCTTGTGCTTTGTGCTCCTGGTCTGTGTGTCTCATGGCCTGAATGGAGGCCCTGAGCAAAAGCTACAGAACAAACAATAAATAACAAAATCATCAGTCATTGCAATGACTGTGATCCCACGTTGTTAAAATTGACAGATGACCCAAAAGAAACTCAGGAAGGAATAAGGAAAATAGTTACTGCCATGGGATAACTCATCCTGTTTTCTAGCCCAATCCAGTGGAACATATGAACAAAATGGAGGCCTTGTATCTCCTTTCTGCGACAGCATAGTGGTTTCAATGTCTTGTCTTCTGTGTCTTTCTCACGTGGCAAGGATCTTTCATTGACAGAATAGGAGCCAAAAATGTTTTCTTTACGACTTTTGTCAGGGATCTATCAAGATATTTGTGTATATATTTGCAGCCAAGGATACTGCCAGTACTGAGGCTTACTTCAAGCAATTAATCCTCTTCTTCATCGAGGTCTGGAACATGAGTCAATGATTGGGCCTTCACTGTTGTGCTCAATGTAGTTGCTTAAAAGTTGGAAGCTGTGTTAACTAAAGACTTACAATAAAGAGTGTAGGCAATATGTCATGTTCTGGTAGGTATGCAGATAGTATAGATGTTTCTGTGATCTCTTTTGACCTTCAGAGGCAACATTTAAAAGTACAAATTATAAGGCCAATCTCATCCCATAGGCTTTTCTGTGGTTGTCTCAAGAGAGGAGCCATTTGCCTTGTGTGGGCGAGGATTTGTGTGGTTGTAGAACAGCAAAGTTAGGCCACTACTGTCTGCTGCAAAATGTAGAAGCTGCCTTCACGATTGGAAAAGAAACTTGATCAGGAGCAGTATCTGTGGCCTAAAAGGGCTGAAGACAAGTTGGAAATTTCACTGAAAGCTACAGAAGTGGGAGGCTGACTGCCCATGTGGTTTCTTTGCTGAAACAGCCATCTAATGAAATGAATCCTAAGACCAGCTACATAGTGAAGTAAGTTGATTTCACTAGCAATAGTGGGATTTTATTCATGTGATTATTTTTTTGTGTCTGTTTGAGCAAAGAAATGTCTGGCAATAAAGCTGCACAAGTATAATGTTTCTAGTGTAGATGAGGAATCAGAAAAGAGGCTGTGCTGAAGACAGACTGGATTATTTTTGCTAAGCGATTGGAGCCTAACAGGCAGATCATACTTCCCTTTAGAAGGCTACCCATATGTATAGAACTGTCCTGTCCTGCAAATGCTTTTCAGATGCCTTTCAAAGATGGACTGTTTTTCAAAGGAAGAAAGGTCAGGCACTTCTAATGCTATGTCCATGCTTGCTATGTGGATGTCAGTGTGAAATTCGATATTGCTGAGTCAATGTCCCACACCTGGATGCTGACTCTCCCTTCTTATTGTTCCTCTGCTTGTTTTGTCCTGGGTTTTCCCCTTCAATCCCTTGAGCTGATCATTTACTGATCAGAAGAAACAGAGGAACAAAAGCATCATGAAGCCTTATTATCAGTTTGCACTCACTTTTAATTAAATGCCCTCATCAGACACTCCTGGAGTCTTAATGAGGCAGAAAAAATCAGTGAGAGAGTGAAGTGCTAACGCATTTTGCTGTAATTACAGGCAATGGGAACATGTTTGAGATCCTCTGAACTGCACAGAAAATTCAGAATTGTATGAAGGAGCTGGATAATATATCTTCTGGGGAAGAAGTTGCCTTCAAATTAGTGATAAATGAAGAAGATTTATGAAAGGTTGTCAAACTATGTGTTGTTGTTTAGCTTAGAAACATGTCCTGTCTTGTTTGCTAACCAAGTTTTTGGTGGTTTGGGTTGTTTTGTGGGTTTTTTGTTTTGCTTTCTGCCTTTTGAGAAGAATCCCACTGCATGCCAGGACTAAGTTTGATTTCACCAACCTTTTGGGAATACGCAATGCATAGTTCATCCTCTTTGGTACAGCACGTATGAAAATACAGGACTAATGCACTGGCTCCCTTCCATGCCACTTGGATTTTTGCAGAGTAAACTGAAGTATAGGCTAAGATCTTGTTAATGGCATGTATAGGGCTCCTTGCCATCCAGCACAACTTCTTAGAAGGCAGATTAGCCAACCAGCATCTGAACATGTTTTCAGCAGAGGGAGAATGCACCAAGGGGACTGTAAACATGCACATTTGTTCCTCTTCAAAGAGATGGTTCTTCTCTCATTACTTCACTTCTCTCCTCTGCCTGGCTTCAGTCCTACCCTATTTAGACTCATGATTTACTGGGCTTCCTTGAACTCTGACCTGTGTCAATAGGATCATGATGTAAACATCTTCCTGTGTCTACAAAGCCATGACCTGGAGAAGCAGGTGGGGGATGAGAATGGGGCTGGGGTGAGAGTCGTGTCATGTATGCAACTCTATTTTTACCTAAGGACCTTGTTATGAAGACTACAGTTTCTTGCTTTCCAGAACAAGAGCCAAAGCCTAAAGAAGTCAAGAGGAGCCTTTCTGTTGACTTGAATGATCTTTGGATCAGGCTGTGTGTTTGCTGTGCAAACTGGAAGATAGGCCTCATAAAACCCATCGAGTGAAAGAGAAAGATTTTCCTCCAGCCTCATGGAGGTCCAGCTCTGTGGGTGATCTTTCTTTGTTGAATGAAAGCAGATACGTTTTTCCTTGTGTAAGACTTGCTGCACAACAAAAGAGATGCTGGCATTGTGAAAGCAAGGCAGGAAAGTATCTGGCTCTAGACACGTAGGCATAGCTCAGTGCCTAACCCAGGAGAGCAAGAATGTTTGTGTTTTGCTGTTCTCATCGATGTGGCTGCCAGTGTCAAACTTCAGGCCATCTGGGAGGATGCAGTGCACTTCTTTTGAGAGTGGAAAGCAAGTGAGTGCAGAGAGATGGTGTTTTTGTGTGACTCCTGGAGGTTGTTTGGAAGGAATCAAGTATCAATCAGTGGTTACAGTGTTCCTTCCAACCTGCATTGTGGAAATGCCAGCAATGCTGCTCTCTTTTCCACAGTAGTTTGAAATCAAGTTTCAGCCTGACTGCAGGACCACTGTGACCATAGCTGACCATTTCCTGTAATTCATTTACAAGGATGAATATTAAAATTATTTTGGGTGCTTACTCCAGGTGTTTACTCTTCCTCTGAGTACAGTTATTTTTCTGCAGAGCTGCATCTGTTCCCAATACATTTGTATTTGTAACATGATTTTCTCTAAGAGCCATTTATGGAGCCGGTGTTACATACAGAAAAGAGATCTCTAAAACTTGGATAGTGTGGTTGCTGTGAGAAGCTCACACACTGTGTTATTTTTCCAAAAGGAATCCTCTCTCTGGTGAAAGCAAGACAGGAGATAAACCAAATTTGGTTCTTTCTACTGACCTGGACTTTTGCTGAGCTCTTCTACAGAAAAAAATCAGCTCCAAACTGCATGTAGCTGTGCTTGGATTTCACTGGAATTCTAAATAATTGACCTTAATTTCATGTCCTCCACAACTTCAGCCAGGTAAAATGTGTTTCAGTACACTCAATGCTTTTGCAGTGAGTGCTACAGACAGCGGGGATCTGACAGAGGTTTTCTTGAGACACTATCACAACATAAATGTTATTCAACATTTCATTCTACAACCTCAATCATGGAGCTGTGACATCAGCTTTCTTGGAAAGTACCAAAATAACTCAAGACAATTATTAGAGTAAAGCAAGGACTTCCTACCCCTTTGAGTACAATTTTAGTTTGCCTCAGATGGTGGGTGAAGGTTTAGGTCAGCACTTGTGTTTTGTGTTTGGAGACAGCTGACGGTATTTGCTATCCTACCCAGAAGAAGGCTGAGGCAGAGGGCTGGGTCTGAATGTGCTTGTATTTTCATGCCAGTTAGGTGTTAGTGAATTTACAGCTAAATTCAAGCAATCTAAAATTCCAGACTTTTGCTAAACAGTGTTCTGAGCTACCCCTTTAATTAGCTGCCCCTCCTCAGCTCACCTGTGGTAGCCAAATCTGCATTCTTACACCATCACATTTGCAGCACTACAAATTTCCATGTTTAATTTGATGCTGGTGCAAACTGAGTGATTATTTAGTGTGACAAAGAGCTGGCTGGGATAGACCCAGCAGCTCCACTGTCTTTTGTTGTGAGGCACTGTTGTCCTCTTGGAGCTTCCAATATCCTAAGCCATAAGTGAGATGCCATGTCTTGAAGGTGAAAAGCAAGTAGGAGTGTCACTGGCTGTGAGTGTTGAGATTACGAGTCTCTGTGGACTCTAAGATCAGTAAAACCTCCCAGCAGAAGCGTGTGGAGGGCATTAGAGGACTGGGACTGGGAAGGGATTACAAACACAGCGGTCACATGGAAGGCAACAGAAAAGAAGCGTGGAAGAAGGATACAAAGAAAGAGGGTAGACAGGCATGTGGTAATTTGGTGTGAAGAGCAGAGGCATTTCAGCTAGGTGCCTAAGAAGGACTTGTTCACCCTTCTTTGGTTAAAACCTCTGTTGGGGGTTGGCAGAAAGACGAAGGCTTGCACAGGCTCCTGGGGAAGAACAACTGTTTTGGACAAAGGACACTGGAATCTCTAGTGACCTAGAGAGGAGACTGTGAATAGAATTATATTGGCATGCTCAGCATGTAATAACAATTCCTCAGAGTCCTACATCTTATTTATTGGGTGGGGTTTTTTTTCCTCTTTCTGCCTATCTCTACAGTGTACATGAACCACAGCTGTTGACAAGGAAAATATGCAGTTGCTCTGCAGTGTCGAGAAGGAAAAATAAATCATCCTCCCCCCTACTCCTTCTGTTACCATTGACTTACCAGTGACTATGCTAAGGTTAAAACCACACAGAGCTGCATGCATAAATGACAAGGAATTTGCTCTGAACTGGAGCACACTGCTTTTCATGACAGATAAATTCTCTCTTATTTCTAACTGCGTTCCCCTCGCAAGCAGATTGGCTGCATGGTAGAATGGCTGTTGCAGCAAAATTGCTCCTATTTTGTGCCAACACAAAGTTGGGAGAGAAAAACTCTCACAGGAGTTTTGCTACAAGAATGGTAAGAACTGGGCATTGGATTGATTGGGGGTTAATTGACTTCTGGGCAACTGAGGGTGGAATTTTCTCAAGATATTTAATGATATAGTGCTTGTTATGCCAGAGCACTCCCTCTGCCCCTTCCGATGCTTCCAGCATACATAGCTGCACATACTCCCCAAACAGACTTGAACAGATAGTATAATTTGCCCCAGAAGTCATGCATATTTTTGTGAATAGATCAGATGTGACCAAGGGCATGATTTCAGCTTATCATGGACCGATCTTCCTCTAGTTTACCCTATAGATACTCCTTCTCATTACTAGTGTCATTTACACTAGCTGACAGTGTAGCCCCATATTTTAGATTACTTTTGGGATATATATTTTTTCTTTTTTGAAGCCTTCTGCCCTCCAGCTCCCATTCTGCCTGGCAAATGAATGATACAAAAAGGCATCCAAACCCAATCACTGTGTCCTGCAGTGAAAACAAGACTGACTGTATTCATTCTTACTTGTCACTCTCTAAAATATGTCTTCCTGATTAAGTTAGTGGACAAGAGCTGGTCACACACTACAATACAAAAGAAAGAATATAAAGATGCATACTCTGCTCCCTATGACCTTTCCTCCTTCATGATCAAATTTTTTAGGGTTTTTTCTTTGGTTACTGTTAAATACCTTCTGTCTTGAGAACTTCTCTTCCTTTGGCTGATCATGCTGACTTCTGTGTGAAAAGATCAGGCATGAGCAAGGACAGAATTCCAGTCCATCTTGCACAGACAGCACATATTTCTGGTTTTCTGTAACTGTTTATATCAGTCGAAGCACACAGAGGACAAGTACAAAATCTGTATCCAGCGTAGTACACGTACAGCAAATTTGGTGTCATTGGCTTGCACATTGCCTTTTACTTGCCTGTTAAGCCTTTAAAAGCAAACAGCTTCACAGATTTCCATCCATCTAGTCTCCACTCTCCATCTGGAAGATTGAAACTGAATTATAGGATAATCCCAAATGTTATCACAGTTGCTACCTACACTACATAGGTTCCTTTTGTTTGGAAAAATGGTAAAATATTTAGGTTTGATTATTGGGTTTTCGTTTTTTGTCATTGTTGCTGTTTTATAAGAAAGTCTGGTTGAACATTGCTACCTGCCATGATTGAAAATAAAGAAAAATAAAAGGTTTAGGAATCTGTGAAAGATTTGCTGTGGAAAACAGTTGACTTCTTCAGCCCCATATCACAGCTCTATGTCTATGTATATGACCTGGAAATGGTTAGAAAATTGTTTACTCAAGGGCTTGAAGATGCTGCTGAATGAAAAGTAAAAAATTGTGCTGTTGCAGTTTCTCCTTTGCCGTTTGCTGACCTTCATCATCAGACACTGGCTTATATTCTGCCTCATTCACCAGGACTGCAGAAGCCCCAGTTTTATGTGTTAGTGATGTAGTAACATCTTTTAGGGGGACTTAACTCGTTTCTCAACCTTCTTTCCTTTAAAATGTGTTGACTACTGTCACGTTTACAAGTGTTTTCTCCTGCTCTCTTAATTGCTCTAGACTCACTTTTATCCTTTTTTTTTCCCATTCTTCTTGTTTAATTTTTGACCCATGACAGAGTCTGGACCCAGAATAGTATCTCAAATGCTATTGTTTATTCAGTCAAATCACCTATCTACTTCTATGTAATATTCTTTTATGCAAATAACACATTAGGAGTGGATTTTTTTTTGCTGCAGATTTTGCCTGAGAGTTTAAGTCTCTACTTCTGAAGACTGAGTCTTACAACCTGAAGGTCTGCCTTAAATGTCTACACACTGCATCAACCTGCTGAATGGTTACCTATTCAGTGGATGATGCAGTTTATGCTCAAAGAATCGTCTCCCTTCTCAGGATGTACAGTCTCCACAGTTTGCTTTTGCTTCTGTCCTTTCTGTGCTGCTACTGATGGATTTTCCTCTCTCTTACAGCAACAGGCTGATCTGGAAATGGATTTTTAAATGCTACTTTATTGGTTTTGGCTTGATGAGTCCCTAATGTTTCTCTCCTTTCACTTGATTTTTTTGCAGACTGTTTTTTAAAGACTAATGACATTCTTCATCATCAATCTTCTCCCTGTTTTTCAGAGAAGCTGTATATATATGTGTGCATGTGTGTGTGTGTGTATACACAAATGCTTTTTCTAAATATTGTAGTATTACTTTCACACATCATTTTAGGAAAGACAGGATTGGGGTTTTTTTTGCCACTGGGAAGTTCAGCCTGCATGGGGTACCCAGGTAAATACTCCAAGGAATCCCTTGAAAGCCTTTTTTTTTTAGAAAAAAAAAAAACACCATCAGAACAGAACAAAACTTACATGTGTTATAAGTAGTGGCTTAAGGAGCAGTCATTGCTTTTCTAATGGATGGTCAGCTAATGAAAGCAGATGCTCTGTGAAAAATCCTCATGGTCATCCCATCCTTAGCTCATTGAACTGAGTTTGCTTTGAGTAAAGGTTATAAATCTTTCTTCGTCCTACACATGGTCTCTAAATGTTTAGCTTTTCCTGCATTATCCAGTGCAATACGGCATAGCTGTTATAATCCCTTATATTCCTGACACAGCTTTCTCTTTGGAGGATAAAGGATGTTTAATTCAGCAAATCCTATGAGGAGGGTGACTGCTGACATCTTCTTGATCACCCACAAGTTACCCAACATGCACCTTCTTATGCATCTTTCAGTTTTTGTTGACTCATCAAACACAGAAACTGAAGCTAAATGTGAAAGCTACTTTAAGTTCTTCATTTGCAAAGAGTTTGCCTATCTTTCACCAGAAACTAGGATCTCATAGGCAAGACGAGTCAAGCTGACAAGGTGCATTTGTTTTGTTTTCTGCAAGAATACAAATGTCAATGTTAATTCACCTCCTTAAGCTTGTAAAGGAATTCACTAGTAGGCCTTCTCCTTTTCTTCCCTAGTCATGTTGTGGTGGTGAGTGAGTAGTTACACAGGATAAGGGAACACTAACAAGCCTCAACACCATTACTGTGCACACTCTGTTTTCTACTTTCTCTGAAGCTACATTTCAGGGAAGATGTGCATAAAAAATTCAGGCTTTTTACACATTGCAGAGACTTGGAATTGCAGTTAACTTCCCCTGAAATTTATTTACTAATCCAAAGCAAAACATTCATATGCTTTTAGCTTGGCTGCACTTGTGGATGGCATCCCTGATATTAATGTATTGAAGAAAAATAGGTGCCTAATCTTCCCTAATGAGGAAACTGAGCAAGGTGTGCCTGTGGTTTTATTAAATGTGCTGTGCAGAAAGGATAAAAGGGACCGTGGAGGAGGAGAGTTTTGCTGGAATCATGGTCCAGTTGTTAGACCAGTGGGGCATGCTACATTTTCCATTTCTCATATTGCCAGTAGGCACATGAGTAATCGTGTGGTAAGGGAAGGAAAGAAAGGAAGGTACTGAAAAGAGTGCAGAGGGTGAATGTGTCGGGGTTTAATGAATGCCGTGCTCTAGCCCAGGTGCTTGTTCCCAGCAAAGTATCTGTGTGCACTTATTATTTAGAGTCACTAACACTTGTTCAAGGTGCCAGAAAATAAAAACAGACGCTGACACGTAGCGGGCACAAACTGAGATTGCAGCAGCGCAGATGGGAGGTTGGATTTCACGCTCCGGCGTTCGTTAACATGGCGCGAGGGGGATCGGTTTCAGAGAGGCCGACCGGGCCGCTCTCCAAATGAGGCGTTCCACATGATTTCACATCAAACAATCACTGGAGTGACACGTTTGTTGTTTCCACTCATGTGATAACGTTGCAGTGTGCTGGTGCATTCACTGAGGATTTATTGATCATTTTCCTAATGTGTTTTAAGCTGCCATAGTACAAACTCTGGATGGCGCGTTACCACATTTCAGTGACTTGAAGAGACACACAGCAGCCATTCGTCCTGATCAGTTACTGTCAAATACTTTCCCTCAGGCCCAGAAAATAACTTCTCTTGCCTGGAGGAGCAGGGGTATGCCATGAGCATAAAGCCCAGCATGAAACGTATCACTTCTTCGCCTGCCTGGAAATTGCTAGCCAGAGGAGAAGACCTATATGGTGGTGAAGTGCAAGAAACCAATGTGGGGCTTCTCTTCTCAGTGTTTTCATAGTAAATTTAGCATTTGAGCCATGGTCAGTAAAGTTTTATCAGTGGTAGGATGCCTTGCCAGCTTCTTTTGTGCTTCAAGGACAAAGCTTTTGTATGGCGATGCAAGAAACTTCATGAATGTAAAAATGACTTGTGGCTTGGATGTGGAAGAAGTATACCACAAGAAACCAAACTGTTAGAAAACAAGAAAATAGGAGTGTATTTCTTCTAGTATTTAATACCATTGGTAACAAGGTAACACCTAAGAGCTCCAACACAAACTGAGGCCCTATTTCACTAGCCAGTGCACAGTGTACAGAAAGGTGGTTGCTGCCTCAACCATCAAGTTTTATGAAAGCTATTTGGAAACTTTCCTGGAGAGGTTTTCTAATGGAAAATTAAATTTCCATAAAATTATAAATCCATTAATTCAGAAGACTTTTCATTATGCCAAAAACATCAGTTCTTCTGTTGGGAAAACCCCAAAGAAGTTTTATTTGAGTAAGCATGATTCAAATTAAATTATTTTGGTTTATTGAATCTGACTCAACTTACTTTGTTTTGAGTTGGTTCACTAAGATATTATTGTTGCTTCTATTAATGCGGCAAGCACCTTCCAGCAGTTATACTTCAGTCTTACTTTCTTCCCCATGGGCTATTTTTGAAATACAATACCTGTACAGTTCCTGTCCATGCTTGTTTGATTCACTGCAAGAAGCAATCATTCTGCATACCTATTAGAAGATGAAGCATGGCCAGGAACTACAGCTCCCATAAGGCAATGTGCAACAGGAGGAGAAGGCATCCTAATGTCAGCAAAGTGAGAAATTAGGCATTTTGACAACATGTAAACAAAACAGTTTCATGGTTTGGTCCATTAGACAAAGAATAAAAGGTGTCAACATTTTAGACTCAGAATATAAAGCAAGAATGGAAATGTCAGTGTTTTCCTCAGAGCAGAAATTCTGTATTTTTGTGTGTTTTTCAGTTTATTCCATTCTGAAAATTTTCTCAAGAGCTCTGTGTTGGCTGCTTTTGCTGACTTTTAACATACAGCTTTGCAAGGTCACTGAGATATAGCCATGCAGTTATTTATTTCAAGATATGTTGTATATTTTGTCCTAAATTTTTCCATCTTCCTTTCGTGGTTCAGTGAACATACAGGTTTGATTAGTGCTCTCATCAGAAATAACTCACAACCAATAGTGTTATTCTAGAAAGCCATTCAACTTGAAGGAAAGACTGGGCTGGAATTTATGTCTGGTTCAGATAGGGAAGGGGGTCTCTAATTTCATTGCTGCTCTTGATACATTACTGTAAATTGGCCTTAATTCCTTGACTGCACATGTTTTCTCAACCTAATGTTTAGAACCTGGCTTTTGGCTTGGGCTAATCTTTGATTTCTAATGCATAGGAAGAAGAGTATGATTTATTTATGTGTTATATATATAAATGCCATTCTCATTTTCCTTGTTTAAGTAAGTCAGCTGTCTTTGGTGAAGAGAGAATAACATGCCTTTAAGACGTGGAACAGAGATTAACTATTTCTTGTACAAATACCAGAAGATTTGAAAGATGCTGCAGTATTTATACGTGATAACACTGCTGTGATCAAACAGTTGTGGTTTTGTGTTCAAACAATCCCCTTTCTTTGTGATCTTGTGCAGTGGGTGTGGCATTGAAAAGAGGGATTTGATGGTAAAATCCATCTCTGAAGGGAGACTTGTCTTCTAAGGCAAGGCTTGTAAGCAGAGCAAGTAGGGGCAGTGATTAAACTCTACCCACACTGCTTTGATGGTGGAGAGGGATAGTGTTACAGGAGGGGAGCACACAGGAATTGCTAGTGCTGCAGATGAGAGAAACTTTACCCTTTCTTTTAGCAGAGAAAACAAATATTTAATTTGTGTCTCCTAAGATGTGATTCTTTTTATTACTATTATGGTGGCAGCAACAAAGCTACTAACTTCTCTTTTGATGTAAAAGGACCATTGTAATTGAGGTTTTAATTTAACAGGTTTCTTTTGCCTTCATTACAAAGAGTACTATCTTTAAAAGAAACTTTGCCAGCTCTGCTATTTTATAGACTTAAATTCTCTGCGGCAGATGGAGTGACCACGTTTTTTGCCTTCATCTGTTGAACAATGAGGGGTAGATCCAGCACCCTTGTGCACCATGAGCTTGTCTCTTTTCTGCCTCTGGGGCTGGAGCATGGACTTGGAGGCGATAGCAAAGCCCTTGGTCATCACTGAGAGGTCACATCCTGCCTGCAGGGCAGCCCTCTTCAGGCGTCAGCCTGTCTGCCGCTAAAGATGACTCCCATCCAAATGGGAGAAGCCAAGCCAAGGTGAAAGTCCTGGCATCACCAATAAAGAGCATCTGCCAGGCCTGGCTGTTGCTGTGTATTGGAAAAGCAGAGCCTCGTCTGCGTGGGGAATGGCAGGGGTTCAGCAGATGACAGCCAACACTTGGCTTGGCCCAACCTGCCCTGACCTTTGTGGCAGGCGGGAGGGCAGGCCAGCATTTGCCTTGGCCAATCTAATCAATGTTTATTCCTCATGAATATGGCAATAAACTCCAACTGCTCCCTTCCCACAGCTCCCTGTGTGCACTGGTTAGTACACTGCCTGTGACGTTAGGCAGGATCTGACTCACTAACTGTCCCCCATGGCAGCAAGTAGTGACATGTCTTGTCACTCATGTCACCAGTCATCTTGGAAAAAGCCATAGCAGGACAGCCTCTTGCCTCAGGCTGGAGGGATGGGCTGAGGCCATTTCCTTGAGGTTTAACAAGGATAAGTGCCGGATTCTGCACTTTGGCCACAACAATCCCATGCAGTGCTACAGGTTTGGGGATGTGTCACTGGAAAACTATTGGGCAGAAAACGACACGGGAGTGTTGATTGGCTGCCAATTGAGTATGAGCCAGCAGTGTGTCCAGGTGGCCAAGAAGGCCAATGGCATCCTGGCTTGTATCAGAACTAATGTGACCAGCAGGACCAGGGAAGTCCGTGATTATGTCCCAATACTCAGCAGTGGTGAGGGTGCACCTTGAATACTGTGTTCAGTTCTTGGCCTCTCACTACAAGAAGGACATTTTGGTGCTGGAGAGTATCCAGAGACAGGCAACAAAGCTGGTGAAGGATCTGGAGCACAAGTCTGAGGGGTAGTGACTTAGAGAACTGGGGGTTGTTTCATCTGGAGTAAAGGCTGAGGGAAGAAATGCTCATTCTCAGTTGGTCTCTTCTCCCAAGTAATGAACGATAGGACAAGAGGAAAAAGGCTTGTTGCATCAGGGGAGGTTTAGATTGGAGATTAGGGAGAACTTTTTCCCTGAGAGGGTTGTCAGACACTGTCCCAGGCTGCCCAGGGAGCTGGTGGAGTCTCCATCGCTGAAAATATCAAAAAAACACATAGATGAGGTTCCGAGAGACGTGGATTGGTGGTGGCTTGGCAGTTTGAGGTGGGTGGTTGAACTTGATAATATGAAAGGTTTTTTCCAACCAAAACAATTCTATGATTCTACGATTCATTTATTTCCCAGCAAAGTCTTAGTTGGTTGACAAATTCAATGTGAAGATAACACCTTTCTTAGCACCTTTACTAGGGTAAAATGAGTTTTCTTGTGTCAAACAAAGCTACTATATATATATATATATATGTCTGTGTGTATATATATATCTACACACACACACACACATTGTGTATATAATTTTTCCATATATATTTTTTTTATATACATATATCTCATTAAAGTGCTAGTGCTGAAGGAGACATGTATTTCTCTTCCTTGTATTTGCCCTCAACTACCTCACCAGGGACTGGGCTTCCTTCATGAGTGTAGGGCATCACACACAGTGAGAAATTCCCTTTCTCACTCTTTTGTCAAAAAGAATTTTCTGAAGATACTTCTTCATAAGCTACATGAGGTCATGCTGAGGTAAAGGTGTAGTTTTAAAGTATCTATGTATAGGTATTATATATTAAAACTTCAAGACTCCTGAAGCTTTAAATTCTCAAGAGAGATTGGGAATCCTTTTTTATGTTGGTTGGAAGATAGAGATCATTTGGTTGTACTCACAACTGGAATCCCAAATTTAAACTGCTGTAAAGAACTAACTTACTTGGATTTAGCATTTGGCCCACTCATTAAGTCCTTATTTTCCACTTCTAAGGTTGAAATCTATAACAGTAAACCTTATGTATGTTCAAGTGACGCTTTTTTCCCCTCACTCTTGAAAGACAAAGGTCACAAGGGACAATTTTCTTGTGATCGTAAGCCAGATCCTGATCTTGTTTCCACAACTAAATACCTGGAATAACATAATGTGTTTAATAGATGTGCTTCAGATCTTTGGCCATGTGAATGATACCGTGAAGGACTCTCCCATCCCATTTAGTGTGCATTGCACTGGCCCACTGAGTCGAGTTACATGCTCATAAGGAAAACCATCTTTCCAAACATATGTGCAGGCACATGTTGGTTCAGCACGATGGATGTGGCATGAGGCTTGCTGCAGTTTGTTGTCAGGGTGTTTCATTAGTTAAAGCCAACAACAGAAGTTGATGCTTAGACATCACCCAGTAAAGAAACTGTATCCCTCTGCAGAAGGCACTTGGAGTCCTTGGGAGGACTGTGGTGATAAATATATGCAAACATGCACATTTGCCCATCCTAACAGAGTAGATCTCTTCCCAAGCTTTCATGTAACTTTTGCTCTGGGAAATACCTCTGGTCATACAAGGGAGAGATTATAGCCAGTAAAGCTTGAACTCAGTTCCTTTTTTCTCTTTAGTTCGTGCTTGGGTTGTTTGTCACATTGTAGTTAGAGATACACTGATAAACTAGTAGCTGCTGGCAGTTAGTTAACAGGAATTTAACTGAGAACAATTTAACTTGAGCGTGTGAGTGAAATTCTGAATTGAATAGCTTGTTAGATGCTTATTGCAGGCTAAGGAGTGCTGCAGTGCTTTCTGTTCTCAATAGCTGTGCTACAGTTGCTATTCCAAGCAGCCAGCAGTAAAGACAATCATCCAGAATGTTGTACATCACTTTTTATCAGCACTTCAGGAGAAAAGTGTTGCTCTGTAATGACACTTTAATGGGAAAACACTAATGTATCACTCTAAAATTACACCTGGAAGACAACAAGGATAGAAGGATGAAGAGTATTAATCATTGATTTTTCACAGAAAGAAGCACTGTATAGGCACTTTGGCATGCTTGAAACTGTCCCACCACAGGTGCTTTTGTGTACCAGAAGTCTTAGCACACTGAATCCTTGTGGCCAGAAACTGGAGAGACATGGAGTGTTCAGTCCACTGCACACCAGACTCTGCAAAAGGATAGACTACAGGGTCTGTCAGAGCTGCTCCAGTCCTACCTGGTCAGAGTATGGAAGTGGTCTTTAAAATAAAACCACAAGCAAGTAATTGAATTTTAATGTTTCCTTCTAGGACATATATAGACCATGGGTTTTTATCATTCCTGGTTCTTTGTAAGCCCATCACAAGACAATTGCCTGTATCAGCTTTTGCTTGGTCTCTGAAGCCCAAATGCAGATAGTACGTTTTGACTTAGATCTGCTGCACTGATCCACAACAGTAACATGATCTAGTTTCTTTTTCTAGTAACACATTCACAAAACTTTTCTGTCTGCTTTCTCCAACACTGTAGAGAGTCCACACAGGCAGATTAAATCTCCATGAAGCCTGACCCTTTCCTGTTTCAAGGATGCCTACATTTTGTTGTCTCTTGCCCCTTTTTTTTTTGCTATACTCTCAAGTCCCTAATCCCAAACAAAGCTCTCCAGACAGGCAGTTGGTAGCAATTTCTAATCTGCTGCAGAGCCATCTGCTACTTTGCTTCTAGTTCATTGCTGCATGAGTCTCAGGGCCCAGCTATAACGTACCTTTGCTTGTATTTAACATTTATTCAGAGGAATAGTTTACTGTTTTCCATTTTCCTCTGTTTCTTCCTCTTCTTGGCTCCCTTCTTTTGTCTTGTTTTCACATTATTGGGCATGGTGTCTGGTTTCTAGCAGTGTATTAGTAATGTAGGAAAAATGAGCATAATTGCAAAAATACCACACAAAGGACTCGTATGTCGCTTTCATTGCTTAATCCGCTCGCTGGGAATAATTGAACGAGATTCCCTTTGTTTTGTAGCTGCTTGATTTGCTGGGTAGAAGTCCCCTCCTCCTGTGCCTGACCCTGCAACTTCTGATGGACAGACAAGCTTGAGAGAAATAAGAAGCAAATCCAGCCCTTGGAAAATGAGCCTGCTCCAGAGAGTCAGAAATGAATGGCTGAAAGTATAATACTTGTCACTTCTCACGTCCTAGGTGCTTTGCAGACATTGGCAAAGATTCACCTAGGCTGTGGTGTGAACTCTGCTGCAAGTCAGTGATGATAAGTTCTGTGCTACTTTTGAAAAGCCTGGTTTAACCCAGGTATCAGGGTGGTCTGCCACTTCAGTGGGGAGAGACTCTCCTAAGAGAGCCATAATTCAGTGGTGTAGTAGTGGGAAATGGCCTTAGAAGAGACCTCTTCTGTCAAAAAATGCATTTTCCTGATTCTGTGTAGCTGTTACTAGGTCTGTTTAAAGCCTCATTGGTCCAAAAGCGTGTCATCACCCTTCTTTTAGATAAATGTGGTGGTTCAAGGTGGGCTGAAAGCCACAGAGCTCCTGCTCACACCAATGGGTTTCAGCTTCTGAAACCCTCTGCAGTATGTGGCAATGCGAGATTGCTTCGAACAGCTCTGATTGTGGAAGTGTTCCCACTTATAATTTCCTTAATTGCATCTGCTTTTGGATCTATCCAGAGCACAGGCAGAAATATAGTGGTAGGAGAGCAGAGCAGGAGCAAGAGCTGCTGAAAATCCCACAGGGAAGAATGTGTCTGTGAGTTCCCAGACAGACTCTGTGGGCTGCTGGTGACATACCTAAAACTCTGGGTAGCTACACAGAGGCTTGTTAGGAAGCTGCAGTCACTATTGCTGTGATGCCCCAGAGACATGCTTTGGGTCTTATTTGACCTGCTTATTGATGTAAACTTGTCCATTATGACTTATGGTCTTAATTGATTAGGAGCTGCTCATTTAATCCACATGCAGATTGTCTTTCCTTTTTAAAATATAAGATTACTTACATGTATAAGTTTTATATATATATTTGTGTAAGATAACTTAGTGGCAGCACGACAGAAGCTTGTGTCTCAAGGCTCTGTGCTGGGATAGGTTTGGGAGTTTTAACTTCTTCCTTCCCTTCTAGTTAAATCCAGCAACTTGCAAACACATTGTAGTCTGCCTTTTCCCTTAGTCCAGGTGCAGAAAATAAGCAATATACATTCCCCACAGAAAGTCCAGAAAAACCGTTACATGTTAAATACCTCTCTCTGTTTAAGATGTATGTCAATGCAAATGATGCTATTGCAAAAGGGCTAGTGGGGTCTTATTTGTTGGGAGCAGGAGGTTGAACACTGCTGGCAAGAGAGAGGTCCCATGCTTTAAAAAACACACTGACATATCAGGGGAGTTATATAAAAAGCAACAGAAATTTTGACAGGATGAAGACAGAGCCTTAAGGAGAGAGAGTTTAAGAACTCCAGCCATAAACCTTATCAACAGAAAGACTGAGAGATGACTTAATTGCAGTGTGCAAGTACTTCATGGGCAGAAGATACAAGATATTAAACATCTCTTCAATTTAGCAAAAGAAAGGCATGAGCTGATATGAGTGCTATCAGGTGAGTGGAGACAAAAGCAAAGTAGAAACTAGCCAGGCAGTGGAGATGAAAACACCCTGAGACAAACTGCTGAGAGAAAGGATGGATTTTCCATCTTTTGATGTCTTCAGCTTATTTCTGGAAGATTTCCTGGAAAACGTTTCTGCCAAATACAGCAGCACTGACTAGATGGGAGTTCAGATTATATATCCAAATGGTCCCTGCTTGCTTTAAAGTCTATACATCTTCTTGTCACACAGAAGTGTGAAACAGAGGACATAGCTCTGGAGGGAGGCTTGTCAGACCTGGCACATGCCTAGCTCTGGTACTGGTTCATTTTATAAACTTGGGGAAATCAACTTTGACTGGTCAACTAAAATTCATTCAAGATGAAGTATTCAAACTGTATTTAGAAGGTTAAAGACTAAAATAAATGGCCTCATTTCATTGTTGCTTAGCAGAAGTGAGAGCTGCAAACGCCTTGCTTCACTGTTTCCCAGAAATAAGTGTAATTATTTATGTACCAAAATAAAATGGGATGCTCACCTATTTTACACTCAATTAGATAGCATATCTTCCTTTTTCCTGTATGGGACTGACAATATTTGAGCTCATCCCACTCATTATGAAGTAATAAATTGTGAAAAGTCATGCCTACTATTTCATTTTGGAAGCAAACCAGTAACTGTTACTTGCAGAAGTTGTTTGTACAAAACTCGGCACAGGCTGTGGGAGCTTTATTGTGCAGCCACGCAACATTCCTACCAGTAATATATGTGTGTGTAGAGAGAGGGCGGGCGGGAGGTAATTGTTTCACTGACAGAAAAGATATAGACAGATGCACAGAAGCATTCTGGAACAAAAATGGGGCTGCATCCACTGAAACAACAGATGCTGCCTTGTGAAAATATTTTTTCCATTATAGCTCCAATGTCATCTCCCACTTATCTCTCAGAAGTCCAGAAGGAGCTCATTTCAAGGGTACCTATTCTTGCCAGCGGCATTCCTCCTGCCTCAAAGCCTCAAAAAAAGGGAATGGGTTTTTAACAGGCATCATGGTGGGGGGACCATTTGTCTGCGATTAGGCCCGAGAAAGGAAAGAAACTTTTGTCCAAGTGAAAGGGAAGCTTGTAGTTCATTAAGCAGTGGAGGGATTAGCCATGTCGAGAGCTCTGTTCTGAAAAAGTGCCGGAGAGGGCCTGGGGAGGCGAGGTCTCTCTATAAGAACTTTCTTCCTTTTCTCTTCTATTCTGCTGGTCTTTAATGGCTTCCCTGCGGTGGGGCACGGTGTAAGTAGGGGATTCTGGTCTTATTAGCAGGCCTTCAGTCCCCCACCTCCTTCCAGCCCAGCATCCCTTTATCATTCTGCCAGTTCATTACGGGCCCCGGCCAAGACTTCTACGGCTTGGGACTAAGCTAAAGATAGAAAAGAAAAGAGGGTGGGGGGAGGGAAGAGGATGCAAAGCAATTAATTTGGGAGCATTCAGGCCTGAGAATGTAGGCCACTCCAGAAGAAACAGTTCCCCAAAAGAAAAGAGAAAATGCAAACCTTTAACAATGTTTTCTTTCAAGGTTTTTGGCTACTGTTGCGTAAAACCCTCTAGAGCTTTGATTTTTTTCCAGTTCTAATTTGCCCACACCAAGGAGTTTCTCCATAGAAATATTTTCCTTCATTAGGAGCTTTCAGACTTCCCTTTGATACCCAAATGCTCTTGCTTTGGAGGCAGAGAGGCTTTTTTTTTTGTTGTTGCTTCTTTTTTTTTAATTCTTTCAGGTATCAATAGTCCCTTGGGGCCAAAATGTGAAGTTTGTGCGCAGGTAAATTCCCTCTCTCCTTGCTGGGCATTCTTGGTTATCAGCCACTATAACAGTCAAGTCAAGGCTCCAGGATTTACCTCCTGTGGTTCCTATGGAACATTCATTTACAACAAAAATAGTTCATGTTCTTTCAGGGGAGTATTATCAAATGCAGAATTACTGCAGGTTTAGCTGGCACAGAGAGCTGTCTGAGGATCCCACTTCACTTCCCTCACACTAATGCTTGGAAACTGTGGAAAGGGTGTTGTGGCACAAATTCGTTGTTAGATATTGATTCTGGAGTGCAAACCCAGGAGTCTGAGCTCAACACTCATTCCTCATCTGGACTAAGAGCTTGGGAATTAGGGTATCACCATAGGGCTGACAGCAAAATAATTATTCCGGAACCGACTCCAAGCACAGATGCTCTGAGAGTTATTTCCTCTGGAGCAGTGGGAGTTTTGGTGGGCCTGGAGGTCCGGTCTTGCTGCCTCACCATGCCAGCCTCTATACATAAAGGCATTCAAATCATTTAGCTTAAAGAAGGAGCCACAAATGAGTAATACAAAAAATAACCTCAATCCTAGTTGGAGCAAACAAAAGAAGTTGCAAGTTCCAGTTATTTATTTATACCTGTGTGTACCCTCTTGTGATTTCTTGGCCAGTAAAGGAATGCTAGTGTGCACACCTCAATGGATAAAGGAATATACAGCTGACCATTAGGCAGTTTAGATGTTTTTCTAAACTATTTAGATAGGTGGAGGGGGGTTGAAGATGAGGGAATCTGCCTGAGATGAGATCATGTTGCATCTCCTGTAAAACCAGCCATTTGTTTCTCTGGGCTTGCATTTCTGTGCTAACTGCATTCACCACATCATTGAAATACTCAGCATATGCTACATTTCCACAAGAGATGAGCCACAGCTGAACAACTTGCATATCAGTTTGACTAAAGAAATCTGGCCTAATTTCTTGCTGTATTGTCTCCTAGTTTTGGGTGCCAATGTGTTTACTGTAGTTTTTTTGACTCCTTCAAAAACACATCTGCCCATTTGCTCATAATCTTACATGGTATAGAAGAACAGTGTTCACAGATCAGTGCAGGAGCTCTCTGTTACTAGGAGAAATCACAGTTCAAATATTTGTTTTACAAAAGTCCCACGGTAACACACTGACATTTCATTGTAGACACATGTAAAGGTGTGTGTAACCCAGGAGAGATGCAAACACAGGGAGGGAAAGGGCATCCACACTGTGTTGCTGTAGCTTAAAGCTATGGAATGAGATGAATCTGGGATGGCTAAGAGATCATGAAACCCCTAATGAGAGAGAAGACAGAAACCATGGAGAGGCTGGGAAATTGGGCATACCACTGGTATCTCATTCCATCAAACACGAACAGCTTTTGGTCATACCTGAGAGGCTGCAGAAGGAGTCAGTTGCCTTAAGAAGAGATGGAGATGAACTGATTTCTCTGCCTGATGTTGGCTTTTGGTTTCTGCCACAGTGCTTCTGGGATCTCATGGCCCACTTGGAGCACCTCTGAGGCCTTGAGTCTTTGGGAAATGACCTTTTCCAACACTGTGAAGGGCAGCAACAATGATTTGCTTTACAATGACCTGTGGTCAGGAACATGGGTGCCAAATTCTTTACTCAAGCATTTGTTCAGCAGCTGAGTCGCCCATTTCTATCTGAGGGCAGGATTTAGGCAGGTAAATTGAGTGCATTATCAGGAATGCTATCTTCACTCCTTTTATTTCCCTTTTCACTTCCTTTTTGGCCAGGGTTAATACAGAACTGTCATGAGTTCCCACTGGAATGACTGGGGAACGTTTCTTGGTATTTTCCAAACTGTTTTCCAGCAAAGGCACTGTAAACACCAGCATGAGGTTCATACTGGCAATCAGCAGCTCTGACTTCCAGTATCTTACCACAGGGTGAGCCATAAAACACGGGATGGCAGGCAAATTGAGAATAAAATTGTGGTGAGGCAATATCTACCTTTCCCATTAGCACAAAGGCAGAGTACTTACCTCTTTTATTTTTTAGCAACTTTGTTTGCAAACATGTGATAGTCCACTGAAGAAGTGGTGGTTAGTAAAATGGTGGGTTTAGCAAGTTATTTTCCTCCTGGAGTCTAATCTCCTTGGAGCTGAGGCTGCCTTGAACCTAAGTCCACATCCCATCCTGGACTGTTGCTCCTGCACAGTTCTCAGACACATTTTGATTCTTAGAATGCAGGGAGAAAAGTTGGGTTTTAATTATTGATGGAGATAAGCAGTTAGAAAAAAATGACAACCCACTCAGTTTGCATTTTTGCAACCCACATACTGCATTGTTTCAGTGACAGCAAACCCCAAATCCTACCATTTCTCTCCTCTCCATATGAGTATTGGATATTGATTTGCATTTCTGGGTTTTGGTCTGGTCCAAAAATGGTAATAAAAATCAAGTTTAATCTACCATAATATTGAGTCCAGTGACTTGTAAAAATTCTTGCTTTAATTTCCTTTAGTTCATACACATAAGATACAGAACATTTTTCAGCAAGTTATGCTATTGCAACATACTCATGATAGCTAGCTTTTAATTTCAGAAATATTGAGAACCATTCTAGAAACTATTTTTAGGTTGTCTGCTAAAGTATGCTAGAGCTTTGTATCTTTCTTTAATTATTCCACACACAGTTTTGCTTGAATGTTGGGTTTATTTCATGACATGGAATTATGATTTCTTTTTTCTTGAGTGGAACCCAAACATAGAAACTGTTTGTTTGCTGATGTATATGTTGAAAAAGTTTGGAAACGGGGATCTTGAGGCCAGAACTGAGTGCTTCTCAAGTGAATATAGATTGTGCTAAGGCATGATTTAGCTGTGGTAGTTGAGACAAATTCACATGGGTAGACCCCCAGATTAATTTATCAGATGACCTGAGTGAATGCTTATTTTGTCAGGGTTTTATGCAAATGATAAAGAAGCAGTTGAAGCTGACTCCCTGTAGAGGACGATGCTTTGCTCCATCCTTTTTCTGATCCTCTGTCCACGTCTGTTGTTTTGGATAAATCTCAGTGCATCCCAGTTGCTGAATGGCAAATCAGTGCAAATCATCTTGCCTGATTTTGATCGCTTATTACGTCAAAAGTGGCTTTAACAGAGGGCTCAGACTAGGTGATCTCTAAAGGTCCCTTCCAGCTTCTACCATTCTGTGATTATTTCAAAGTATTCAGTTCATCTGTTTCTGTGTTTCCTCCACTAAAATTTTGACGTTCTTGCATCTCATTGGCAAGTTTTAGAGGCCAGTTTAGGAAAATATCAGCATGTCTGTGATTTTATGAGGACTCCACAGTGGAGAAATTGGATATATTTGTGTCCAAGTCAGAATGACAAGGGCTGAAATGCATGGAAACATTTTAATCTACTATGTTAATGGTTCTTTTCCTGTCTTGGAAATGTCCATTCTCTACTCAAGCAAAAGAAATAGAACACACACACACAAAAAGCTATGAATAACATCTAATTGAGAAGCCATCCCTGGTTTTAGACTTTAGAGCAGCAATTAACCATGACAGCTGCTCCTGGAAGGTATTTGTCAATGTTATTATTCAGAATTCTGAAAAAAAAAGTCATATTTTCCTGGTAGACTGTTATCAGGAACAGTTAGGTGTTTTGCCTAAAGACTATTACTTCCATTGTTTTTGAACTTTACACCAGACATACTCTATCACAGAAATAATCACTAGTCTCGCGACAAAATAAACCGTTCCGTTTCTTTCTTTTTTTTCAAGGCACCTCATTATCAACTTTGGAAGGAAGTTGAATTTATAAAAAGATAAGTCATGTAAATAAGCTGGAAGAAATCTAATGAAAGTCCTTTGTCTTCTTTGGCAAGCACGGCTCCATTAAACCATGATTCTCCTTTGAAGCTTCAATTACCTGACTTACCAGAGCCGAAGCAGGAGAGAAATGGATGATATTTCTGAACAGTGTGCATATGTGTACGTAAGGGGAAGTTATTACCCTTTGGAGGAAAAAAAAAGAAGTCTGAGCATATTTACAGATTGCAGTTTTATTGTTTTGCCCAGCTGCTTAGAATCACAGGATGAAATTTATCCCTGCTGTGTCTCCACTGTAAGCAAGTGGGGAGCAGGGACGTAAACACTGTCTCTTGAATAACTGCAGTGTGAGGGTGGATGCAAGTGACCCATTCCCTTTCTCACATGCATCTGGGTGCAACTCACACTTGCATCCACTCGTGTTCACATGGATTTGGGAGTCCAAATGCTACTTTTATTATGTACTTGTCAAAAATGCCTTGCACTGCTCCTTCACTAATGCTCCTCCTTAGACTGTATTGCACAGTGTCCTTTTGGTACCATTCTTTGCCATCGTGGCAGTTCTTCTCATTTAAAGGTAAATGTCAAGTTCCCCTTGCTGTGTTTTTTGAGTATGCTTCCACAACTGTCTTCAGTATAATGGAGTGATGACAGATGGAATTAGACTAGATATCATGGGGAGCAGCATCCATCTAACCATGGTGGCATGAAAATCTGTGTTTTACCATGCTGTTAGGCAAAGTAAATGAGAATAACTGAAGAATCCCAAGTATTTGAGTAAAATTTTCCCTGCTGAGCTCTCTGCTGCTGCAACTAAATTTCTGCTGCCTGGAGAGCTTCCCCTAAACTCAACCGGACTCCAGGAATTGCCACAGAGAGGCATAAGACTTGCAGGGCAGTAAGATCTGTTTGCCTTCCCCCAAATGACATAGGGCTACACTTTTGTTCTGTAGTCAAACATTCAGCTGATGCACCAGCAAGCTATATACATGCAGCTTGCCACAGATTTCTCACAAATTATTTTAATCCTTCTAAAAGCCCTCCATCATTCTAGGTTGTATAAATAACCTAAAAAGTGAGGGCTAAAAACATGGATTTTCTGTTCTTTGTTGGAATGCTACTCTGGTGTAACTGAGAGGAGAATTTGACCTGCTGTATCCGTTTTTGCAGAGTTCAAACTGTAATTCCAGGCCAGATTCTAATCTGTGCTTCTTGCTCATATTTCACTGAAGCTCTCAAAAAATACACACGCTGTGGACTGAAGTGCAGCGTTGCAGGCAGTGAGTGACTATTATCTGGCCTGAAGGGTCTTCTGGAAATAAATAATTAAAAAAAAAGATAGTGATCAGGTTGCTAAAGTGAGCAACTGATGGATGTTTTAAGTCCTTAACTTGTTTTCCTTTGCTTGGAAAAGCAGGGCACGATTGTCTTTAGAGCAAAAGGCAGTTATTGATAGCTCTACTTAAGTAAGCAAAATAAAATGCGTGCAATGACAGTTATCAAAGGTTAGGTCCCTGGAGATAAAAAGCTTTTGTGTGCATGTGTACTCCAAACCCAATCTTTCTGTGGGCCTGCGTGAAGTATACAACAATGTGCTTCCCTTCTGAACTTTTTTGGGACATGGTATGGAAAGACTGTAACAGTCTTCATGAAGTCAAATCCCAGATGGGTATTGGTTTCAAAGGGAACGATGACTAGCCAGTATGTTAAATATTTTAATTCAGTAAAGCCTTCTGTTCTCCTTGATGTTTGCTAAAGTTACGTTCAGCAGCTGTAGAGGAGATTGTGCACAAGAAACCGAAGGAGAATCCTGTGTCCTCTCCTCCTGCCTAACCAATAAATTTTAGCACTGAGTAGGCAGGCACAAGCCCTCCTCACCTTGGCCCGTGGGGTTGGGAGATCAGCAGAGAGGGGTTTAGATGGAAGCGGAGCTACGAGCAGCTGGACCAGGTGTCACCGGTCCTCTGAAATGTCACTTTAAAGGCTATTAACATAGTGAAGGCTTTTGAAGACTACTGAACTGTTTGTAGCATAATCCTTCTGCTTTTCTCCTGGAGCACTCTGCCTGTTGTGCTAATAGACACTTGTGCGGATGAAGCCCACCATGCCCAGAGAGAAAAATTGTGATAGATGCCTTAACAGCAGACAATTGCAGATAATTGATGTTTGTACTGTAAGTCAGATACAGGCAGGCAGGCAGGTTGAATTTTCTCAGCCTCCAGGGTTGTCTGGATGTGGGCAGAACTTCTTGGAAGAGAAGAAGTTATTAATTGTAGAGGCAAGGAGTTTTTTTTTGGGAAGACTTGTCTTGAACTTCCTCTCTGCAATATGAGAAAGGTGTTTGCAAGCAATTTTTGGAGAAAGGGACTGCTTTTGCAGTCAGCCAGTGCAACAACCTTTCTTCCAGACGAGCTACACTGGCTTTTGTGTTCTTTTGCTTTCTTCTGCTATTTTTTGGCTTCAGTAGAATTTGTCTAATCTTACCTTGCTTGAACTGTGAATCAGAGCCTTTAGACCTGATAGATTATCTCAGCAGATTTAAGGCAAGTCTTGATACTTTAACACTGATGTCCCGCTTTCCTCTGAGCACTCACGTGGCTCTGGGCTGTCCTGTTTGGCTAGACTGGAGCGAAGGAGTCAGGTAGCTGCCTCTGATGTTGAGCATGAAACAGCTGAGACATAAGAAAAGGAAATATCTTTTCTGTCCTATTATTTTTGAGCCTGGTTTTGCTACTGAAAATGTTCTTAGCTGTGGCTTTGCACTACAGGTGTCACTGCTTTTATGCTCTCTAAGTTATGATGCATTTAGCTCATCTTTCAAGAGCATCTCCTTTGCTTTTCACAGGGTGAAGCTCAAAGGTGTCATTACACACGATACTCTGGCTGATTAAATCAGTTTCGTCTTAACAATTTTTTCAGTGCCGAGTATTTGATCAACTTGTTTCTTTTCATTGTAATTTATTGCCGGTTATGTTTTCCTTGTTCAGGAGTAGTAATGTATGACATAAAAGCCAGCCCTCCCTCCCTCCCGGGCTATACTTGTCAACTGTGTTCACTCATAACTGCTGCTATTTTAATAACCAGTTCCTGCTCTTAGATCTTGAGGATGTATGATTAAAAATTACAACAGCTGGGACCCGCAGTGAAATGCAGTGATTTTGCTGGAAAAGACTTGTCTTCACTTAGGGACATGAAAAATGTGGGAGGTATTACACTAGTTGTCCAGCCTCCCTCTTTGCATAGAGTAAGGCTGTCTAGAGAATAAAAATCTCACCTTTCTAAGACTAGTTGATGCCTGCTCTGTTCCAACAAAACAACATTTCATCTATTCCCAATGGAACCTTGCCTCCTGTCTCTGTTGCGGGCTTGTCACCCTTTTATCAGGTGAATTGCCCATGCTGGAGTGGCTTCACATTGTCCAGCATTCCCACAGGGGATATTTGTTGCTGAAGGCAAAGAACATGTTGTTTTCTCAGCTCTGGGCAGGCAGAAAGACTGCATGGATTCCTGAGAAATATGCTTTGTGTCCATGACAAAAATGAGTGCCTTGTTAAGAAATCACAAAAACAGAGACACTTAGGTCCAGATGGCATTCGTCTTACATGGCTTAGCCCCTTTCCCAGAAGCACATGGGAACATGCTTGTGTACTGTCTGATTTGGTGGATGATCATAGAATCACAGAATCATTATCGTTGGAAAAGACCTTTAAGATCATCAAGTCCAAACACTCACCTCACACTTCCAGGCCCATCTCTAAACTAAACTAGATCTTTCAGCACCTCATCTATGCATCTTTTGAATATGTCCAGGGATGGGGACTCCACCACCTCCCTGGACAGCCTGTTCCAATGCTTCATAACCTTCTTGGTGAAAAAGTTGTTCTTATTCTCTAATCTAAACCTCCCCTGGTGCAACTTGAGTCCATTTCCTCTTGTTCTATCATTCATTACTGGAGAGATCGATCCCCACTTCACTCCAATCTCTTTTCAGGTAGTTGTAGAGAGTGGTCATGTCTCCCCTCAGCCTCCTCTTCTCTGGGCTAAACATCCTCAGCTCTCTCAGCCATTCCTCATCAGACTTGTGCTCCAGACCTTTCACCAGCTCTATTGTCCATGTCTGGACATGCTTCAGCACCTCAGTGTCCTTCTTGTAGTGGGAGGCCCAGAACTGAACACAGTATTTGAGATGCACCCTCACCAGTGCTGAGTACAGAGGAGCAATCACTTCCTTGGCCCTGCTGGTCATACTATTTCTAATATAAGCCAGGATGCCATTGGCCTTCTTGGCTACCTGGACACCCTGCTGGCTCATGTTCAGTTGCTGTTGATTAACAATCCCAGATCCTATTCTACTGGACAGCTTTCCAGCCCTTCTGCCCCAAGCCTGTAGCATTTTCTGGGGTTGTTGTGACCCAAGTGCAGGACCCAGCACTTGACCTTGTTGAACCTCACAGAATTGGCCTTGGCCCATTTCTGCAGCCTGTCCAGGTCCCTCTGAAGAGCCTTCCTGCCCTCAAGCACGTCCACACTCCTGGCCAGATTGGTGCCATCAGCACATTTACTGAGGGTGCACTCAATCCACTTATCCAGATCATTGGTAAAGATGTTAAACAGAACAGGCCTCAGCACTGAGCCCTGGGGAACACCACAGGTAACTGGCAAACAACTGGATTTAACTCCATTCCCCACCACTCTCTGGGCCTGGATATCCTGACAATTTTCCACCCATCGCAGAGTAGGTCCATCCAAGCCATGGGCAGCCAATTTCTCCAGGAGAATGCTGTGGGAGATGATGAAGGCATTACTAAAGTCCAGACAGACCACATCCACAGCCTTTTCCTCATCTACTAAGTGGGTCATCTTGTCATAGAAGGAAAACATGATATTGGAAGATTGTCCTTTGGTTAGATGACAGAAGCACCAGCCAGTATCTACTTATCTACTGTCTGCAGACAAGGAATAGGATGTTTTGAAGAAAAGTTTCCTTTTAAAGCAATAGTTGTAATAACCACATTCCCTAAGAATAATATCTTTCTGACACAAATTGCCAGTGGGCTGTTGACTGTGTATACAGATCAGGATTCATCATAAGATCTACTATTCTTTGAGCTCAAAAACCCCTAAGGTATAGATCAAATCAGGTATCAAAGAACTCACACAAATAAACTACATAACATATGTTGTCCTAAGGCAACAGGTTACTAAACAGATGGGTTTGCATCCTTCACTGCCACTCTTTAGATTGCTGCCACTAACCAGGTATTTTACCCACACACTAATATCCCTGTGGAACAAAGGTGTGATTTAGAGTTGATTTCAGGTAGAAACATTGAAGGGTGAAGGTGGTAATTCTATCCAGGCTTTCTTCCCTCAGTGATTTGTGTTGTTCCTTTTATTGGGATCTTCTGCAGCTTGTACTTTCCATTACCCTTCCCCCCCTCCCCTTTTTTTTTGCTTTTTCTGTGGTATTGCTGTAGTCTTATTGATGTAATCCCTTAATATATGACAGAAAACACTTCAGCCTTTCAAGGAGATGCCACTGGAGAATAGTTTCAGGTTGTTGAGTCTTTCAGTGTTGTTCACATCCATCTTTAAACATTAGTGTCCCTCATCCATTCTACTTTGCAGCCAATGAGACATATTAATTAGCTTTAGTGTGCTTTGATCAGGCATGTGCTAATTGTATAATGTTGCTGTCATGCTGAGCAGGTTGTTAAAAGGAGATTGTATTTAGCTTTTCCTCCAAAGGAATAACAATGTTGCTCTCAGTTATTTGTAACTTCTTACAGTAGGATCCTGTTGCACAAGTGATTGTGGATAGTTGAGCAACCTTTGCCCAAAGAATATGTAATCTTAGTAAAAGCAGAAAAACAGAATGAATATTAATGTGGGTGAAAAATTAAGGCAACAAGACAACTTGCTCATATTTACTGAGAAGCACCAGGCAGAGCTGAGATGCCATCAACTCCTCTGTGCCTTATACCTACACCCTATCCTTCCTCCAGTTGTTGAACACACCAGCTACTCCCATTTCAGACCAGTGGGAACAGTGTATGTATCTGAAAGCACAGTCTGACCTTTCATACAGGAATCAATTTGCCCATCACTATGGAGCAACCACAGAGAAACTGTTTATAACAGTACAAAACCCACATTGTGTATGAGATTAGGACAGGAAATATGGGATTGCAAGTTGAAACTGCGTGGTAAATTGAAGTGAGTTATACACACTGACTAAAACAACATGCCCGTCTCTCTGTGTCTCTGCTTGTACCAGAGAGGATCACAATTTGGCTGTTTTTATCCTCATATTACTCCCAGTTGGTGGGAACCTATTGCTCCTGGTTTCACAGATGAGGTCCTTGGCTGTCAGCAAAGGTCCCTTCCCCCGTGGTAGAGGAGGGCTCAGAGCCTGACTACTCCCCTTTGAAGGTGAGGAAGGAGAATGGGCTTCCAGAGCTTTGAGACAACAGCTCCCTGAAAATCTCTTCTGAGAGGTGTTTCCTGCACAATGGTCACACAGTGCATTTACCTGTGAAGGTGGGTTCCCCAGCTTTACTATCTCCAAGGTAGCTTTCCAACATTGTTATTTTTTTTTAAATCAGTAGCTAAAAATGCTTTTTCAAATGTTTTATGCTTTTCCTTTTTAAGGAAGCATTAAAAAAAGGCCTTTTTTCAGGGGTACTTCTTTTTTCTTTTGATAAGATTAACTCATTGTTTATAAAGCAGAAAACAATGGATTTTTTTCCATTGAGCAAGCAAACCCACTGTTACTGTTATGAATAAGGGGTAACTAACCCTTCTTGTCTGGAGGAGATAACATATAAGACCCACTGCACTACCTTCCTTGTGGAATAAAGTAGCAGTGGTATTAATCTAAGCCAAATGTTGAAGTTTTACAATCAGTTGTATTATTATTGCAGTTGTAGAGCTTTTATAACCAGAGCAGAAAGCTTCTGAAACTGAGGTGATATTTAACCTTCTTAAGACTGCTGGGCACCAAATAACCACTCATACTGTAGAAAGAAGACAGCTGCCTTATGCTCTGTTTTGTACAGAATTAATGCCACACCTCGGGTTCTGGGAAGATTCCAATGCAGTTTTCTTTTGGAGTGTCTGGTCACTTGAGTAACATGTAGCTTAGAAATAAAATAGAAGTAATTTTCTGCTTCATTTAAAACATAATCCTAAATTCTACCAACTTCAGCCTAGCTATTCAATGGAAAGGCTTCAAAAAGGAGCTTGGTGATTGAATGTTCTGCATCTCTGGTATACTGACAGTGTGGCTACATTAGCTCTTACTTGTGAGGGGACAACCTGATGCTTCAGCTGCTAGATAGCCTCTCTGGAGAGCGATCCAAGCTGCAGGTCAGGCAGTTGACCTTGGCCAGGCTATCCTTAGGGATTGATGTGCTTTATGTAGACTGGGCCAGAACAATGTGAGCAAGTTTGAGTGGGGGCAATGGAAATCAGCACGCTGAGCTAAACAAACTGAGTTGTGCAGGAATGGCAGCTCTCTCTGTTGTGAGAAGTCTTGTGGAAGAGACTTCTTGCAGCTTGACATCCTGACAACTTATGGTTACAGAATCACAAAATCACAATTGCACCAGTGAGAAGTTGAATTAAGGAAGATTCATGTGGAGGTTGATATAGCTTTCCAACAGCATAATTTTTGAGTGCTGAAATAGCAAAGCCACCACAGTTAAACTCTATGTTCCTGCTGTGTTACCTCAGAGGGGACTTGCCAAATCGCCCTGGCTTGTCTCTCCATTCATGGGACTCCAAGGGAGCATGTGAGAGTCAGCTGGAGCTGCAGCTAATACAGGTTTCAGGGTATATAGGTAGTGTGGTCTCTAACCCTCAGAAGTGCATTAGACAGCAGATCTTAGTCCAAGAGTTTACTGTGAAAACAGTGAATAATCTCTACCCAGATATGGCTGCTTTGGAAGTGCACAGGGATATGTAATCAGACTTCCTTGCAACATGCTGGTCACCATTGAGTGAGATGTTGAGCCAGTTCATTGCTTGATGTGCTGATATGGGAAAGTCCCGATTGCCTTGAGCACTGAGAGATCCAGTGACTGCAGCAGGGACATGTAGTATCTCAAGCCTATTTTTCCTTATGGTGACACCAACCACAGATAAAGCCCTGTGTTCTTGCTAGGTTCTGAGGAGTTTATCTTTGTTTTTCTGAACAGGAGTGGATCTACTGATTTGTCTTTTTCAGAGTTGCATATTTACAAGACCTCACACATCGTATGATTGAGCACAAGGATTGTTTTTTGTCAGCTTATGGCTCCCCAGCATTTCTATCAGAAATACAAACCAAACTGTATGAAATCATTGCAGAAGAATGGCTGCTGCTGTTTGTTTTGTCCTCGTGAGTTATCTTCCCTGAGCCTTCTGAAGCAGTCATAGATGTGCAAACTACAGGCTGAAAACCTTCACCATGTTGCACAGTTAATCACAGCGGCTTGCTGCTTCTCTTGGAAATTCCAGTTTTATTCAAAGCATTCACCTCCTTGGTTGCTTCTTCCTCCTTTCAGTGAGTCTTCTTTGGTGCAACTGCTCTCCAGTGTTCCCACTGCCATGGTTCTGCCTTCATTCCTGGTCAAATTACTGACATCTTTCCTCCTCCTTGCAGCATTCATATGTCCCAGCTCAGGGTTTACCCCAGGCTTCCCATTGCGTAGGCCTCTGTACTGCTGCCAGATGATACTTGCAGTATATGCTGCAAGTGATTCTCTCAGCCTCTGGAATGAATTATTTTATTGCTGCCAGCTTGTCAGAGAAATCAACTTGAAAGCTGAGCCAGAGAGCAGTCCTGGGAGCGACCAATTCAAAGTGGAAGTAAGTCACCATCAAGCAAAATAAATAGGGGAGTGCATCAGCTGCATAATATGAGCACTGTTTTATAAGGGAATTTCAAAAGGACCAATTAGCTTTCAAGAGGGAACCGGGTCTTATATTTAAAGCTCATAAATATACAAATCATGTTAAACGTTGTTTCCCAGGTTTTGTTGTTTAAGGGTATAGTTTTCTGTCTAACTGCTGTTCTTGTAAAGATTTGGCATGGCCTGGAACATTTTTCTCTTCTTGGTTACCTCGTAAGGAATTTGCATTCCCACTCTGTGCCTGCACTTTGGTGTGCGTGCTGCCACTGAAAAGGCTGGGAGGCATGAAGAAAAGAACAATATGACCACAAGCACCCCCTGTAGAGGAGAAAGAAAGACATGACTAAAAAAAATATGCCAGGGAAAATCATAGACCAGATAATTTATCCACTCCTAATTATTCCTGGGCCAGAATGAGGTGTTTCAAATAGTAAGAAAGAAACTCATTTGATTTTTTTTTTTCCTAGTGATTTCAAACCTCTGGCTTATTACAGCTTGATTCAGTTTTGGTTGACTGGCTGCTAAGAAAGAAAAATCACCAAAGTTCACTTACTAGCACTGCAGAATCAATTGCATGTACATGTCTGAAGCAGAGAGACTACTATTTTATACATTTTTGACACTTTCAGCCGTTCAGACTCCTACATTTTGAAAGAAAACACATCTCAGGTGTCACATTAATCTAGCTGGTATGAGATTATGTCTTGCAAATTGCTAGTTTTGGATATGGATGCCTGGTCCATTTAAGCAATTTCAGCATAAATAGTAATAATGGACTACAGTGGCACAGTCCAGAAGAAAACAAGAGAAAAAGCTGTGTTTATTAAAAGAAAAAGATACCCCAGAAGCAGGAAATTTAATATTATTAATGAAAACAAAATGAATTGTTAGGAATGTTTTCACACGATAGAGTTCCTTGTTGAGGATGTATTACTGTAGGGACTTTAGCTCTTGCTGAATCTTTTTGCCTGAACACATCTGCAGCACTGTGAAAATTCCTCCACTATAACCTATGATGTATTTGTAACATTTGCATGTAATCTGTCAGGCAGGGCCTCTGATATAGAGCGTGGGAGTTTTGGGCCTGTGGGATTTGTGAGGCTGCAGATGCAGAAGTTGAAGTCAGTCAGAATTGTGGCATGGAGAGGGGTTTCCCCGGTGTTAGAAGAAGTGAAGAATAAGCCCTGAGCACACTGCAGTCTGACTATGCACAGGCAATTCTCACAAGGTTTCTGTTTTCAAGGTTTGGATGCTTTTTGGCATTGGAGTTGTCCTTTTAAGCTGATCCTCCCCAATTTTTTCAGGTTCACCCACAAGTCATAATTACCTCAGAGGAGAACAGCACATGGATGCAATGAAATGCGTTCATAAAAGTGCTTGTTTTTGCATTGATGGGGCTCTGACTGCTTGTTATCTCTGAGCATGATTTAGAGGGACATAAATGTAACATCTCAGCCTTACACATTCATAACTCCTTCCATGAAAAAGTCTCAAAGCATTTTACACACAGATGTAACCGGATAATATGTCCTGTTGTCTGTGTGGCATCCCCAACATCGGTTATCACAATTCTAAACCATATGCCAGGGTCTAGAGTATTCCCTGAAGTATTTTATATGGGAGGAATACATGTCAATAGAATATCTGGCAATCTATGAATGGCTCACAGGATTTTAATCAACTGCACAGTTTTAAAATTGGCATTTAAACCCCTCTCACATCTGTTGTTTAAAATAGCCAACAGCGTGTGGGACACATTCAGTGTGCAGTATTCGTATGAGTGTGTTAATAATAGTATACATTATCATAGTAAAAAAAGAGGTAACTGCAGTGCTTGTTAGAATAAAGATTTAGAAGTTTTGGAGTAAGCACTGTTTAATTAAAAAACATCTATATATTCCCCCCACAGATAATGCTGAGATAGTTTCTCTGTGATTTAAATAAAGGACTCAAATGTTCCCATTTGCATCCTTATTGCTGTGGCTTCCAGTACTCTCTCGATGGAGAGCAGTCCTTATGGGGCAGCTCACATAGAAAGCTAGTAAACTGCACCTGCTTTAGCTTCTAATTATCAAAGAAGTTGAAATGCTTCTTAGAAGAAGTTGGTTACGGATTGTCTAAGCGAGGTCATGGGTAACAGCTAAGTGGTTAGGTGTTGGCTTGCTCTGGATCAACAAGCACTGAATTCAAATTGCAGCCCATTACACTGTTATAGTCTTCATGCCTTTGTTCCTCATCTGCAAAATGGTATTACTCATGTAGATTCCCTGCTTCTCTTTCTTCATCTCAGCTGAGCCTTTAAAAGTGGTTCAAGGTATGAATTGCACTAACATGGGGTATGTTGCCTCTTGCACTGTAGAAAGTTCAGAGTGTTGGTGAGAGCTATACCTTCACTCTTTGAGAAAAGCAGAAATTCTGTGACTAAGCACCTAGAAGCTGTTGCATTCTACCTAAAGTAATCGCACATTTTCTTAGGTAGCTTCTGTCTCTGATCTTTTCTAGCCCTGCTGGTTTTACTCTTACACTGCTGGTCACGTGTTACAACAGGCATTTTTTAAAAAAACAAAAACCCAACAATGCAGAAACCACACAGGAATTTAATTCCACCCCACAGGAATGACTGTACCGTGCTACTCATTGTTTTGAAGTATGTTTTAGAAATTTGTAATGACAGCGTTGGGATTATATAGTTAATTGTGGAGCAACCATTTTTACAATTTGTGTTCTACCCCACATGGAAAGCTATAATTTACTCCAAGTAATTAGGTTAGGTTTAATTTTGGCGAGACACAGGCCCATATTATCCCGTGTAATATCCTGTAATCCTCACGTTAGGTAGGATGCCAAGTATTCCGTTTGTTTTGGGAGCCAACAAAATTGCCACTTGTCCGGAGTTGTTCTTGGACAGAATTGTGAAAATAGTAACATATTGCTACTTAAACCAGTTTATTATTAGTCTGACAATGACCCAGAGATATATGTGTCATTACATGAACAATATGTAGAAGACATATAAATACAATTATGTATTTAACAGCATATGTGGGCAATGTTGAAAGGCTTGACATCATCACGCGCTGAGGCCACTTTGTGTCTTTCCTGATTAGACCCTAAAATCTCAATTTCTTTAGCTTCTTGCCATTCTATGAATTACAGTGGTCAGAGAGATTGCACCACTGCCATATTGCTATCACACTACTGCACATCAGTTTGTTAATTAAAGATAAATTTGAATTTAAGCAAAATAAAAGTAAGCTAAAATTATTTTTTCCCTCTTTGCTTCTTCAAATGCCTTTTCTGTACATTCTTAGTGGTTTATTTGTTCTTTAGAAAGTCTCTTCACCACTAGATATTTGGTTATATAGTAATAAGCTGGTAGCTGTTGAGGAGCTGACAGCTGAAAATGTCATGGTTTTCTAAACCTGTATTTGTTACATGTATGGACTGTTTTCTGAAGCAGTTCACTTTACTTCTGAAGTCTGACAAGAAGGATTCCCTAAAACATTTTGTGCCTTACTGAGTAAAAGTAACATCTGAGACACTGAGATTTTTATTTACTCTGCAATGTTGAATTATAAACTGTCACCCTCCATTGATTTCTTAAAACTTTTCCTACTCATAAGTGCTGTTATTTTTTGAACTCAAAGTTAAAACATAATAGCTTAATGATGAATCTCAATGCAGTGTGATTTCTTTGGCTCAAGCAAACACACACAGGGCTCACTTTTCCCATTAAAGATGTTAAGCAGCAGTCCTGTCCAGCTTGCTTCATTTGGTGATTGTCATACTACATAGGATGTTTTGTCTTCTTCCATAGGAGATATTTTCACTTTTCTAACAGAAACTATGAAATATGTAAGCCTATAAAGAATGTTTCAATGATCTTCATACTGGTGTTGAAGAAACAGCTGGATCTACATTCCTGTCTTTAAAGTCCACTATTGCAACTCCCAGTTCATCATGATGGATTGTGGGTGAATTCCACACTAAGGATTTAAGTCAGTGTTTGGAAGAGACAGTATTGTTCAATGGATTATATTTTGCTTAATGATAAATACTATCAAAACCAATTCCTGTACTCAGTCACTGGCATGTATGACCTCTCTTTCCTTCCAGCTTCTCTGAAAATTTCCTTTTGCTGGATATTTTGACCCTGTGAATATTCAAGGAGATAAAACCTGAATCAATGATGTTCTTACACATCATGGTGGAACAATAAACATTGATCAGTGCTACTAGGAAGGGGAGTGAGAGGTATAATTTTGTGGGGAACAGCAGCTGTGTAGTGGTTAAAATAGAAGACTGAGAGTCAGGTCTTATCAGTTTATCCTCAGCTCTGCTGTAATCTTCTTCTTATCATTAACCTTGTGGTAGTCCTTTCAGTGGCATACTTCCCTCCCCCAACCCTAGGCAATTTAGGATTGTTGGAGATGGAATTTTAGTCTGTCTTCTTGGGTGGAGTGTTCATAGGACTTCATTTTGGCACCCGCTGTATGTGGCTGAGACCTCCTCCATCATCTTTTTTCCAGTCAGGGAAGAGAAGTAGATGTCAACCTGACCTTCTTTTTGTTCTCACTCCCAACTCAGGCACTAGAGTTAGGTTTCTTAAGTAAGGACTATTATTTTTCAGATAACAATTAAAATTACATAATTCTTCTCAGGATTTATGAACTCACTGTAAGCAACTAATTATTTATTATTACAGACTCACAGAATCTCAAGGGTTGGAAGGGACCTTGAAAGCTCATCCAGTGCAACCCCTCTGCCAGAGCAGGACCACCTAGAGTAGGTCACACAGGAACTTGTCCCCAGGTGGGTTTGGAATGTCCCCAGACAAGGAGACTCAACAACCCATCTGGGCTGTTAGAAGTTTGTTAAAAGTAATTTATTGGTTGTGTTTATTAGAATTAATAAACACAATAACAATGTTATAAATTCAGATAGGCTGATTAGTGTTATAAATGAAGCTTTGCTTCTCAACTCTATAAAAGTATAACACTCCCATCATTCCCCCCCAGGTCAAAACTGGGTGAATGATGAAAAATATGTATCTTGAGGAAGCTTAATCTATGACATCCACTCCATGCCTGCACTGCCCTGGCAGTAAGCTCTTTAAACAGAGTCTATCTTTTGTGCGATGTGCAAACAATGTCTGATATACTGGGAATCTGTCTCAAAGAAAACCTTGATACTATCATGGTGCAAGTAGCAGTTGAAGAATACTAGGAAATACAAATTTATTCAAGGTCCAAAACAGCTGACTGGTAATTGCTGTCTTTTTAATGCTCTTATTTCATGCTCCGAAAGTGCTGGTGACAAGGCAGAAGTCTAACCACTCATCTTGTTCTCTGATTTCTTCTCCCTTTCATCTTCTCCAGTAGTAGAACAAGAATGCAACTGCAAACTGGTGCCTGTGGTGTAGAGCTCTTGGGACTGTTGTCTGTGTGTGCTGGAGCATGCTGATAAAAAAAGTAACCTCAACAACAAAGAAGGAAGAATTGTTTTCTTGGAGACCTGAAAGCAGGCGGGAGGTCCTGGTGTCTGGAGGATTGTGATTGCCTTTGTAATGTAATTATTATAATGGTAGGACAGGGAATTGCAGTGATGGAGTGAAAAGCTCCATCCCTTTCTCCTTGTGGTTCATTGTGTGCTTATAGCAGGAGTTGGAGCATCCCTATGTGCCCATGTGCCATGACTGAGAATGTGTCTCAGATGACTTGGTGAGCTATGTGGGTAGCGACAGACCACAACAAGCAAGGGAAGAACTAAACTTTCAGGAAGGTGTCTCCCTCCAAGGCTTTATGGAAAGTGGTTGGGGAAGGAGGAGGGGAAAGAGCTGTAAAGTAGGTGCAGATCTGAACCAGATACTGGACTTGGTAGTGCTAGGTTTACTATTGGACTCAGTGATCTTAAAGGTGTTTTCCAACCTAAATGATTCTAGGATTCTATGAAATAGAACTTTCTCTTCTTCTGCATGACTTTGTGGCACAAGGCCACTGAGATGATGGAGTGAAGCATCTCCCTTATGATGAAAGGCTGAGGGAACTTGGAGGAGACTGAGGGGTGACCTCATTAATGTTTACAAATATGTAAAAGGCAGGTGTCAGGAGGATGGAGCCAGGCTGTTCTCAGTGATGGCCAATGATAGGACGGGGGGCAACAGGCGCAAGCTGGAATAGAAGAGGTTACAAAGAAACATAAGGAAAAACTTCTTCCCCGTTCAGGTGAGGGAGCACTGGAAGGGGCTGCCCAGATGGGTTGTGGAGTCTCCTTCTCTGGAGACATTCTAACCCCCCCTGGATGAGTTCCTGTGTGATCTACTCTAGGTGGCTTTTCTCTGGCAGGGGGGTTGGACTGGCTGATCTTCTGAGGTCCTTTCCAACTCTTAAGATTCTGTGATTCTGTAGTCTAGCAGATGTCCCTCTTGGAAAGCTTTCACATAGGGTCAATTTAAATATTGTCGTTTTGATCTAATTATTTGTGTATTAATCCATTTATACTACCAAAATACCTCACTTTTCTGAAGTTCCATTATATGCCTTACACATTCATGTCTCTAAGGAAATATGTGATCCCTTTACATAGCAAAGTTTTTTAGTCAAGCCCAAACAATAAACCACAACACTCTTTCACAGTGTGCAAGAATCTAGAGCAGTGATATGTTGATGTTGGAATCCTAGAAAAGATTGCAGAATTAATAAGGAATTGGTGATAAAAGAGGTGGTAGAAGGTTCTACATAACAGTACTAAATTCCTTGTGGGCTGCTAAAACTCTTCAGAGAAGTAGAATTGGTTTGCCTGTTCTGATGTAGCTAGATTGGTACCAGGCCATAAAATAAAGTGGCTCTGATATGTGTACACTACTCTGATCCCTCCTTCTTTCAGTCTGTGAAGGAGGTTAAGTCTTTAGTCTTAAAGCAGTCACTTCTGATGTATATTTATATGTGTTGAAATCTGGGATGCTGAAGTAACCACCAATTAAGAGTTTTGTCACCTACATGTGATAGGATGGTCCTGTACATCATCATAACTTCAAAATAACTTTAAAATATGAGTTACTGATCTATCTAGGGACAGAAATCTTGTTTCTTTACTCCCCAGCCAGCATGTTGGTCTGTAGACTGTAGAGCCTCTTCAGTGTTTCAGAAGGCAGATGGGCTGCAAATATTTCTCTTACAAAGCATCCTGCTTACAGAGAGCTTCCCAATGCTTGGGCTGAAGTGAAAGCCATGAAAGTTTTTGCATGGAAATTCTCATGAAAATGACCAGAGCTGAAAATACCAAAAGAGCCACTAATGCAAACATTTTTTTAATTTTTATTTTCAGGAAATTCCAGTATCAATACCTTGGGTTATTTTTGGCCCAACTGGAGTCAAAGGCAGTAGGCAGTAAAGCCTCCAGTGCCTGTTACAGAGAGGCAAATTATCTGCCAGTAACCTTTTAGTTTGTGTTGGTTTTGTTGCAGGGTTTTTTTTTTCTTCTTGAGAAAAAGAGAGTGTTCTTTGGCTATATACTCCTCTGAGTGGGTTTCTTCTTTTTCATCTTGAAGGATTTTGTTTGGCTGGACCCAAAGAGAGGGATTTCCTCCATAAGGTTTTTTTTCCCCCTCTAAATATAATCCCTTTGCTTTCACTGTGCCCTTCCAAATAAATTCTAAACACATTTCCTGTCTTTTCATAGCATCAGCACTGTTAATACAGTAGGTAACACTTAATATAGTAGGCAGGAATGGTGAGCATGAGATGACAGGTTGATGGAGGAACTATGAAGAACCTTCTAAAATAGTATCTAAGTTTTACATGAGCTTTGTGTTAGTCATATGAGTTCATTGGAGTTTTGTTCTGCCTGTCTCTATCAGAAAGGAGGTTTCAGAGAGTAAACACTGCAAAGCTGGCGTGAGGAAATTCAGAGTTAGAGAAGATGAGGACTTTGCATCTTAATCTTTTTCACGATTTCAAGTCAGCCCTGGGATTCATGTGTGGATCACCAGTCCCAAGGATTCTGAAGCTATAATTCAGACCTCACAAAACCACAAAACAAGCTGAAAAAAATCACAAGATATCAAAAGTGAGTGCCTTGTTTCTTTTCCTCTAGGCTTTTAGGGTATATTTATGTAGAGTTCTTTACAGACACAGATGTTACGATTCAATAAAAACAACAGCCACCAAAAGATTTTCAAGTAGTTGTTTGCCAGGATCAAGGTCCTCCAGAAACACCCCAAATATCACAGGACAAGTAATGAAATCCTGGTCGCTGGCAGTCGTGGCTTTCAGATGGAAATCATGTGCTAGCCAGTAGGTTAGGATGTATTTCCCATTGGGGGTTAATACCAGATGAAATTCTTGTGAAACTTGGGAGTGTTAATCCACATTAAGGATATCTGGGGAAAGCAAGTGCTGTAATCCCCACAAAACTAGTGATAAAGTTGTTACTGCTTGCCTACATATATACTTCATGGACCATTCATCTTGGCATTCGATGAACCAGCTAGAATAGCATAAAACTCCCTAAAACAAAGTACAGAATGATCTTTTCCTTGTGTTTCCCCTTATTACAGGAAATCCTGACTTTATCTGAGATAACCTGCAGAGACTGCTTTTTCAGGTTGTACTTACTTTCACGTGTGTTTGTCTTCTATCCACTGCTCCATCAGGACTACTGAAAAATAAGTCCTGTCAATTCCTGATCTAAGTTTATGGTGTGTTCCCACTCCTCAGTTTTACTGGCTAGGCTCAACAGAATAAGTTCTGATTTAACTCCTAGGAAGGCACAAGACACACCTCCCACAAGCAACTTGTGTTTTGTCACTCACTGGACATCTACGACTGTGAAGGATGTTGGGGAGCAAATATGCTGCATCTGGGTAAACGCCAGAGTCAGATCTTAAAGCCAGAGTTCAGGGAGATCTCTTTCATTCATCCATGGGAGAAGGCCTCATTATAATTGTTCAAGCCTGACTGGATTACATCACTTTCCCCATCATTTCACTCCTTCCCCACTCGCCTCCCTCCTTTTATTTGCACCCCTTGTTCGGTGGCAGTGTTGAGCAGGGGCTGCCTTAATGATGCATGCTGATCGCTTCATTCCCCCTTGCCTTCCCATCGCCTCCCCCAGTGCTTTGAAGTGTGCTCAGGTCTCAGGCTCCAGTTCAGAGGTCACTTTGTTTATTTATGCAAAGCTGGCTCATCTGTGAAATGGGGCTTTCAAGGCCTCTGACATCAAAGACTCGAAAGCTGGTCCCATCAAGTCAGAGCAGGGACGGGCCTTGCATTATAACAAATTAAAGTAACTTTATCAATCATAGAGAAACATCATGGCTAGATTTTTGCTTCAGAAACCAGGCTGTTGTTTTGGCTCATGGCTGGATACTCAACACGTAGTATTGGCCTGAAAAGCAGTCATACCTGTTTGGCTAAAACATGAGGAGAGTCTGTGGGTAAATAAGATTTGATCCTGGCTCAGCAACAGTCTGTGACTATTTCCCATCAGTTTCCCTCTGGGCTGGACTGTTCTGCAGAATTTTCCACCTTTTTTTTAAGTTTTAAGAGGAAGTGGAACAATTCTGCTATGGTAATAAGCAGTGACTATACATGGCATTCTGTCCTATAGGATCTACAAAATGCCCTGTCAGTTGATGGAGTTTCTGCAGAAATCCAGCCTACTCTGGGACAGGGGTCATATGAAAAAGACACATGGCAGGCAGTATGCATAGAGTATTGTGCTTTCTGGGGTGAGAAAGGCCAATTTGGACCATGATGTCAGCATTGATAATTAGAGTCTCAACTCTCATGCAAAACTAGTCCCATGACTGACCCTTTCAGCCCCACCACACACTTTCCCCACACAGCATCAGCATCTCAGTCCTGTGGGATCTCAGACCTAGAAGCCAGCTTGGAAAAAGATCTTGAAGAAGAGGGAGGCAATGGATGGAGAGCAGCTGGGGATCCCACCACTGGGATAACATTCCTGGGCAACAGGCTGGTGCCTCTGGATCCATTTTGGCCCTGTCTTGTATGACCAGGTGCAATATTTGGAGGGAAAGGAGGCCACATGAGTTTGTCTCATGTCTCCAAGTTTATCACCTGATGTGATATTAGAACCTTCCACTTCAGGTTTCTCAGCTAGTCAGTATGCATTGTAACACCATGAAACTAAACTGTACAATGAGGACACCTAAGTCATGTACATGTTTTCTTAGCATCAGATACTCGTGACATAAAATTAGTCAGTGATTATTTTTCAAGGCAAGTTTTCCACTTCATCTTCCAACTGGCTGCTCTCCTAAGCCTGTGATACTGTTCAAGAAGTCCAGTACAGGATGACCTTCCAATATAGGTCACAGAAAAGGGAGCTTGTAGGAAACTTCAGCAGCTCATCCTTCTTAGCATTGCCTCTTGCGGTAATCTGCTGGCAGCAAAGCTGGTGATGCTGCATAGCTGATCTCTGCTGCCCTTTGGCTGCAGGCTGATTTTTTCATATGTACTTATCACCCTGACCTGCCTGCCTCTGTGACAAGAGCACGAGTAAGCAATCAGCTTATTAGGTCATTTTTGCATATAGCTAAGTCTCATGTGATTTCTGCCACAAGCACATCATTTTCTGTGCCGGTCATACATAACTGAATGTGGCTTGTTTTTGCAGGCCCATTCTCTGTCTAATAAGAATCTTGCCAGGCCAGTTGCATTTGTAAATCTTGGGGTGAAATGCAAACAGCAAGTCCTCACTACAAACCAGGCTTCAAACTGCAGATTTGGGCTGAATCAGATGTGTCTGAACTTCCAGAAAATTTGACTTTGCTTTCAGTGTCCTAGATCCTTCCCTAGGAGTGAGCAGTTTGACCAAGATGTGTTTGTGATAAAGAAAGATATCCATCCTTACTAACACAGGGACTAGAACAACAGCAAAAGTGTTTTCTTACCCTAGGAAACAACTTGAGATTACAATTAAAGACAAATAAGGAAGTTCTTCAAAACAGGAAGACAGAGATCATTTGAATGCAGCCTTAATACAAACTTTGGATGAGGCAGGAGGAAGATGAACATGGTGATATCTCAATGAGACAAGGGTCTTCCATCCTAAGGGTGTTCCTGAGAGATCTATCTCCTGCAGTGCTGTTCCACTTTATGTAATAAAAAGCTCTTTTCCAGCTCTCTGAAGCCACAGTTCAACACTTAAGAGACTCATCCAAGGTGCAAGAAGGGAGGTTCAAATTCCTCTCTGAATGCAGCAGAAGAGGGACTTGACCCTGGGTCACTCACATCCCAGGTTTATTGTTATATCACTGCCTCATTGTTGAGTTTAACAGAAGGCTCCTGGGCTTCAGATGAATCTTGCCAAAATGAATTGTAACCAATTTCAGCTTTTTTCCTCAAGCATGAGTTTGTTTAGATAGTCAAGCTGAAAGTAGGAGCCCAGTCGCCCGCGTTTTGCAGCTGGAAGACTACTGTAACACCCCTCATCCAGTGTGCAGCTCTGGGCATGGCAAGTGGTTTTGCTCTACCAGAGTTTCCATGTTTGTGACATTTCTGCTCTCTCAAGACTTCTGCTATGTGTTACTGTCAACATTACCACATTCCTAACAAATGTGAACTGAGTTCCAATGGACCTAAACCAGCATGCCTAAATGCATGCAGTTGTTTATTTTAATCTTCCTCCCCCATCAAGTTGTATATTTCATAGGATCAGCACATTATTTATCCTGGCCTCTTCCCCCTAAAATGATTTTTCCTGGGTTTGGTAGGTTACTCTACAGGTTTGCTATTTGGCAGGATAACAACTGAAGAAGCATCTTCCAAGGATCAAACAGATTCACAGCGATTTCACTTACATCAAAAGCTTAGCAGCATGTCAAGAGGTGTTGAGAACACCAGTCACTCCTTGTGTGTAGGCAGGAGGAGCACACATGGGCTGACATACCGTAGTATGAGGCAGGAAGCATGGGAGGATATACTGCTCTTTGTTCATCAGGCTGAGTAGAATTGAGATGTTATTGACAGAACATCTCCACATAAACGTCTTAACCACTTTTAAGATATTCGGCAGTTAACAATGGGCAGGAATCTTACATCTCTGACCACAGACTTTTCCTTTCTTCTCCACTACCCAGTACATTTTTCTAATTGTGCTATGGGATTTACTAAGCTCTCTGTCAGAAAAAGTCCAAGATTCCTTTTGTAGCACTACTGATGTTTATATGAAAAAATGTCCAAGTGCCAGAAGGGAACTGATTCTGTGTTTTGACTGAAAGGAGACAAACAGACCTGTCGATCTCTTCTCTCTAGTAATGAATTATAGGACATGAGGAAATAACCTCAAGGTGCACCAGGGGAGGTTTAGATTAGACATTAGGCAGAATTTTTTTCTCCAAGAGAATTGTTAAGCATTGGAACAGGCTGCCCAGAGAGGTGGTGGAGTCCCCATCCCCAGACATATTCAAAAGATGCATAGATGAGGTGCTGAGGGATACAGTTTAGTTTAGTGATGGGCCTGGCAGTGTGAGGTGTGTGGTTGGACCTGATGGTCTTAGAGGTTTTTTCCACCCATAATGATTCTGTGATCCTGTGTGTGATTCTATGCAAGCCGTCACATATAATGGATGTATTTGTATTCCCTGCACTCAGTTTGCCAAATATTGCCATATTTGCAGATGGCAGCATGTGGGTTGCTCTCCTCCTCCATACCACAGGCTGTGGGCTGGCCTCAGTGGAGCCTGGGTTGGGTAGTGTGTTTGCAGCCACATCACTACATGAGAATTGAGGTTTCCTAAGTTTGATGGTGCTTCATTGTGGCTGGGGGCTGGCAGGGGCACCCAGGAAAGCCTCTGGATTTCCAGCAATGGACAGAGGGAGAGAGGGAGGTGGGAAGGGGCAGTCAGCTGGAGTGAGCTGCTGAAGTAAGAGCACGTCCTGCTGCTGCCCTGAAAGTTTTCTTTTCCCCTCGAAGTGACAGCTGTACATACCTCATGGGGAAACTGTGCTGAAGTAACCACAAGGAGAAGAGAAAAATCTGTCAGGGGTGAGGGGGGACAAACCCATATGGCATTGCATTAAGGGACACTGATAAGGGACAGCAGCAAACGAGAGCGGAACATGTGTTGGCATGAAATGCCCCACGCTGAAGAGATGGGATGATTTTCCAAAATAGCTGAAACTGGGGTGAGGATGAGGTTAAACACACATTCTTCTCACACAAAGAACCCTCTCAACCTTATGCCCTTAACACTGTTTAAGCACAACCCAACATCTAAAACAACTGTAAAGAGCAATTCTACTATTTGTACATTTTGGGGAGTATGTGCTCATGTATAAGCTGAGATTAATTTTTTCTCTCTGTTGCAGAGATTACAGAAAGAAATTTCTTCTCTTTTACTTGTAAAACTCCTTGTTTTGTATGGGTTTCAGGAGTTGGGCATTTAGAGGGATTCATTCCTTAGGTCAGATATTTTCACTTCAGTTGATTTCCTTATTTTCTTTACATCATTATCAGGAGCATTTCCTGATTGAGGTGATCTTTCTCCCAGCCTTCACCTGACTTATCTCTGAAAATCAAACTTCACACACTTCAGTCCACATTAGTTAGGAGCTGAGCAGCTCTTGACCAAGATCTTCATCTCAATTCCAACTGTATGGGGCTATGCCACCCATAGAGCACAAATGTAGCTTTTGCTACACCATACATACATACATACTTTGCTGCACCATCACCTATAGTTGCCCAAAGTCCCTCAGAGGAACCTCCCTCCTGGTGTGATGCATTGCTATAGAAAGATGCTCTGAGCCGAGTGCTTCTGCAGTACAAGTTGGGCTGTTACTGGAAGAGGAAAAAGCTTCTGCAGAGGTGTGAGGCCACCAGCATCACCTGGGTTGCAGGAGGCAGCTCAGGATACTCTCCTTCTCCCTCAGCCCTTGTGGAGACCTTGTAAGTGGCCATATCATAGCAGCAATTTGAGATGGGGGCTGCTGGGATGTGGGGGGTTCACCTTGTACTGGTTTCTGTTTCTTCCGGCAGTACAAGGCACAGAGCTGAGACCTTGGTGTTGCTCTGTGGTAGCAATATAGACAACTAGAGTAATCAGGGACAAAGTGGTGTGTTGTCCATACAGGTGGCTTTGATTTTAGAAAAAAAAAGCAGCCACAACAGCTTTTCAGTTCAATATTGCTTTTTCCAGCTGTAGCTTTGCATTCAGCATCCCTTGAGGGCTCGTTTGACCCCAGACCTGTTTACTTTCCTGATTTTGTGTGGAAGATGGAAGGCAAATTAGTGGCTGTAATCCCACTGCTTGTGCTCAGTGTGATGGATCACACAAGTCTCCCCCCACCTCCTGGGTTTAATTCTCTGTAATTTTTATTTATACCATTATTTGCATAGAAAGTAGAAAGGATCAGCTCCTCCTAGGGAACAGCAACCTGTAAACATAAACAAAGAAGCTTTTGTCAGCTATTAATGGAAACATTGATTAAACTCCCATTGCTTTGGTAGCCTGCCGAAAAACTCATAAAGCAACAAACTAAATTGTTCATTAAACTGGCCAGGCTGCAAGTGCCAGGGGGTGGACGCCAAATGTATGCTGAGTGTGTTTCAGCTATGTGGTGCCTCCAGGAGGAAATGCAAACTCTTGTTACTGTACTGCTGGGCTGCAGGAGACCTTCTTAATGCCTTCCCTTTCTTTCCCTTTGCAGATGATGCCAGCTCAGGAAAGGATAGCCAGGTGCCTGAAGGCTCCAATGGAGAATATGAAGATCATTCTGGGAAGCAATGGGGTAAGGAGCAGCCTGTGTTTGTCAGTTTTCCTTGGTTCTTGATTCAGTGCTGTTCACACGACACCTCTCTCAGCTGCTGAGGGAAAGGGGAACCAGAACGACGAGTGAGTTCTCCCTACAGATGGTCAAATAATAAACAGAGCATCGGCTGAACACGTCGGTGTGAATGGATACCATCCAAGGGTCCTTCTGCAAACTGCAGCCCGTGGCTTGCTCTAGGGCCCTCTGCCATGTACCCCAGCATGGTTCTCCCTTGCATTTGTTTTTCTAGGCAGTGATTGTCTTTTGCATGTGCAGCTATTATAGCTTTCATAGACCCTCTATAAAAGGAATATTGACTTTTACAGCAGTATTTCCAAAAGCCCTCGGTGCCAACATAGCACTGCTCCTACTCAGGGCAAAGGGGAGGTCTGACTTCACTTCAGGAGAATTAATATTAGGTCAAAGTTGAGTATTTCTTAAAATTACCTTCTCTTTTAGAAACCTGCATGAACTTCTCTAAGCCCTGACCTGTTCAAGCATAGGATATTTATGCTGTTGTGGAGCTTTGGGGAACTGCTAAAATCTCACTTGGAACAGGTTCTGAATCACTGCAAGACTTGCAGATCCAAAGTTTGGTCCAAGCACTCCACGATGAACAATAAGTTGTTCCATTTAATTTTCATTAGCTTGAATAAATCTTCATGGTAAACAGCATTTCAGCAAGGAACTCATACACAACACTGTGTCTTTGTCCTCATCCACTTGTGTTTTCCCTTTCTCTTGTGTGTAGCATAATTTATACTGTACAAATGTGCCGTTCGTGTTTATGAAGCAAATGCCAAGTGATGTGGAGGAGAACAAGCATAAAGTATAAATAACACAGAGGCACTTTGTAATAGCTTTCACTGGCACTCCAACAAGCAAAACTTCTGTAAATGGTACAGATTTGAGGACAGACATTTACTAGCATCAGCTCAAAAGAGACTTTTTCTGCCTCTCTCACACTGCTGCGTCTCCCTCTTTTTTTCTTTGTGCTTGCTGGCTCTCTTTTTCTCTCTTGTACGTCTCTCTCTCTCTCTTTCTCCTTTTCTTTTCTAAACTAGTCCAATTCAGTCTTTTGTCAAGGAGACATTCAGGACTGCATAAATGGGATCTGGTTTCAGCATGTTGCACACAGCCTGGAGTAGCTTTGAGACTGCATAATCATTTAACCTTCTTTAAATAGAAGAAGAAAGACAGAAAGAGATAAAAAAGTTTAGCTTTACCTGTAGTTTGTTATGAATCTGGGCAACAATGTGCAATGAGTAGATATGAAAATCCAGACAGATTCTTGGAAATCTCAGTGGAAGGAAAACCAGAAATGTTCTAGGCCTGCTTTTTGTGGGAGGAAAGAGAGTTTCTCCCCCTTACTGAGGAGGGACACTACCAAGTCCTTCTGAACTACTGCTGTGGAAGCAGGCAATAGGTGAGGGAAGGTGACTCTTCACTCAGCATGGGCAGATCGTCTTGTCTCCAACCTGCTCTTTGATATGTTAGTTACGGCTTGGGAATCCCATCTGGTTGAGGATCTACCCCTTCCTGGATCTGCAGGTCTTGATCTCAGAGTAAATTGCTGACATATTAGAGGATAGTTGTTTGGATCCATTTCATGGCTGGTTCTTAACCTCTCCGTGCACCTCGCAGACATTTACTCACAATTTCCACAATGACAGCCCTTATCAGCATGTCTCCCTTGGCTCAGACTTAAACTTCAGCATGTCATTGCTCCCAATGTGCAGCTCTGACAGGGTTAATTGTCTCTCTGATTGTTTTTGCTGGGAAGGGGCCTTCTCTTGCAGCAGACCCTGAAGGAAATACCCAGTAACTTACACACCACGACCTGTGGAGTGGGTTAGTATGTCACACTTGCTGCTCAGCTGTCATGGCAAGGACTTTCAGTGCTGGAGTTGCTCTGGTTCATTAGATTACACATGAAAGCCTCTGTATGGAGAGTAAAGCATTTCTGAGCAAGAGTTTGAAATAACACCAAATGGCTGAGACCCAAAATGACAGCCAAGGGGTGAAAGGGAAGACTGCAGAGGCAGATGGTTTACCCTACAGAAAAGGACTCTGAAGAGAGGGTTATGCCAAACAGTGTCTCCTTCTGAGAGGGAGGGATGTTGGGCAAGGCTGCAGAGGAGAGAGGACTAAGGGATATACTCACAGAACTCAAAGGGCAAAGGCTGCCCTTCCCAAGGGCTTGGAGAGAGAAAGCTGCAGACTGGTCTTCTCCACTCAGCAAAGCTGTGCTTCAGTGAATATCCCAGAACTTCTGGCCCTCTGGCGTTGATAGCAGGGCTGGATTTCTAATAAAGTCTCACTCTGCCATGCTTTAACTATCTTCCCCGATAGCTGAAGCACAACATTCTCACCTTGTTTTAGCGTGTATATGCACCCGAGGTTGTGGCTTTCCAGTGAGCACTGATGAAGGCCAGTGGCTGATGGCAATAATTCAACACAGTGTGCCACAAAGCAGGACACTTATTACCTATTTCTCTTATTTCCTCCAAAAAAGGATAAGAGGGGATATCACAGAATCTTAAGGGTTGGAAGGGGCCTTGAAAGATCATCCAGCCCAACTCCTCTGCCAGAGCAGGACCACCTAGAGTAGGTCACACAGGAACTCACTCAGGTGGGTTTTTAATGTCCCCAGAGAAGGAGACTCCACAACCCATCTGGGCAGCCCCTGCCAGTGCTCCCTCACCTGAACAGGGAAAAAATTCTTCCTTGTGTTTCTTTGGAACCTCTTATGTTCCAGCTTGTACCCATTGCCCCTTGTCCTATCATTGGCCATCGCTGAGAACAGCCTGGCTGCATCCTCCTGACATCCACCCTTTAAGTATTTGTAAACATGAACAAGGTCACCCCTCAGTCTCCTCTTCTCCAAGCTCAAGAGCCCCAGCTCCCTCAGCCTTTCATCATAAGGGGAATTGCTCCACTCCCTTCATCATCTTTGTGGTCCTTCATTGAACTCTCTAGCAGCTCCCTGTCCCTCTTGAACTGAGGGGCCCAGAACTGGACACAATATTCCAGATGTGGTCTCACAAGGGCAGGTTAGAGGGGAGGAGAATCTCTCTCAACCTACTGCCCACAGCCCCTCTAATCCACCTCAGGATGCCATCGGCCTTCTTGGCCATGAAGGCACATTGCTGGCTCATGCTCATCCTGCTGCCCAATATGAACCCCCAGATATACAAGGGTAGTACAAAAATGCAGGATGACTGCCGTTTGGGGCTGAAGAGTAAGATCATAGTACACAAGAAATAGGATTCAAAAGCAGGAGGAGAAACTTGTGGAAATGCTGAACGGACTTGAAGGAGAAACCAGTTTTGCCAAAATAATGAAGGAAGACAGTGAATTTGACAGAAGTATTTTGGAAGCAGGGAGAGAGTGAGAAGCAGGAGCCAGAATTGGTGTTAATCTCAGGAGACTACAGTTAGAAGTCCCCTGGACTGGCATTATGTCATTAAAGGAACTGTAAGAAATTTGTAATTTCTTTTGAATTCATCATCACAGGATAATATTAGACAAGCTGTTGCCTTGCAACAGTTTGTTTTCTATCATTTCAGCTGTCTGAAAAGTTTTTGGGAAGATCTTTTTCCTTCTATTGATTAGTTAGACCAACTCATGACTTTACAGGAAAGCTCACTGCAATGATGTCAATAAAGCTACTGGGGTGTGAAGGTGCCACCTCTTCCTTTCCCTCTGGGATTTTGACATAATGAATCAGTTTGTTGCAGCTGAGGGTATAAATTCCAGATTTTGACAGGTGAAGACCTTACATTTTTCTAGTGTTCTTGAAATATTGTCGATTTCCTTGCTAAGACAAAGTGACTATCTTAATCCAATTTTCTGTCCAGCAGCAGCTGTTGCTTCAGCTTCTCCATTTTTGGGATGAACTGGCACAAAGTATCTTCTAATAACAAACTCAGGGGGGTTTTATTGTGTCTTTCCGTTTGTTTCTTTGCTTTTTTTGGCCTTTCAATGTGAATGCTTCATAAATTAACATTGAATGAATTTCATATGTTTAAGTTCAGATCAATGTGCAGATTGTAAGACTTTGCTACATATTGAAAAGATGTTGACTCTTCTTAAGTCCCATTAAAGCCAGTGAGAACTAAGGGGCAAAACACCATTAGAAAATGAAGCTTAAAGTGACCAGCAAAAGATTGAGACAATGGTTAGCCTGGCAGGAATCTGAGGTTTTTCATTTGGTTTTGGCTAAGGGCTTGCATTTGTGACATGGAATATGGTAACAATTAAAATGTGATTATGGGACCACATTTTGCTTTAGCTCCAATAGCATGATTTTGGTATTATTTTGTGAGATGATCTGATGCAGTTGCCTTAGGGACACTGAGAAATTCTAGGTTTGTGCTGTGCAGAGGGGTAATGGCTGTTGCATGCCCTTTAGTCACCAACTGTTCATGGCTTTTGCAGCCCGGCCCAGGTTCACGCAGCCTGCCAAGATGAGACGGAGAGTGATCGCCCGTCCTGTCGGCAGCTCCATCCGCCTGAAGTGCGTGGCCAGTGGGAACCCACGGCCTGACATCACGTGGCTGAAGGACAACAAGCCCCTCACACCCCAAGAGATTGGGGAGAACAAGAAGAAGAAGTGGACATTGAACTTGAAGAACCTGAAGCCAGAGGACAGTGGGAAATACACCTGCCGAGTGTTTAACAAAGTTGGAGAAATCAATGCCACATACAAAGTTGAAGTAATCCGTAAGTGCAGCTTCTGGGATGGAAAGGCAGGGAGGGAGCTTTGGGCAAGGGGCTGGCTGAGTAAAGAAAGCATGATGGCAAGTGTGCAGTGCCAATAGCTGGACACAGAAATCACAGAATCCCAGAACGGTGGGATTTGGAAGGGACCCCTAGAGCTCATCCAGCCCAATGCCCTGCTAAAGCATGTTCCCCTCGATCAGGGGGCACAAGAACATGCTCAGGTGGGTTTGGAAATGTCCAACAGATATTCCATACCCTCCCTGGGCAGTTTGTGCCAAGATTCCCTCACTCTCACAGCAAAGAAGTTTTTTGCTTGTCCAGCTTCTGTCCATTACCCCTTGTCCTGTCACTGGGCACCACAGAAAAAAATGTCGCCCCATCCTCTTGTCAACCACCCTTTAGGTACTTCTAAGTGATCATGTGGTCCCCTCTCAGTCTTCTTTTCTTCAGGCTAAACAGATCCAAGTTCTACAGCCTCTCCTCATAAGAAAGATGTTTCAGTCCCTTGATCATCTTTGTAGCCCCGCGCTGGACTCTTGCCAGAAGTGCCTTGTCATGAAATGTTTAAAATATCAGCAGAGATAGGGAAAACATTACTGAAACTCTAGAATAAACCTAACATCTGGGCACGACTGAGTGTTAACAATAGAGTCTGGCAGCTGAAATAAGGACAGATACTTGGGAAACAGTCATTTCTAAGGGCACCTGCTTAGTAAAGATTCACCGTTGCCCACTTCAGTCTTACACTAGCAACAGACTAAATTCAAGAGCAGACTGAGAACTAAGAAAGCCCTTTCATGTACCATAGAGGAGGGGTGGAAATATTTAGGATGGCGCAGATTATCATCAGAGCAGTAACAGAGTGAAACCAATCAGTTTAGTCCAGATAGCTGTAATAGGAAACCTACTTCATTAGAGGTCTCCCAAGGAAATTAGCAGAACTCTTATGACTAGAGGAATTAGCCAGTCAAGGCTTTAGGGCCAGGTTTTAAAAGATGTTTGGCCGTCTGAAGGTTCAGGTGAGTAAAAATGAGGTTTAAAAAAAACAGAAAATGAAACCAGGATCCTGTCTATGTCTTTAGATGCCTACAGAGCTTTAAAGATTCAGCCCTTAGGAGATGAGCTGTGGGGGATTACCCTGCATTGTGATGGGGTAGTGTAAATTGCTTTTCTTACTATCTAGCTATTCTGATTCTTGGTCCCTAATCTCCTCTTTCCCCTATTATTACTGAAGATAATTGTACTCAAATCCTACCTAAGTCTTCCAGAGAAGAGCTCTTGTTCTTAAATCATTGTGCTTTCCCTATGACATCACCAGAAGTTGTCATGGAAATGATTACAGAGCAGCTAACTCGAGAAGGTGGAAAAGATGAGCTGAGTGAAAATTGAATAGCCTTCATTAGTGAGGAGAGGGGGCACAGAGAGCTATTTCCAGCCACATGGAAAGCACGTTGTTGCATGCATTTTAGCATGAGAAACTTTATTGCAGCTTGAAAGATTGTTCTTAAAGGTAAAGATCTGTTCTCTGATAAGTCCTTTCTCTAGAATCACAGGAATTAAAAGCACATGTGGGTAGCTCTGTTGGGTTCCAAAGGCACAAACCTGCTGGACATCTGGGATTGATAAAGATGCAGCTGTGTGGAGACAGTAAAAACATGTGTTTACACTAAAACCAGGAGCAGAGACAGGGAAATGAATCAAGCCCCATCCTAATGGCAGCTGTGGCATTTTCACTTCATCAAAACCAGACAGCACCAGGAACAAACCCCTTTCTGTGTCCCTGTTTATCTTGGTTTTTATCAACTTAAAGATGTATGTAACCTTTGTTTTCATTAGCTTTTGCTGGCTAGGAGTGAAAACAGTAACCAAAGCTGGAACCAGAGTCGAGGAGATAAGGGCATTAAGCAGTTTTCAGACATCTTTCTATTTTTAACATCATTCTGTGGAGCATTACAGGTTTTATTCAATTTCCTCCTTTCTTCTCCCCTGAGCTTCCACTCCTAAGTCCTGCTTATCTGAGTCTCAGTCTCCCCAGCTGTGATTCCTGCTTGTAGTCCCAAGGCAAAGCCTATGGAGACCTCTGTGGTATTTTTGTTTCCCAAGCACATCTTTAGAGCCCTCATTATTGAAAGTATCCTGAGTTTTTGAAAAAGGGTCCATTGTTCCTTCCTCTCACCCCAAAGCCAGTGCTGGTGGGAGCTGTTTTGTTACATGCTCAATCCAACAGTGTTTGCTGTCAAAAGCAGCTGATGATTGCCAGCAGTTACCACCCACTGTGCTACCATAATTTCTCTCTGTGCCTAGGATAGAGGCTTGCAGGACCTTCTTGTCTGGAAACTGTGACTGATTTCTCTGATGCTAGCATTAAAAAAACCTCCAAACATTCCTTAGAATGAGAGATATATTTTTCCTTTGACTTTATGGGGTGTTGACAAAACCTAAGGCTTACAATCATGCTGGAAAGGGTGGTTTGTGAACCTCTTGTGTTTGATTTCTTTTCCTACCATCTTGTTTCCTTCATCAGCTGAAATTTGGGGCAAACATTTGTGAGAAAGGAAAGATTTTGTTATTGTCTGGGAAAAATTCTTATGAGCTCTTCCTCCACAAAATTTGCTCCATAATGAGAGTGGGGACAATAGTCAGAGGGAAGAAATAATAGAAACAAGGACATGAGAGTGAAGTGAAGATTTTCCTCATCGGTAGTGCCTGTGGTCTCAGCAACCCCAGCAGTGGATGACATGGCATGGGGTGGCTTCCAGTAGAGTTTGGTCCCCATGGACAGCAACAGAGATGACAGATATCTCCTGGGCCCAGACAAAAGATGAGAAAATCTCCACAGTCTGCTATTAGTCTGTGAAACAAGGGGCCTTTTCTCATCCAATTTTGTCTGTCCTTAGGGAACTTTTGGGAAGACCAAAAGGAGAATAAACATGGCTTACCCTGTCCCTAAATTGGGTTAGCCACAGTGATTCTGGTGTGGACTCTCAATTAATACGTTCTTGTAAATAATCAGGTGAAAGAAATGAGATTGTGTCTGAGAATACAGAGGGTTCTGTCATATTCACATGTAAATTACAGCCTTCCAGACCTGCTGGTAAGAGACATAGAATCACAGAATGGCTGAAATTGGAAGGGACCTCTGGAGGTCATCTGCTCCAAGCCCTTCTGCTCAAGCAGATCCTATCCACCTAGATCTGGTTGCCCATGACCATGTCCAGATGGCTTTCGAATATCACCAAGGATGGGGATGCCACAGTCTCTCTGGGCAACCTGTGGCAGTGCTCAGTCATCCGCACAGTTAAAAACATTTGCTCCTCCTGTGTTTCAGTTTGTGCTCATTGCCTCTGCTTCTGTCATTGGCCATCACTGAAAAAAGCCAGGCTTCATCTTCTCTACATCCTCCCTTCAAGTATTTGTTTACATTGATTTGACATCATCAGAGCCAATAAATATCAAGTGAACATTTACATTGAAACAATCCACTTCATTCGTGTTCAGATGAATTTGTTGTCCTGATTAAATCCTGAAATGGGTTTTGTCCTTTTTAGCTAATATTAGACTATTTATCTTCCTCTGCTCAAGGCTCTAGAAAGATCACAGCAGCCTCTGACCCTGTACATTAAGGTATATCATTAAGATCCCATTATTCTGGGATGTAGTCCCTGAAACGTATGTGTGAACGTGAGTGTAAGGAAGGATAGCCCCTTCTGTCATCTCATAGCTGCAGTGTACAGCAAGGGAATGGGAAAATTCAGTAGTCCAGACTGGACTTACAACACTTGCCAAGGAGCAGAAAAGCCAGGTCTGACTTGTGTGGTGTCAGGTAATACCACCACAGGCTGGGTACCCAAGTACAAATGCTTTGTGAGGGGCTTGAGAGAGCAGAAACACAGCAAAGACAGAAAAACCTTCTACAAGAAATTCTTAGAACCCTACTTGTTTAGCAGTTAGGAGGATTATTCAGTGTATAGAAGAGAGGGCTGAAGAAAATCCTCCAAAATATAAAAGCTAAGAGGGAGAGCAAACTTTTCTCCAGGTCTGATGCAGATAGAGTAAGTAACTTCCTTGTGAGAAACAGGAAGAGTTGGGTTGAGCATGAGAAAAGACTTGCTAAGCTTCAGATGATGGAGGAGTTGTCTGGAAAGCATCTACCATTAGAAGCTTTATCAGAGGCTGGTCAAATTTATATCAGGAGAGATTTGCAGAGACCTCAGCCTGCCTTGGGGCAGAGAGTTGGACCATGCAATTATTTTGCATCACTCCTACACCTTTTTCCTATGTGTCTGCAATCACAAGGTAATGAAATTGGCAAACACCTTTTTTTCCATGAAGCTCCCTGTGTTTTTGTGCAGAGAGGACGAGGTCCAAGCCCATCCTGACAGGGACTCACCCCGTCAACACGACGGTGGACTATGGTGGGACCACTTCCTTCCAGTGCAAAGTCCGCAGCGATGTCAAACCTGTCATCCAGTGGCTGAAGAGGGTGGAGTATGGCACAGAGAGCAAGTACAACTCAACCATCGACGTGGGGGGACAGAAGTTTGTTGTGCTGCCCACAGGGGAGGTCTGGTCCCGCCCTGATGGTTCCTACCTGAACAAACTGATGATTACCCGAGCCAAGGAAGAGGATGCAGGGATGTACATTTGCCTGGGGGCAAACACCATGGGCTACAGCTTCCGCAGCGCTTTTCTCACAGTCCTGCCAGGTGAGTTATGCCATTTCCCCTCCCATCTGAAACAAGAGTCTGCATCATGGTATTTATTAATATACCTGCTGATACTCAGTGGGCTCTGTGCCTCTCTCTGATGTGCTGATTTAGGCTAGCCCAGTTCTGATAAGAATGAATGAGAAGCTAAATCAACCATGATTTAAATCAGCCCATGCTGAAATCCTCTTGATGATGTTTCTTTTTCTCCCTTCATGGGAAATAATGATTCCAGAAAGGCAAAATAAAATGAATGATCTGCTCCTGTATGGAAGAGAAGCTGTGGAAGGAAACTGCAGTTGCATGCACTGAGTCACTTCAGTGGTAGGGTGCAGGATGTGAGAAGGAAAATGAATAGCAGCACAGTTTGCAACCCCATTCCCTTACATTTCTCCTTTCTCTTGCCTTTATTTATATTGCTTTTATTGGTAAGAGGAAACAATGATACAAGCCCATAAAATGAGAGAAGAATAAAAACAGTCTCAGTCATAAGGAAAGGAAAAGAATGAGTGTGAAAGAGAATGATTGACTAGTTAAATTCTTACCCAATGATCCCCTGGGGACTCTTGTACCAAACGCTCAGCTTCTTCCTTCTCTCCCCATGCCTCAGAGCTGGTGGCCACATCCAACTGAAGCTGCATTGAATGTGTTTGAGACACACCATCCTGGCTTTGTCATTTACTCCTTTGCCTCCTGACTGTGCAGTTCAGTCCTCATAAATACTTTTTTATTGAAAAGGGCATTTTATTCTGCTTCATCTTGGCATGAGAATCTAGCTTCAGATCCACCAGTTTTATGACAAGAATCAGTCTTACTGCTTTTTCTCCCCTTCATCATCACAAGGCCAACACAGCAAAGAGAGTGCAGGAGCTGGAGCCAGTATCAGAACGTTTTAGCTCTTGGGTCTAATGAGATGTCTCCACTGAAGACATCAGTGAGAAACAGAGATCATTAACTCTCTCAGACTGTTAGGATTGGTTTTCTCTGTAGGTAGTGGGGAAGATACTCATGACTCCTGTAACTAAGGCAGCATGGCTTCTTCTGCTCACTGACTGCCAAAGCTCTGCATCTCAGCAGCTATTGAGAATCACTGGCTTAGATTTAGATACTGACAGTGGGTTGCCAAGTAAGAGAATGCTCTTGGCATCTTCTTCTGCCTCACTTAGATTTAGGACTGAACTCCCAACTAAAAAGCCTGTCAGTCTCAAGGAAAAGGCTGCGTGGGTGGGATAGAACTCCTCAAAGCCTCTGGGAGTTTCTAAACTATGAAAGTCTGATCCAGCTCCCACTAAAATCAGTGGGAGACTTTCCATTGATTTAAATAGGACTATAATGAGGCCTCATGCCCAAACCAAAGCCTGCAGGCCTGTTGTTATTGGCAATGCTGGAGAAGGAGAACCCAGTTTGCCCTCAGAAGCAAAGACGTGGTTGTAAGGCCATGAGTTAGAAAAACATGATTTTGCTTGTAAATCTACCAGCTTTGACATTAGACAGCTCCAAAGAACAGCATGGATGAATATCAAAACACTTTTGTTTCAGCACAGCAGAGGATTTCTGCCAACCAACATGAAAACTGTTGTTTTTGTGGTCAGCTGATGGGACAGTTCTCTGATCCTGTCTTGCTTTGAGCAGGAAGCTGGACGAGATAACCTCCAGGCTCCCCTTCCAGCCTAAATTATTTCCAACATTGGTGAATCAAAGTTTTGTCTATTGAGGTCAACAGTATAGGTCCCTCTGACTTCAAAGAGACCACATGGTATATATTTAATATTTCAAACTAGCCATAGATTTATTTGTCAAGGAGAGAAAAAGACATTAGTGTCTTAAGGCCATTTGGATAGCCTGTGGTTTTCAGAGTTAATCTTGAGTATCTCCCTGAAGGCTGAATTCTGTGCCTAGGTATTTTTGCCTAGCTTTGGAAATTCCAGATGGTAGCTATCTAGATGGGGATTTTGATAGCTAGGATCTTACCCTGGGACTCCTTTTAGATCTATAAATCAACAGATCAGGCTGAGAAACCCAAGTGGCTATGAAGGGATGTACAGACTGCCAACAGCAGAGAGGGCAAGGGGGAAGTAGATGTGAAAGATGCTGTCTGAAGCATCTTACCTCCTCTAGTATCTGAATTTTCAGCCCTTGAAAAGCCAATGGCAACTCCAAAGATACTGGTGGGAGTAGATCCCATTTGGCATAGAGTGTTGGACACACTCTTTAATGCTGTGTGAACTTTCAGATCTCCATGGCTTGAGCATCAAGGAGGGGACACTAGCACACCTACATTTTCCCCATCCTTCAGTCTTGCTCCCAGCCATGCAAGGAACTCAAAACAACACCTCCAAAGCACCAAGTTCACGCTGCCTGCCACGGCAGAGCATTGTGGGGTAGCTCCAGTATCGGTGGACAGGGATATTAAAGAGTGTCTAAAGCCCACACGGACACAGCTAAACTTGGCAGAGGCGAGTAGGCAACGTGCCATGTCTCTACACAACCCCATTGTGCCTCCTGCCTGGGCTGCTGACATGGAGGTATCACTGACACATCCCGTATTGTGTCTTCCAATCTGGGCAGCAAAGTCCACTCCATCACAGAGTGAGGGTGTTAGGAAACACTCTCAGGCTGGCTCTAGCATGTCCATTAAAGCTTGGATAAGAAAGCTAAAATATCCCACAAGGACTCCCCTTCCTGACCCCTAAACCAGAGAAAATGAGTCGCTCGTCCTTCCAGGAGCACTGAAAAGCAAAGCAGTTACCAAACATCATGCGCTGACTTGATTCCTCCCTTGTTGCTGGGTCTGGCAGGGTTGCCAGACAGCCTGTACAAAAGCCAGTGCAAGTATGACATCTGTTTTGAATCCTCTTTGCCTGCATTTAATTAACTCTTTCTGTCTCTCTCCTGCCATAATGTCCAGATCCCAAACCTCCGAGTGCACCTGTGCCCCCTTCCTCGGCCAGCAGCCTGCCCTGGCCCGTGATCATCGGCATCCCTGCCGGAGCTGTCTTCATCTTTGGGACAATACTACTGTGGCTTTGCCAGACCAAGAAGAAGCCCTGCTCCCCTCCAGCTGCTCCCCCTGTGCACCGGCCGCAGCCCCGGGACAGGATCTGCGTCTCCCAGGTCCCCGACAAAGACTGCATCTCCTCCATAAACTATGAGGAATATGTCGCCCAACAGCAGCATTTACTGTCCCAAGGGCCTGCACTCGCCCCAGCCATGGCATCCAAAATGTACCCAAAGATTTACACGGACATCCACACCCACACCCACTCGCACGTGGAAGGCAAAGTCCATCAGCACCAGCACATTCAGTACCAGTGCTAAGCGGACGGCCGTGTACAGTAGCTCATTTGGGCTTTTCCCCGTGGTACCTCAGAAGAGACTGCTCCAAGTCAGCTCACACTGCCAGCAACAGGCAAAGCAGACAGAAAATATTATATATATATAATTTTAAATATATATATATACATATATATAGAATTGTATATGCGTGTGTATGTGTGTATATATATATGTGTATATATCTATATCGATCTATATAAATATATATATAATAGAGAAAGACAGAGAGAGAAAACAGATTTTTGTTTTAATTATTGCAATGAGGATGTAGCCAAGGAATAATGAAGGAACTCCAAATCTCAGCAGAGAGGCAGCCATCTCCAACAGAGAAGCCTTCCCAGATTCTTTAATGGAGGTGAGACAGGACACAGGGATGTGAACCACAGCCTCCTTCCTTGTGTTGCTAAACAGAGCAAGAGGTGAGCATGGTCCTTTTCTGGGTGAGCACTGCTGTTCCTGTGCTTGCTGCACATCACTTGTTTTGATGAGAAGCCCCCTGACCTGTCCTGCTCTGAGTAACTCGAGCTCTAAAGTACCTGAAGTTTAGTGCCACGGCACTAGGAGACATAACCAATCCACCTCTTCCAGGGGAAAAATACATCACAAAAGGGGCTGGGAAAACTAATTTCCATTCACAACGTGAAGTGCTGAATGCTTCTCAGTCACGATCATTTGATCTGAAGCATTGACTAAGCTGGTTGGTTTGATTTCTGCAAGTTGAAGGCATCACGTTTCCCAGGGGGTCTTCTGCAGATCCAACTGCAAGTGCTCCGCTCCCCCTGTCCAAGGACTCAGTGACACTGCCAGGAAAAAAGGAAAGAAGGAAAGAGGAACATTGTACAGAACACCTTTATATTTATATTTAAGAAATAATAATAATTAATAATAATAATAATTGAACTGCTGATGGTGAAGAAAGCAAAGCACGCTGCCCTTCTCTGATGGCTCACAGTGACAAGCTACTGGATTTTCTACATCAATGCAAAACACACGAAAACATTAGAAAGGAAAGAGTAAGAAATGAAGTGAATGAAATAATAATCTTGTAGGAAAAAAAGCATTTGAGAAATGTTCACCTAAGTTGTGTGTGATTGCCCCCTCCCCTCAGATAACGTTTTGGAAGTGATACAGTTTCCTTGCAGTTCAAACAACAGTGAAAACACAAAGAAGAGAAAATAAGTAAGGACCATGTTATATACCTATATGGACTGGAAATGAATCCAATTGCAAATATAAAAACCTTTGTAATTCTATATAGAGTTTAAACAGAAGTCATGTATATTTAATTTATTTTGTTAAACAAGAAAAAAGTGTATGATATTTTCCTCGAAACAGGCGTTTCTATACGTATTTTTGATCAAAGAAAATAAAGATTTCTTTTTTTTTCAGGTTCTGTAGCTCCATGCTCAGCATATGCTCAAATGTAGCATTTGACCAACTGTACCTCTCCTAACCTCGAGGTATCTTTCTCTATGCCTTTTTATACTCACCACATGTAATCTCCTAACATCATCTCAGGTCCTGCTGGTGCCATCCTTTCCATCAGAAGCTGACCTTTCCCACTGCTTATATTCTGGCTGTGAGGGTCTGAAGTGCCCAGATCCCTTCTCTTGCTCCCCTTCTTACCTTGAGCAGCAAAGTTCTCTACTCACAGGGAAATCTATTTCACTATGCATTTTTGGTGGGTGGAGAGAATGAGATTACAGATGATTTTTAAGCACAAAACTGCAGTGGGTTTTCTTTTTAAAAGAAAACTTTGTAAATCAAATCACAATAATTTGTGAGCCTCAGCATGCTGGGGAGGGCAAAATATGAAATGTAGGTGTATATGTAATTTGTAAATACAGCTTCTGAGGGAGACAGTGGATGGTGAGTTGGGTGCAGCAAGGAGAACACATGGGGCTCACACCTTCATTTGACTGCGTGCTACAGAGGGACACCCAACCCTTCAGTGGCCAAAATGTTCATTAGAGGAGGCAGGGTCAACAATGCTGCAACTGTTTGCTGTTCACTTGAGTTTCACTGAAAAGTTTGCTGGCAAAAAAATCCTGAAAATTTGAAACATGCCAATAAGTTGGAAGTTCCTTCTCAAGTCCATTCTGCAAAAGAGGTCTTCAACAAACCAGCTGCTCCATTTAAAAGTGAAACACTTGATTTAACCTGAAACAAAACAGTGCTTTAGGCTTTGCTTTTCTCTGAATGCTTCTGAAGTTATTTGCTCTGAGTTGACCTGCAGTGGGTTTTTCTGCTGGCTTGTTTGAATCACCAGCAAATCAAACAATTCCCTGTTTACTCAGCCATAGCGCTGTGAGATGGGGCCCCAAGTCATTGAAGTACATCGGCTCCTGCTTTCCCTTACCCATGTAAGCTGCTGCAAGGAGCCCCTTTTTTGCCTTAGCCACCTGAATCAGTGACTCAGTTCCTGCCTCCTGTGCTGATGCTGCCATCCAGCAGCTCTGAGGACTGTGAGGGTGAGGGAGCAGTTGCACAGGCTGCCCAGGAAGGGTGTGGAGTCTCCTTCCTTGGAGGTCTTCAAGACCCACCTGGACACATTCCTATGTGACCTGATCTAGGTTGACCTGCTTCTGCAGGGGGGTCAGACTAGATGATCTCTAAAGGTCCCTTCCAACCCTACCATTCTATGATTCTATGAAGAGGAGGAGGAGGAGAAAGTAGAAGAGGGTCCCTTCCTACTCACATGGAGTTTACCACCTGGCACTGTTGCAATACAGCACTGCAAAGCATGCTCTGATGCTTTCCTGTATGCTGTAACAGGAAATCCATGTTATCACCACATAAAGACCATCCCCTCACGATGGTGTTTCTATAGAGATTATATAAAGCAACCCATTGCTAATGATTACTTTTTTTTTTCAGCAGAGGGGTTGTGTTACACTTTGTTAAGACAAATTTAAGTCCATAAAAGTCCATAAAAGCTAAATTCAGGAGGTGTCTGTTTAGATATAAGGCATGATTTAAGCTGGAATTCTTAATGGTTGTTGTTTACTGAGTCATTTCATTAGAAAAAATCCCCAGCCAACTAAAAAGCCTTTATACATTAAATGCACCACTTTTATTTTAAGAAGGCATTAGGTGGATGTTTCTATGAGGGATACTAAGGGCTATGTCTCATCTCACACCTATGGGAAGCTCCTTACTGTGCCATGGTACGTCCTGAGCTACCACAGGTTTCAGCAGCACTTGGGGCATGGCAGAGGGCAGGACTCACCTGTAAGCCCATGGCCCTTCTCTGCCCTCTGCAGAGTGCTGAAGCAAGGGGACACTTCAACGTATGCTGTGTGAGCAATACTGATACTAGCTTCAAAGGTGGATGGTTCAACTTTAAACAAACTCAGAGAGACCTCTCTTAACAGCACTTTTTTTTGACTGGCAGCTACATCACCAACCCTCAGTGTGTTAGTGGATTAAAAGAAGCAATCACGCTTTTCCCGTGCAGCACCATCTTCCAAGTTGAGCCTAACACTCTCCCCATGTGCCTTCTACCCTTTACAATCCAGCTCCAAAGTGCTGCATGATGCAGCCAAAAACTTCACATATTGCTAGATGGCTCAGGAGGAACTAGTGGCTTCTTCCTGCCCTTTAAAGCTCCTGCCTTTAGAGACAAACCTCTAGTGATGCTGATAGATCTCCAAAGGCCGCATGCAGCTGGAGCCCTCAGCCACGGTACTGAGACAACAGCTCTGGTTTTGGACGTGCCATTTGGGATGCTATAAAGGTCGTGACTTCCAGAGCACATCAGGTTTTCATTGTGCCTTGGGTATCAGCTCCCTTTTCATAATCTTCCAACTTGGTGCGAAATTTCCCCCTGGGAAATACCATGGTATGCCCTGTTAAAGAGAGACTGTGTATATTGTCTGGGCTTGAGTGGGTTTTGCATTTTTGAGGAATGATTTTGCCTCCACAGAGTACCTGTAAATGCTCTTAAGAGTCACTCTGTCCCATGCCCTACTGCATGCCATTTATTTTTAGGGCTTGATTGTGCCTTGCATGTGTTGCAAAGTCTTCCTTAGTCTAAATAAATTCAGCAAGGCCCTTCTTATGCTTGAATTTGTTTTTCTTCAAAGGCAAGTTTTGGACTCACTTTTTCTCATGAATAGAGGATATTTAAAGAAAGCTATAATCATGCCATTAGCTATGGACCCTATTTTGACTACAAAAGTGTTTTATTTTATATATATGTCTCCATATACATATAAGCATGTAGATGTACATGCTAAGCTGTGATACAGAGGGCAGTTGTACTTTTAAAGCCACGAGGCTTCAAAGATCAGAGGAATTGGAGGCTTAAAATTCACCATCTTTGTTTATTTGCATTACAGATCAAACACAGCCTTACATGCCAATTTGTGTGTGGCACTTTTAAACTTTGTATGGACAACCTTTGTGTCGTCAGCCCCTTTCATACTGAAAACTTCTATCAGACATTGGAAGTAAAAACTGTGATGTGATTTTTAAACGGTGGGAAATATGGAAACCGAACACATCAAAATGAGACAGGATGGCAGAGCATGGCTGTGGCTGTGTAATAGAAGTGAAAGAAGAAAAGGAATAAAAGCCTGGAATGTTCTTAATGGACATTGGGGTGCTGTAAAGTTACAACATTTTGAATGCTTTGGAAAAAGTTTCTGGTTTTTTAGTGGAAAAGGGACTATTTTTGATCTCTTCACCTCTAGAGCCAGACGCTGTAGTTGCACCAGGAGCCAAACTGCAATTAGCAAGATGAAATTTTGGGGTCCCTGGAGCTTATGGCTAAACTCCAGTCCCTGAAATGAAGCAGGGATTTCAAGGTCAAGCCCAGTACCCCCACCCCTTTGAGGCAAACATGTGAGTGCCTCACTCCTCACTCCAGAGGCAGCAAACATCCAAGTTGTGGCAGTTCAGGAAAGCTGGCCCTCACCCAAAATTCATCTTGACCTGACCTGGACCTCAGACCCAAAGAGCTTTATGCAAAAATTGTACACTTGGGGTGGGAAAGAGGAAATATTTCTCTGACAGCTCCATTTCTGTGGCTGTCTGAAACTCTTCTGAGGTTTGAAATACTGAATTAAAGCCCCAGGGAGATGTAGAAGTGAGCAAAAACTGGGAGGCGGTCAAAGGTTAATGGGGAATTTATCATGGCTTTCCTATCTGGGCATCACCTCTGTCTACAGGGGGTATGTTGAGTGTGCCCAGGACTCCAAATTACCTAAGCTGATGATTATTTCACATACAGAGCCCGTTCCAGCTCCTGCCGATACCAGTGGGAAAAAAATCCCTGCAATGTCCATTGGGAAATCAATCGGCTGCATGGAGTCATTGCACAGTTTGTACATTTTTGCTCTGTCTGGCCCATTGGCAGAGAAAGATGTGATGGGAGTTAATGGCCAGAGAAAGAAGCCAGACCCATTTCAATGAGAAATGCAAACATTTTGGAAGCAGCTATCCAAGGAAGGCACAGACACTGCCTCTCTCAAAATCATCAAAACAAGGCTGAGCACTTTGTGGACTGGGTGTTTTTGTTGGATGCAAGATTTCGTGAATATTGGGACAAAGGGATCCATCTAGTCCAGATGAAGTCATCTAGTAGTCCCTTCTGGCCCTAAAGAAATATAGTTGAACTGCTGAGAAAAGGAGATGCAAAGGCAGGTCTCCTGCTCCCTGCCATAGCTGCACATGTGCACCACAGACCTTACAGCAACATTTGGCACATGGCAGCCTGGCTCAGGCTGCACACCCAGCTCTGCTTTCCTCCAGAGTGTAAGTATGTGATATCAGCACTTTCCAGCTTGTTACTACAGTAATGACATTATTTATATAAACTGGGGCTGTGCATTGACATTTACTGTGTCTGCAAGAAAGCCCTTGTGTCAACAGCAGTGCAGCCCTGAGTGTGCATACTCACCTCCTCTCCACCATCAGCTGTTTAGAAAATCTTACTGGACTCACTGCATTGAGTGTCATGGACCAACCATCTACGTGTGAATTTGCATGTAAACACATGTGGTTGATGGCCTGTTCACTTGGATAAGCTCCTTACTGGTGTAAGACACTGTCCCAGGCTGCTGAGGAGGGTGGTGGAGACCCCAGGCCTGGAGATATTGCAAAGCCGTGTAGCTGAGGTGCTGAGGGACATGGGTTAGTGGTGGGTTTGGCAGTGTGAGGGTTATCATTGGACTCAATGACCTTAAGGGTCTTTTTCAACCACAACAATTCTACAAGTCTCTTCAATTCCCTCTTTTGCCATATATGGGAGGCAGCCAGGACCCTGCCCTGCCCTCGCCCTGGGGTGGACACAGCTCCCCATGGCACACTCATTCAACATGAGGGGTTATGTCTTGGGTTGTACAGTTTAGCCAAAGTGAGCCTGCTGGTATGGGATTCCAAGGAGTGTTAGACCCACAGAGAGACCACTCGTGCCTTTGTGGATTGATGGATGGTAGTTATAGTGAGTAGCACGGTCACAAAAACTTTGTGAGACGGTTTTCACCTATAGATTCCATCAACAATTTCATAGAGGAGGAAGTGAAGCTTAAAAGTGCTGGCAAGGGTTAGAGTGTGTCATCCAATGTGCTGGGATTGCTCTCAAGCCACCTGCCAGGTCAGTTCTGCATTCTGGATCAGTCAGAAAATGCCAATAATTAGGAAGCAGTAGGTATTTCAGACTTTCTCATGAACTTATCTTACCACCAAAGCATTTCTTGGGCCAAGATTCTCGGCTTTGAAAAGTTTACTACAAAAGTTAAAAAATACACCCACCAAAAATGTGAATCACTGTAGTTGAAAGCAGGATGTAATGGCTGAGACAACCATATAAGTGCTGGTATTGCATTGACTCTGAAGTGACACGTACTTACTGTCTATGGAGTCTGGAGGAAAGAGGACCCACTGTATGTTTTCTGTTTAGCCAAGTCATCTTAGTGTGTGTTGACTGGTTTCAGGTCTCTGAGAGCAATGGAGCAATGGATACATGGAGCTATGACCTTTGTTCATCCTTATTGTGGCTTGCCTTCCTTCCTTCCTTCCTTCCTTCCTTCCTTCCTTCCTTCCTTCCTCTTTTCCCTTTAGCCAATCTATTGTAATTAGGATTTAACATACCCCCAATATATGTGGAAATCAGCAAAGCAATGAATATTGTTTTTTCCCCCCCATTTTCGCTCACCAAATCCAGTCCAAAGTGCTATTTCTATCCCAGCTGATCTATGCTTTAGTGAGAGCAGTAATAAATTATGCTTTACACCAGCCTTCAAAATGCCTTTTTCCCTTTGATCTGAGTAATTAAAGTCAAGCTGCTGTTCCTGAGTGTTTTCTGATGGAATTACACGAGTTACACAGCTCTTCATTTGTATGTTATTAAGCACCATGTTTTATTGCTGCTGTTCAAACAATTAGTACCTAAATATGCCCCATATTCTCATAAAGAGGCAGTAGCAGTGTTAATGTTAATGCCCTCCTTAACAGTTTGTTTCCATCCAGAGTCCACCGTCGCGCTCGAATGCCATTTAATATCAATCAGATCCTTACCAATGCCCTTCTGAAGCTGTTCTGCAATCGTTTCACCACGCAGCGAAGTGAGGACAAGTCAAACAATAAAGTTAAGCAAAAATGTCATTTCTCTTAACACAGGAATATTTTTTTGTTAAGTTCATTGCAAGTTTTGGTTATAAAAAGGCCAGTGCTTCACGGTGATCGCTCATTTTGACGTTTTTATGGTGTTTTTATTACCCCTGGCTCATTTCCATCCTAAAGAGAACATTTGTAACAATACTTGCTCTCTCTGTTATGATTAGGATTGTGCTTTTGCCGCGCTTTGTTCGGCTGTTGCTGCACTCAGTAATGCTCTTGGCACACGTCCTCCAAGACCCTGCGGTGTGTTTATTCAGAAGGAAGGAAAAAGAAGTGTCTACTAAAACAATAAACTACTACTTCTTGCGTTAACATGGCCATAACTTCCTTGTTCTGCAGACAATCAGTTAGCAAAGCTGTTAGGTAAACTTGCTCCTTCACTGTTGAAAAAATAAATATTCATGAAGCTTACAGCTGCTTTTTCCTATGCTTTATTATCAGGTTGAAAATGGTCAAGGATTTTAAGGGTAATGATTTAATTGGAGAGATAAGGATGGAGGTCCAGGCCCTTAAACCAGTGAGAGCTGGGATCTGAAATATTGCTGAGGACCTGGGGAAGGTCCTCAGTTAACAATTAATTCAATATTCGTTGAATTAAAACTGAAAATTACTGATATTTTCACTAATGCTGTCTAAGGTGGTGAATGTGAAAAGGGGAACTGTGAATAGTAAGGAGCAGCAATTAAAGATTATGCCCCTGTACTCAGTGCTGGCGAGGCTGCACCTTGACTAATGTGTTCACTTTTGGGACCCTCATTACATGAGGTGAGACATTTTGGTGCTGGACTGTGTCCAGAGATGGGCTGGGGAAGGGTCTGGAGAACAAACCTCATGAAGAGTGACTGAGAGAGCTAGGGGTGTTTAGTTTGTAGAGAAGAGGAGGCTGAGGGGGGACATAATCCCTCTACAACTATCTGACAGGAGGATGTAGTGAGATGAGGATCGGTCTTTTCACCCAAGTAACGAGTGATAGGACAAGAGCAAACAGCCTCAAGTTGTGTCAGAGGAAGTTTAGATTAGAGCTGAGGAGGAACTTTTTCCCTGAGAGGGTTGTTAGACACTGTCTCAGGCTGCCCAGGGAGGTGGTGGAATCCCTGTGATTGGAGATATTTCAAAGCTGTGTATCTGAGGTGCTGAGGGCCATGTGGTGGGCTTGGTAGTGTGAGGGGATGGGTTGGACTCCATCATCTTAAAGGTCTTTTCCAACCAATATTATTCTATATTTCTATGAAAAAGAGGGGGAGAGGTGATGTTTCACAGGAGGTTTCTAGGGTAAAGTCAAGTTGCTGCTTTGACCAATCCCCATGTTTTGGAGCCCCTTCAGCTCAGGGGCTGCTGAAGGGTGTTCCCTGCAGACCAAGGACAAACCAGCACACTCTATTACCATTATAACAGGCAATTTCTCTTAGGCATATAGCTACATCTTTCAAAGTATGTTCTTGCCTTGCCTGGATTTCAAAGAGAAATATTGTTTTAAGGCCTGGATTCAGCCTCCTTAAGTGAGGTAAAAAAGTTAGTGACAGAGTAAACATGAACTTCCTAAATAAGGAAAAGAAACTGTCACTTTCTGAAGGTGATTTGGTTTCTGGATGGAGAGAAAGATGCCCAATGGTGTTTACCGTTCCACTGAAGCCAACTAGATAAGCTAAATGGTCATCAAGGTACCATAAGACAAAAAAAAAAGAACCTGACTTTGGCACTGAAATACAGTGTTGGAAAATTGTATTATGGAAATATGCAGCAAATGGATAAAGTGTCCATCTACATTCAATTCACCCAAACCTGGTAGAAATCTCTGCAAATAATTGTGGTTTCCTTACGCAGCTGTGTCCTGCAGCATCCCACTGCAGCCTGGGAAGCTGGTAGTCTCCTGAACTCTCCCTTCTCATAGGAACAGGAAAGGAAATGAATGAATCCAAAGGGAGAGGCATGCAGGGTGGGATTACCTGCTGGTACAAGCCCCAGCTTTCATCGCAGGGCTCCAGCCACTGTTTGCCGGCTGCAGCCCTGCACTGCCAGGGGAACATAAGCTGCCCTCTGTCATGGTTCGGTAAGAGCAAAGAGATCTCCTGCTTGACATTAGAAGACATGTATTTTGATGTTTATCTAAAACTCTCTTCCAAATGTGTGTGCACAATAGAGGCTGCATGTAAAGACAAGCTCAATCTGATATCACAGAGAAGTGATAAAACACTTGTCTCTCATTTCTATGTCTTAAGGCCTAATACTCCCATATGCCAGAAAAGATTTGTAAAGGGCCATAAAGTCTGCACAACTCTGTTTCCATTTGCTTTTTAGTTCCTTGGCAGTTCTGCTGGGGCCTCTGTGCAAACACAACTCTGCAATCAACATTTAAAGTGCAAGTCACTGGAGTATTTAACCTGATTTGCCATCTTTGTTGCAACTGGCACCTACAAACCAAAGGGCAGAAAATTGCATGGGCAAAACAAAGTCTAAATGGCATTTAAAAATAACTAGTTAAAAATAAGGACTAAATGGCATTTAAAAATAACTACTTGCTAAATAATTTTAGGACACAGGATGATATATATCATGTAGGTAAATGACCGAGCACTTATCTCCATTTCCAGAGTGTCTGTACTCCAGATACCTTCACCGCTTATTCTCATTACATGTCTATGGATTATAGCAATAACCACTCTCACTGTATAAAAGAGACATTGAAAGAAAGAGAAATTGAAAGCTATTTTTAAAGAAAAAAAACCAGTAAAAGCTAGATTTGGACTTAGATCAAGTCACTAAATATCTGTCCAAAGCCATTACCTTCCCCATTATGTCAATATATATTATATATATGTTATATACATATAGCGCTTCTTTGATACGGGGAAATCACAGGACATCTGCTGTCCTTCAGAGCCTCAGGAATAGCAAACCAAGATCAGCTCTTTCTCAAGCCTGAGCTGTTAATAAGAGTGAAGGTATTGGAGGCTATGTCCCAGTGCTGAGCTCAGTTTCTCACTCAAAGGAAGGTTCAGATTGTTATAGCAAACCAAGATCAGTTATTTCTCCAGCCTGAGCTGTTAATATGAGTGAAGGCATTAGAGGCTATGTCCCAGTGCTGAGCTCAGTTTCTCACTCAAAGGAAGGTTCAGGTTGTTATTCTCTCTAGAGTCTTGACTTAACCTTGTTTCTCCCATAATGTGGTCTAATAAAAGGTGGAGTTCTTTCCCCGGATTTTGGGTGAGGCTGTCGGAGTGGTTTGGGTTGAACTTGAGATCATGGAAGTCACTGGGAGTCTTACGCTGGAATTGTTGGGAGAGTATCTCATTTATCCTGAGAAGCTGGCAGTTTTCTGACTAGTGCTGTCATCAGCACTGAGCAATACCTCTTTTTCACATTTTTTTTCTGGATAAGTATGCACAAGGGGAAACTTTGCTTTGAAACATCCTGGAGGACCTGTGCAAGATGTGTCAGCATAGGACCTTTGTCCTAGAGCTACTAAAGAAAGTTAATTGTTTGAGGTTCCAGCTTGTGCATGTCCAGCATTCAAAGAGTCAGAAAGCTGGGGGGAAGAAAACTGTGATAAATAATCCACGTTTCAACCAACATTAAATGGAAATTTTACTGAGGAGATTTGAATTATTTAACACTGATAAGTCCCTCCAGGAGTATCAAGGAACAAATGATAGACAATATTTTGGCAGTGAAGTGGCTGCTTCCAACAATTGTGGATAACCAGAGTGTCTAGGAGAGATGTTTAGATTGTTCATCTTGATAGTTTTTCATTGTTGAGATTGTAGCTGGAGGCATGGGGAAAACGATATCAGATGTGGATTTTTTGTAACCATGTGGTGTTAAATTTTGGATGGCAGGTTATTAATAATTTAAAAAAAGGTTCATAGAAATGTCAAAATCTCCAAAACTTTTAATATTTGTATAATTTAATAAAAATCACAAATATTCTTGTTGGGTTTTGATTTCCTAGAAACCAATGAAAAGACTTTACAGGGACAAAACACGTGATTGCTGCTTTCAGTTGTCAAGTTACAGTAATCACTTTATGACGGTGGCTTTAATATGTGTCACCACTATTGAGTGATAGACCAAGCCATTGAAAGACTGTTGAGTATTTCCATGGTTATGTTTCTAATACTGTAAGTTGATTCCACAGTATTTGAAGCTCAGAAGCTAGATCTTCTTAAAATGTAGTGGATTAGTCGTTGAACATTTGAAGACATGTTTTGATCTTTGCCTCTGACAATGCCTGTGCAGTGAGCAAACAGGACCAGGTCAACACTTTCCTTTTTTCCAAGGGGAACTATTGAACACTGGAAGCACCTGGAGTCCATCAATCTGCATGGGACCCATAGCCTAGAGTGCTCTTCTGTACAACCCTTCTCCTAAAATCTAAGCACTGTTTCCTTTTAAAATACACCCAGAGGATCTGCCACCGTTCAGTGTGATACTGATGGTTGTAACATACCCTCAAGGTATGGCAGAAGGGCTCTGTATGCTCCAGTGCTTGAAAATTTTTCCTTGTAAATTGCCCCAGATCTTGACTAGCTGAGTACTTTTGTTCAGGATGCTTGCAAGAGATGCTTGTTCTCGCATAGGGATGAAAACCAAAGTTGTAGACCAGGGAACAAAATCAGGTAGGTGACTTTCAAAGTGCAGGGTGACATTACACAAGAGCAGTTCAGATGACAGATCAAGCTTCTTGCAGCCACCTTGACCTCCCCTGGACCCTCAGCAGATGTGTGCAGGACAGCTTTGGAGATGTGAGAGCCACTCTTACCCAAGGGCAGGCTATCACATCTCTCAATCACGGGTCTTGGAACAGGAATGATGACTGTGCTGAAAGACTAGAAGAGATGGGCTGAAAATGGCTTCATCTAACATATCTAACATAGGCAAGCTAGGGAGAGAGCAAGTTGCCAGGACCCATATTTGGAAATCTTTTGTAGCCATCATGTCAAGCCAAGAATCATAAGCATTATAACAAGGAGATATACTTGAACACAGAGGATTACAGTTTTCTCTAGGATTGTTGTCATAAACCCCACAGTGGGTAGAGCTTAACATAGTTTATGATAATAACTGAGTATCACATTGCCCGTAACATCAAAAAATGACAGCAAAATTCAGAAGCAGGTGGGAGCTTTAATTATACAGGCTCCAAAGAGAATAAACACTGGGATGGTTTTACTGTCTGTCTGGTATGAGTCAGTCCACAATGACCTTACTGGTGTGATTTGGTGAGAATAAAGCATCTAGCATGTATTTAACCATGCAGAGTATCTCCTTTTCTTTTTTTCCCCTTTTGTTCCTCTCTGCCTGTGAGAACAGAGGGAGCAGGATTTGTAGGAGGAACTGGGGGACATATTACTGTCAGTGATTTGCACATATCAGGGCTGAAACATCAGACAGAGGAAGTACCCGAACAGCTGGGACTGCAACAGATGTTCTCCAGACAGCTCTGCCTCATGAAGATGTAGTATAGGAATAGGTCATGTTACAGAAACAGAAAATTAAAAAGAGTGATTTTACATGCATGAGCACTGGCTCCTCGGGCCCGGTGGTATGAGTGACACTGAACAGGCAAAGACAGCTGGGACCCTTCTGAAGAGATCATTGTGTCCCTTGCCACCAGAACCTGGTTTTCTAACATATAGATGCCTCTAGCAGGAATAACAAGACTCCTGGTACTGAAACACAGGAGGAGTGAGTGCCAAATCCCCTTGCCATTCCTGCAATTTAAGGGTGGATTCTCGATTACTTGGTGTCTTTGCTTCAAGGCTTTTAGCCTCTTCCTCTGCCGCTTTTCCCCCAGGTCACTGAGCCAGGAGTTTCCTGTCTACTGACTTATACTTGAGAATAGCTGCAGTAACTTTGCCTGAAATTTCCCTAGATGCTTTAGTTCTCAGACGTGATCAGAAGAGCCTGTTATGGTAAACCCTGGTAAAACCAGGTAAAAACTATCGCTCAGCTAGAGCTCCATCATGGTCGTAGCCAGTCAACCATGTCAACCCAAGACCTCTCAGAGAAGGTCCCACAGTGTGACCAGGAGCCTTTGCTCTTGGTTGTGGCTGCTGTTCACATGCTACTGCATTCTATGAAGCAAGAGGTGATTGTTGAGACCAAAGGACACAAAATCAACATTTCCTTCAGACTAAAGGAGTTTCCTAACCAGCATGTCATGTGTTGTATTGAGGGCTGTCCAGTCTTTCCCTTGAAGCTGTTTTGCAGCCAGGAATGTGACAGTGATGAAGTCAGACAGTGAGCAGGGAGCACATAGAGCAATATGTTGCACTATTATTAACTTTTTTACCAAACTGGGCATCTATTGATTCCACAACGAGCAACACAGAATCATAGAATGGTAGGGGTTGAAAGGGACCTCTAGACATCATCCAGTCCCATCCCCCCGCTAAAGCAGGTCCACCTGGATCAGGTCACACAGGAACACATCCAGGCAGGTTTTGAAAACCTCCTGAAGAAAGAAACTGGCCTTCCTCACTCTTTCCCTTTGGATACACAAAGTAATTTGTTACTTTTCTGGCTGGTTGCTGTACTGTAGTATGTCCCCACAGTTTTCCTCATTTACTTATTTTCACTACAAGACTGAAGGTTGCCCTCTTGCATCCCTAACATGCAGTCCTCAGTGCTTTCAATATGTTATTACTGATGTGTATTGTGTGCATCTTATGCAGTCTTGTGCTCTACAAAAACTCCAACAGCGAAGGGAAATGGACTCCATAGGCTATTAAATATATTTAAGTAAACACATTAAACAGGTATTAAGAAAAGTGATTGCTCTTAACTCGATGGAATGAGACTGCAAGCACACAAGGGCCCCATAATGGCAGTTTCATTACAAACAGACTCCTGTACACATATTCACGTGTTCCAGCCCTCTCTCCTAACATGAGAAAAGTGTGATCTGTCATGTTTTTGCATGATATCATTGTTCTACTGGCATTTAAACGATTACAATACACAGTGAAGTGCTTGAGACTGAA